>NC_142503.1:12687500-13300000 GCF_057876585.1 Rhinolophus sinicus | reverse complement strand
ATTATGATGTGCTAAATAATTCTTAGATACAAGGTCTGGCAATTGAGAGCTTGTTGCAATGATGTTGCTAACCTTTTTTGATATAGAGAGCTTATTCATTATGAATTTATACCAACTGGACAAACAGTTAACCAAGTTTACTATTTGGAAGCGATGAAAAGGCTGCGTGAAAAAGTTAGACGACCTGAACTTTTCACCAACAATTCATGGCTTTTGCATCACGACAGTGCACCAGCTCACACAGCACTGTCTGTGAGGGAGTTTTTAGGTAGTAAACAACCGTATTGGGACACCCTCCCTACTCACCTGATCTGACACCCAATGACTTCTTTCTTTACCTGTACATAAAGGAAATATTGAAAGGAAGACATTTTGATGCTATTCAGGACATCAAGGGTAATATGACAATAGCTCTGATGGGCATTCCAGAAAAAGAGTTCCAAAATTGCTTTGAAGGATGGACTAGGTATTGGCGTCGGTGCATAGTTTTCCAAGGGGAGAACTTCAAAGGTGACCGTAGTGATATTCAGCAATGAGGTATATAGCACTTTTTCCAGTATGAGTTCGTGAATGTAACTGTCAGACCTTGTATGACAAAATTACCCGAGCAATTTAGATAAATGCTATACCTTGTGTGAGTTTATTGACATTGTATGCATAGTACCATTTGTCAACTTCAATATTTCAATATTTGAGTACCTAATGAAGCAACCCATGACTGCAGATATATTTAAATTATATCTCTCAAGATATGACACATGATAAAGCCTTGATCACTTTTGCATTATCAGATTTATTTTTCGTTCTTGGATTTATTTTCTTTCTCAGATTTTTATTTTTCCCATTTGTGTTCTTTCTCCACTAAATTTCAGAAACATCTTAGGGTGTGGATATTTTTATTTATTTTAACTTTGCATTTTTTATGTTGTAAACGATGATGGAAATGATCTTCTTTAACTGTGTGATGGATCTTATGTAATTCAAGCAAGGCCTGTTGTATAAGCTTTGCTGTAGAGTCATGGTTGGCTTCATCCAGCTTGTTCCCTTAGCAGCACACAAGGCTTCTTGTTGTGGAACCACTAGGAACTCTTTGCACTGAATACCTTACCTTTTTTATTTATCTTTTCATACACCAGTGTCTGTTGGGGCTTTAATGAGCTCCTGATAACCACCTGGTGACCACCTGATCAATAGTTCCTCCTTGATTGATAAGATTATAGGACACAAAATGCTACAGTGGAAAATGTAGGAGAGCCTTCCCTATCGGTTTTCACTTTTCTTATATGGGGAGATTTTTTACGTTTAATACAGGTTAGCCCCCAAAAATGTAGTTTCCTTCTCTTTTCACCTTTCCTTTACTGTGTTGTAACTCTGCCTCTCCAGTGTATATGTACGTGTGTTCTCCTTTCTTGCTCTACATTTGGCTTTTTTTTAAAGAGAAAATATCCAAATTTCATTACATACATATGCATGGGAACCTCACATATGGGGGAGGGAGTCAGAGACCCCACATACATGAGAGGTTCTGAGACAGAAAGGGAAAATGAGCATCAATGTAAGAATGTTCAAACCTGTAGAGAAGTTTTGTAAAATTTATTTCAACTGAAAAGAGATACACCTCGAAGCAAGATCTCAATAAATGAGATAAATGCTCTTTACATTTAGCTTTCTAACACACCTCATAGGTGATAGTTGACAGTAACGAAGAATGCCCACTTCAGCACCATGTTCCCTAAGTTGGAATCCCAGCATTACTAACTATCAGGGGGGTGCTTAGGTGATCTTAGTAAGTCACTTAGCCTCTCTGTGTTCCATTTTTAGTCTTCATATGCTGGGCATGATACCATTAGGATGTAACCCTTAAGACTCTTTTAAGCCTAAATGAACTAATGCTTACAAAGCTCTTTGAATATTGTCTGGCATTCGCTATGAACCTCTTCTAGGTGGGTGTGTTACTCACCATCCTTGCCTTCTACTCTGCCTCTGCCATTACGCTTCTGAAATTATTTCTCCCATTTAAGTTTCTACTTCAGCCACTACTCACAGTGAATAAGGAGCATAACCAGCATTATTCCTGCCACAGAAAGCCATCTTTGCTTTCATTTGCAGTCAATCACTGGAAATATGGGAATCCTGAGATAAACATGAATGGCTATAATATGCAAATGCAACCTACGTAGATAAGTTGAGATGATTCCAAACTTAAACAGTGCAAATAAGAGGTAGGTTCTCTGCTACAAAGTTAGGCTTACAATAGTCACAGGAGGACACCAACATGTCCGTCTCTGATACCTTAGGTTCTTTTTTTATTTCAATGCCCTTGTAAATTATATAGTAAATACCATGCTGAGGATTCCCTGTTTCTGGGTTTCAGAATCTGAGGAGAACAATGCTGAGAACTAATCAAGCCATTGGTTTATTAATTCATTCATCTATTTTTTCAGTCAGTAAGTAACCAGTGCATACCTACTCTAAGGGATTTAGAAAATCAGATAACCCAGAAGCTTATGCATACTAATAGAGACTTAACATATATGCATCAAATTAAAAATTGATTGGCAAAGCAAATTATAAGTACATGAAAATGCTTAAATAATATCCATAATTTCTACTGTCTACTCTAGGCTGGTGCCTCTTGAGTATTCACCCTTACTCCAAATACTGCTTGTGTACTAGTTCCCCTAGGATCCCTTTTGTACCAATATTTCGTCCTTCTTAATGGCTTAATCTCATTTCCCACAGAAAATGTTTGAGCCAATTTTGTGTTAGTCGCTTTCCTGATGCCTGTCTCATCTAAGTGTACAGTAGCATTCTTCCATTGCTATGTAGCTTGGAGCATTTAGGTGACATCAATAGCTGTGTCTGATGCCAAACTAAACCTAAATAATTAAAGAATTTGATTCAAAGGCCTATATTTTGAGTTGTCTGGTATTGATGAGAAGGAAGAATTGGTGACTCATCACTATGAGAGTGTTTGTCACAAAGAGAGTCAAGGCCTTTTTTCTTACCCATTGGTCACAGAAAATATAAACAGATGTGTACTTTCCTGGCTTGGACAATCCCACTGATTATAAAAAGTAAGAAAACGTGTATTGTAGTATTGAATAACATTCCAAGGAATTTTATGGATGATTAGTTCCACCACGCAATTAAGGATGGAAACTACCTGCTTAGGAAAAAATTCTATCGGTTTCTTTGAACCCAGTTTCTGGAATTGCCTCTGAATACATTTCTTCAGATGTAAAATGGGGTAATAGTCCCCAGGTACAAGGCTGTGGTGAGGATGAAACAGGGAACATAGGAAAAGAGCTTAGAGCCTGACACTCAGTGAGCAGCTATCAAGTTTATTAACAGATCCTGAGATTCAAGGTTTGCATTCAGCAGACAGATGATTCATTGCAATACTAACTTTAGGCTCTTATCTTCCCAGTCCCACTCATGCCTCTCTTCCTAGTGCTTTGCCCTCTTCTTCTAGTCTTAGTTATTATTTATTGATTTTATTAAAAGTGTTCTATTGCTTTCATATAAGTATTGTGTACCTGGGCATACTAAATTCTGTGTTCTATAGAACATTTAGGAAAAAAACATAGTTCATTTTTCCCATGTGGAATTTATACAATGTTTGGTGATGTCTAAGCCAAAAACAAAAGTAAAGAGTCTTGACCGTGTCTAGGGTTCCCATCATTTATTTTGTTTGACAAACTTGTATATAGGTTTTACATAAAGCTTTCCATGCCAGGCCCTGTTCTGTGTGCTTAGAAACATTAATCATTTATATCAATAATTTCTGGTATCAAAAAAAATAAAAACAATTATACATTGGTGAGCATCATATTTAGTAGAATCCTGTTTCCAAACACTCTCACCTTTTTTTTCTTTAATATTTGGATACAATTTAATTTGGTTTAAGTATCTTTGGACTACAGCCATTGAAAGTCATGGGGGTTCTTTGCAGGTAATCTGGGGAAGCTTTTGTCCTCCACACAGTGTAGCTGGAGCTTCTCCATGGCGATAAATCATGCAGCTTACAGCCTGGTGTGCTGTGTTTTTAGGAGCGCTACATGATCAAAGAGCAAGTTGTGTAAATAAATAGATTTATCTCAAATAAACACAATAAAATAGAATGGATTTAATAGACATGAAATCTCTTGTATGCTTAGTGGCCAAATTCTCTGTTGAAAGGCTCAGAGTTACAATCAAGCAGAATTTACAAAAGCCATGTCATCTCCTGGGTCAGAGACTGAGCACAGACTTGCAATTTATTTGCAAGCTCAATAAATACATGTGTACCTTATATAACTTGTGCACTAGTCCACGGATAAATTGAGACTCATTTTCCTACACATTTCCTTATTACTGTCAAATCCGTAATTTCCCCCCTCAAATCGACAAAATTGCATTCCTTCATTAGAAAGCAGCTAAACTGCAGTGTCAGTTATCAAAATGTGATTTTCCTAAGAGAATATGTATCACAATAATTTTTCTCATCTATGTTTTCATATTTTGTTTTGTAATCATGTATCTTGAATATTAAAGGAAGTATTTTATGTTATTATTGCTCAGGTAGGTTCTACATTTATACATTTAAAAAATCAATATAGTATAACGATTTAGAGTTTAGTATTTGAAGTAAGAGACTTCCTGGGTTCAACTTTGGACTTTGGCAAGTTATTTATCCTCTTCTATAAAGTTAGTACAAACTTCAGAACTACTTCATTGAGTCTTGTGAGGATGAACTGGGATATTGCATGTAAACCAGTCAGTATGCTACCTGGAAGATGTTTGGGGAGAGAATTCTCTAAGAGTCACTCGTGTCGGTGCACATCTTCTGAGCAAGAGGCCTTGGCATCCTTATATAAACCATAGGTCAGATACAGAATAGAGATAGATAGAATCATAGATCATAGAGATCGAATCTTCCTTCAGGGAAGAGGGAAGATTTATTTCCTGACCAGTATAATAAAGATAATCTCTCTATCTCTTGAAAGATTGAGCTTGTCTGCTCAGAGCTAGCTTTAAAAGACCCGAGTTTTCTAAACGTGGGTTTCCTTAGCACGCATATACATGTGCGGCATACACATGAGCTCTTTTGCATGGTCCCAGTGACACTTGTGAGGCGAGGAGAACTAATGTGAACATGAAACTTGTGCTGCCTGTTGTGTCCTAAGTAACAGTATCTTTTGTCTCTGAGTCATGAATCGCATGTTATACGCCACCATTTAGAAAACCTTCTTAGCTTACAAGCAGGATAAAAGCTTAAAACCTTCAGTTATTAATTACATTATTAGCACTCAATAACCATTCATTATGATAATAATAATATTATTATTATAAGTTATATAACCTAAGAAGTCATAACAAGAAGTATCCAATGTAACATTCCCAACACTATCAAGACCATGAGTTTACCAGTTGACTAAAACAGTCCTGTAGCAATCTATTTAATTTTGGTTTTCTTTTTCTTTTTTTATAAATTACACAATGTTTAGGTGAATCAGACTATGGTCTATCTATTTGGCTTCATTAATTTAAATAAGGCCTTGTGCAGGTATTTTCAATACTGAAAATAAAAGTTACATTATTTTTTAAAGATTAATTCATTTGATATCTAGCCATGAAATTCTGATATCTCTAGGCATACCTTCACCTAAAGAAAAAAAAACAAAAACAGAAAAAAAATAATTAATTAAATTTGGAAATTGGATCACTGGTTTTCATTTTGGTAGCAAAAGAAAACTTCATTCTATACCAAATCTTTTGTAAACTACTTACATAGATAATAAATAAAATCAGTAAAATCATACTTAAGAATTAATTTTACTACCTATAATTTGTATGCAGTAATTTAATTAAAAATGACACTCGGAATTGACATAAAAGTTGAAAACGGGCTTATGAATAAAAATGTTTGTTTTACATTAACTTCAGTTTCAAAAGTATTCTTTTACTTTTTTCTTTCTTTCTATTATCAGAATGAGAAAAATCTTGGTTACTAAAAATAAATAATTACATGTAGTCAGTGTTTTAAGACCACACTTAGCAAACTCAGGATACTCTTCAGTTAAACAGGGATCATTGAAGCAGCTTTATTCTGAGGTCAGCACCAAAGTGAGTTAAATGAAATTAACTTATAGTCAACTAATGGTTGCCCATGTGTTCAAACATGCATAACATTTTATGTTTTTTATTTTTATAGTTTTTAAATTCATAAGGAAATTTATTTCCAAGCTATATTTCCTTTTTTTTTATTGGGGTGACAATTGTTAGTAAAATTACATAGATTTCAGGTGTACAATTCTGTATTACATCATCTATAAATCCCATTGTGTGTTCACCACCCAGAGTCAGTTCTCTTTCCATCACCATATATTGATCATCTTTACCCTTATCTCCCACCCCCCACCACCCTTACCCTCTGGTAACCACGAAACTATTGTCTGTATCTATGAGTTTTTGTTTCTCATTTGTTTGTCTTGTTCTTTTGTTGTTTTTGGTTTATATACCACATAGCAGTGAAATCACATGGTTCTCTGCTTTTTCTGTCTGACTTATTTCACTTAGCATTATACTCTCAAGATCTATCCATGTTGTCACAAATGTTCCTATATCATCTTTTCTTACCGCGGAATAGTATTCCATTGTGTATGTATACCACAACTTCTTTATCCATTCATCTGTCGAAGGACATTTTGGTTGTTTCCATGTCTTGGCCACCATAAACAAAGCTGCAATGAACATTGGAGCATACGTGTCTTTATGTATAAATGTTTTCAGATTTTTTGGGTAGATACCCAGGAGAGGGATTGCTGGGTCATATGGTAATTCTATTCGCAATTTTTTGAGGAACCTCCACACTGCCTTCCATAACATCTGCACCAGTCTGCACTCCCACTAACACTGTATGAGGGTTCCTTTTTCTCCACAACCTCTCTAACACTTGTTACTATTTGTCTTATTGATGATAGCCATTCTGACTGGGGTGAGGTGATATCTCATTGTGGTTTTGATTTGCATTTCTCTGATGATTAGTGATGTTGAGCATTTTTTCATATGTCTATTTGCCATTTTTATGTCCTCTTTGGAGAAATGTCTTTTCAGGTCCTCTGCCCATTTTTCAATTGGGTTGTTTTTTTTTGTTGTTGTTGAGTTTCATGAGTTCCTTGTATATGTTTGTTTGGAACCACAAAAGACCCCGAATAGCCAAAGCAATCTTAAGAATAAAGAACAATACTGGAGGTATCACGCTCACTGACTTTAGCTTGTACTACAGGTCTGCAAGAATCAAAACAGCATGGTATTGGCAGAAAAACAGACACATAGACCAATAGAATAGAATTGAGAACCTAGAAATAAAACCACATAAATATGGACAGATAATTTTTGTCTGTCCATAAGAAGCTAAAAACATACAATGGAGGAAAGACAGCCTCTTCAATAAATGGTGCTAGGAGAATTGGAAAGCCACGTACAAAAGAATGAAACTGGACTGTTATCTGTCACCATGTACCAAAATTAATTCAAAATGGATCAAAAACTTAAGCATAAGACCTGACACAATAAACTGCATAGAAGGAAACATAGGTACTAAATTTATGGACCTTGGGTTCAAAGAGCATTTTATGAATTTGACTCCAAAGGCAATGGAAGTAAAAGCTAAAATAAACAAATGGGAATATATGAAACTT
Organism: Rhinolophus sinicus; assembly: GCF_057876585.1. Classification (NCBI taxonomy): domain Eukaryota; kingdom Metazoa; phylum Chordata; class Mammalia; order Chiroptera; family Rhinolophidae; genus Rhinolophus; species Rhinolophus sinicus. The sequence goes on along the minus strand of NC_142503.1, from coordinate 13,292,315 downwards.
AAAAGCTCTGCACAGCAAAAGAAACCATCGACAAATAAAGAGGCAACCAACTGAATGGGAGAAGATTTTTGCAAACAGTGCCTCCGATAAGGGGATAACATTTTGTTTTTAATATAGGTTTAAAAATTATGTTTAAAATATTTTAAAAATCATTTTAAAATTATTGTAAAATAATAAAATTATCTTACATATGAAATTAGAAGGAAAGATTTATTGGGTCTCTAAAGCTTCTCCAAATTTCAGCAGAATGCATTTTAAAAGTCACTGTGCTTTGCACATAGACAGCATATGTGTAGTATTCAAGTTGTATTTACTTGAGAAGTTGTTGGACATGCACGTGTTTAGATTGTCCATGAGCTCCCATTCTATTGAGTCTCCTCTCTGTGCTCTTAGGCTCACTCAGCTGCCTTCATCTAATTACTTCTTTGTTTCCATATACTTAGCTGAATTTTAACCTGGAATTGGGTGATTCCAGATATCCTATCAAAATTTGAAGTGCTATAATTTTAAGAGTGTGAAAAAAAGGAAAGAAAAATAGAAAATAATGCAATGAGATATTTTTAAAATAGAGAGTAAACCTGAGTAGTGAAGGAAAGCAGAAAATATATACGGGAATTCTGGTTTAAGGAAAATAATCCAGTGTCTAAAGAGTATACCTCTGGAAGCTTACCTGTCATATATATATATATATATATATATATATATATATATATATACTATATATATATTATATATATGTATATGTGTGTACACATATACACATATATGTGTAATATATAATATATGTAATATATGTATGATATATGTGTAACATATGACATATATAAGATATATGATATATATGTCATATATCTTATATGATATATATGCATATGTATATATATTCAACTAAAGATAATATGTATATATTATTGTTAATAAGTGTATGTTAAAAGTTAATAATTAAAAAAAACACTGTATTTATAGCTTTTCTCAGTGTATGAAGTTATATTGCATAGGATAAAATGTAAACCATCCATGGCAATGCCCCTAAGAAAATAATGATGTGTTAGTTTCACCATAAAACACACTCTTCTTGCCTGTTCGGCACATAACAGAACTCAGAACGATTGTCTCACTGGGGGCTGCTGTGCCACTTGATCTGCAGCCATTTTTTCACAAGAGGTGAACAGAGCTTTAGGCAGTTGTGAGGATTTCTGCAGTCTAAACATGAATCTTTCTGAAGCTATTCTTTTGAGAAATGTGTGGTATGATATAAAAGGAAATCCTTTAAGTACGGTTTCAGATTTTCAAAGGGTTTTGAGCATTATATTAACTGCATTGTCAGTTTATATACTTTCCAGTTCAGTCCTTTGGCCTAAATTAGAAAAATGGGGATAAGAAGTGTAGGGATCTGAGACTATCTAGCTTGTTCATAACTACTCTTTGAGGATATATTCTTATATTTTCATTGGAGTCCAGAGCCTAGAATTATAGGCTCTGCATTTTTTGCTACTGTGTGAAGTTGGAAGTGCAGTAACAAAGGGCAAACAAAGTGAATCCATACATAGTGACCACAATATTTAAGAGAAATAATATCTGTCTAATATCTTCTGATGTGTATCAAAACAACTTACTGCTATACTACATACTTACTGCTAGAAAGTAGCAAGCTTTGTTTTTATGCTCACAGTTTCTATGGATCAGGGAATCAGTGCATACAGGGTATGACTTGTCTCTTCTGTGCATATTTCTGGCGGCTCATAAGACTTGAAAGGCTTTGGGTCACCTAACTAATTGGCTGCTGAGATCATCTAAAGGCTTCTGCACTCACAGATCTGGGGTTGAGGTTGAGACTACTTCCAAGCTGGGCTCCTCTAGACCTGTCAACCTCTCCATGTGACTTGGACTTCCTTCCAATATGGCAGTCTGAGGATTTACATGGTGGCTCAGGGCTCAAAGAGCAGAGACAAAGTTGTACAGCCTTCTAAGACTGAGCTTTGCCAATCATAGAGTGTCACTTCTGCTGTACCCTATTACTTAGAGCAACCACAAGGCTACCAAGATCCAAGTGAGGGCACACAGATGCCACTTTACTATTGGAGAACTGTTGCAGAGTTCATATTAAAACTGCCATCAAATCTAAAAAAACAAAAAACAACAACAAAACACAAACAAACAAACAAAAACAAAAAGGGATATCTGACCAGTTAGTTTAAAATATTTCAATCTATTATTAATTTGGGGGTGAGTCAATTTTTGCCTTTTTCTCTGAAATTACTCACAATGCAAGAACATTTTTAATGTTACCAGGAAGGTGTATAATGCTTTTTCGGTCCAATTTTTGGATTCTTTAATATTTATTTATGGATTCTTCAGGAGAATAGTGGGGAAATAAATGTTTTAAAGGCTAGTATAATTAAACACAGAATGTTTAAATGGATTTCCAAAGAAGGAAGAACAATCCACGGGTAGAGAAGTAAGATTAAAAGTAAATTCACTAAAGTACATGATTTCACATTTTTCTGTCACAAGTGGACAAGGATCTTGTTAACAGAGGGAGGAGGTTTGGGTTGATTTTTATGTCAAAACATGGATTTGACAGGACCAAAGATATAATATTAAGCTGCATTATATCATTTGAGGCTTATATGACAGGATTGATCTCCTGTAATATCTACAAAATGCTTTAACTGAAGAAAGGTTGATGTTTCTATATTTAGCATTTGTGAACATTTCAATCCTTTTTTAAAAGCACCATTTTATAGTAATTTCAAGCTCATTTAACCATAGGACAACCTGATGAAGGGAAGTATTAACACTGCTTCAGTTGACCAATCTAAAGCAGACTGCATGTGAAACATGAATAGAATAAAAAATGTTTTCTGGTGTTTTTTTATATGCCTCTATTAAACTATTTCCATGGCAGTTTATTTTATATCAGCAGAATGGTATTAATTACTCTGAATGGTGGAAAAAACAAAAACAAAACAAAATAAAACTCTCTCCTTGCAAACCGCGATTACTAGTTGTGACAATTCACTAAGACAAAAAGAGTTTATCTGTGAAACTGTTAATTCAGGGATGCCCTCCAACTTCTAACCCTACTGCCTCACCGTCCTCAAAATGATCTCACATTGGTATTACCTGTCTCCTTAACATAAAACAAAGATGACTGTGATAGATATTTATTATACCCAGTGGTTTTAAAATATTCTGGTTTCAGAATCATTTTAGACTTTTAAAAATTATTGACGACTCTAAAATCCCATTCTTATATGGTCTTTATTGCTACTTATTTTATTAAAAATTAAAACTGAGGCATTTGATTGGGAATTTCTCTCTTCATACTTTAACACCAACATAGTTTTTAGAAATTTTTGCCAGTTTAATAAGTGAAAAATATCATGCAAATTTAATTTCAAATTTTTATACTTATGACTGAGGTTGTATGTTTCTTCATAAGATTTTACTTTTTTCTGTGATAAAATCTACATATTGTACAATTTTATATTGAATTTTGAATTTTTTCTTTTTTTTCCCAAAAATTTATGTGTTTCAAAATAATAATGTGTCCATGAGACAATTATGAATGTTTCTCCAGTTGGTTTTTGACTTTGACTTTATGCAATTGCTTTTTATGGGTATTTATTTATTTTTCTTTATATATTTGGATTTATCAGTTTTTTTCATTTGTGTTTTCTAGTTTATAATTACAATATTCTTCTGACTTCACACCATAAAAGTTTCTATTGTTTTTTTAAGTGCATTTTTTGTTTATATCTAAATTCTTTATAGCTCCAGAATTTATTTTTGAATCATCTTTGAGGTAGTGATATAATTTTATTTTTTTCTAGATGACTAACCTATTGTTACAATACCATTTTGAAATAATTTTTTCCTGTTGCTTTGAAATGATATTTTTATTGTGCACTAACCCCCTGTGTTTTTGTTTCTATGTGTGTGTGTGTTTACCTGGTTCTCTGCCCCTTAATTTCAGAGTTGTAAAAAGTAAGTTTATATATCTTATCGTATATATATTATTTGATAAAGAGCCATTTGTGAATATACTCTGGACAGAGGATGGTATAAGAGAAGGCGATGGTAGTGACAACAATGGTATTAGCAGTACAGCTGTGACCAAAACCGCTGCCTCTTCATATCCAATCTAAAGCCATGCTTATGTAGTACATCACACTCAATGAATCGTCATCTATTTTATTGTTGCGAATTCAAAATACTTAAATGATTGTTTTGCTTAAAATTTCTTGATATCTTATCTAATGAAAATCAAAGGCAAAATAGGATTGTCTATAGGATATCATAAATTGTAACTTTCAAGTTTCAAAAATAACGAGATTTTAACCAGAGTTTTACTATGGTACTGAAAGTATTATGTTACAGAAAACAGTATTTTCTAATGTTTGTCTGCAGCTATTTTAAAATGGCCTTTGAGAGATAAAATAGAACCATAAAGTAATCTACTTTGCAGAATTTTCCGTTTTTTTAGGCCTCATTTTCCCCTTGTAGTATAGAAATGACTATTCTCTGAATGCAATGGAAAAGGGAAGAGAATTAACATAACTAGAGACACTTTAATATGCTTAGTTTTTATAGGCCTATTCTTCTTTCCCTTTTTTGTTTCTTTCCATTTGTGTATAGGAAAACATAACCCAGAAAACCTGCTGTAAGTCCATACTTTGTAATATCTTTTCATCTCATCATTCAGACTTTTTTTTTTTTTTTCTCATATTAGTTTAGAACTTAAATCATTTACTCAAGGTAGAAACAACTATCCATTCTTTCATCAAACTGTTTGACATCTGTAAAAATTTAAATAGGTTAACTGATCAACCACCATAGTCAAAACCATAATTTTAACTTTATTTATATGGTGATTTTGAGATCTCTTTGTGTTTTTTCAAGGAATGCTCTAATTTTGATAAAGTAATCATAAAAAAAACAAAAAAACTCTCACCTCATTTATTATTAAATAATAAATATTTAAACCTCTCACCTCATTTATTTAATCATGAGATTTGTTTATTTGTTATCTACTCTATTTTTTATAGTTGATTTTTGTTGGAGGGCATACATAGTGCAGCTATTAATGCACTACTGAACAAAGAAATGCGATCTTTGTGTTAATCTCCATCGATGAGTCTTGGTACATTAGGGCAAGACCTAAACACATGTCATGATGGATTATGTTTACTGACTCACAGGGAAACAATCATGGCATATTGTATTTTGCCTGAATTTTCCCCAATATTTTACATAACACTGTTTTAAAACCTTATTTCTCATACATGAAAATTCTGATAACAGAGTGAAATAAAATCAAATCAGTAAATCCTAAATGATTTTTAGAGGTAAATGTGAGTTCGCATTATCTTGGAGTGCATCAAATTTCTACAAATTGTCATATTGGAAGTTATTTATTTTCTGAAATCATCCCATTTAAAATCAGAGATTCTGGCTGACACTGACCTATTTTGACAGAGTATTATTTGTACCCTAGTACATGTACAAGTTCTCATCAGTACATAAGATTCTCCTTATTTAAAATATGATACCAGAACACTGACGTATCTCCAGAGGCCCATGGGGATGTCCAAGAGACGATTCAACCCTGAGCAGCAGTAACCAGGTTCTAGAATTCAAGAGTGATTTATTAAAAGTCAAGTACACACTTGAGAGGAAAATGTGGAGGAACTCACATTTGAGTTCACGTGGAGGAAATCCTGATCCGGGGTGTTTATCCCTCCTGGGGTGGGAATTGATGATGCCCCATTGAAGTGGTTCATTCATCTTTTCGCCCTGGACAGGACCCTGTATTTCCCGCTTCCCCCACTCTGCCCTCCTTGGTTCCTCCTGAACTGTCATGTCAGATGCATGATGGGAGTTGTAGGAACCACAATGCAACTAACATTACAGTGACATTAAAATTAGCTAAAGTTCAGAGAGATTAGCTTTGCTGGATGAAACTCGTTCTTGTTTTTCTCCAGCTGCAGGTGCTGGATAGTCGCTTGTTATTTGTGTATCCAGTGAGGTACCACATGTTATATGTTTGGAGAGGGTTGTCAATTTCCTAAGCGGTTTCCTACCTCAAAGGCACATATCATTTTAGAGAATCACAATACTGCTCACTTTCCTATAGAATTATGAGCTCAAGGATTTCCTTTACTGGTCTCTTTCTTCCACGTCTCCTTTCTCTCTTTCACTACCAGGAGGCCTAATACCTATTAGTACTTGCCCCTCATAGAGGTTTTACTCATTTTTTTTGAGTTGTACCAAAGAGTTAAATAATAAAAATAGATTTTTGACCACATTATGTAATGTATTATAGTTCAGTGCATATTTTAGAATATCAACCTATACACTCTTCTAGGTATTGAGGAAATGCAACAAGAGATTATGTGCTGCCTTTCATTCAAAGAGCTTACAATGAGTTCTTTCCTTAATATGATATGTATTAATGTGCGTCTGCTTCCATTTGTTCTTGTTGACTCATGAACGGTAAAACGAATGACTATCACTTACTGCTTTCATATAGAAGAAGACGTTGCACCTCAGAGACATTTTCCAAGTCTCAGGGCCATAATTGGGACACAAGAATGCAAAACCAGGCTTTTGAAATCTTTACCTAAAGTCTTTTCTATCATTCTAGACTAGCTCACAGCTGGGAATCTAAGCCTTTCAGTTGCTTAAAGTAGTTTAAATCTTCAGGACAATGATTTTAAAAGGACATGCAAATATGATTTTTTTCAATCCTCATCGCCTGAAACAATTTTTTTTTTAATACAGAAGAATGATAAAAAAAAAAAAAGCCCAGAATATATTTGACACAAAAGATTCCCCATTTTTCAAAGCACATAAAAAAGTAGATTCTAATCACTGTATATCAATAGTTCTTTTTAATCCATAATTAACTTGTGAATTGTTTAAAAAAGGCAATGATAATTTTTGATGTCACCATTATTCAGTTGTATCAAACTGAAATAAATTTTTTATTTTGGACCTATAAATTGAAGTTAAAATGTAAACATGATATATGTTGATATATGTCATGTAACTGACAAATTTTCTCAAGATAGTTTGGGAGCATTTTAGGAAATGAGCATTGCACTGATTTTCAATGTATACTATTTTAATAGAATAGTCATTCAAAATTGCTTATAGTAATAGTGCCATTTTGATTAACATGTGTATTATGTACAGCTCAATACTTGGCCTTACTTATGAGAAACAGAATATTTAGCAGCAAATTCTGTTGAACCCACGTATATAAAATATCCAAGTTGACCAAATGTTTATTGTACATTAGATAACAAAAAACCAAAACAAAACAAAAATTAAATGCCCTTCACAGATTTTCAGTGAGTGTAAAACCTTAACAAAATAAAATCACATGAGAGTAAATGTGCAATCCTGATTCAAACACAAACAAGCAAACACACGAGTGTGTCTACTAAGCTTCCGGTACTATATCATGGACTTGAATTACATTAGTGACTTATAGGGATAACTCCTCCTGCATTCATGAATCCTGGATCTTACAGTCTAGCAGGGAGACAGGAAATAATAGCAAATCACATAGTATGTTGATGGTGATAGACATGTGCTTGGGGAAAATGTAGACAAGAGGACGGCAGGCGGCGATTAGTCCAAGGGTGACTGGAGCTGCAGGCTGTAGTAATAAGTAGTAGTGTCAAGAGTTGTCTCACTGAGCAAGAACTTGGATAAGAGGTGGGAATGATTCATGTGGATATCGGAAAGAACAGTTTTCCAGCAGGGGAATACCAAGAGTGGGGCCTACGAACAGTACCTGCTGAGGCCCAGGATGTGCAAGGAGGAGAAGGCATGTATTGTGGGTATGGAGTATATGAAGGGGGTTGTAGTAAAACAGGAGATCGGAGAGGTTACCAGAGGTCACATCCTATGGCACCCTGTGAGCCAGCATAAAGGACTTAGCTTTTGATGATTTTCGGCTGAGAAGTGGTATGATCTGATTTCTAATTTAAAAGGATATCTGTGGCCACTGTATTAAGATGAGACAGTAGAAAGGGACATGGTGGAAACAGGAAAATTAGGAAGCTACTGCTGGATGTGAGAGATTGGAGTCAGGGCTCCCTCCCATAATAATGGCCTGAGCAACTTAAAGCATTGAACATGACTAATCCACAAATCATTCCGAAATATAAAATATGGGAAAGAGTCATTTCTGGAGAAAAATCAAGCAATTTTATTACTTGCAAGCTTAATGGAGAAAGTGAAAACCAAAATATTTATTAATCGAAGAAATAACGAATAGATGTTTAGTGAGCTCTAACTACACCCCAGCCATTGGACCACATACTTAATAAATATGATATCCTGTGGTAAAAATATATCCAATGAGAAAATTCAAAGAAAAGAGCCATACAATAAAATTAAAAGAACTTAAATGTGTGTGTGTGTGTATGTGTGTGTGTTTGTATGTATTAGATAATTAACTGTTACATATAGACATGCTATCTTAAAACAATTGAAATACTACCATTTCAATTTAAAAAATAATTTATCTCAAGTGGTGGGATTTATAAAAAATGGATCTGCAATATATATATATATAAATAGTGCTGTTCCAATGGGAATGGCCCAGGCTGCTTTAGGAAATAGTGAAAATTTGAAGTGCCCCATCAAATATTAAAGCCATTCTCAAGGACGTTATAAGAGAATAATTCACCTGAGAGGGAGTTTGTTCTGTGTGTCTATGGTGTCTTCCATCACCAGTGTTCAATTATTTGCATATTTTGTAACTATAAGAATTTAGAAAATAATGTGACAACTCATGGCCAAGCTTTTTCAAATGACCGGTGAACTCTGAGCAGCTCACAGATAAACATCAATCCCCTATCTGCCATTGGCACAAGTTAACCATCTTCTGCTGAGATCCTCCCATGTCCCACTATGAAATTCACTTTACCATTGATGACCACCAGCTGAAAGGTGAAACATTCTCTTTGTGAGTTTCCCAAGGAAACAACCTATGGATAAGAAAGACCAAAACTTCCAACTCCAGTTCTGACAAATTGTGTCTCATTTTTAAAAGATTGCAGTATATGCTATTTGAGAGTTCTAGAAACCAAGATTGGGGAACAAAAAGAGCAGGACATAAGGATAATGTTTTGGGCAATTTGAGCTTCAGAAAAGATGGAATTTAATTGATAAAAAGGAAAGAGGACAACTGAAGTAGATCATGTGTGCAGAAAATAAAGTGAAGTCATCTGAGGTCTCAAACTCTGCAAGAGGAAGACATCATTTAAAATGCTAATAAGGGAGAGACAAAAGAGACAGGTGAAAAATAAACTGGGAAAGACCAGTGAAAGAAACATTATTTTTGCAAATGAAACTTAATAAAGGAGTCTCTAAAGGAAGTAGGGACTCAAAGGCAGATTTGGGTTAAAAAAATGCCAATTTTGATTTTTTCCTTAAAAGAAAGTAATATGCTTTAGTGCAACATCACAGCTCCCCATACCACTGATTGTCTAAGAGGGTGTTTACGTCCTTCTACTAAGCAGTAATGCCTCTTTCCTTATGTGACTCCATTACATAGGTCATATAAGTGATTTTTGTTAGTTCCTTCAAAGGAAAAAAAAAAAAAAAAAAAAAAACAACTAAGACTACAGTAGGGACAAAACAAATTTCAACAGTATCACCATGAAAAAAAAAATAAGTGACCAGCTTGCTTCTACTACCATATTACTTATTTTTTGGCCCAAAATGTGGTTGTAATTGTGTACATGAATATTTCTTTCCAGAGGTGTCGATGTCAGCAATTATGAAATATTGACCTGATATTGTGTTTTCTTTCTTGTGGCAAAAATGATTCCAGAACCTTAAAGTATCCAGTATTGCTAAACGTTCAAATAGGTGTAACAGCCTAATTGTTTTTATTATTTCTGACATAATCCTCTACTATGTTACTAGCTATCCATTCACATGTTTAACTACTTTTTCCAACAACAATCACACACAGAAAAGCTACACTATTTAGTAGTGTGTGTAGATATATTTCAATAGATGGATGTATCTAAATATGAAAATAAGCAGACATTTGATTACCTGATTTGTCAATGCCTGCTTATTGCATTTTCCAACAGGGAACCTGGGAGTCACATGACTGGGCAGAGTGTGTAACTTTATATGAAGCCCAGACATTTTACATTCCTGGAAAACTGATTTAATGGGATGATTTTCTTTTTTTTTTTTTTTTTCCAAAGTAAAAGATCCTGAAGGCTATGGTATTTTTGCCCTGCAGGGCATTATCAGATTTTGTTTCTAACATAACAAATGTATCATAGCAATCCTTTCTTCTTTTATGACAGACATATTTAATCTATGTATAAATACCTCTGAAGACTCAGTTTTTAATCTTACACGTTCCTACTTATCCTGATAATCTTCCTAACAGCCTCATACCTTGTTGCACTGTCATTGATACATACCAGTCCTCTCATTTCAGATCCAGGTTGCAACCGTGATAGAAAAAACCTTTGTTTATTTGTTTTATGACAAAATGTCTAGGCAAAGTCAAGGTCATTGAAAATTCAGAAGCAAGAATTCAGCATTTTCAGTGTAAGTCTATTTCTAATTATTTCCTGTTACAAGTATAAAATCTCTTTCTACCGCCCTCTCTCCCTCTCTTTCTCTTGATTCCGTCTCAGAAACTATTATTTCAATAGACACATTTGTATCTTTTCTCTTTCTAGAATCAGAAATTTAATAAGAAAAGGAATGACAAGCATTACTACATCCTTTAATTTATCTCACTTAAATTATTCATATTTTTGATACCCTTGTACTAGTGACTAATATAATGAGATCCTGATTCATTTCTAGTAGCAAATATAAAAGCATCTTGTGCATACACTCAATACATCAATTTCTGCTTTCAAAAAATCAGCACCTCTTTTCTCTCATTTTTCTTGATTCCTTCTTTCTTTTCACAATAGTGGGCAAAGGGATTGATTTTCTTCAAAATACTTATATTTTTCCTGCCACTTTCCTGACCAAATGTTTCAAAGGCTCCTCACTATCTCTAAGAAATGTCGAAAACCCTTGGCTGACTTTTAAGCTACTTGAGAATCACCCAGACCCAGCTGCTTCCTTAGGCTCTGAGTCCAGCCTTCCCTTGGACATGCCCTCATGGTCCATTGCCGTCTCACTGTTAGAAACCTCTACCTTCTATCATTGCGACTCATAACCCTGAGCACTTTTAGTCTTTCCTCTTACCCACTGCACTCCACACGGTGCCATTCATTATTCAGATTAAGCTCAAACCAATCTCTGTGTTTATGCAGTGTTTCATCATTTTTTCATGAATACATTATCCTTTCCATAGCATGTGCCGCTGATGAATTCCTAACAGAGAATAGGTTACTAGAAAATAATTCAACTCTTCTTTCTTCACTTGCCAGCAGAATAACCTTTTCAGAATGAAGGAAGGGAAAGAAGCATTGGCATAGAGGAGCTAGAAGATAATCTCTAAAATTAGCTTCAGTCAGAAAATTGCTTGATTTGATTCTCTAAATGTGATACTATTCCCAGCCCACTCCAGTCTAGTATCTGGCCTCATTCTACACTGCAGTGATTCTGTGCCAGGTGGCCACGTTCTCCAGGTAACTGAGTCCACGGGCACTCTTCAGTTTTCATTGCCCTTAATCTCTCAGGGGCCCAGACATTGATTTATTTGTCTGCCTTCTTTAAAAAACTTCACGTGAAGTCGATGAACGCACATCCTCCTTTGCCTCTTCCTCTGTGGCTGCTCTGTTTCAATGGGCTTTGCTTTTACCATGCTTTTAAAGTTGTAAGTTGTTAATCGACAAACTGCGATCTCTTTTTTCTCACTTTGTGCTCTCTTCCTGAGCACTCTCCCACATGCCTCTAATTATTATCTAGAATCGATGACGCCCAAAGAGTAGCCCCAACTCAGACGCCTTCTTTGATTCCCAGAGCTGCTAGCTGACACCTTTGCAATCTTAAAATTGCAAAGACAGCTCCAGTTCCAGGACATCTGAATGTGTGGTTACAGCCCCAAAGCCGCCGACCTAAATACATATAGGCCATTCCATGGCTCCTTTTCTCTATGGTATCTATTGCTCAAGTACGTTATCTAAAAATAACCCTTGGCAACCCACTCTTTACTGCTATATTCAGTTCATGTCTTCTGTGGCATTGTTTACGTCAGCTCAGATGGCTACAACAAAATGCTGTAGACGAGGTGGCTTACAGAACACACATTTATTTCTCACAGTCCTGGAGGCTGTGAATTCCACAAAGTGCCAGCAAATTATGTTCTGGTGAGTGTCCTCTTCCTGTCTTCATTGTGTCTTCTCATGGTAAGAGAGAGAGAGAGAGAGAGACAGCGTGGTCTAGTATTTCTTCCTCTTTTAGCTAAACTCATTGTGGGGGCCGCATCCATATGACCTCATCTAAGGTCCCAAAGGTCCCATTTCCAAATACTATCATTGGAGGTTCGTGCCTCAATGTATGAATTTGGGGTCACACGGACATTTAGTGCATAAGAGATCTTATTTCCTAGTGATCTCTGAGATCTGTCCCCTTCTCTCTATCTTCACCATCAACACTTTCTTTCATGTCACCATCCTGTTTTTATCTAGACTAAAAACCCCTCTATTCCTTCCTATAACAAGGAAAAAAAAAGAGACATTTTTAATAAGAATGTGAATCAGATCGTGACACTGAACGACAAAATACCCACGGCTTCCCACTGTTTGGGGGGTAAGAACATCATCTGAAAGATAACCTGGACCTGGCACCAACTTAGTTCTCCAGCTTCCAGCCCCAATCAACTCCCCTCTCCCCAAGCCCCTGCTCTCTCAAGAGGCAGCCACAGTAGCCTTTTTTCAGTTCCTTAATACTTGCAGGTATTTGACGATGCTCTGCTTTCTACCTGTAGTTTTCTCCCTGCTTCCAATCTGTTTACTTAATAGGTACCAACTTATCTTTAACACATCACTTCTGCTTCTGGGTGGATGCTTTCCCCAGGCAAGAGTATAAATCCCCCTTTATATGTTTTTACTATACATTTCTTTCCCACGATTCGGAATATTTTAAGATGATAATTGTTTACATGGTTATTGGTTAACATCTATCTCCACACCACCACCCAGTCTGTAAGATCCTAAAGAACAGGGTCTTTCTCTAGTTGGCACACCTTTCACCCCCAATTCCTAGAATACAGAGTGGGCCTTACTTGAATACTTTTGACTAGATACTTATATCATGTATTGCTTTCCAACATCCATATTTTTTATTCGATTTTTTTGATACAGCACAATCTTAGAATACTTATTTTGTCTCCCAGTTTCCTTCCCACCATGCCTATAAAGTTTATTAATTATTAATACAAGTAAAGAAGTGGTGATTGATTGCCTAGAAAGATCTTTGACCATATCCATTTGTGAATCCACACGAAGTAAACTTACATGCAAGAATACAACAGTGATAGTCAAATTCGGAAGCCAGGGAAAAGCAAATAAATCCCCACAACATCAGTTTGTAATACCGAGCTTAATGGAGCCCAGGCCACCACTGCTGTGTGTCCTTAAGGAAAATGTGCTTGCTTACACTCTGGGGTAATCAAAACCTGTATAGAGTTGTTTTTATTTAGGTGCCTGAGACACTTTAAAAGAATGATCGTGGTGTTGCTGACTAATTTGGGCTCCAGTTCACTAGGATATATTTCATAGTATATTGTGTTTCCTCAGTAAATGTAAATAATACCAATTTGCAAGCAGCACTTTTTACATTTCTCCCTTATTACATCCCATTTTGGCCACAGTTATTGAGCAACATTGGGACAGATTTATTTCCTGAGAAGAACATAAACTATCCACATTTTGGAGGTTAACTGATGCATTAGCAGAAGAGAAAATCTATTTAGTGGACCCCTAGAGGATGTTTGCCACAGCAAGACTGAACCTGCAGACTGAAACGAAGTCAGTCGGTGTTCCTGTGCAGAAGAGAAGAAGGACATGGCATACAACTCAGCTCACATCTTTGGAGTTTCAAAGTGTAGCAATTATTCCTGAAAGAAAAACAAAAGAGGCTACCAGGTATCCTCACACCATACTTATATGCATTACTGAATTCATTATATATTTACCGTCATATAATATGAGGGGAGGTGTGTGTATCTGTCTGCTAGGGGTTGTAGACTAATGATAGAGGGAGGTGACGTTCCTGTTCTGTTACAATGATCTTTGAAGCGAAGGCAAATTCAAAACATACACCTAATAGGTTAACATGTTTTTATTAATATCACTTCCTGCAAGCCTGAAGTAAATGATAATGCAAGATAAGAATAACTTCCACAGACAGATATCAACATGTGCACAGTTTTTCCATTTCACCCACTGGATATCTTTGACATCAGATTTCTAATGAAAAAATAATTAGTAAAATAATAATAACATTCACTAAACAGTTCCAATTAAACAGAAATTGTAGGAAACCACTTCACTTGCATTGTTTTGTTTCATTTATCTTCACAACTAATAGAGTTTTTATTAAGGTGGCCGAGACACTTTGAAAAAAGATTGTGGTGTTGCTGACTAATTTGGGTTCCAGTTCACTAGGATAGATGTCATCACATGTTGTATTTTCTCAGTAAATGGAGGAAACACCGATTTCTCTTCTCTGCACTATTATGATTCTCATTTTGTAGTTAATAACGCTGATCTTTCTGAGGTGAGGAGACGTGCACAAAATAACAACGTGGAGCTAATACGTGGCTGAGTCAGGCTCTGGAACTCAGTCTATGGAACTAAGTCTCACCAAGGGACACCAGAGACTCTGCTCTTACCCACTGTGCAGAACTGCCACTCAGCATAAACATTCAACCTAATTACCAGACATTAATATTTCGGTTCCATTTTGGAGTTAGGGAAACCGGCTCTCTAGCAGGCAGATTTCAATATTAGATTTTTTATTAGCATTTAGACCTGATAAAATATAATTAAATTTACCACTGTAAATCAGTGTTCTTACACCACTGTTTCTTGAAAGAAATGGAAATCTCAACTCATATGAAAATTGGTCACACAGCTCACCACTGGTAACCAATGTCTTTGTGATGCATGGACAGCACACTCTATCAGGAAGAGGTCAGCAGCCTGGACAGATGTGAATAAATTCTAGATTTTTAGTTTTTTATTTTTTAACATTGCATTATCCTGGAACTGCCAGAAAGGAAAATTTCTAAAATCAGATGAGTTCTTTTTAGAAGAATAACATTTTACTGTAGCAAATATTAATGTTTTTATATCTACTTTAGATTCAACTTTCACTACATTATATATTGTATTGTATTATATATAATGTAGTGAAAGTTGAATCAAAAGTGTATATATATATATATATATATATATACACACACACACACACACACACACACACACACACACACACTAGGGATGCCAAAAAATATGTACAAGTAGACACTTTGGTCAACGTTACTCAAGCAGTAGTTCGCTGTAATCAGAAGTGTCTGGACGCTGATGGAAACTACTTTGAGCACCTCTCATAATTGCAGAAGTCAAACATGAGTTGCATTCATTTTTTGATATTGGTATATATTGAGTACAACAATTTTAATAATTTTTTCCTTTCTTAAAATGTGTATACATTTGTTGGCACCCTCTGTGTGTGTGTGTGTGTGTGTGTGTGTGTGTGAGTAAAATATAACTTTTTCTCCTGACTTCTCAATGAACATATGTAAATTCAGGTTAAGATTATGGAAGATGTTCATACCATAAAAAAATAAAGTAAAATAAATGAGATTAAGGTTTTCAAGTGTATGTCTAAATAAGAAACATTGTCATTACCAGTATTAGGACTCATTAAATCAATCTTGCTTTTAAATGTATGAGTACTTGAATTTCCCTTTATATTGAGCATTTAATCATATTAATTCTGTGGGCTTTTTTTCCCATCAAAAAAAAAGTTAAGTGAGCGATCAGGTATTTCTGACAATTTTCATAATGATAGTAAATAAGCCTTCTGAGACAGAACTTTTATTTCCTTATCAAGAAGAGCAGAAAGCAAAGTCTAGTCTTTCATCATTGCTAGGATTCATTATTGAGAAATAGTACAGGGAAATTATATATTAGCCAGATATTTCTGATTAACTCTTCCGTATCTCTATTCAGACTTTAAAGCACACATGGTAGGTTCCTAATTATAAGACATTATTTCATTTTGAGTCAAAAATTCTAAATATCGCTTCTAAATATTGATTGAGTAGTGCGCTGGAAAAATATGATATTTTTAAAGTTAAAGAAAGTAATACAGTCTTTGATCTTGGTAAATTCACTATATACATTAACTAAGTACAATGATATACTTTTATACCAATTCATTTTGTAAATATGCTGTTCCTAATTGTTTTAGATCATGTGTTTGTGGTTAAGAAACAAAGAAAATTATCAGAATTGTAAGAGAGAAAAAGTCTATAAAAATATATTCATCCTCATAAATTCTTTAGCTTTATAAACTACATAACTTTTTATGATACTATATTTCTAGCCAAATACAAAGTTTATTGTCTGTTAATCTACAGAAGTGGCTTTAGTAGGCAGCATTACTCAGACATGCATAACCATAGTTGTTTTTAGTTTTGTTTTGTTTTTTAATGGAGATGTCTTGTCTTGCTGTACTGGTATTTGTGGTATTTTAAGAGCCTATTGAGGGAACGTCACCACAAAAGCAAACATAAAATAACAATATTTATTTTGAATCAGTGGACAATTTTAAGTAATCATCATGTTCTCTTTAAATTTTAGGCATATTATAGTAGGCAATCCACTGTTATTTTTATCATTAATCACTAAACATTGGAAATCCCCTTTCTCGGTGATGTTTATCAATAAAGTGACCTATCACTAAGTCCACTCTGACATTTGGTGTATATGATAGCTTGGAGAGAAAGAGAGACAGGCAGACTTAGGCAGACATTTGTTTTATTTTGATTAGTTGTTGGTTTAATCCATTTGCCATTACCTTGGCCCCATTGTGGATAGATTTATATTCTCAAACAATTGGTCTTTAATAATTAATTGATCTTAGAATGATGCAGTGTTGACCTTATTTTCTGTTTACACTGTACCAATACTATTTTGAATAGGTAAATGGGCTGGGATGCTTTTTTTGAGTATGTTTCTCAGAACTACACAAGTTTAAATAGCACTTCAGAACTATCTTGTCCAAAGTCTTGGAATCCTGGGCACTGTGGGTGATAAATTTTGATATTAAACTTTGCAATAAAAAGAAGGCTAGGCTAAAGGTTGGAATGAGTATGTTGTCAAGATATAGAACTTCGCATTGGTAATATTGTTCTGTTTAAAAAATTGCTAATGAAAAATATTTTTAACATGGTAAACTATTCTATATATTTTCTCTATGTAGTTATAGATGTAGATATAAATATATTCAGTTTAATCGATTGTACATTTTTATTAGGTATGTTGCATGAAGCTTTATACTTTTAACATATAACACACATTTAAACTTAATGGGAAGTATCAAAGGTAGACAGTATTTATTTCAAAGGTTTCTTTTTAATTATGAGAACAATATCATTAATGCCTATGGATTACATTTTTTGTCCTATGGAATACCTAATGTCATATAATTTGTACCAACTTTCATTATTTTGTTTTTTACGTCTCTCACTAGATATGAGAACTGTTGACACCTGGTTTTCATTTTTCAGATCATTAGCTTTTCATTAATGAATCGTTTTTCTACTATATTTAGGGAATATTAAATTGAGGTTTATTTTCTGAAAATATACATTGCTGAAGAGTATATACATGGCTAGAGGAAGAAAGTATAGTTTGTTAATTTTTATAAAGTATACTAGCTTCAGAATGTAATTGTTTAAGAAAACACAAGAGGTACTATTATCGATGACTAGTCTCAGTGCTTATATCTAGAAGTTTTCTCCAACTGGGTAATTTTTTAAAAATAATACCAATTGCAGTAAACAATATATAAATCTAACTGCTACTTCTCAGTTTTCTTCTGGATTCTCTGCCAGTCTTCTTTTTTAATATTTCACCAAATCCTGTTTTTTAAATACAGTTGTTCAATGGCCTGAGCCCTAACCGGTCTTTGTTAAGTTAGCCCAACTGGCAGTTTCCATCACCAACCAAATTTTTTAAAACATTAAAAACAAGTATATGCTATAGTTCTAAAAGTAATGTGACTAATTCTTTGTTCCATTTCCAATATTTTAAATAAGCTATTAATAAAAATAAAGAATTGCTAGTTATTCCCAAATTGCAAGCAGGTTGTGCTCTGTAAGTTCATTTGTAAGCCACTGTTGGAATTTGGAACATATTTCCTCATAAAACCTGTGTGATGAATGTGGTTAGGATGCAAAACCAACCCAAAAGATTCTACCTAAATCAAAATGTAATTAAAATGTAGTACTGGTGCTATTATAGAACCTGGTCATTATTTATCCTGCTGCTTCTTTGGGAAACAGTTTCCAATTTCTAACTTCGAAATTGGAACAGTTGAATTTCATCTTTCTTCTTCACATCTCCAATTATTGCAAAATTCTCCCTCCCTTTCTCTAGCCCCACCTTTCAGGTGCTCCCACTTCAGTAATATAAATTGAGGTACTTTATCAGAATGGAGAAACATCTCTCAGCAAGAAACCGTTTGCTGTTACAGGCTCTTCATAAATCCTATGGTTATCTCTCAGACTTGCCTGTAAGACTGTATTCTGTTTTGTGGTCATTTTTATATGTGTGTGTTGTTTTAAGAAAGCAGGTCCACAATTGCTATCATATCTCAAAATAATTCAAAACCTCTTTCCCCACAATAGAAAGATTTTTTAATATAAATTTAGAAAAGTAGTACATAACATAGCTATTGTGTTTCCCCAAAAATAAGACCTAGCTGGACCATCAGCTCTAATACATCTTTTGGAGCAAAAATTAATATAAGACCCGGTTTTATATATACAAGACTGGGTCTTATAGTAAAATAAGACCAGTGTTATATCATATCATATTATTATATTATATTGTATTGTATTATATATTATATTATATTATATTATATTATATTATATTATATTATATTATATTATATTATATTATATTTCTGGTATTGTATTATATTCCCGGTCTTATATTAAAATAAGACCAGGTCTTGCATTTTTTTTTTGCTCCAAAACGCTTTAGAGCTGATGGTTCAGCAAGGTCTTATTTTCAGGGAAACACGGTAGATCACAATCAAATTACTCTGTATCAACGTATGATATAATTGATCATAAGAAGATACTTAAAGATCATAAATCCAACACTTGTTTTTTCAGATGAGAAAAGCAAAAGCCGAAAATGTACTCATTTAGCCAAGCTTATGTGTCTATATAATTTAAACAGCTAAGTTTCAACACAGAGCAGTGATGTCGTATGATATTGCCAGAAATGTATACAGAGCTCTGTGGAATTTGTTCTCTGATGATATTTTCTTAAGGTAGATGTATATAAGGTTGACCCTCTAATAACGCAGGGGTTAGGGGCATCAACTCCCCACTCCCCACAGTTGAAATTCCACATATAATTTTTGATTCCTCCAAAACTTAATTTGTCCCTCAGTATCTGTAAAGGATTGGTTCCAGGTCCTCATGGATACCAGAATCTGTGGGTGCTACCCTATATAAAATGGCACAGATCAATGTATGCAGGCAGCCCTCCCAACCTTGGATGGAAAATAGTACAGGTGTTGGTTGAAAAAAAAAATTGCATGTAAGTGGACCTCCCCAGTTTAAACCCATATGTTGTTCAAGGGTCAGCTGTATATTTATATTTTATCCCCTCAAGTGCTTCTCCAGATTCTCAATCCTAACAAGTTTTGACAACTTGTGGTCACATATAAATTCATCTGCTTTCTTATATGCTATTAGATTGTATTTTTATGGGATATTCCTTTTATAAATTGGAACCATTAAATTATCTAGCCCAAAAGAATCTGAGTATCATGTATTTCAGTTGTCTTGTTCAGTAAATGACAAAAATGTTTTTAGGAAGATTGTGACATTTGTCCAGAGCACAGCCCATTCTGTCACCATTCACTTTGGAGGGAACGCACTCTCTCCTCTGAAGTAATAGGAGGGATGGGACGTTCTTTGTTTCTCTCTTACAGAAAAGCAGAATCTTCTTCAGATGCTTGACTGAATTCAGTCTTCATAATGCAAAATTCTGTTCAGATGATTTCAATGCACAGTCCTTCAGAAAAACAAAACAAAACATAATCAACTTGCATTACTGAAAAGAAAACTAGCATGAGAGCTGAAGTTCATGATTGCATCTTTAAAAATTTTCCTAAGGTGTCATTATTTTGAGTAGTAACTACCAAAATGACATTATATGTTGCTGTGTTCACAGGACACGTAACCATTCCTCCCCCACCTCCCCAATCTCTTGGAAGCTAGGAGATAACAAAGCACACACTCTTCTCTGCATTATTGGGAAGGGAGGCGAGAGAGAGAGTGCGATTCCAAGCAGTAAGGTTAATCACTTACAAAATAAAAATCTAACCCGCTGCTGTTAGAAAGTCTGAAGCTAGAAATGTTATAAAAAACATTTCCCTTTTACTTTTCAATTTGACAATATGTAATACTTTATTGTGATGTGGAGATGTATTACATTCCATAACTGGCTTGTCAAAATTTTGTACAGCATTGGATGATATATGAAAATTGTCCAAGCCACACCCTGGTGGAAAAAGTTACTGTCTAGAGATTTGAGGAGTTATTTCAATTACATTCTTTATTTCTCCTGTTTGGAATGGTTTAACATAAAAGGAAAATATTTGAAATAATGGTAGTCAATAACAAAAATGCTAAAGTCATATACCATTTATTGATGTTTCATATGCCCATTTGCTTGATAAAATACTGGATGCTTGATGAGAGTTAAACATCAGGATTACTCTGCAAGATATTGATAAAACAGAATGAGAAACAAAGTTCTAAGAGATGAAGTAGTATCTACCATGGCACCTGCGCATCTGAACAAAGTTATGTCAACAAATTATGTATTTTTCCTACCTGCATTAGTTTCCCCCAAACATAGCAGCTTATAACAAAATTTATTATCTCACATGATTTCTGAGGGTTTGGAATCTGAGAGTGGCTTAAGCTGTATAGTTCTTGCTGTTGGTTTCTCACAAGAGTGCAGTTGCCTGCACTCATCTCAAGGCTTCTGTAGGACCAAAGAATCCACTTCCAAGTCCTTGCGTAGTTGCTTCCAGGCTTCAGTTCCTTGATGGTTGTTTGACTGAGGTTCCCAGCACTTTGTCCCTTGGGCTTCTCTGTAAAGCAGCAGCTGATGTCTCCACAAATGAGTGATCCAAGAATGAGAGAAGTAGAAAGGGAGAGAGAGATCCAAGATGAAAGCTGTAGTCTTCTTGTAACAATGTCAGAAGTGATACATGATTATTTCTGCCATATCTGTTATAGAAATCAGACACTGAGTCCAGCACACAGTCAGGACTGGAGAATGAATCTCTACTATATTGGTGGGGAGAGGATTAGGAAATTGGTGCTTTTATTTTTAAGACCACATGCTGCTCTCTCTTATAGAGTGCTTCCATATCTATGTTTTGTCATGTGTAAAGTACCATATTTTTTCATTTAGGATTATGAACATGTTCAACCTGAAATCAGTATTGCCCTGATATTTTCATAAGGACTAGAAATGAATTAACACTGTAATAGCTTACAGTTTATGTTTATATTGAATGAAGAAAAGTAGGGCTGCAATGAGTAAGGCAATGATACTTGTGGTAAACATTTATTTAGAGTCTCATGATGTTCTTCTGAGAGAGACTAATCATTTCTTTATAATAAAATAATTCACGTTACTTATTTGGCTTTTGATTGAATTATTGGGATCTATACCTCAATCATTGTATGCGTTAAACATCATACGTGAAAAAATATTTATTCAGTGATTGAGTGATACTGGCCTGTTGCTATTTGTTTCACACAATGCCATAATATTAACAACAGAAAATGTCAATATTAACTTTCTTTTTGAGCTAACATGTTATTAATAAGGTATCCATATCTAATATTTCAAATTCTACCAAGCAATGCCCTGAGTTTACGTTTCATGGATATGTTAATACTTTACATGTGAATATTTATTTTCTAAATAATATTAAATATATTTAAACACATACCAAATCATACCTGCATATTTATTTGTTTGAAATTCAGTGAGAAATCCAGACCTTCTTAAACTTGGAATTATCCATAGCAGATTTAAGACTTATTCTTCAAAGCTCATTTTACTTCCAATGCAATTAATGTAAGGGATTCAAATGTAAGTAGGTAAATTGAAGGATAGTTTGGCTCATTTTAAGATGAAGAAAGATTTCTTGGAAAGAGTCAAAAAAAGATAATAAACATGAAAATGCATAATTACATATTTTCTTCCTGTATAACTATTACATTTTTAAAACTATTGAATGTTTCTTTCTTAAATGAGAAAAGGAATTCAAAAGGATTATGTAAAAGTGAAGAAAAACATCTACTTAGAAATATAATATATTGATTTGGGATTAGAGGAAGTGCTCATAATGTATCAAAGCATGATTCCCAAAGGTTAATAACATAAAATAAAATTTATTCAAATGACATGATAATATACTGACCAAATCTCATTTGAATATTTTCCAAATTTTATAGAGGAGGGTATAAAGTCTCACAGAAACTAAATGAATTTCCCAAGGCACTAGGTCATAAGCACCAATCCAAGATTTTAACCTCATCTGCTTGATTCTAGAGTCTGGTTGCAATTCTGTCACTTGCTTAGATGACATAGTGGGAAGACCCATCTTAAAGAAAAGCTTTATTAATATTTTTTTAAAAACATGTATTATTCTCAAAGAGGAAGATATGGCAGATTTGCACTTAAAACATAACAGCTTGCAGAATCTTGGTACCACAGTAAAGTTTACTTTTAAAAGTCAGGAGAATGGATAATCAAAAAGAATAAAACCAAAGTACCACAACCACAAAACTCATATATTATCATTGCCATTTATTAGTATTTATCCATTCAGGATTTTTTTTAAGTTTATTGGGGTGACAATTGTTAGTAAAGTTGCATAGGTTTCAAGTGTACAATTCTGTGATACATCATCTATATACCATGTTGTGTGCTCACCACACAGAGTCAGTTCTCCTTCCATCACCATATACTTGATCCCTTTTATTCTCATCCACCATCACCTTCCCCACTTACCCTCTGGTAACCTCTAAACTATTGTCTGTGTCTATCATTTTTGTTTTCTCATTTGTTTGTCTTGTTCTTTTGTTGTTTTCAGTTTTATATACCACATATCAGTGAAATCATATAGTTCTCAACTTTTTCTGTCTGACTTATTTTGCTTAGCGTAATAATCTCAAGATCCATCCATGTTGTCACAAATGGCACTTTTCATCTTTTCTTATGTCAGAATAGTATTCCATTGTGTATATATGCCACATCTTATTTGTCCAATCTTCTATGGAAGGATACTTTGGTTGTTTCCATGTCTTGGCCACTATAAATGAAGCTGCAATGAACATCAGAGCACGTATATCTTTATGGATAAATGTTTTCAGAATTTTTGGATAGATACCCAGGAGAGGGATTCCTGGGTCATATGGTAATTCTATTTGTAATTTTTTGAGGAACCTCCACACTGCCTTCCATAGCGGCTGCACCAATCTGCATTCCCACCACCAGTGTATGAGGGTTCCTTTTTCTCCACAGCCTCTCCAACACTTGTTACTATTTGTCTTGTTGATGGTAGTCATTTTAACTTGTGTGAGGTGATATCTCATTGTACTTTTTATTTGCATTTCTCTGATGATTAGTGATGTTGAGCCTTTTTTCATATGTCCATTGGCCATTTGTATCTCCTCTTTGCAGAAAAGTCTGTTCAGGTCCTCTGCCCATTTTCTAATTGGATTGTTTGGTTTCTGTTGCTGTTGTTGTTGTTGAGTTGTATGACTTCTTTATATATTTTGGATATTAGCCCCTTATCAGAGGCGTTGTTTGCAAAAAATCTTCTCCCATTTGGTTGTTTGCCTCTCTATTTTGAAGATGGTTTCTTTCGCTGTGTAGAAACTTTTTAGTTTGATATAGTTAGTCCCACTCATTTACTTCAGCTTTAACTTCCCTTGCCTTTAAGTTCAATTCATAAAATCCTCTTTGAACCCAAGGTCCATAAATTTAGCACCAATGTTTTCTTCTGCGCAGTTTATTGTTTCTGGTCTTGTGTTTAGATCTTTGATCCATTTTGAGTTAATTTTGGTACACAGTGACAGACAGCAGTTGAGTTTCATTCTTTTGCACGTGGCTTTGCAATTATCCCAGCACCATTTATTGAAGAGGCTGTCTTTCTCCATTGTATGTTGTTGGCTTCTTTGTCGAAAATTATCTGTCCATATTTATGTGTTTGTTTTTTTCAATTATATATATTTAAGTGGACTCAATCGATACATTTGTTGTGTTTCACTTAGCAATATTTATCTTCATTTTCCACATAATTAAGTGTTCATATACCACATCATTTTTATTGACTCATTATTCTTTTACATGGTTATATCCATATTATTGGAGCAACATTTTATTAGTAATAGTTTTTCCAAAATTTTCAATACGCACCACTGGGATGAATGTCCATAAAGCTCTGTATTTAAACACATCCTCAATTACTTTTATGGAAAGCATTTGGAAATTTGTGATATGTTTTCTCCACATCTTTATTCACCAGTTAGAAAATACAATAAATTGAAGGGTTTCTTTTACAATAGCAATGGTGATTGATATACATGTAAAATAAAGAAAATCGTTGGACCAAAAATTTGCATGACTTATATAAAAAAGGAAAAGAGAGCCTAGGAAACTTTTCTGAAGGGAATAAACACTGAACAAGTGCAAAAATATAGCATGTTCTTAGACATTATAATACAAAATAACACGGACAAAAATAATTCCCGACTCTGTAGATTAAATGCAATCCTTTCTGTGTATTTTCTGGAACTAGAGTTCATGTAGAGGATTAAGTACAGAAAAATCACATGTTCTGTTTTAATTGAAATGTGAAATATATACCACGGGTGCCAAAATAAAAAGGTATACAAGTGGAAACTTTGGTCCACGTTGCTCAAGCGTTAGTGTGTCATAATCAGTATGTAGATAGTGACGGTAACCACTTTGAGCACCTCTTGTAATTGCAGAAGTCAAACGTGACTTGTATTCGTCTTTTGTTATCAGTATATATTATTACAATTTCAATGCAGTTTACCTTTCTTAAAATGTGTACACATTTTTTGGGCACCCTTTGCGTGCGTGTGTGTGTGTGTGTGTGTGTGTATGTGTGTGTGTACAAATGATAAGTACACCGCTCAATGAATTTTCATGGGTTAAACTCACCCATATTCCCTTCACCCATATTTAAAATAAATAAAAAAACAGAATTGCATCAAACTATCAAAGTAATGCACTCTCTACTAATCACTGCCTACCCCCTGCAAGGTAACCAGTTTCTAATTACTAGTCCTGTAGTTTAATTTACTCTATTTTGAACTTCATATAAATAGACATATTTACTATGTACTATAGTCTGTGTGCTCCTCACCTGTTTCTTTAACCTTGTTTTTGAATGATTCATCTACATTGGTGTATATATTTGTAATTATTTCATCATTATTGCTCTATAATATCATTATATATAAGTACAAGAGTGTTTAATAATTTAAACATAGAAGAACATTTGGGTATGTTTCCAGTTTGGTATTATTGTAAATGTTGTTGCTTAAGCATATGTTGATGTGTCTTTTGGAAAATACATGTATTCATTTCTGTTGGATAAGTATGTAGAGTGGACTTACTAGATAATACAGTGTGTGTATATTCAACTTTATTAGATATAGCAAAATGGTTTTGTAAAAAATGGAGTTATGTATTTAAACTCATGAACAATGTAAGAAAACTTTAATTTGTCCACAACCTGACTAGTACGTGGTATTTTCTTCTTTTTAATGGTAACCATTTTGTTGCAAATACAGTGGTTTCACAGTTTTCTTTTAATTATTAATTACATTTCCTTGATGATTAATTAATTGAATCATCTTATTTTTTTATTGATGATTTGGATTTGCTCTCTTGTGAAGACATTCTGTTTAAATTTTTGGCCTGTTTGTATTTTCATAGTAGTTTTGTAGGAAGTCTTTATATATGAATAATTTATCACATACTTGAATGGAAAATATTCTCCCACACTGTGGATTCCTTTTAATTCTCTTAATGGTGGTGTTTTGTTTGTTTGTTTGTTTTTTGAATTACATTTCTTAATTTTAACATATTTTAATTTAATATATTTTCTTATGATTAACATGTTTTTGTGTTGTATTTGAGATATCTTTGCATACCCTATTGTCATGAAGATACATTCCTGTTTCTTTTCTAAGTGTTCTTAGTGAAATAACTCTATCACTTTTTGAATTAATTTGAATTTTGAGATATGTGTAGATTCACATACAAGAGGGAGATAATACAAATTTCATGTACCCTTTAACCAGTTTCCCTCAAGGGTAACAACTTGCAAAATGATACTACAGTATCAATAGCAGAAAATTGATAAGGCTATAACCTACCATCTTACTCAGATTGCCTCAAAATTACATATACTCATTTGTTTTCTTATAGGTGTAGTATGTTAGTTTCCCATGGCTGTTGTAACAAATTACCACTAATTCAGTGGCTTAAAACAAGAGACATTTAGTTCTCACAGTTCTGGAGACCAGAAGTCAAAATTAGTGTTATTGGGCCAAAATCAAGGTGTCTGCAAGGCTATGATCCTCTGGACTCCCTGGGAGAGAATCTCCTTTGGCTCTCACAGTTTCCAGTGGCTGGCATCATTCCTGGATCTGTGGTAGTATTACTCCAATCTCTGCCTCCTTGGTCTTATTGCCTCCTCTTCTTCTGTGTGTGTAATCTCGCCCTTCTTCTCTTTTATATGGATACTTGTGATGGTTTGTATTTAGGGTCCACTCAAATAAACCAGGATAATCACTTCATTTTAATGTCTTTAATCTAATGACATCTTAATTTAAAGGGGCTTTATTGCAAATGAGGCAACATTTACATGTTCCAGGGTTGGGGCATAGATGTCTTTTGGAGTCCATTTGTCAGTCGACAGCATGTGGGATTGTGTACTCACCATCACAGACAGAGTTTCTTATGATGTGGGTTCCTCTGTTGCCTTTTCATAGCAATACCCACATCCATTGCATGCCTCTCCCTAACTTATGGCAACCACTCTTCTGCTCTCTACCTCTGTATTTTTGTCATTTTGGTAATCTATATGTGGAATCATATATAACCTTTTGGGAAAGTCATTTTTCACTCAGGTTCCCTGGAGATTTATCCAGGTGTTGTGTTTATCAATGCTCCATCTTTCTTATTGCTAAGTAGTTTTCCATGGTATGGATGTACCACAATTTGTGTAGCTCTTCACCTGCTGGTGGATATCAGTTGTTTCTAGTTCTAGGCTATAACACATAATTCTGCTATTAACATTTGTTTACAAGTATTTGTGTGAACATAAGTTTTCATTTCTCTGGAATCCATGACCAGGAGCAAAATTACTGCGTTATTTGGAACCACTGGAGGGTCAGAATTCTGTCTTTTTTTTTTTTTTAACCTTGAGCATCTTTCTCTTTAAGACACAGAGTTTTAGAGCAGAATGAAATTCAAGTATGACTAAGTATGTGCTTTCTTCAAATAAACTACTCATATAAAAATGATAGTTTTAATAAGATCAAGATCAGCAATTGTGGCTTTTTCTTCAAGATGGCTTCTTAGGCTCCCCGCAAACAGACATTATTGGGGTACATATTAGTTTGCAAGATAGTTGATGGAAAAATCTGCCCATTTTAACTAAAAAAAAATAAATCTGCCCATTGTAACTAAAGTAGAACTGGGAGAATCTCAATTCTATTGTCCCATTGGGAACAAAGATAGCTAAGTACATCTTTAGCAAAGACAGAATTATCTGTGTACATCAAAGATAAAAACTCACCTTCAAAGATTTTTCAGGGCTTAAAAACTAACATCATTCTTCTTGAGCCCCTTAGAAATTCTTCAGGCAAGTGTGACATAGTGATAAATTACTTCTTCATGTTCACTAATATTGGACAAGTCTGAGAAAAGATAGAAATGTTTAGAGGTCAAATGTTACTGACTTTCTGGCCCCCAAATATTGTATGAACAGTTGTGAAGATAAATGGGAATCCGTTTGGAAAAATTGGACAACAGCCCCTCAAAATTTTCCAATTTTTCTATAGCTGACAATGCATATATGATTTTGTAATCTTATAATGGAACATATCTCCATAGAAAACATAAGGAATAAGATACCATACTGGGAATTTAAACATGTGTGTTTTAATAATTTAAAAGCTCAAGTTACAAATTTTGAAATCTTCTTTCTTCTGTTTTTTGCTTTTTGTTTTCTCGTATGTGGCCAGCCATTAAATTAATAGTAGAAACCTAATTATTTGTCTTTTTCTAAGTATGTCACTTATTTAACCTATATTTCTCATGTTAAATAGATAAGTAGAACACTAAATAGACATAAAACATGTCTACGTTGTATTTGAAACTTATTAAAGTGCCCTGAATTATACAGGAAAACCTATATTCATATAAAAATATCAGTTTAATTTAACAATTGCGTCAAAATATTTAAGTAGTCGCTAATTTATATTTTATATGCATACAAAAAAGTAAATAAAATAGGTCCAATTTGAAAATATCAGTGGATTTTCTTCCAGTGATTCCTGATTCTTGTGTTTTAGAATGATTAGAAATTAGAGAAGGCTTGCATCTCTCCTTTTATTAAAAAAAAAAGTGAAGATAAAATATCAGTCTAGAAATCATTCCCTACCAAATTGCAAAATGAATAACTCCGTATACATGAATTAGCCAAGCAAAAGAAACCACCAACGTGTGCGGAAGGGTCACAATAACTTCAACAAAACTTCCTTAAGTTGTCTCTTCCATTTTCTAAATATAATAAGCAAGACTGAAGTTTCTTTACAGTTGTCTCCTTACTCATTTTTCCTTGAACTTGCTATAATGTAAAGCTTAAATAATTGTGTGTGTGTGTGTGTGTGTGTGTGTGTGTGTGCACATGCGTGTGCACCACCTCTGCTTATAAACTAGGGATACTTTGTAAAGTCAT
Source organism: Rhinolophus sinicus (assembly GCF_057876585.1). Taxonomy (NCBI): domain Eukaryota; kingdom Metazoa; phylum Chordata; class Mammalia; order Chiroptera; family Rhinolophidae; genus Rhinolophus; species Rhinolophus sinicus. Next base: position 13,263,005 of record NC_142503.1, on the reverse strand, counting down.
TATTAAATTGTGTCACTTTGTGTGTCGCTGAATGTACATTTGACCCTTTCTTTTTAAAGTCCCCTTGTGGGTTTCAGGAATTTACTCTGTCTAGGAATAGTGTGACTACTTGCAAAGACAATTTGGGAAGAATTTTCTCACTATGGCACTGATTCAGCGAGCTGATTAACAATTTGCATAATTATTTGACTATTTACACAAATACAGTTTATATTGTATCAGTGACCTATCACTGCATGTCCACTCCAAAACTCAACAGTTTTAACAGCAATCAATACTCAATATCTCACATAATTTTGTGTGCAAGAAATCAGGAGCACCTAAATTGGGTGGTTTAGACTCAGGTTGTCTTACAGAGTCACCTGCAAGAAGTGTTGGCAGGGGCTTCCATATTCTGAAATCTCGATTGGGTCTGAAAGACACACTTACCTACCTTCTGCTGGTGGTTGTCAGGAGGCCTTTCTTCCTTCCTATCTGAGTGTACACATGATGTGGTTGCTGGCTGCCCCCAAAGTGAACAATGCAAGAGAACACAGGGTAGAAACCTTCTTGCACGTTACGCATCGTAATGTCTACAGTATCCTTATTGACTATGCAGATTGACCCTAATTGATGTCAGAGGAGACTAGAGTGGCACACAAAAGCCAGGAGGCAAGACTCATGAGGGTCACATATCATTGGTAACTTTATCTTCGCTGAAATGCCTGATTCTAGTGTTAAGAATATTAGACAATATAATTGATGATTAGAGGGGTAATAACATCACAGAGACTGTGCCCTACATAAATGCTTGCTTCCAACTCCTTCATCCTGAAAGAGTAAAATTAAATTTTATTATTATTTTAATATGTCTGAAAGTAATGGGAAGTATATATCACAACATTAATTTTTCCTACTGAAGATAAAGTAATATTAACTACAGACCTTAAAGATAACCTTGTGCTTTGTATACTAAGCAAGTAGCATTCTAGCTCTATGGTTATTTTAGCTAAGTCAGGCAGTGTCTTCTAATTTTTTTTATTAGGGTTAATTCCTTATTCCTAATACCAATTATTGTTTCAAATGTGCAAATCAAATCTAGTTTTTATTTGTTTTCTTATCCTCTCTGATATCTGCCCAATTGTGCATTTACACTCATCTTCATATCCATATCCCACAGAGTGCCAGCATTAAGAGAACAGAGAAGTTAGGGAACAACACAGCCAATTAAAATGTTGGCAAGACAATGCCCTTGAAGGCATTCATCTGTGGTAGCTCTTCATTTTATCTTTCTTTCCTTTTGTGAACAGTCCTTCTCTACTACTTTGATCCTGAGAAACACTTTTTAAAATGAAATATGTAATTACATTCCATTCTCTTGGTGAATGTGTGAGTCAGATAGAAAACAAATTTATATATAACAGGGAGATCAGATCTGCCCAGGCTAGAGTTTGTATCTTTTCCAAAACTGATGCCTCTATTCTGAAAACAGAGCATCTCAGCTTGGGGAGAAATTCAAAGATTAGAGGGACCTCACATAAATCTGATGCTAAAATCTTCTCTGTTATCCTTCTGCCAAACATAATTAAGTTAATGTTCCAGGCCATTTAATCACAGGGAACTCAATTATCTCCTAAGGGAAGCTTGGTCAATTTGGGGCTAGTATAAGTTGTTTTGTGAGTTCTTCCTTATACTGAGCCAAAAATTTATAATGTTTCCAGTGTGACCATTTTTCATTTATGTGCATAACATATCTGTAAATCAATGCCCATCCATTTAATGTCTCTAGTTACCACAGTTGTTTTTCATAAGCAGTCAGGATCATGCTCATGGTCAAGAACCTTTAACTTAAGATCAATTCCTGCTTGCAGTTTACCACCACCCCAACCCTTAGCTAAGAATATTTAAATAAATGAAATACTGCCATTAGAAAGTACAATTATAACATCAGCACATTTCATAGTAGAGATGTTTGGTGATTTTCATGAGATAGAAGTGTTCTCATGCTAGTAGGTATAAGTGTATTGGGTACTATCCTTTAGAAGAGGGACTGGTGAAATAGAATGATACAGAGGGCAGACCCCAAAGCCAAGTTTACTAGTGCTCATGTTAGAAATTCACAAAGAATCTTCAATAATAAATTATAAATACTGTGGTACTTTTTAGGGATATTATCCATTGTTGATGAAAGTGGGTGTATCCCTGTATGTTTTTCCATTTATAGTAAAGCATTCTATTATGTAACTAAATATTTTTTCTCCTTCCATATTCAGAAACTGTGCTGCATTTTTTAAAATTTATTTTTATTCAATTAATTGGGGTGACATTGGTTAATAAAATTATATAGGTTTCAAGTGTGCAATTCTATAATATGTCATTTGTATATTGCATTTTGTGTTCACTTCCCAGAGTTAAATCTCCTTCCATCACCATATATTGGACCCCCTTTACCCTTTGGTATCCTGTGTAGGTCCATCTATGAGGAATGACGGTAGTACTTTTTCTGGAAAAAAGTGTTGCAATTTATTTGACATTTTAAGTATATAAATTGGTATGTACTCCTCATATCTGATACCACACATAATTATTTTCTGAAACAAACCCAGCATGTTTGACACATTCTGACATCTCACATTTCTTTTTTATTAGAATCTATGTTTTACGTGTACATTTTGAAATCACACCTGTTTTGGTGGTGGCCACATGATTTGTTAGAGCATTGTAAAAATCACCCTAAATTGCTATGTCTCCTTATACTTAGGGATCCTTTGACTTTAAAAGTCTGATACCATTAAAATCTTTCCCTAAAGAAACCCTAGGCCTATTGATGATGTCAACTGTGCATTCTTCTACATATTTAAATTTGAAATAACAGCATTGTAAGATAAGTTTTCATTAGAAAATAGGAAAACAAGAAAGGTTTATTAAGACCAACTAATGATATCACAACAAAAGAAAAACATGAGCCAGTTTCTCCCATAAACATAAATGCAAATATCCTGAAAATAGTAGCTCAATTAATCAAGCAACATATCAAAATAGCAAAGTTGAGTTTGTTTCAGAAATGCATGGTTGATTTAAGTTTGAAGCACAATACATTTCAAAATTTTGATAGAATAGGAGAAAATGTTCATGTTTTTCTCAATAGATAAGAAAAACTATTAGATCAAATTTAACACTAAATCATAATAAAATTCTTAGCAAACTCGACTGATAAGAGCATTTCCTTTAACAGATGGAGTACTTGAACTAAACAACATATTTATTAGTAAAATAATAAAAACATCCTGTATAAGTCAGAGTTCTCCAGAAAAACATGTTATCTCCCTTCCTGCATAATTTTGGTGCTTGTGTGTGACATGTGGCTTTGGTTCACCATGTCAACAATGCTATATCACACACTAGGTGAATTTTCATTTTAAATACTTGCAGTCCTCTAATGTACTTTGTCAATCAGAATCTAAATTGTAGGTTCCCAGGGCAGAATGTGATTAGCCAGCTTGATTCAGAGGCCTATCTTGATGAAGACTGAATAGTATAATAATTAGAGATACCTTAACCCATTGTGTGGGTTAAGCAGTTTTGGTGTTCTTTTTGTTTGTTTGTTTTTGCTTTTCTTTTAAGAAGAAACATATTTGGTTGGGAAGAATTAATTAAAATATCTGTTTCACTTGCTATCTGTATGGGTGATTGAAATATAATGGCATAGTACAGTGGTTCTGAAACCTTTTGTTTTCACACACTCTTAAAATTATAGAGATTTTGTTTATGTGGATTAAATCTATCAATATTTTTCATACAAGAAATTAAAAGTAAGAAATTATGAAAATTATTTTAATTCTATAAAATAATTTGTTGTACATTATTATGAGTCACCTGTTTTATGAAAAATAACTACATTTTCCAAAACAAAAGTATAGTAAAGAGTGACATTGTTGTACATTTTAGCAAATCTCTTTAATGTCTGACTTGATAGAAGGTAACTCATGATATATCTTTCTGTGCTTTCAATCTGTTCCAATAGCCCATGTCTCGTGGTCTCCAGAAAACTCTACTGTATACTCAAGAGGGAATGAAAATGAAAAAGTAATACATCTCAGTAGAGTTATGAAAATAGTTTTGATCTCCCCTACCCCTTAAAGGCTTTTCTAGCCTCCTATGATTCCCTGAAAAACCCTGAGATATGGCGATGTAATGGAGGGAGGATATTTCTGGGGCCAAATAGACTTAAGTTATAATTCCAGTTGAATCAGTTATGGTTTGTTTCTCGGAACCATGTTTCCATCATCTGCCAAGTGATTCTGTTAATACCTCACAAAATTATTGGCAAATGATTGTGAAGATGACAGGAGAAAGCGTATGAAATTACTAAGTTGGTGCAAAAGTAATTGTGGTTTTTGCATTTATTTTTAACCTTTTAAATCGCAATTACTTTTGCATCAGTCTAGTATGTACTACTACTACTACTAACACTAACACTAATAATAGAGTTTCTTTTTCATTGAACCTTTACTGTACTTCCAGCTTTGTTGTATTTGCCTTTCATTAATTAACTCATAACAGGTCTAGGTGTTAAGTTATATCTTGAGTTCCATTTTGTAGATAGAGACACTGAGCAAAAACATTACTTGCTTAAGATAACACAGCTAGTCAGGAAAGAACAGGATATGAATTTGGATATTCCAATGTAGAGTTCTTGTTCTTAGCTGTGATATGCTATCTTTGCTTGGCAGTTAAGATGTAAACAGTGAGGTAGCACATTTTCTTAACTGACATGTTTCACTCATATAAAAACTAAAAGTTATTCTTGTTTAATCTAGTTAAGATCAATAATGATTCCAGTTTTACGTTGTTCTTGGACTCATATGAAAACACGTTGCTACAGATTTACTGGCCATCATGTCATATGCAGTTCTGATTAGCTTGATAACAACTAATACTTGAATAATGCTTAAAATGACTGGGGTGCCATTCTAACATAATGCTCTCAACAACCTTCCAAAGTACATGCTATTTTATATACATTTTACCAGTGAGAAAAAGGAATTGGACGCTGAGCTCTTTGTCCTCCCCCAGAGAGGTAGTTAAGGAGAGCTAGAATTTGAGCTCAGTTATTCTAGCTCTGGAGTTCATTCGCTTAACCAATGAGTTATAACCTCCAAATCTCCATTTATCTATAATATTGTAGAGAGTACGTAGGGAAAAGAGGCAGAAATGTGATATAAATCTACAGCTCTTTAGGGATACTTTATTATTTTATTCAAACCAATATCACAAACATCAAAATTACACACAGAAATACATAATGGCTTGATACTGTGGAGTATCAATTACAAATTATCCCTTTGCCCAGTTTGCTTTCAATGGTCAGTTGTCTATAAATGATGTTATTCAGTGAAGTCATTGTATTGTGGTACGTTTGGTTATATTGAGATGCTTTAGTGGTTAAAAAAAAAAATCGTAGTGGGAGAAGAAAGAGAGAGAGAAGAAAGGGTGATTCTTAGAAGAAAAAAAGTTTGAAATTTCTTACTGAAAGTTGTTAGGAATAATTCTTGGCTTTCAGGTGGCAATAAGTTGATACAAGAAAACAGAAGGTCTGTGTTGGAGGGCCCATAACTGATGTAATAAATTAAGAACATGCAGATTGTGACCTGCTGAGTGAGGAAGCACAAGCCATACACGGAGTCTATAGGTAGCTCCCTCAGCATTTGAACTCCCACTTTGGAGATGTGAAAACCCCAGGATCATTTTAATGGAAGGCAGAAGAAAGGGCAGTTCTCCATCCCAGGTCAAGATGGAGAACAGGGTAGCAAGCACTTATTACCGTGTTTCCTCGAAAATAAGACTTAGCCAGACAATCAGCTCTAAAGTGTCTATTGGAGCAAAAACGAATATAAGACCCAGTCTAATATAATATAATATAATATAATATAATATAATGTAATGTAATGTAATGTAATGTAATGTAATGTAATGTAATATAATATAATATAATATAATATAATATAATATAATATAATACCAAGTCTTATATTTATTTTTGCTCCGAAAGATGCATTAGAGCTGACTGTCCAGCTAGGTCTTATTTTTGGAGAAACGCGGTACTTAGGTGGTTGGGGCTTAAGTCATGAATTCTGGGAGAGCTCAACTCTAAGTGGTTATTTTAAAAGGTACCCCAGGAAAAACAAAGTGACAACTTGTGAGAATCTTAACCTCAGGTCCTCATCTAAATGTCCAGACTATCGGGTGAGTAGGGATGCCGCACGGTAGAAAACCTAGGTAGCAACTTAAATATGTGTTTTCTCATCACAAGGTCACCCACATGGATACTATTTTATTAAACACAAAGTTGTTATAGATTTTTAAAATTGTGGAACTAATTTAGAGTATTTATAGTATTTATTTCACATATTTCTTTTTTGATCATATGCATCATTATTGCCATATACTGAGTACTGATGTGCAATATATTCACCCCTCTTTGGATGATTTATTTCTATTTTTATGATTTTAATATTTTATATAGGAATTCCTATTAGTGAAAAACAAAAGATAGGTTTCAAGTTAAAATAGGAACTAGCCTACAGAGGGAAAAAAATTGTGTTAGGGAGTATGTAATATCTTTTCCACATTTCTGACGTAGGACTGTTTAGTTCTCCTTTCATTGTTCTCACTTTGTTCCATTAATAGGTCTTAACTTTACCTCAGTGGCTAAACTGACAAAAATCATCAAGGGTTCATTGAAAACATTTTTGTTAACAGTCTTTTGAAACAAGGGATAATCTGAAGCAGGCAACCTTGCTGCAGAATTTATTTTCAGACTTTTAAGTAGAACGTAGGCTCCAACTAAAGCTGTAATTTTAACTTCCCATTGACTGTTTGTTGAAAATAGAAAAAAAAATGTGCTATTTGTAGAATTCTTCATTAAAGGTTTAAAGATTATACATTTCAACATATTCAACTGGCTACTCCTGCTTTACTGCATATAAAAATAATCACACATTGAAAAGATATAAACAATTTATGAACTGTAAAACACAAAATAAATTGTATACCTTAAGTAATGTTTCAGAAAGTCAAATGAAATTTAAACAGATAGCATAATCACTTAATATTATATATTATAATGACATAGTATAATAGTAAGCAATAGAATTATTTTAACATGTTAAAGAGTAAGCATATTTCCTTAGTAAACTCTCCGATCTATTCTTATATATTTACAAATTGAGACGTATTTTTTAATTTAAAAGTAAAATTTCAACTACAATCCACATTTGGCCTTAATAACTAAATGAACATTAAAACCCTTTATTTTTCAGATTCCAGTTTATGATATTTTGAAATTCTGGTTAATGTTCAATATACAATATTTTTACATATAAGATATGACATTGAATATATAAAAGGTAATTACTTTTTTAGAACTATGTGTGGAATAGTGAAACAAACAAAAATTAATGATCTCCAAACAATAATTTGAATAAAATGGTAACCTAGATGTTTCTGTCTCAGTATGTACAAACTATGCCTTTTGTTAGTAAATATAAATTCCCATAATTCTGAAAGAAGAAACAGATAACTTTGAAAATATAATACTGGGAAAAACAGTTATGATTCTTTCTCTAAATCATTACAAATGTAAGTGCAAAATTCATGCTTACAAGTCAAATAAATCACAAATACCTACAGAGGAAAAAATTCAGGGCATCGTTGATGTAGTGAGTGATTAGTGGGTAGTCTTTGTGCGGGTACAAAATGCTCATGACTTGGTTTTAGAGTACAAACTGCCTGTTACTGTTTTTAGAGTTCCTTGAATACTTCAATGATGTTGCAGAGCCTTCCACAATTTGATCTCAACCCTAGTTTCAAGTAATTGTTTATTCTATTCCTCAAGAAAAACAACTCCAAACAGTCATATCCAAACATTCGTAAGAACCCTCCCTCCAAATAACTTGTTTAAAATGCCGTTTGTAGCCAATGCCCAAAGATTATGACTCTGGAAGTCAAGGTTGAAGGTCCAAAATTTGCATGTGGGGCCACCTGAAGCATGTGGTAAGCAGAGTATGTTTACAAGTTAATATTTGTAAGGGTTAAACCACGTTGAAAAGCCAAAGCACACATTTTCTTTTATAGAATTAAATGTATCCAATAACATGTGAGCATAGTAAGCATATAAATACAATTATAGTTTTATAAAGATAAAATGCATCTACTGACGTCTTTATAACTGACAAAATACAATTAATTTTCCTTTTTTCCCCTTTATTAGGGAAGGCTTATATATACTAAAATATACTCCAGGATGATGCATATGCATCTTCTGTTCTGGTTGTCCTAGGACATTATTTCTAAGATAGACGAGATCACATATTAATGAAAATTTTGTTGTTGCTTCTTTCCAAGTTTTGGTATCTTCACTCATATCACAATGAGTATATATTTATGCCATGCTGGCACAATGTTAGTACTTCAGAGAGTTTAGATACAAACTATTTTTTCAGACTAAAGTGAAACAGTGATATGAATCTTTGTGTTTTGTATTTTTAATTTCTATTTCCACCATTTATAGCCATAATCTACCTGATTATTCTAGTTCACAAAGTACACAAAACATTTACAATTTTAAAAAATGTGTATGATTTATTTATATATATATAATTAATTTTATTTCGTTATCTTGAGAAAATTTAAATTATTGATGTAACTTTAACAATAACAAAATCCACAAGAGAATTTGGTTTATACTTTATGCATATATTTTGTAATAAACATGCATTTATTACTCAATTACATCTATCTCAATGTTATATACTGTTAAATGACAAAAATTCAACTAATTTTTTAAGTTTATTTTTTAACTTTCAATTACAGTTGGCATACAATGTCATATTAGTTTCAGATGTTACAACACAGTGATCAGACATTTATGTAACTTATGAAGTGATGACTCCAATAAATCTAGTACCTACCTGACACCATACGTATTACCATATTAATGACTGTATTCTCTATGCTATACTTTACTTCTCCGTGACTATTTTGTAACTGCCAATTTGTATTAATATCTCTTAATCCTTTCTTGCTTTTCACCCACTCCCCAAACATTCTCCCAGCTGGCAATTATCAAAATATTCCCTGTATCTATAAGTCTGTTTCTGTTTTGTTTGTACATTTATTTTGTTTTTCAGATTCCACATATAAGTGAAATCATATGGCATTTGTATTTCTTGGTCTGACTCACTCCACTCAGCACAGTACTCTCTGGGTCCATCCATGTTGTTTTAGATGGCAAGATTGCATTCTTTATGGCTGAGTCATATTCCATTCATTCAGCCATTGATGGACACCCAGGTGGCCTCCATATCTTGGCTGTTGTGAATAATGCTGCAGTGTCCCTTTGAAGTAGTGTTTTTTGTTTGTTTGTTTATAATATAAATACCCAGTAGTGAAATTTGTGGGTCTGTCTTTGTCTCTTCTTATATGTTCATTTGTTTGTTTTTAGTTTGTTTTTGTTTTTGTTTTGTTTAGTTTCAGGGGTACAAAACAACGTAATAGACATTTCACCCCTCACAAAGTGATAATACCCTCCCCCAATCTTTTGCCTCTCTGACATCCTATAGCTCTATTATAATCCAGTGACTCTATTCCCTATGCTGTACTCCATATTCTGTGACTATATATATATATTAAATTATAGTTGGCATACAATATTATTCAGCTTCAGCTTCACATGTACAGTACAGTGGTCAAGCATCTACACAGTCCATGAAGTGGTCTCTCTACTAAGACACGTACCCATCTTATATGCTTAATATGAAATCTATCATGTCTGTGTAAGTATTGCTACGCTAGCTTTTTTTTTTTTTTTCATTTCCATTTCAATGAAATATCTTTTTCCATCCCTCTAATTTCAGTCCATGTGTGTCTTTTGATTTGAAGTGAGTCTCTTGTAGGCAGCATATGTAAGGGTCTTGTTTTCTTATCAATTCAGCCACCTCATGTCTTTTGGCTGCAGCATTTAGTCCATTTACAAATTGTTGATAGGTATGTAGTTAATTCCGTTTTTGATATTTTCTTTTTTCTTCTTCTTAAAAAAGTCCCTTTAACATTTCTTGTAATACTGATTTGGTGATGAACTCCTCTAGCTTTTTCTTGTCTGGGAAGCTGTTTATCTGTCCCTAGATTCTAAATGATAGCTTCACTGAGTAGAGTAATCTTGTTTGTAGGTCCTTACTTTTCATCACTTTCAATATTTTGTACCAGTCCCTTCTGGTCTGCAGAGTTTCTGTTGAGAAATCAACTGATAATCTTACGGGTGCTCCCTTGTAAGTAGCTAACTGCTTTTCTCTTGCTGCTTTTAAGATTCTCTGTCTTTAACCTTTGCCATTTTAATTATGTTATCTCTTGGTGTGGACATCTTTGAGTTCATCTTGTTTGAGACTCTGTGCATCCTGGGTTTGTATGTCTATTTCCTTGTACAGGTTAGGGAATTTTTCCATCATCATGTCTTCAAATAGGTTTTCAATACCTTATTTTCTCTCTTCCTCTCCGGGTATCCCTGTAATGTGAATATTGGTATGTTTGATGTCGTCCTAGAGGCTCCTTAAAATACCTGTATATTTTTTAATTATTTGTTTCTACGTGCTGTTCTGACTGGATTATTTTCCGCTACCTTATTTTCCAAATCACTTGTTCGAGCATGTACTTCATCTAATCTTCTGTTGATTCCCTCTAATGTATTCTTTATTTCAGTTATAGTATGCTTTATTTCTGACTGGTTCTTTTTTATGTTTTCTATCTCCATTTTTATGTTTTCTATCTCTTTGTTGATGTTCTCCCTGAAATCATTGAGCATCCTTTTAACTAGTGTTTTGAATCTGTGTCAGGTAGGTTGCTTGTCTCCATTTTGTGTATTTCTTTTTCTGGAGTTTTGTTCTCTTCTTTCATTTGGGACATATTTCTTCTTTATCTCCCCATTTTGGCTGCCTCCCTATTTTTTTCTATGTATTAGGTAGGGCTGCGATGTCTCCAGGTTTTGTAGAGTGGCCTTATGGTTTGGCAGAGTGGCCTTATGTAGTACGTGTCCCATGGGCCCAGTAGCATAGTCTCCCTTGTCATCTGACCTGGATGCTGCAAGTGTGTTCCTTATGTGTGTTCTGTGTGCCCTCCTGTTGTAGGTGAGCCTTTGTTGATGTTTGCATGTCAGTGGGAGGGATTGACCCTCATGCTAATTGGTTGCTAGGTCTGGCTATGATTACAATGGAGGAGCTCTTGCGCAGATGCTTACCCTATGGAGCAAGATTCACTGTAGCAGGACTCTTGTGCCTGCTCAATCTGCCCTTCAGGTGTGTTATTTGTGGAGGTGGTTGGTTCGTGATCTAGAATGTTCTGAAGCTTCCTACTGGGTGTATTGGTTTGGGGGCCTCTTGGGAGGGATTCTGTTGCAGACCATAGTCAGTCACTGCCTGTGCCCTCTCTGGGGACACTTGGTATAAGCTACAAAGTGATCTGCAGATGGTTGCCACTTGTGCTGGGCTTAGAGGTGCCTGGGAGAGGATAAACTATGAACCAAGGCCAGCTGCCACCAATGCCGGGCTTAGAGCTGTTTAGTAAGTGGTACAGGGAATGCTCAGGACGGATGCTGCTTTTGGGGGGTTTATGAACCTTTGAGAGATTTTAGAAAAGTCTGCAGCATGAACCAAGATAAGTCATTTGTATGGAAAAGCCAGTGGAAGAGACTTGGGTGGGCCAGCAATTTGGGTTGGGTGAGGTCTCAGGGAATCACCTGGGCAGGACAGATGAATGCTGTTAGCCAGGTTGATGGTGATTCAGATATGATGCCTGCCTAAGTCTGCATGCTGGGAGTGGACAAGTGCTCAACAAAGGAACAGTGGCCTCTACCAGCACTTCTGTCTGGGTGAAAGCTATCCCTCCTCTCACCCTGAGGCCAGACACTTCAATTCCTTCCCCTATGTCCCTGGCACCTTTGAAGCTGCTGCGCCAGCACTGGAGCTCAGAATGAGTGAGCCCATCAGTGAGTAAGTCCATTAGTAGGCACTTTAAGAGGAACTCCTGGGACTGCAGCTACCCTCCATCTCACTCAGCCTCAATCTCCATGGTTGTCACAGTCAGAAGTTGTGGGGACTTCTCTTTCTGGCACTGGGTCTCTGGGTTAGGGAGCCTAGTGTGGGGCTGGGACCCCTCTCTCCTCAGGAGGGATCTCCACAGCCAAGATATCCCTCAATTTTTGACTTCAACATGTGAGTGTGGGACCAGCCTGTTCTGTGTCTTCATTCCTTCTATCAATCCCAACATGGCTTCTTCTGTATGTGCTTAATTACAGGACTTCTCTTCAGCTAGACTTCAGGTGATTTGTGATGATGATTGTTCTGTAGTTGTAATTTTTGTGTGGTCACAATAAGAGGAGAGCACAGAGTTTACCTACTCTGCCACCTTGATTGAAAGCCTCAACTGAGTAAAGATCAATTTGCTGTATTAAACAATTTATGAATAAGGTAGTATCCCATCTAGCAAATAGAAAGGAGCTCCGTTGAGCTATAGAAAAGGAAATGTTTATAAAGGCAAAAGGGGATAGGAAAAAGAAACTATAAATAAAAAATGTGTTGTTTCAGGCAAGGTTGCCCTCCTAAAGGGAATAGAAAAGGCCTATGGAATGGATTATCTTTCTAATGCTGACCAGGTAATTCCAGATTGACTGGTTAAAGGTTACATTCCTGGGAGGCTGAAACTGCAATAGGTTAAGTATTAAATCTTGGTTTGCTGGGATGGGGCTTGGTACAAGTGACTCCATTTTGTGCCTGTTCTCTCTCTGTCTCTCTCTCTCTCTCTCTCTCTGTCTCTCTCTCTCTGTCTCTCTCTCTCTGTCTCTCTCTCTCTCTCTCTCTCTCTCTCTCTCTCTCTCTCTCTCTCTCTCTGTCACCAATCTCCCCACTTTTGATCAGACTCCCAGCTTAACTGAGAGTTGTGATAAAAATTTAAGGCATTGGCCCCACTTTTAGCTAGCACTCTGTAATTCTCGCAGCTTTACACATTTTGTTGATTCTTTCTCTGGTAGTCATAGCCTATGATGTTTTGTTGCTATTGTGGTTGTTGTTTTAATCCCTGTGTCTTTGTCAGTCATGGCTTCAATTTCTCATTTCTTAAGTTGGTCATTCCCTTTATTCTTTTTCTGACATACCAGTCTTAGGGAGATCATTTTCTTGGTGGTTAGAGGCTGTGGACATGCATTTAAAGATTGAGAGGATACAACACATTGCACACTGTGATAATTATAAACAGGATTATTCCCAAAGTATGGAGTGCACCTTGGAAGCATAGTCCCCAAGACCCAAAGCAATCAAAGGCCAACAAATGAAAGAAAGAGCACCTCTGAAGGAGTCAGCTTTTTAAGCTAAATGGTTTGCCAGTGATCTTATGTAACCAAGTTTCAACTTCTCCAGAATTGTTAATCCCGGTGCAGCAGGTGCCACAGCTTTGTTAAGCTAAAAGGTATTCAAGGGCTCCCCTATTATGAAGAACATCTTTGGCCAGAGAGTCTAAGGATCTTTGTTGGGCAGCTATTGTCCAAGCAATAGATTCTGAAATATTGTCAAGAGTTAAGGAGAGGTTTATGATCATGGCTGCATTTATATTTTCTCCTAAACACAAAAATATGGCCCTGCTAGAGGAAGCAAATTCTAAATCTTGATTACCTCCTGTTAGGTCCTTTCTAAGGTGATGCTGTAAGTCCATGGGAGTAGACTAATGAGGTAACTTACTTCATTTGTGGAAAGTTAGAGGTAAGATAGATAACCTAAAAGGCATTGCCTGACTATGCCCTAGTTATCTAAGCATTCATAGGAGCAAGAAGAATGATAACTACCACAGATAAGGACAAACCTTCTCAGGGCACAAACTATTCCTGTTAAGTAGGTGTTGCTAATGGGTTCATTTGCAGGGATTACTGTGTTTACTCTTCTAGCTAGAGGTCAACCAGGTTTCACCACATAGAGGAAGAAAATTTGCTAACCTGAAATGAAGGAGTTGTTGTAAATACCTTGCAAAGATGGGTGCTGCTGGTGAGATTTCTTGGTGAATGGGGAAAGATCTGACTAGATGATCATGAGAATGTGGGGGTGCAAGTGTTCTCAGGCTTACCTAAGTACTTGTGTTTAATTGGGCAGCTACTGTTATAATCAGAGAAAGGTGAAAATGAGGCACAGAATGTTGTGGTGGTAAAAGTTGAATTCTGTAAAAGCTTCTAAGGGGGGTTAATCATAATTTGCTGTGACCTTGGTCACAAGGCGGACCAAGGGGTCTCTCGTATCATGGATGGATCAGAATCTCTGAAGGGCTAACAATGCCCTGAGAAATACGGATGCGGGTGTAATCTTTCCAGTCCAATGGCAGAGTAAAAGAGAGAAAGAGAAGAAGAAAGGGTTTCATGTTTAGTGAAAGTATAAAATCTTGATCCCAGTGTCTTGATTGAAAGTAGACTACCTCGATGTCAGTGGTGTCTCTTCCTCGTCAATTTGATTTTGATATGTCCAACGCTGTACCAGACCAGATGTCAGGTGGAACCTTCTTTAATTGTGAGATATGTATCCGAGGTGCAATGCCTTCTAGTTTTTCAAGCAGAGTCAGTGGCCAGAAGCACGTATAAGTTTTCTTCCCACAGGGCTCGAGAGCTGTTTTCCCCTGATGACATTTCCAGAATACCGTTACCAGGGTCTAGACTATGGCCAACAGGATCCTTTGAATCTGGATCCAGGAAAGCTTCCTTAACTTCTTGAGGATAGGCTTTAGCGTACTACAAAGACTCAGAGCAGATGGTTATATTAGCATGCCACAACAAAGGATCAGCAGATAGTTTTATAGCACTGTACATCAGTCTACTAGTGACTGTCTCACGCAGAGTGAGTTTATGTTTCCCAAAGAGGATACTGTGAGAGTCAGTAAGGCCAGAGGCAACGGCTTATGCCAAGGGAATCCAGTAGTTTCAGAAGTTTAGCGATTTTAAGATTGTGAATCCCAGTGGTTCTCTCAACCTTACCTGATGATTGAGGGTGATAGTGATGGTGATAATACCAAGAGCTTTGCAAAGCCTTCATTAAGTCTTGAATGATTTGCCCAGTGAGGTGGGTGCCTTGACCACTGGAGGTTCTATCCCATGTGGGTGTCAGCTTTGTGGCAGGGGAAGGCTTCAACCAATTCGGAAAGCATACATACCTCCACTAGCGTGAACACACTGAGAACCCGTACTACATGGTAGTTGAATGAAGTCCAGCTGGAGGTGCTCACAGGAACCAGAGAAAGGAGGTGTGAGGCCTCTGGGAACAAAAGTCGTTTTTCAGGATTATGGACTTGACGAGTCAGACATTGATGATGAACAGTTTTCACAGTTTTTTACAATTCTCCCCGCAAGGGTCATTTCATAATTTAAATCATTTTAAATGTACCATGGTGGGTACCAAGGAATGAAACAAAACAAAACAAAGCAAAACAAACAAACAAACAAAAAAACCCTGAAAAATGGAGTTTTCCAGGGAGATTGGAAGAATCAACTGGCTGTCTAAGGTTTCCCACAGCCCTGATTATTTCATTTACAAACATTGTTTGCCCATCTTAATTTCTCTGATTCAGGAGCAGACTGTTGATCTGTTACAAGGACATCATGATGGCAAAAGTCTTGTAAGAAGAGGGTCGTTATTTTTGTAGAAGCAGACTGG
The DNA here is from genome assembly GCF_057876585.1 of Rhinolophus sinicus. Taxonomy (NCBI): domain Eukaryota; kingdom Metazoa; phylum Chordata; class Mammalia; order Chiroptera; family Rhinolophidae; genus Rhinolophus; species Rhinolophus sinicus. Next base: position 13,247,295 of record NC_142503.1, on the reverse strand, counting down.
ACTTCCTGGGTATGTGTCAAAACTAGCACAGATTATTTTGGCTGCTGCATTTGCGTGAGAGTCAGCCAGGGCATTTCCCTGAGACTCAGCATCAGTCTTTTTAATGTTGGCCTCAATATGGATGACAGCAATTTCAGAAGATGACAGAATAGCAGTAAGACAGTCGTTTAGTTGTCCATTTTTGATTGGGGTCTCAGTGGACGTAAGAAAACCTCTTTGTTTCCATATCATCCCCAAATCATGGATGACCCCAGAGATTTATGGGCTCTCAGTGTAAAGCTCAACAATCTGCACTTTTGATAATTGTCATGCTCTAGTAATGACATAGAGCTCTGCTCGTTGGGCTGATTTATCTTGTGGGACATTTCCCCTCTCAGGTACTTTATGTTTGGTTTTAACAGTGAAATCCGCTTAAAAATTTTGTGTCTCATCTTTATAACATGACCCACCAACAAACAAAATTAGAACAGGATTATTCTAAGGGGTATCTCTTCAATTAGGACAGAGTGTCATGAAAGGGGCCATTATTACCTCACAGTCAAAGCGCTTACCTTCCTCAGGCCAAGGTAGTAACTAGTAGGGATAGGAATGTTGCAACAATGTTTAAAATCCAGATTACGTGATGAGTCTAGAAAGATCTCATACGAGGTTAGTTTACTTGCAGAGAAATGTTGCATCGTTTCACAATGTACATGAGGTAAGGCAGCGAGTTGCGTTCGTAAATAAATATCACTGTGTATTGTTAAATCTGCTGAGGCTTCTACTAACTTTGCAGCTGCAACGGTAGCCTTAATACGTTAGGATAGGCATGGATGATCGAATCAAGCTGTATGTTCCAATAGGCAATAGGCCTATGTTCACTGCCATGGTCTTGCATGAGCATCCCCGAAATTGGTTATCTCTTTCATGTCCAAATAAGGGCAGACGTTGTAAACAGTTAGGTGGCACGAGGGCAGGCAGTTCTTGCAGTGTTTGTTTTAGTCTTAAAGGCCTGCTCATGTTTATCTTCCCAAGGACGGGACGCAGGGATTGAAATTTGAGTAGGTCATAGAGTGAGAAAGCCAATAGAGAAAAAGTAGCAACACATAGTCTGCAATAGACATCTAGGTCTAGCCACCCACAAAGCTGCCTTTTAGTTGTGGGCCTAGGAAATTCTTGGATTAGCTTAATTCTTTTTGGAGCTAGCTGGATTCCTTCAGTGCTTAGATTATGACCTACGTAATAAACCGTAACTAGAAATAATTATAATTTCTCCTTAGAGACTTTATGTCCATTTTTTCTTTAATTGTTGCAATAAATCCATGGAATTCTTTAAGGACACCTCTTTGGCAACTGAGTATATCAAGAGATGACCTACAGATTGTAAAAGGGTTGATTTCCTGGGGACCTGGAATGTATATACTTCAGTCCTGATGGAGCACTTGGGAGAAATGTGAAGGGGCCTCAGTGAACCCTCAGGGCATAATCGTTTCATTATATATTTGATTATTACAAGTAAAGGCACAACAGATTTTGACTATTGGGTCTACAGGGATGCCAAAAAGGCTGGACAAAGGTCTATGAGTCATCTGGTATTTGTAACAAAATGGTGTTCGGGTTTGAACCAAGAGGGAAATGGGAATAACTGTCTTGTTCATAGCTCTCAAGTCCTGGACAACCACCATACATGCCCATTACATTTCTGGACAGGCAAAACACCGTGTTAAAAGGGCTGCTACAGAGACTGATTAACCCCACTGGGAGAAAGTCTTCTGTTATTGGCGTGAGGCCTTGTATAGCCTCAGGCTTGAATTTTTATACACTGCACTTTTGATTCTCCCAAGGTCAGTGTTAGATGTAGCACACAGTCTTTTAGGCATCTCTGTTAAATTAGAGGACCTTTGTTGGAATTCTTTCTTTTCTATATCAAAGGCATATTGAAAAGAACATAAAAGATCAGGCTTGGGTTGATCAGGAAATTCTAAGGTGAGGTCTCCATTGGAGGCAAAACATATTAGCTCTTTTAATTTAGAACGGCGATCACTACCTAATAGATTACCTGGGGCTGTATCACACAGCAAAAAATAATATTTTTCAGTAAAAAGTCCCAAAGTGGGATGCATGGTCCCTTAATTCTGCATGGCTTTCCATTAATTTTAGTTGCCCTTTGGTTGCTTAAGATTATTCCTAGTTGTAGTTTATGAGAAAGATTGCTAAGAATCCCAAGAGTATGGTGAGGAATTCATGTGGGGACTTCCCTTGGGTGAATTGAGGAATTTGCATAGGACCTTTGAGGACAATTTTTTCTCCTGTGCCCGATTGATCATGAATGAGACATTAGCCCAAGGCCAGCCTTGTGTTGATAAACCCTTAGAGGGGAGTGATGTGGGAGGCCCAGTTACTATTCGTGGTCTCTGGCCTTTGGAGCTGCTGTAGCTGTAAGGCCAATGGTGCGTCACACCGGTGTTTATGATCTTTCCCCAAATTCCTTTCAAAGTGCTTAGTCACCAGTTCCGTCAGACTAATGGTCTTCCATTCTATCTACTTTCTGCCTTTTTTATTAATCTGCTAATCTCAGGAGATAATCCATTTAGAGGTAGTGCAGCTAGAACAAGTTGGGAATACAGAATACCATAAGAGGAGTGCTTCCAAATGGGCTTTCAAGTCTGCCATGGGTTCATCTTCCTTTTGTTTCCATGTTTGAATAGCAGACCACCCAGTGCATGCAGGGATAACTCTAAGTAAGGCTTTTAAGGGATCAATTCCTGTGCTGTGAGCTCTTCCTGGTCCATAGAAGACCATGTTGGGGATCAGAGGTCTGGAGTATCATCATAGAGATTACTTTCTTCTGCTTCTCACATCCACTTTTGGGCTTCACCACATCCTACAAACATATGCATGAGCTGAAAAGATCGGGCAGCCTGGGGTCGTAGGCCCTGATGAGGATTCTAAGCTCTTCAACAGCAACAGTAACAACAATTTGCAGTGATCCTCCCTGGGTTTAGAAAAATCTTTCACTGTGTCCTTTAATTTCTTCTTTGATCAAGGAGTGAATGATATTTGAGGAGGCTCTCCTCAACTTCAGGTGGTTTTATTTCAAAACATAACTGCTCAATAGTTTCTTCACAGGAGAAAGTCAGTTCAGACAGAAAATTAGTAGAACGCGAGTCCCCACTTAAAGGACAGAGAGAAACAGTAGGAGTCACGTCAGGCTTATCGTCCTCTGTTTCTCCTCTGATGTCATTATTTTTTCATTAGCCTTCTGTAATGAATCTTTTAATGAAGCTACTTCGGAATCTTTGAAGCCTTTTGGAAGCTTCTGCTTACTAATTAAAATAGACATTTTATTTGTTAAATTCTGGAGCTCTTAATTTCAATTGTACGTCTTCAATGAATGATCTTTTCTAATTGGAATGTCCCTACAATGGCTATAATAAAGCAAAGTTGTTTTTGGCAAGATTCTGTCACTTTTTGTGGCTATTTATAGCTTCTGGAGCCACTGCTTTTATAGATAAAGTAAGCAGGTATGCTGGAAGTTGGTACACTTACCTCTTTAAAATTTAAGGGCATATTAGCTGAGTCTTTGGGTTTGTTAGCATCAAACTAATCACCTGAAAGGGATGAGCCACTGGCTTGGGGATTGTGCACTGTTTCGGTGTCTATCACTTCATATAATTTTTTTGAGTTTGGCGGGTGAACTATTGTCTATCTAACCCTCTCTGTGACCAACGTATTCTATCACAGGAGTCTTGAGGCGGCACATGTTTCTAACAGCCTTTAAATACTCACTTTGTGCCCAGCAACTTTTAGGGTGTTTTGGCCTCCCAGATCCCGATTTTCAGTAGCATTTATCTACACAACAAAAGACAAGCAAACTTGTCCACTTTGTCATACCATCAGTAACCAAAAGAGGTTACATCAGGCTGTCAGGAGGTATGCATACGACCAGCTATGCCCAGCATGGACTAGACCAGCAGGTGTTAGTAAGTGGGACTGCGCACTGAAGCTGAGGGAAGGGATTCCGAAGAACTGGGGGACTGCGGGTTGAACCCAGCGTTTGGGACTTGGGTTCTGACTGTAACCCTCTGCCAACTCACGTTGTCCCATTAAGCTTTAGGCTGGAAAGCCAATCAGATCAGAAGCTCAACACAGAGAGTGGAGCTCAGAACGAACTGACTCACAGCCCTCAGAAATGTTAGGAAAGACAGTGAACTCAAAGAGTTTGTGGGTACCACGCCTATGTTTCTCCTTGTCCTAGAAGCTGTAAGACGACATCTTAGGGTCTGAGGCTGCCACCAAATCTGTTAAATAACAGAAATTCAACTGACTAAATTTAAAAGATCAAATTGGCTTCCATCAATGATTCATGAATCTTATCTAGCAAATAAAAAGAAGCTTCACTGAGCTATAGAAAAGGGAAGGTTTTTAAAGGCAGAAAGGGGGAGGGAAAAAGGAAATTATTAAAACAGAATATGCTGTTTTGTGCAAGGTTGCCCTCCTAAGGGGAACAATAGAGGTTTATGGGGCGGATTATCTCTCTAGTGCTGACCAGGTAATTGAATGTTGACTGGTTAAAGGTTACATTCCTGGGAAGCTGAAACTGCAATTAGGTTAAGTATTAAATCTTGGTTTGCTGACCTGGGCTTGGTACATTTTGGCCTGTTGTCTCTTTTTTAACAATACAATGGAGAATGGAAAATAATAGGATATTCTTATATTTTCAAGATGAAATAATGAGACTCAGATTCTAAAGAACAGAAAAATAAATAGTAAGTATTGCTTTCGAGTGTGCAATTGTCTTCTCAAAGGCACACATACGCCTTTTGAACATATGCATTAATGGAAGTAGAATAAACATGGATAATAACCATGAGGATGTTATTAATAATTTTTATATTCATGTTAGAATACAGTATCACCTAAATTCAGACAGTCAACATGTATTACAAAATAGTAAAGGTACACCATGAAGTTTAGGTTAAAAAATACCAAAAATTTAGTCACTCGCACCTACTTACCAGCGTACAGTACACCATGAGTATCCCATAGTATATAATGAGCATCTATAAAATGTGTTTAAACTCATCAGTAAGGGATACAACAGAGTATTAAAGGTGATTCAAAGAGCACTTGAAGATTTTGGTATTTATCAGCATTTAAAAATTGAATGTTGGACTAAAATAAGGTTGCTTGGTTAGATATGAAACTGACTGATATGAAAACATAACCTTTGATGTTATCTTTCCTAATAGAACCATTTGCATTTGACCTGACAAAAAGTCTACAAGTACTCAAGTAACTTTACAGAGTATTGACCTTTAATGAATAGAGCTAGCGCATTAAGACACAGAGATATTCTTCTAGATATTTAGATAATCTTTGAGCACTATTAAAATAAGACTTTGAAAAGACGTTATCTTCCCATTGTCTTATTTCCGATTCTAGATATTTTTTTCCTTAACAACATTTCTTCTGACCTCTCCTTTTATACACATCCCTTCTATAATATTATTGACTAGTTTATGACAGTATTTTATAAACTCTTTCCCCTTTCCTTTTGTCAGAATAACACTTCCCCAGAGAGAAGGAAGTAATTAAGTGTGTGAATTCCAAGGGGCTTCCTGCAGGGCTATAGGCATCCTGCTAAGTAAGAGTAAATAGAAATTGTTTGAGATGTCAACAATTGGAGCAGACATAGTCAATAAGAATTGAGAGGTAAAGTTAGAAATAAATAAGTCACTAAATAGGAATTATTCCTTTTGAGAGGTAATGGAATTTTTATTTGGAAAGTTCTAAGATGCTTAGTGTTTCTCTATGAGCATCCAAATGTTTCACACAGATCTTTCATTCTAATTTTAGATATTTTGGATGTTGCATTAAAATTTCTTCATGTTTTGAACAGATATAATTAAATGCTATTTAATGTGCCTTTCAAAATGAGACACTTCAATAATTTACTGTACTTCATTCCATGGTGCTTAAGTCCAGAGCAATGATTACACCAAATTGATCTCTTGACATTTTCACAGCACTTCATTTTCAAAGTAGTTGGTATTGTACACATGCATATCAACCAAGAATATTGCAATTCAAAGGAGCTCTTCAACAAACTGTCAAACAAATCTATTCTTCTTCAGTGTTTAATTCACTTAAAAGCTAAATCCTATGGATTTGATGGTTACCTTAAATGAGTGTAATCACTCCTCATTTCAGGGTTTCTAAAAATGTGTCTTCCTGTTTAAAATTACTCAATTTGCATTCACCTCAGTATGTGTGGGTGGTATTTGTTGTTTGGTAGCCATATTTAAATAAAATCTAATTTATTGCATTTAAATGCTTAATAGCTAAGGCTCTGCTTGGGATAGCATGGTCTTTTTTGTTTTGTTTTGTTCCCATGATGTTTTAATTATTTCATCTGTTTCCACCGAATGGAGATGAAGTGTCTGGTTCAAGGGGCATTAGAGAGTAGAAAGGAAAGAGATAGAAATATACATAGAGATTAATGTGACTAGGACAACCAGTTTGATCCTTTTCTGAAAACGGGATCTGTGCTCATGCTACATCATGGGGAAATATTTCTGCTATATCAAGTGTATGAATCCATTTAATGCTCCAAAAAAACAATGTGTTAGGATTTGGCTTTGTGTACATTTTCTTTAACTCACCTGGCAGGACATAATGAGGTTCCAATGGAAGGGTTTATTTTTACCTTTAAAAGGTGTAAGTCTTTGTTTAAGTAGTTAAGATATAAATAGGCAGAAAGTCAAATGAAATGTGAAGGGACCATCATAGAATATTTCAAACAAGTCAGACCCAAACTAGGACACACAACGAACTATGTTTTTGTAAGAAACAAGTCGAACAAATCAAATATATTACTTAAATATCTGTGATCTCTCTGATGCCCACATGTTCCATTTCTTTATAAAAAGTTTAATATTTTGGTATTTCTAAACACTTCAACTAACATTTACCGTGTTTGCTACAGCCACAGCCCCGCTCCTGTAATCACAAAGAATATTTTATATCTGCTGTTTTAGTTATATTCACAATGATCCTAATTGTTACACTCACAGTATTTTGGATTTATATTTGTGTCACACCTGAAGAAATAATAAAGCGGGCATTTCAATAAATTTATCCAACATTATACAAGTAATAAATGGCAGAACTGAGGTTTGAACCATAACCTAGAAATTTTAGGTCCCAATTTTTTTCTATTACATCATTTCCTTTACAAATACAGGAATTGTTTTAAGGTTAGTGATTGCTGTACCATTTCTTACCCCTTTACACTAAGGGTAAGAACAATAAGCAGTTACTTGGCACAAATGCTTAAAGAGTTACAAGTTTTCTTATTCACTTGAACAATTAACACAATTTTTTAATTTACTTAGGGCATTCTTACCACCCTATAAAAATCTCTTTATCAGCATTACACTGATTTTTTTTTTTTTTTTTTTTGTAAGTTAACTCTGATTACATTAAAGCATTAAATGTACTGGGACTGTTAAGCTTGTTTTGGTTAAAACAAGATTAGGTTAGAATATCGTTCACTGGGCCTGAAAAGAGTTGTAATATCATAGTCAAGTTTGTATTTCTTTTGTTTATCAAAATGGGAATACATATAATGGTGGATATATGAAAGCATGAACAAATGAAGAATTGATAGTAATAAGCTGGAGATGCAAATTATTCATTTTAGCTGATCTTTTTGGATAGTACTGATTGTTTAAAATTTTAGAAAATTTGAAAATTAATTCTAAGTGACAATTATTAATAGTTTTTTTTTAAATAAAAAATTGAAATTCTTACTCTGTGCCACAAAAACTGCTTTTCATAAAATTTATTTTAGGTATGGGGCAATATTTATCATAGACCCTTAAACAATAAGCTCTTATTGTGTTTTATTATATTCACTATGCCACTTATAAGGAATATAAAGATAGTTAAGTTTCTTAAAGTTTCTGAGCCTTGATTTTTTTTCGTGAAAAAAATGAATATCTATTATACCTTCCTCTTTGAATAGTTGCAAAGCTATATGAGAAAATAGATATAAATTGTCTAATACAGTGCCTGGCACCTGATATTAACTCAGTCCATGTTGGTCTGTTAACTCTTTGATTCCCATCAGCTACAGAAATAATTTGAGAGATGTGACAATATCCATAAGCTCTTTCCTCTACAGATAGAACCGTTGTACAAGGCAGCATGAAATGTCATGTTGCCTGAGATCTTAGTAATATTTTACATGCCCTATTTTTATGTGGTAACATTTTAACAAAGCATAATGAGTTCATAATATGAGTACCTCTAATTAGTATATTTTAGAATTATGGTTGAAGCGCTGCCATTTCATGTGTTTGAAGCATATGAGATTTATAAAAGTTAGTAATCTAAGAGCTATGTTGCAATATTTAGTTATTTTTCCTCTCACTCAATAATGTTGGCAATTATCAAAATTTAAAACAATTAAAATGATAAAGAATAAGTTGGAATACCCCCAAATCCCCATGCCCAAAGGGGAAAATATCTTGGAAAATTTCCCTTTATGCATCTTATCCACCTGCTTTTGCAAAGGAAACGTACTGTTCATGCAGCTCTATAGCTGCCTTTTACACCTACCAAATTAGTGTATAGTCCTTTCCACATCAATAATGACAGTGGTCATTAATCATCATAATGACAACCGTAACAGCCTTTCTGAACATCTAATCTATGCCAGGTACTATATGAAACACTTCACAGCTATTATGCTATATAACATTCAAAACAATTTTGAGACTAGCGGTTAGTTCCCAGTCAAGCACCTTGTCTCAGATTTCAGGTGAAGTAGGTAGCAGAGCTTTTTTTCAAACTCTGCCTCGTAGGACCACAGAACAGGCTCCTTATTTCTTATGTTGGTGACTTCACATGACATGTACATTTCCTGCTGTGATAATCAACATAATTCTATTGATTTGATGTAGGTCTTGCTTCCAAGCTAAAGAGTTCCAAAAGGAAAGGCACAACATCCATTTTTTTCAGTCAATGTTACTACAAACATGTGTCCTCACATGAAGGCAGCTTTGGACAACTCAATACCAAAAACAAACAAACAAACAAACTGCATAGTTTTAGTAGCTTCATTATATTCATTTGTGTGTACATGCCGTATAGTATTTAGCTAACCCCCTTCAATTTACACTTTTGGGCCCTAATAATTTTTATTATTAATATCCTTGTGTTTACAATTGTATTGCACAATTGTTTAAATTTGTCTTCTTCAGAAAAATCCCCATAGTTGCAATTGCTCAATCACAGCACAGACCCATTTAAAATTCAGAGGCATACTGTATAGTACTATTACCTAGAAAGACTTTTCCAGTATTGTTTCCACAGTAGTGAATAAGAGTGTCTATTTTCCCCACTGTTAACGACATGCAATGCTGTGGGGTTTTTGCACTGAAATAAAAGTTGTTCACCAAAATTAAATCTTACCAAAAATTATAGCACACTTGCTTTGTAGTAGTAAACTTCAAATCTCAGTGGCTTAACACAAGTGATTTTATTTCTTATTCACCTGTAATCTTTGAGAGCAGTGAGGGCCCCTGCTCCCATAGTCATTCAGGGATTAGTTCCACCCCTCTTGTGTCTTTACCTTCCACTAAGGCCTCAGTGGTTTCTCTGGGTAGAGCAAATGGAGTGTTGATTATAAGGGAGGATTTTATGGGCCATGCCTAGAAGTGAGTTATTCATTTCCTTCTGGACTCCATTCTCTAGAACTGAGTCATGAAGCCACCTTTAACTCCAAAGGAGGCTGGGAAGTTATTGAAACTGTATGCCCAGGCAAACTGGCACATACACTTAGTAAGCACTGAGCCAGTCCCTGCCAGTTATCCCTTCTCATCACCAAATATCTGTTTCAGTCTTCATCTTCCACATAAAATGTATGGATGAATACATCCCAAAGGAAACAATCTTGCACTCTATCTATAAATGCCCAAGATCCATCGGTGATAGTCTTCTCCAAAAATCAAGGTCTAAAAGATAATCCCCACCACCCACCCCACACACACACACTCAAAATCAAGGGCAGAACAAAGACTGGATAACCACAATAAAAATTCCCTCCTGGGGGGGGGGGGCAATAAAGAAAAAGAAAAAAGAATGGGAGACAAGCAGAAGTTTCCTCCACATTAATTTTGAAATACTCCTGGGGATGAGACTCAGATTCTGCCAAATGAGAGGACTCGCTGGTCCATTATTCTATATATTGCCTCTAAGCTTTAGTTTTTACAATGTATTTTCTTCTCTTTTTCATTCCATTGCTAAATCTAAGATAGGCACTGGCGAAATGTTTCTCATAACCTGAGGCATGCCTCTCACAACCTGCTACGTTGTTACTATGTGCAAGCCTCAGGATCTAAAGTCTGATTTGAGTCTCAATGTGACAGACTTTTTTTAGACTATGTTCCTTCATAGTTTATCAATAAGCTTTGCTCAAAAATCTGGTAGGCTTCTGCTTGAAATATTACTCAATTTGTAAACACAAAGTTATCATCTAGACCATGTTTAAGATTTTCTTTATTTCCTTACATCTCACCTCTATGCCCCTTCCTCTCTCAAATTAATACTGGCTACGTTGAGGTGATCTGGAACAAAAGAGTTGAGCATGGAGGTAAAATTCTTAAACTAAACACATAAAACCTTGTCATTTCGTCCAACTGACATGTCTTAACAAGGCTTTTTTTTTTTTGCTCAAAGGTATTTTCAAACCTACCTTTTGGTTGTTGGGTCCATAGTACAGTCAGTTTTTACAGACTTCTAAGGTTCTAGACTCTCTCTATTTCTGTTGACCTCTACTTAAATAGTATAAAGAATTACTCATTAAACTTGCGTTCTCATAATACTTCGTGCAGGCAGCCATTAATAGTCATCACAGTCTTACTGACTCTTGGCAATAAATTCCTGTCGATGCAGAATGTTGGTCAGCATGTTTTGTTGCCTTCTAAACACTCTGCAAGTGATAATCTTTCCCAAATTTACTTTTTCACATGGTGGCAGGACTACCCTATGGGGTACTAATAATGTTGATATTAGTTGGAGGAATACTAGCAGCTCTGTCAGACAAACCACACAATCTTAGTAGTTTAACACAATAGGACTTTGTTTCCAGCTCAAATAAAGAGTAAGGGCTAATTGGGACTATGGGTATTTATGCTTCATGTTGTTATTCAGAGACCAGGCTCCTTTGATCTCAAGTGGGTACCCTATTCCAAGGGTGCAGGATCCTGTGGGAGTCTTTCATTGGCCAAGCCTGGATATAGATTTTACCACTTCCAGCCATATTCCTTTGGCAAGAACTTAGTCAACCTACCCACATCTGCAAGAAAGGGGAGAAAGTGTAACACAACTGGGTGTCCAATAGAAGAGACTCCATTTTGGTAAACATGGGCAAGTTGTTGCAATAACTATTGGGAAAAACAAAAACAAAAAACAAAAAAAAAAACTCCACTTTAAATTATAACTTTTGGTTAATTTTATCTGCCTGTTGAAGTTAGGATATAGTCGATATATAAAGAAAGATAAAGATATAATTTTGTTATTTTTTAAAAATTCCTTTTACCAAGGATTAAAATGAAAAACGAATAGGAAAAATGTTTCTCCATGAATTCTTTTTGTCAATGAAAATGATTAAACTATCAATTGACTATAAAATTGCAAAAACATAAGAAGTTTAAATATGTTTACATATAATATACCAATAGATATTAAGAAAAAGTTAAACATATTCTTCCTCTTTGTTTAACAATTCGGTGGATCCAATTCTATTTTGGTTACTTGCATTTAGAAAGAGAGACAAATATGATTATATACACAGATTCCACGGAAGAAAAAGCAGAATGTATTCTCAAGTACAAAACTGGGATTTCCCAATCATGGAAGAGAAAGGGAGAAATGACAGATGAAATCAAGCACTCCTGTTCCCTGGGACCTCATCAAATCCTATTAGCTAAATATTATTATGTCATGTCAAACCCTTAATTCTTGTGATAGTTGTATATTCAGTAACTCCCATATGTGAGAAACACTGTGATCTAATGGGAATTCAAGAACAAATAAGACACACATTTACCCTTAGGATTATGTGTGGGTGCAGTGGTTATAGATGGCGTTTCTGACATGAGAATCAGCATCATCTGTGAATTCATTAGACAAGCAAAGTGTCAGGCTCCATCAGCAATCTGTTTTTAACAAGCCTTCTGGGTAATTCTGATGCAAGCTAAAGGTTGACTATTGCTAGTCTACTGAGATTCTTTAGAGGCAGTTATGATGTGTGAAAGAATATACTTAACCCACCACCTCATCCTGAACATTTTTCTAAATTACAGGTGTATACAGTAGAATGTGTAAGAACTGAGCTTCAGCACTCTTTTGTTTCATTTACCTGCATTATGTCCTATACACATTATAAATATATATATATATATGTGTGTGTGTATATATATATATATATATATGTATATATATATACATATATATACATATATATATATATATATATATATATATATATATATATGTATATATATATATACATATATATATATATATATATGCCCATAAATAAGTTACTGCAGATAAGGTCTTGTGGGTATTTATTACAGAGATACAGAAAAATATTATAATAAGGTTAATTTTAGCAAGCGTGTTTTTACTTCCTCTTATTTATATTAATCTGCATTATTTTTTTCCAAAACGGATTCAAGGCATGTTCTACCAAAAGTTTGTCAATATATAGTTAATAAGGAACAGATTGAAAGTACAGCTCAAGACAATAAAAGGAAGAAAGTATGTCTGTTAACTATTATGGTGAATATAGATTGTGCGATTGAGAATTAGATTTCATTCTTATCTTTGAGCTAAGATTTAAAGGAAAGCATGATTAGTTACATTAGGATTGTTACTATAGAAACATATAATGGGCTGTATTTTCTTAAAGATGTTGTGGAAGATATAATTAAAGATATTACATTGGAAGTCAGGCACTGCTTTACTGAGTTTCTGCTCAGGGCCGCACAAGGCTAAAATCAAGTTCCCAGCCTGACTGCATTCTTATTCTGAAGCTTGAGTGGGGAAGAATTTGCTTTCAAGCTCATTCCTTTTTTTGTTTTTTTCCTGGTTATAGAGCTCATGGTGGCTTCTCCATCAAAGCCAATGGGAAAGTTTGTCAGCCCTCATTGAGGGCTCATCTCCCTCCTTTTACTTGAGTTAAGACAAACCCACGCAGGGTAACCTCCCTTTTGACAACCTCGATTCAACTAATTTGGGACCTCAGATAAATTTGCAAAATCCTGTCATTTCTACCATGTAATTGAACCTTTGCCATAATGGACTGACGGGAAGCAAGTCACAGATTCTGTTTGCAGTTAAGGAGGAAGGTTATACATGACTCACTGAAATCACCTTAGTGTGTGTGTGCCACAGGTTGCTCCTGTACTCTCCCTGAATAAGCTTTAGTACAGGTGATGACTGTCTTCACCTGTCAAAGAACCTTAGTAGCAGGCTGTTAAGCAGCTATGACGTATCATTTTATGTATATTTCAATAAGACACTTGAACACATTATTATAAAGTATTGGAATTAAATAAGTAGTTAACGACTCAGTTACAAATTCTAAGAAAACAGGTATGAAACAATTTCCATTGAATGGAAGGATTTGGTTCAGCAGTTTCCCATGGGAGCAAGATTTCTCTAACGCACTCCCTATTGCATTTTACTTTTACAAAACTCAGTAAAGTAGCATCTCATATTAGTAAAAGTAAAACATTACAAAACAAGCACATGTTTAGGAATGTGATGCGTCCTAGAAAGGAGTTTGGAATCCAAGTTTACCTTAGTCTACTCTCAACCCTTAAGCTCTGTTTCATTTCCTTGCACTCGATTGTCTTTGCAGTGAGGAAACTGAAGAGGTCATGAATAGAGGCTTATAGACATTAAAAATAATGATGTGATAACTTTATAAACAGATAGAAATAGACTTTAGAGTATTATACAAATTGAACTACAGAATTGTTACACTACTATACACACAGGACAAGCTCTTGATTTCTTATTTTGATATTTATGGAGTGCTGTTCAGTGCCGGGCAGCGCTTTAGGCTCTAAGAATACAAAGATGATAGATACCCTTCTTACCAATGTTCAATGTTTAAAAAAGCAGGATAGGGGCTCGGATTTTGAATTTTGGGGCCACATGCTCCTAGGCTAGAATGACAGTTCGTCTACTTACACATGTCAGAGCTTTGGCATGTTACTTTCACCTTTCCACGTTTCTGCATAAAATATCAGTACTCACCTCATTGGATTATTAGAACAATAAATAATACAGGGCATGTATGTAGTGTCCTGCATATCATATTGTGGTTAATAAATGTCAGCTAAAGATGACAATGTTGATTTTAATAATAATAGTAATAAATTCAAAATCTGAAATTTAGTGTTGTGTGATAGAAGCATGCAAAGGAAAGCTGACTAAAAAGTGTAATGTTTACAAATTGGTGGGACATAGGGGTAAATCTGGCCCACAGATGTATACTGTTGCACTAATAAAATTCCCACATTTATGCAGAGTTACAAAGGGCTGAACCCTTGGACTATACATCCAGCTTTCCACAGCGACATTCACGTTGCTTAGTTTTACTATATCTGCCTGGACTTTTAAGCATTCTGTGTCATTACCTTTGAAGTAGAAGTGATTCATGTATTTTACTCGTGGCTAGATTTCTAGCACAATCAAAATATAAATTTGCCCAGGGGAAGGTATGGCTCTAATTGAAGAAATTTTATTCAATGCAAGCATTGGAAGAAATTTCAGAATACTCACATTGGAACACTTTATAACTGAGCTAACAGAATAACATAATAAAATCAAGATTTATCCTGGCTAAAAATCATATATTATTAAAAGAAGATATTGAAGGCACTCATAAAAATGTATTATGGAGCAAATAAATGAGTCAACTTCTCATTTTAGAATATCTAGAAAAACTCTCTTTTCTCTCCAAATTTTACTGGGATAGCACAAAATAGACCAAGTTTAGAGCAACAAAATATACCCACCCCCATCTATAACTCATAACATCTACTCGGGCAGTGGAAAATCTCCTGGCTTTTTTAACAGGAGCTATATGACATCTAAGGGACTAAAATGATATTGACATTATTCAGAGTTATGAAAGCAACTCAAAGTTAGGGCATGGTGTGTATGGATGTCAAAAAGAGCTATTAATTAACTCATCCCTCCTTCCTACTTATGATCTCACATGCTTATACAGATGAGACACATTTTTGTGTTATCAGTATGAGTATGTTAATTTGCTTTATCAAATGGCTTATAGGACCCTATACATTAAGAATACCGGAGTTCAATATTAAAATATTTTATGTGCTGCTTAAAATGTGAAGAATTACTTTCTTGCATGAAAAATTCTAAGTAAATAGCATTAATGATTGTTATAACTGAAATTACAATGTTAATACATTCCTTCTTCTAGCAATACATTCCTTTCTCACAGGAACCATGTCAATGGCTATGAAAAGTGGCCAGAAATTAGCCCTTTAAAACTTGAGGAGACGATATAACAGGATTATCTATAAATGTGCATATAAACGGAATGGCCCCAAAGCAAACCCAGATAACTTAATCAAGATAATGTAAATGTAGTATTGTCTAATAACAGATTGAGCAAAATTACAATTGCTGTATATTTGTATGTAAACTTCCTGTGTAGTTTATGGAATGGATGATTTCATTTATTCTTGATAGCCAGCTATACAGACAAATCATAAAGTGATGTTGAAAGATTTATTGGAGAAATTCTGGATAGAGTTATTATCATTAAAATGAGAACAAATATATATCTTACAAAGGAAAATGGTTAGTTTTTTTTTGTTTGTTTGTTTGTTTGTTTTTATAAAGAAAACTATTCATTATGCATTGTATTTATAATCAAAAGATGCCCATAGTATTCATTTGGTAGATCATCCCAACAGGTGAAACTGTAAGTTGTTCATGATTAGCCATTGTTAATTTTATGTAGAATAAAATTAACACTAAGTTGTCTGGGGTGGTGCCTGCTACAACTTTATTGGGTAAAGTATTAATGAAAGAGAAAGGGATCCAAGACATAGCTTGTTATTTTAATTCAGATTATTTTTTGAAAACTGGCATGATGATTCATGTGCTTACTCTTTATAAATAGGGAGACACTAAGTTTTAATGCTTGTGTTTAGTTAATTTCTTATTTTTGAAAAAGTACTTAGGAGTGCCTACTTATATGTATATGGCACATTATATTAAAATGAACAAAATTATTTTGTTTTATTTTCTCTATACATTGACTTCACAACTGCTGTGTTCTAACTTTCTTGTCCCTTAATAATATTTTGGTCATATATCATAAATTTCCTGGCCATTTTCAGTTATAAAATCTTTTTTTTAAGTCTAATATAAAAAGAAAATTGAACTAAAAATCAAATTGAATCTATTTCTGTCTCTACCCCAGCCTTGGTTCTCCGATTTCTTCTCTTTCCCTGCCCAGTTCTCCACACCTGCTGTGTAGTCATGAACTGGGACCCTCATTCCTTAACTGAATGGTCTTTTATCCCCTTTTCTGGATGCTGTGACATCCAGTATTGCATAACGGGGAGGGAGGGTGGTGACCATGGAGCTATGGTTCATTTATGTTGAAACTTATGTTATAGGCATATATTTATGTTGGAGAATATCCCTAAATTTGTTGTGTTCATCAGATGACTCTAAGGATATGGTGGTCCCTATTCATATAACATGCATGAAATTCATGAGATAATGAATTTTCACATGATATTACACCCTGATGTGTTTTTAAATCAATTGTACTATGGGTAAGTGCTATAACCCCAGGACATAATACAAGAAAATCAGTTTAAATAGTATGTGTATGTGTCTGATGTAGGCTGCATGTGTCTGAGGGTCTGGATTGTACCAGATTTTTATAATATATCTCTGGATGGCAATCCCCCTCTCTTTAAAATGTTAATGCTGGCTTTTCGGGTTCTCACTATTTGGGTCACTGCCCAGGTCATCATAAATAAAGTCCAAGTGCTGGATATCTATAGAGGTAAGAGTTGGTGGTGAATCAAGGGAAAGAGATGGAGGAAAAAATATTCATAATCATGCATTATTAATTTTTGTCCCAGTGAGTCATACTAATATTATTACATTTCACTTAAAACTTAATATTTTTATCTATTTCGATAAAATAATTAAAACGACATGCCACAGCTCTACATATATATTTAGATTATTTGCAATCAGTAAGTATGTGTAGAATATGTTATTTATATGTATATCACATTTAATGTTTGATATTCTAAGACCCCTCCTAATTAAGTTACATGGATAGAGCAATACGCCACTCATAAAATAAACAAGTGAACATCATAGAATAGCCTGTATTCCAGGCTTTTGCTTGACACAAACCTTTGAGGTACATTGGAAGTGCCACATATTCTATAAAGCTTCCAAAATATTTTAAAAAGTGATGGGTAAATAAATATTAACATACATATTAAATCTTTTTCTCTCACTTCATGTGCATTCCTTTACTTTCTAATTATTTTATATCTTTATATTTAATTCCATTCAATTCAACAAAATTTAGCCTCAGATACAGCCCTGGCATGGTCAGATTATGAAAGTAAGATTATTTAGTCCCTCCTAACTAGTCCCACATATTATAAAAAACAAAACAAAACAAAACAAAAACAACAAAATAACTGTCAGTAAGTAACACTAAGTAAAATAATTATCTGATTATTTCCATGATGTCAATTTCAATAGTCTTTTGAAATTATTAAATATCAAATTATATTATGAAAATATTTTCTTTGCGGTGATGAATGGGTGTTGGCTGAGAGTGCATGTTTTACATGCTAAGTACATGCTTGGATTGCCTATTGAGTAGAATGACTCTAATTATTTGTCCAAATCCAGATACTTATAAGTGTGAAAAGAGATGTTAATTAATCACTGTGTCAGGGCTACAGGGATAAAATGAGACTGTGCCCAGCAGATTGGGATGTGGGTACTGTACAGAGAAATCCTGCACCAAAAATAGGATGTTCTTTCCTGTACCTTTCCCTGGCACCTTAAATGCTGCCCTGCTTATTTGATACCAGGTAGGTTCTCCACACATCTGTGCTTTACTCGTCTTTGCGCCTGGTATGCTCACCTCCTTGCCTTCATTATTGGACAAAACTTAGTTGAGTGCCCTCTTGCTTTCCCCGTGCGGCCCTTTCCCTCCAGGTGCCCTCTGGCAGAAGACTGCCTTTCTTCTGCATCCAAGCTGAGTTGGGCAGCCACTAAATGCCTCCTGGGTTTTCCTAGATGCTGGGTTCTCTGAGGACACATTTCCTTCTTGACAGGATAATAATTTGATTATACTGATTATGTGTGTTTCATGTACAAGCCCCATTCCAGGCTGATTGCTCTCAGAGTTTTATTATAGAAACGCCTCAAGGCATAGTTAGTTTCGTAAACAGAAAATGCCTTACGTGTTTTAAGAAACTTGGTTTTTGTTTTCAAGGGTAATACTGGAGAAATCTAATCCACAAGTTTATGCCTCAAACAGTGAGGTTTTTTGTCTTTGATTTTGTTTTCTCTACACACCAGGATTTGAAAATGATACCTCTGGCAGTGGAGGGGACCCCGGAGAGAAAAAAAGGAAGCGTAAAGTTAGAAACTGGTGGGGTATCTGAAAAACTGGCATGATGCCTGTTATTCCTGAACATGGTCTCAGAAAAAAGAGGAGGGCACATCAGTGGTACAGAGGCAGAAGGCTCTTAATCTGTTTTCTAGTTGGATCCTGGGGAAATAAGTTCTACCCATTAAATACCAACACGCTATGGTGGCAGTAGAATATAAATGGCAGTATTGCATAAACAGCAAAGAAGGTGGGAGTCAAATCCGCTGTCCCCCGAGTCAACTACTGTCCACGAGAGTTGTGAGGGATAAGCCAAATTCCCCATACCCCAGAAAGGAAGGAGGCATTAGCCCACAGACACTGGTGAGCATTGAGAGATATTGAGGATGTGGGTACAGACAGGTCCAGAGCCAGAGGCGATCGGATTCTCCTGAGGAACAAGCCAGGATGGTTGCCTCAGCCTGGGGAAGAGATGACACTCTGAGTGTCTCACACTAGGTACTCCATTGTCCCCACCTGTCACCTTGAGAAGGATAAAATCCAGAAAAGACTATTTTAATGGACAGAATTTACCAGGGTTTGGTTAAATTCAATGTAGAAACAGAAACAAAGTTGTAGTTTGCTTGTTTGTTTTTGTTTTTAATGTATCAAAAGCAACCTGTTCTGTACATCTGGCTGTAGATTCCACATCAAGCAGCTTTTCAGGTTGAGAGAGGAGGGATCAAAACTCAAAGGCACTACAGAACTGTAATTTGCCAGGTCCTGTGTTTGGTATTTTACATATGTTATCTCATTTATCCTTCAAAATAACTTATGTATTTAGAGTCTTATTCAGAATCCCCTCTCCCAAACCCCAACCAAAAAAAAAAAGCAGAAAAGAAAGAAAAAGGACTATGGCTTTTTTCAAAAGGCTTGCGTACAGATCGTTTATTTTGTGAAGCTGTTCTACTGAGTGTGCGCAGGTGATAGGTCGAATGATTCAGGGTGGGAAAGAAAGCCATTCCGTGGGTACTTATAGCCTGGTCACTGGACAGCCGCAGCTTCATCCTGCTGGGGCGCTGAGAGATTGTGGAGAGTATGTCAGACCTGTCTGCCCAGGGTCCCAAAGAAAGGACTATTTGTTCGTCAGCTGACATTTCCTCATTGGTTTTGCACTCCTTTGCTATTCTAAGTGTGTGCATGTGAAAGAATGGGTGAGTTATTTCGATCATTTGGGATCCTATATATGTATTAACAGAAGACCCCTCTTTGACTTAACCTGCACCAGAGATTTCGGGGGACTAAAGGAACCGGAAACATTCATCCAGTTTCCCTGTTTTATGGGCATAAATGACACATTTATGGTAAAAAACATACTAGAAAAGACTTTTGAGATATTTGCAAAACCTTTTTCTCAGTACCTACAAAAGTAACTATTTGAAGCATTTGATTATTTTGAATGATTTGTCATTTCTTTGTTTCATTTTAAATTAACAGTAATAATTGACTCTCAAATTGTCAGACTGATATCAGCATTTTAGACAGTGACTACCCCCTCCCCATGGGGCATGCTCTTTGCTGGGTCTCTAGGCTGCCTTATTCTACACATCCTTTTTTTTTTTTTTTTTTTTTTTTTACTTCATTGCTAGTATTTCCTCCTCAAGCTTCTTTGATGGCACTGCCCCATTCCCCATTCATTTAAATTTTGAAGGATCCAAGGGCTTGGTCTTTGACCCATTTTCCACTGATGATTTTTATCCTGCTTCAAAGATTCAGATATTGTCTTCATTTTGATAACTCACAAATTTATATTTCCAGCCCAGAACTCTTTCTGAAATCTTGGCTTGAATATCTTTCTCCTCACTCATCATTTTCAATAGCTGATCAAATACTAGCACAGTTTTAACATGTACAAAACTAAACTCTTGATACTTCCTTTCACACACCATAAAAACCCTGCATCCCTAGAAGCTTTTCAGTAAATGGGAACATTTAGCAAACGGGAACACACTTTTTCCAGTTTCTTAGCTCAAAAGAATTGGATTCAGCTTAGAGTTATCCTACCCCCACCCTCCTTTTTTTTTTTTTTTTCATTCTCCATATTGAACAATAAATTCTATCAGCTTGACCTTCAAAATATATCCAAAATCTGACCCCATTTTCACTCTCTCAAGTCCAAGGTAGCTTTATCTCCCCCCTTACAACTGGTCACCACACTTCTGCCTTTGCCCCTCTTCAGTCTGGTCTCAATAGAGCCGCTGAAGATTCCTTGAGGAGGAACAAAGCATATCACTAGGCGGCTTGAACCCACCTCCTTCAGATTCAAAGACAAGTTTTTACTGGGACCCTAACGTTATCTGCCCCTCTCTTACCTCCCCGACTTTATCACGTTTACTGATCTTTTTCTGGTTTTCCCACCCAAGCCACTTCGGTGCTCCTGGAAACGTGTCTCAGAGCCAGGAGTCAAGGCTAGTCCTTCCTTTGATTCTCTTCCCTCAGATATCCCTACAATAAGGATTCTCATCTCCTGCGGCCCCTAGGTTGATGCCAAAAGGGAACCTTAAGCTCAACTGAAAATTTACGCCTACAGTCTCTCTGTCCAAAGGAAGATAATGTTGACCGCTTGCAAGCTGATAAAGAAGGGTATGAGGCACTGAGACTCTCAGTTGCTAAGAATCTAGGTTCTCTCTGTGGAAAGATTTAATGACATTCTGTAGAATAGTATATTTTTCTTTCTTTTGAGAATAATGAAATAATGATGTTCCTTATTATTTCAGTTATTTCTACCCATGCATTGATGAAATATAAAGTCTTAGTCCTCATTTCAGTTTGAATAAGCTTTTGATTTTCATCCAGATTTACTAGCCAACCTGAGAGGTGCTTAAAAAGAAAATTATGAGCTATGAATAGAGAAGCAAATACTTTATGAAATATTTTTTTCATCCGTATTATACTCAGGTTATTAAGAGATGTTTAGAAGTCTATTCTGAATTATGTGTATTTAGGCTCACTTTTTTCTTAGTATCTATGTCCACATGGACCATGTTCAATGACAATCATCTTTATAAGTAAGCTAATTTCTTCCTAAATTACAATGGGCTTTTTTTTGGTAACTTAGGCTCATATGATACTATTACTCATAAGTTTTTGCAAATATTTCCTGCTCAGAAACTGAGGAACAGAGCCTTAAGCATAAAATATACCACATACCTTAAAATATCCTATACAGTTGGAAAAACAGTCAAACCAACATAAATATGATATATTTATTGAAAGGCAAATGATATGAACTAGAATAAAATTATCAGCAAATATGTAGAAATTACCCCAAAATGCTAAAAAAGTTTAAAAGAAAAAGAGGTCAATGAGAAATAATTGGGGAAGGCAATTTGAGGTAATAGGACTTGGGATAATTCTTTGAAGGATTTGAATATGTGGAATGAACAGATGAGGACAACACATGCGTAATTATGTGACAATGGAGGTGATTGAAGCTCACCTTAGCAGTATTGAATGCAAAGGACCAAGCAGAGCAAAGGGTCTGGTTGAGAAATATTAGAAAATAAAGGCATTCTTTGGTGTATCATATTGTGGAGATTCCTGAATCCAGGCAGGAAATTTTAAATTGCTAATGTCTGGAGACTTTCAAATTATTGAATAGATAGTAACCAACATTATTATAAAGTTTCATTACAGAGTAAAATATGAGAAACTCCTAATCTAGCAAATTTATCCTAGAGAATATCTAACAAACAATGAGATATTTCTCATTCTGTGCTATTGCAAGAATCTTTTGCTTTAGTCTAGGAGTGTCAAAACTGCAGCCTGCAGGCCAACTGAGGTCCGCAGTTCATTGTTAATTGGCCTGCAGCAAATTCCAAAAATATATTTAGTTTACTTAAATAAACCAGGTGAGGCAATACGTACTTCACCTCGAGTGAGTGGCCCGACTGTTTGTGTATTTTACTGCGTATGGCCCTTGGTAAAAACCATTGAAAAAAGTTTGGACACCCCTACTTTAGTCAGTGTAGACATTGTAGTTTGGTTTGAGGTGAAATTTCTAAATGTGACACTTTTTAAAAACAGATTTCTAATTTTTGTACAATTTATTGCATATGACATTTAAGTTGTTTTAATGTTTGCATTATTTTTCCTTTGTAATTTCATTTGTGAGTCAAGCAAAATGAGAGGTCTGTTTCTAGGCTTAGTTAGGCAACAATAATGCTTTGATTTAATGTAATTAAAACAGGACCAATTAATTCTGAAAAGTTCATCAAACTCCACTTCCTCACAGCATAGACTATATAATTTATGTAAATCTGCTTGTTTCTGACAACCTGATGTTTCTAATACAACTATGAGAAAACATGAAAAAGAATAGTCTGTAAGTGTGTTATATGATCTCATCTGCATTGATATTGAACATCTAAGCAGCACTTATTACTTAATTATTCAGAAAGGTCCCTAGTAAAGTGTATGACAAACTTAAATGTCCTACCTGTGCCAGTGAGTACTTTACATTTCAGTGAACATTATTATGCACTGGAAATGTAAAATCATGGAGAATTATGCAAAAAACTGTTAATTTGCTGCAGGTTTTGAAATCTCACCAGCAACAAATCCTGTGATACTATTGTACTAAGACAAATATTGTACCACTTAATATTAGATAGATTTTTAAGTGTATATATTTCTACTCTCCAACTGAATTATTCAAAATTAAAAAAATAATAATTTCAGACTGGAAATTATATCCCTTAAACTTAGAAAATGAAAGTTTTTCTCATATAGAATTTTTATTTCCTTAAATTAAGATATAAAATGTATCATTCCTTAAGGAGTCTGAGTCTCTTGAGGTTGCTTTAGAGACATGGGCAGGTATTTTGGAACTTGCCTTACTAGCAAAGATGCTAATCTATTCAGATGATTTAGTTCAGCTGGCCAGATATGTAATTTATGCCTGATGTTTACCATGAAGAAAACCATGATTGACAATGAAATGTTATTTAAAAATCTAAATGCTGGGTGTTCCTTCCCTAGTACCTTGACTTACATTTGTCATAATGGTAGAACAGGCAAACATAGGTGTGAGCGTTTTTGAGCAAGTCTGTGTCCCAGACATTATGCCATGTGCTTTAAAACCATTATATTCTTGATGTTGACAACATTATGTCAGTTATGTATCATCATTTTACGATGAAGAAACTACTAAGACTCCAGTAAATTAATTGGATAGCCTAAATTCCCATCAGTCATAAGTGGTAGATTGGTGTCACAAACAACAATCTACCACTTACCACTGATGGGAATTTAAAATTTAAACCAGGTGGTTTACATTTTGTTTATGCTTCCAGTTGTGAACAGTGGCAGAAATAACTGCCTGAACTTCCTAATCTTGGACTACTTTCAGGAGGAAAAGTTTAAGTTGATGGTTATATTAGTTTTGTAGGGATGCCATATCAGAATACCATGTACTAGATAACTTAAACTGCATACATTTATTTTCTCATATTTCTGGAAGCTGGAAGTCCAAGTCAAGGTTCTGACAGGGGTTTCTTTCTCCTGAGGCCTCTCTCCTTTTGTTTAAGATGGCTATCCTCTTGCTACCTCTTCACAAGAAAAACAAATTTCCTCTTTTAGAAAGGAGACCAGTCATTTGGATTAGGGCCCACTCTAAGAACCCCATTTTAATCAATCATCTCTTGAAAGATCTTATCTACAAAGAAACTTACATTCTGAGGTACTGGGGGTTGTGAATTCAGCATGTAAATTTGGGGAGGAC
Organism: Rhinolophus sinicus; assembly: GCF_057876585.1. NCBI lineage: Eukaryota > Metazoa > Chordata > Mammalia > Chiroptera > Rhinolophidae > Rhinolophus > Rhinolophus sinicus. The sequence goes on along the minus strand of NC_142503.1, from coordinate 13,222,825 downwards.
AAAAATTCAGCCCATGACATTGGTTTTTTAATAACCTTTGTGTCCATCACTCTAACTTTGGACCAATATGATACAGAAGTATCTGATATTGGAAAGACATACAATCTGTCATAATCATAAGAAATATTGGTTCAATTTACACGTGTCCAGTCTTGTTATATTTTCTTTCTTTTTTTTAATTAAAGTTTATTGGGGTGACAATGGTTAGTAAAGTAATATAGATTTTACGTGTACAATGCTGTAATACATCATCTGTATATCACATTGTGTATTCACCACCCAGAGTCAGTTCTCCTTCCATCACCATATAGTTGATCCCTTTTACCCTCGTCTACAACCCGTCTCCCGCCTTACCCTCTGGTAACCACTAAACTATTGTCTGTGTCTATGAATTTTTGTTTCTTCGTTTGTTTGTTTTGTTCTTTTGTTGTTTTCAGTTTTATATACCACATATCAGTGAAATCATATGGTTCTTGACTTTGTTCTGTCTGACTTATTTCACTTAGCATAATAATCTCAAGATCCATCCATGTTGTCACAAATGGCACTATTTCATCCTTTCTTATGGCAGAATAGTATTCCATTGTGTATATGTACCACATCTTCTTTATCCAATCGTCTATTGAAAGATACTTTGGTTGGGCATCTGAGCACATATGTCTTTACAGATAAATGTTTTCAGATTTTTTGGGGTAGATACCCAGGAGAGGGATTGCTGGGTCATATGGTATTTCTATTGTTAATTTTATGAGGAACCTCCACACTGCCTTCCATAGCAGCTGCACCAATCTGCATTCCCACCAACAGTGGATGAGGCTTCCTTTTTCTCCACAGCCTCTCCCACCCTTGTTATTATTTGTCTTGTTGATGATTTCCTTATGGGAAGATTGGTAATTATTTTTCAACATCAGTAGATGGAATACACTGTCATGTCAGGTGTAAAATTTGGGGGCAGTTCTTCTTAAACAATAGTGAATATCAGAATCACTTGCTGAAACACAGACTCCCGGCTCCATCTCCAGAGATTTACCTGATCTGGACTGGAACCTGGGAATTTGCATTTCTAATCAGCTCCTAATTGACTAGTGCTGCTTGTGTATAGAAAACATTTAAGTAGCACAATTCTAAGACATGCACACTAACCCAAGTTATTTTTCGTTACTTTTTCTTGGGTCTTTCATAAATTCATTTAGCATGTATATTGAAACAAAGTGACAGCTTCAGACAATTATTAGGAAAATTCTTTTGCTGCAACATTCCTTTGGCTTTAACTAAGCAAATGAAAGTCTTTTCAATAAAGAAAATAACATCTTTGCTTTCCCAACCATTACCTCTAAATCCTTCTCTTTGTCTAAAACCACCTTGAGCATTTCTTAAATAGGTTATGTTATCAATTTGAAAGAGACTTTTTCTCCTTTTCTTTTTACAATCTGGCTTCCTAAATATAGTAACTTCTTAATCTATACAGTAGTCAATACGCTCTTATTTGTTTAGAGGCATTAAATCAGCATATGATTTTATCTGTTGTAGTTAAAAAGGATGGTAGTTATTACAACATTATTCCTGGAAAACATACTGTGTTTTGAGGATCTAGCACGGCTGGTATCTGTGCACTACCTCAGAACCAGATGCTTCAGCTGCTGTCACAAGTTTATAATTATTTACACACATGGATGGGTGAGCACAGGGGTGGGGAGGCACCAAGCATTCTTTTTGTTTCAAAATCTGTTAAATTTTTGTAGGTAATAAATTTACATGGCTTAAAATAATAGATAATGGAAAATAAAATATATACAGGAAAATATCTTCTTTTATTCAATGTGCTTCACTCGGTTTCCACTCTTTTCACAACAGGTGATACAGTTCATCTATTATTTATTCTTTTGAAGATGATTTTGCATGAAGAAGTAAATATGAAAGCATATATTGTCCCACTTTTTAAAACCACTTAGTACCACACTAAATACAGTATTCTGAAACGTATCTTCTGTTAACAATATATCTTGAAGATCTTTCCATATCCGTACATAAATTTCTATCTAGTGTTATAATCCCTTCAACCAGTCATCTGTAGATAAACAGTAACAGTTAAACAGTAACAGGTAAACTCTGCTGTAACAGGACAATTCCATTTAACATGGTGTTAAACATTGCATAAATTTCCCACAGATAATTTCCTATGTATGTGATTAAATCTTAAACATGTTCCTTGCATGACATGAAAAGACTAAACTGTCTACATTGTATTCTTTTTTGTTTTCAATTTTAAATGATATAGTTTAAAAAATATATAAGGAAAATTTCTAGAGTAGAATTTACTAGTCAAGAAATATGCGGTTTATAATTTTGGCAGACATTGTCAAATTATCCTCAAAGGGATTGGCTGATTTTGCATAACCATAAGCAGTGTGTAAGAGTGTACACCTCTCTCCCACAGTCTTGCTAAATGAGTTAGCAAACCTTCGGATTTTTAACAACCTATTGAGTGAGAGGTTGGATGCCAGTGTAATTTTAATTCCCATGTCTCTTATTATGAGTGAGGTTGATGATTTCCTTAATACGTTTAAAAGCTTTTTTAAAGGTTTTCTTCCCTGTGAATTGTCCATTAAGTACATCACCCGATTTAGGGGAGTGGGGTTGTGGAGCACTTTGCCTGCCCTGTTTATCGTGTTCATGCAGACATTTTCAGTTTTTATAAAGTGTTTTATCAATCCGTTCTTTTATGATTTCATGAGTTTAAGAAAGAAAGCTAAAGGTCTCCCACATTTAAGCTGGACACATTTGTGGGGTTAGCACTATAGTTATCTAGGTTACTTATGTGAGACCCTTTATTTCCTGCTGGAGACAGATTACTTTCAGGAAATTTGCCCTTTGTGTGATTCTGGGTGCAGTCTTGCCTCCTCTGTTTTGCTGAACCATAATGGGTCCAAGAGGGTCTTCTGTCTACCTGACACCTTTCTCCCACCATAGGTCCCTTTTAAGATATGGTTTTACTCCGGGGTGCTCACCGTAACCCTCAGAAAGTTTATTTTTGCTGAGATTCACTAGTATTGACTACATTAGCTTCTGAGATCTCTTTCAGTGGTTCCTTACCTCCATTCCCTTCTATGTAGCACCTGAAAAGCACTTTGGTTCATTCCTGTAGTTTTTGAAAGACCTTCAATATAATCTAGTTTCTAGAGCTTACGTGTTGTCAGGGACTGAGAGTTAGCATCCCCCCAAATGCTTGTGTTGAAGACCTAATCTGCTAGTGTGGCTGTATTTGGAGATGCAGCCTCTGAGGAAATAATTAAGATTACATGATGTCATAAGGGCAGAGATCCTATGAGATTACTGTCCTTACAAAACGAGACCCCAGAGAGTTGTTCGTCTCCCTGTTTCCCTCTCTCCTTATTTGCAGGAAAACAAGGAACACACAAAAAATGGTTGAATCCTAAGATAGATAATGGGAAATAGTGAATATATGAGTTTCAGTATTGCTGTTAGAGCACATGTAAAACAAAAGAACTTTGGGATTGCCTGACCCTCCTTTTTGGATGTATGTGCTCACATGTAAATTCACATTGTCCAGCCCTGCAGGCAGCTGTTTCACAAGGCTTTGGTGGCCCTCCTCAAAGGAAAACAATAGAATGATCATTGTTTTACTGGTAATAATGAGAATAATATCACTAATTACGCTTGAGAACTTTATATAGTCCAGGCTCTTGGAGATATTGTGTCATGTAATAATTTTATCGTTCATACTGAACACTTATTATACTTAAGCGTGTGAACTCAGAGTCTAGCAGAAGTTCAGCTTGCCCGGATAACACAGTTTACTGCTGATGAGCGGGTGGCGGAGCTAGGACTCGAACTCAGATCAGTCTGACTTCGAAGCTCTTGTTTTTCAGGTCTGTCACGTGGCTAAGCCAGACAGTTTCTCTAAGTAGGACAGATTACATAATGAAAAATTCACTCTATGTTTTCATAATTTACAAAGGTAACATGATGTGAGTGAAATAGCATGTGAACAATCCCTTTTTCCTATTTAACCTCATCTTAAATGAGTTTATTTATCTACATGTACAAAACCATGCTAATAAAGACACATTGCATGCACAGATTGCTTTTTTTTCCCCTTATCATGTAACAGAATATTCTATCAGCTAATAAAATTCTGGTTTTTGTTTGTGTTTAAACTTGCAGGTTTTAAATTAATCTTTTGAAACAAAAGAGGACTGCTGTCTATTGATGTGAAAGAATATGTGCTATTCAAGGATACAGAGTTTATTTGTTCATGCATAAGATATTGATTATTTAAGTTACTGTGCATTCTTACAATTGTGTGATATGCGGTAGTTAAAAATAACGTTAGATCTGTAGTAAACACACAATGTATTTACTATTATGGCAAAAAACAATTACAAAATGCTAATATAACACGACTCTTGGTGTAAAAAGGTATCAATTAAGTTTACTTTCTTTGTTTATTCTCTGTTTGATATAGTTAATAATTAATTACAATTAATTATTAATATTCAGAACTACATATGCATATTTTTATATATACTTGTATATCTGAAAAGTAGAACTTAGAGGCAAGGGAAGAAAGGGAGCGGGGTTTTTGTTTTCTTTTTTGCTTTTCCCTTTATACCTAATTGTATTTTTTTTTATTGTTTTATATCTTACGATGAGCAGGTAACACTTTTATAATAAGAGTAAATAATAAAACCATCATAATAATGTCTTCAGGATAAAATATAGACCTAGAGAATATACGTTTAGTTATTTGGAAAGTGCATACAAACATCTCCTAAATATTCCCAGTAAAGACATACCAGATGAAAGTCTTTATTTTTATAGCCCCACAAATTAGCCATTATATTAACAATGTGGCTAATCCCCCATGTAAGCCTATCAGCCTGTAATCTAATAATGCCCTGGAGGGCATAGCACAGTTTTGTTGCTTTGTTTTCACCATGATTCAACAAAGTTATAGGTGGGCAGCCAATAGGAATGAACTGGAACAGCCACAGGGACTTTATTACAACCCGGAGAGCCTTCCTTATATTCAGTCTTTTGAATGATTATATTATGTGAACATATTACCTACTTTATTCTCTAATTGCTAAAAGCTATAAAATAGCAGAAACAGGATAATACAATAACTGGAAATATGAACATCAAATTGCAAATAAAAACAATGAGTTTTCAGGTAGTAAAAGCAAAACCCTTTACTTTCTAAGCTCCCTCAAAAAATTAGGTATTTTATGGGTCTCATTCTATTAACATGCCAAAATTTAGTAACACCTCGAAAAGGTTAAGGGTGAATTTTCTTTTATGGGTTTCAAAACTGATAACAAAATAGTTTCTCCTCTTCAATTTCCCTACGTCCTTTGTATTTACATAAATCAACATCTCAAAAGAAAAATCCCCTGCTATTTAAATAACCCACCTTGTAGAGGTGATTCCAAGAGTTTATCCTACTTTGCAAGACTAGATAATCTGACTCATTTAAACCATAAAATCCTTATCTTATTGATGCTATTAGAATACATTTACATATGTATGACTTTCATTTTTCTGAACTGGCAGAAATGTAGATAACGGTAACATGGAAGAAAAAATTATATTTATCCTAAATATTTGTATAGTTTATCATAGTGCACAATCTTATTATCATAGTGCACAATCTTACTTTTTAATTTTAGGATAGTACACTAGAAATAATAAAAAAATTCCTCATCTTTATCTTTCATTTTGTGGACAGAAAAAAAGTAACATAATAAAAATAAATATGAATCAGTTGCTGAAATGGAATATCTATAGACCAACACTTAATATTACTTATTAACACATTGCAAGGGTTTATTATGAGTATGACTCAAAAAGAGTTCTCAAATATTTTTGTTTTTGGCTCATATAATACTAAACTGCAATTCATGGGGTGGGTACTACTATGGAGTGGGTACTACTATCATACTCATTCAACATCCAGGAAACAGAAACTTTAAGATGTCAAATAGCTTATACATCTCAAGGACCAATGACAAGGAGACATAAGCATAATTGAAACCTATATCTATTCAAATCCAATGTGAGAGAAAGATATTGAACTCAAATAGAACTGGCTTTAAATCTCACCTCTAAGGACAGCTATTTCAGTGCTTTGAAACTTAGTCTCTTCAGGTAGAAAAGGATCAAAAATAGTTTAAATAAGATAATGGCTTTAAGCATATAGTCCATTATATAGCATGTAGTATATATGTTTGAAGTGCTAATTTCTGTTACCTCCCTCTATAAACAAATATTAACATAAATTCAGTGTAAAAGATGGTTGGTAGTATCTGGGTCTTGCCTGAATAAAGACACTGGCTTAATTAGCAGTGCGATTTTTTTTTCTCCCATAAAATACTTTGTTCTCTAGGCTTGTATGATACCCTCCTTCCCCCACCCCCACCCTGGCCCTCCACCACACTGCGTATTTCTTCTATGTCTCCTGATCCTCTGCTTTTTAACTCTAAATGTTGAATGCCCAGTACTGAGCGCTATACCCTACCCACATCTCTGCTTCAGTCTCTTCCAACATGACTCTATTCCTCCATGGCTTTTCCTTACCTCAGCATCCTGCTGTTTCTCTGGTGACACCAGTGCATACATCTGTTGGACTGTCTTCATCATGCACATAGCATATAATGGGATAGCCTTAGGGTTCAAGTGTTGCCAAGTAGATATAACAGGCTTACAATGTGATATTAGAGTCAACTATACTGGAAAGAATTAGACTGGAATGTTGGAAGGTAAATTGGAACCTGAATAGAAATATAAAGTCCTATCAATCATCAGATAATTTGTACATAATATTTTACGTATATGCATAAGAATGCTATACATACCTTTTTTTCTGTTTGGGACATTTTGTCAAATTTTCTCATTCATTAAATTTCAGAAGTACAATATCTATGAGTTAAACTGGCTCCTGTAGATTTATATTTTATATTGAAAACTAACAATTTTATATTCTAAGTTGGTTTGACTCCATATGTAACCTGAAACCTTGGCATATATATGACATGCTAAAAATGTAACACTTAATTTTCTTACAAATAGTAATCAAGATACTATATATTTTAACTAAGGCAACAAACTTCTATATAAATTAACTAAAATACCCCCAAAAAAGGGAGAATCGTATTCCTAGTGTTTATAGAAGATAACCCAGTTAACTGTAGAAACGGTTGAAGAAAACACACTAGAGAAAAGCAATTTTTTTTTTTTCAATTCCTTTGTAGGTTTATTATACCCACCACTATCTTTTTGTACCCTGTCTTTATGTATGCGTTTGAGGTATTTATGTAGTTGCTTTCTAAAAATGGGTGTTTTCAAAACATATGGGAAACATTTATTTAACTACACATAAACCGTACATTATAGGGATAGAAAACCAGAGCTCTAAGAAAAGGCACACAAGTCTTAAATATTCATTATGAAGACATTATGCAAATACTTTCTTAACATTTAGCTTTAATTTCTTTTCAGGAAATCTAAAATTTAAATTATAGTTAAGTCGTTTTCTTATATGCAGGTCATGGGAAGTAATTCTAACACATGCACACGATGCATATAACATATTACTTCATGTAAAGAGAGTGCTGTTCTTACTTTTAAGAGACATATATTGATTTTTATTTTCCCAGCAATCATGGTAGATTTTGACTGAGTCATCCAGATACCATTGACTTTGTCCATAATGCTTATTCATTCTCCTAGAGAGGTAATCAGGTTATTAGACCTTTTACATATGAGAAAATGTGGTTAAGGTCACATGACTAATAAATGGGACCCTCAAAACTGACACAAACCTGGTTTTGTTTGTTCACTCAAGTGAGTCTTGACTGTGAGCACAAAGTTGTGTTAATCATTAAGGATATGGAGATTAAAGTGAAATTCTGGCAGGAGGTTACAGGTTAGTTTGGAAAACAGACACAGAAATGTATAAATCATGAGATAAATGTGACTATAGGGGAGGAGGAATTTTTTGTCTTTTCTCTTTTCTGAGTTCTTTACTGGGGTTCCTGTAATACGACAGCAAGAGAGAAGCATACACATTTATTGAACATCAGTTTTATGTGACATAGCAGCTCTCATAAGGAAATGAAAACCCAAAGAAGCAGTTTAAGTCAGACACTTATATACTGAATTGGAGAAAGTAGTCAATTCTCAAAAAGTACTAGGCAAAGGGGTTTGGGCTAGATGGTTAATGGCTAGAGAAGTGACTGGAAGGAGAAGAGTTTATCAATGTTTCTTTGTACAGATTTCTCTTATCTCCAACTTCCCACCCTTGGTAATAAACATGTATCTTTCCTTCTAATATAAGGAGGGCATCTTTTATATGGAATTTGTATCTACTTTTAGGAAGGCCAGCATGCCCCTTCGTATCTGGTGTTTTTCAGATGCCTTTAGCTAAAAATAATATAAATGCCAAAGTGGCACATTTTGAGGTGGAATATTCTTAACTTCTTCCTTCATGAGGAAATAGGGGATCTACGTGACAGTGGATGGGCCACAAGCACTGGCTTGGGGGACTGGTGATTCACTGATCATTAAAACAGAGAAAAGGTTTTTCATTTAGAAGAAATGGCTTATGCAGAGGCATAAAGGTTAGAAAGAGCAGAGCACAGTCAGGAGTGAGTGAGCTTGGTAAAATATGAGTGGGTCGTGGTGTTTCCTGGGTAGACACTAAAGGTGACAAAGGAAGTGGAAAAGTGCCAAATATTGAAACACTATGAATTTCATGTGAAAGTTGTTTGAGTCTGTCCTGGGAATGGTGTAAAGACAAAAAAAATTTCAAGAAGAGGGATTAGGAGATTATACATAGCTAGAGGACATATTTCAAAGGATAAGGCATTAAGGGAGCTCTTTGGACAAGTATCACTCCTTCCTTTGAATTTCATAGTGCTGTGTTACGCAGATGACACAGATATAAGATATGTCTTCTGACTTCAGAGAAAAGCAAGATCTGCACATTTTGGTATTTGTGATAAAAGTTGCATAGAAGACTATCATGAAAAATAAGTTCTCTGGAACTTAGAATGGAGGGTTATCCAATCTCTCTGTGTTTTTTCATTCCAATTTTCCTTTCCTTTCTTTCCTTCCTCTGTATGTACTTTGTTTCACTAACCCTACCCAAAATCCAAAGCCGTGGAGACTATACTATTTCAGTTCCATGGTTGTTAAATTAGGGTTAAGGTCAGCTCTGAGTAACAAAAACACAAAATAACTGTGGCTTTAAAAAGACTGAAATAGTCTCTCTCTTAACTGAGCTCAGAGGAAAGCACCCCAGGTCTCACACGCAGCTCCTCTCTGTGGTGAAAGGTGCTTGGTTTCTCCACTGCCAGGCTGTGCTACTCATTCTCATGGTCCAAAAGGGAGTTCTAGCCACACATTCAGCATCCATGTGGCAGAAATAGAGGAAGGAGAAAGAATAGATAAGATACATGTCGACAGTCTTCTAGGAAAATTTCCTGGAAAGTTATCAGACAATACTTCTGCTTATATGTCATTGACTACAATTTACCATAGTAGTTATTAATACGCAGCTGCACCTGAGGCTAGGAAATGTAGTCTTTATTCTGGGGAAGTGAAGTATAGGGACTTATGCTTGGCAAAACATATGGGTGTTCAGTCGTGGAAACTAGACAGTGAGGCCATTAGCAGTCTCTGCACCAGTAGGATTCCTGTAATATATATATATATATAAAATAAAACAACCATTTTAAAATTTATTTCATAAAATCCTATATGTGAAATGAATATATATATGTGCATATTTTTTTCAGTGAGAACGTAATAAAGCATAGCACAGTGTGATAGGTGGAAATATTTTTGAAAGATTTGAAGAAATTCAAAATATTTTTCACTCTGACATATATGAAATGTGTTCAAAAGATACGGTAGATGTTTAAATAAAACAATTTATTACAGTACAAGATACATTGCCATTAATCCCCCTCAAAATACCCTCCCTCACTTTGAACACACTTAACTGACCATTCTTGCCACTTTCTGCAGCAGTTCTGGAAGTCCTCTTTTGTGAGTGTCTTTACTTCATCCTCCTCCATGTCACACATCACTTCTGGTATATGGAAATTTCTGTCAAATAAAAACATGACAGTGTCCTCATTTTATTCACTGGATCTGGCACCGTGCGACTTCTGGCTTTTCCCCAAAGTCAAAATGACCATGAAAGGTAACCGTTTTGAATCGATTCAGGGCATCGAGGCAGCCATGACAGCGCAACTAAAGACACTCATGAAAGAGGACTTCCAGAACTTCTTCAGAAAGTGGCAAAAATGATGGGATAAATGTGTTCAAAGTGAGGAGGAGTATTTTCAGGGGGATTAATGGTAATGAGTCTTTTACCGTAATACTTTTTTTATTTATTTAAACATTTACCATGTCTTTTGATCATACCTCGTACAGATAAATAAGGAAACATTGCATTTGGCACCATAATTTTCTTTTTCTATTTATTTTCCTAATTTTTGAATGATGTCTACTAGGCATTTAAAGATTGAAATCAGCAACATGAAAATTGGAAGTAATTCTATGATATTAGCTATTCAAGTCAAATTGATCAATATTGCAAATGTCATCTTATATTTGCCTGTGCTTTCAAGACATTGTTTTCCTACCTAGCTGTATAATTTCAGGAATACATAAAATATTAAACTAATACTCAACTCTATGTAAATATGTTTGCATTAATCTAACGATAATGAAGTGTATCTTGAGACAGAAGAGTAGTGACAGTATGTATGGTTGAATTTATTGTCAAAAGTATATTTTTTATCAACATAGGAATGTTCATACACATATGTTCCATTATATATAGTGAATAAGATATTAATCATAAAGGCATATAATTATGCCATTGTAAAGTTTACTAATGCACATTTGAATCATTATTTAAATGGCTTCCGTAATTTCCTCTGTGTTACAAGGAACTTAGTTTTCTGTTTGTTTGTTTCTTTATCTGTTACACAGACAAGTTTAGTGGTTACCAGAGGGTGGGGGGGATGGTAGAAGAGGGTAAAAGGGGTCTAATATATGGCGATGGAAGAACTGACTCTGGGTGGTGAGCACACAATGTGATATATAGATGATGCATGATAGAATGGTATGCTTGAAACCTGTGTAATTTTACTAACTATTGTCACCCCAATATACTTAATTAAAAAAGAAATAAAAACATATGCTATGAAATAATTGTAAAAAAGAAAAGTTCCCTTATCCTTGAATTGAATTTATAAACGATAATTAAAATATCACTATCCACATTAAAAAAGAAAGAAAGGAAGGAAGGAAGGAAGGAAGGAAGGAAGGAAGGAAGGAAGGAAGGAAGGAAGGAAGGAAGGAAGTTAGTGAGAAAGTAGAATTTTATTGATAAAATTTGACTTTGTTGTCCAGTACTTATGTTTCTTTGTCTGTGACAGGCTTTTAAGTGAAAAACAAAGTGTAAAGAAACTAAATCAAAGAATGCTTTAAAAACTTTTTCTGTAACATGTTCTTACATTTAAATATTCCAAATCGAAACTTCTTATTTTAACACCCCTCTTGTTGCAGCAACCCTGAATAATTTGTCTATTTCCCATTTAGTTATTCCTTCATTCAACAATTGTTTAGTTTGTGATTCCAATATGAAAGGTACTTCAATTGCCAATACAGGAGATGGAAAATACATAGATATAGTGCGAGAACTGTAAGAAATATGACACAAAGAAAACATTAAATAACCCTACAGAAATAATTAGAAAGCTGGTCTGCAATATTTAGAAAGGATAACATAAATGCTGTGATAATTTAGAGGAGCAAGCAGTTCCATTACACTATGATATAGAGTCTTGCAAGTGAAGGATTTTTTATTTTGCCCTACTTTCAAGCGAGTAAGTTAGTCTACCACAGTTTTACAGATGCTGGCAGAGCATATGAGATTCTAGATCAGAGACAAAGAGTTTTACCCAAAGCATGGTAGGCAGCCTAAGTTCCTCTTGCTCTTCACATCCCATGGCACGACATAGAACAACCACACACAGAATGTATGGATCGCAGCTAAGGAACCCTGGATTTTGGAATTCCCAGTCTTATATGGAGTCTGCTGGCACACTTCCACAGTCTTTTTCCTAGAAGAAGACAGTATCCAGTCAGAAAACAAATCTGCCCTCTGCCCTCAAGAGAGGTTCTATCTTTCTTCCAAAGTTGTTTTCTATACAAATATCCTTGAAATTATAGCATGAAACAAAGCTGTCAATACCTCTTTCTTAGATATGAAGAAACACAAAAGACCCGAAAAGAATTGTCTCTCAAAACAGAAATCTTTGTGGAGAAATACCCTTTAGTCGGAGTATAAGAGAGTAAATCTTTTATGGTAAAGGAATTGAATGAGCCATGTCAGGTAGTAATACCTGTAAGTATGTATGTAGTGTTTTCATCACTGTCTCCATGAAAGTGTAGTGAACATTTCCAACAGAAAAAATGCATATGCAGAAGTCAATGATTCCTAAATTATTTATGTTTTTATTTAGAGATTTCATTATATTTTAGAGAGAGCTACGTGTGTGTGTGTGTGTGTGTGTGTGTGTGTGTGTGTAAGTGTAATTTAAGCAAAAGCAATTTATCACGTCCAAAGCTTGGGGCTATGTGAATATCCTGAAATGGTCAGATTGAAAGTGGAAATACTGATTTGGGAGTCAGCCTGGGAATAATATTGCAACAAATTTAGATGAAGCTCTCTACATGTCCATATGGTTCATCGGTATTTGGATTTTGACTGTAAGCAAGAGCTGTTTAATTCAATTGACACCAATGGAGAAGAATATAATTAATTATTAAACAGATACATTATCAGTTGAGAGAAAAGAAAACACCAAAGTTGTGGAGAAAAGAGTAAAAGTGTATGGTAAAGGAAAGGAAGGTAAAACAAAAATTCAGAAGTCAGTATAATTGGAAATTGAACAAGAACTAGACTTAGAACAAGAAAATGATACTGATATTGTTAATTGGATCTGAAAATGGTGGAAACCATAGATCCAGACATACACCTGAGACTGCATCTTGCCTTTAATGAACATCCCAAAGGATAATTTTAACATTTTAGAACACAACATCCTCAAGATAAGTAAATACATATATGTACATGCATACATAGCATATACATACATACGCTCAAAGAGGTAGATCATAAATAAATATTTATTATACTAAAAAAATTAGTTGGTTATTATCCTGAATTTGTATCTTTCTCCTCATATAAGTACCCTAGAATTCAAACACAATATAAGTTTCCTTACATTTAAATCTGCCTGACAGGATGATGGGTTTTAATAATTTATTGTGGAAAATGTACATTTCATTATTGTCAAGATGAGTCAGCCTCTCCTGAAGCACAGCCTTCTCATCTGATGGATTTACAGATTTGACAGTTGTGCATTGAGCAGCAAGAAGCTCCCAGTGACATATGCTTCCCCAACAAGATGCCCTTGTATGTCTCACAATGAAAGTAATTACAAAAAGCATGGACTTTCCGTCACACTTTATCCTCGTTTGACATTTACGATTTAAACTAAGCTTGCTCTATGCAAAGTGCGATAAATTCCTACCAATAATATATAATGTTAGAGTTGAAAAGTTGGTGGTAATCATAACTATAACTCTAGGCTTTTGGAATATATAAAATACATTACTTCACCCCACACGTATGAAGGATGGAATGATACGTTCATGAAATAAAAGCATTTTTGACAAAGACATTTTGAGAAAAAGAAGATGAGCAAAGGAAACTCCTTTCCCTCCTCCCCAAACATCAGGCGTTCTCTAGACCTCTTTGAAGTCTCAGGTGTTTAAATTAAGAATGAATTGGTAAGAAAATCCAGTCAAAGGCCCCTGTTACAAGCAATAACCTTTGGGGGTAAATGTGAAAATCCTTTTCTTGAGAGTGGTGATTCTTCAAAGTTCTCTGAACAGTTACAAATGGCTAATGTTTAATCTTGTGTGATGTGATTAACTCAGTGTAAGAAAAGTCATTTGTAAATGATGCTGTTATTAAATCATACATTCAAACAATTAGCTGAACATGCTTAAAGATACTTCAATAAAAATATTTATTCATAAATGGGAAATGTGAAGCTCAAAGAATAAAATCCTCATAAAAATGTGATAGTTTTCTACAAAATGAACATTGGAGGTCATGTCTCTTGACTAAATAGAGTGTTACTAATTCTACTACTGAAGAGGGAATAATTACAGCAGCAAGAGGACTAGTCTCTGAAGCAAATTTGGATCACTTAGATTAAGTACTGAGCAGAGGAGAGAGGTCTCTATTACACATTATAGCATGCAATGCTTTATTTGGAAACTACTTCTCTGGAGTATCGTTGCAGTAATGCTTTGTATCAGAAGGTTCTTGTTTTCAAACCACAAAAGTCAACCTGACCATGGAAAGCAGCAGATACATTTATTGGAATAATATTGTATAGCCATCAAAATTGATGAGAGGCCTTAAGAATCTGGTTTGGCAAGAAGTAGGAACCAATATAAGTTAGGCAGTTAGAAACAATGTCAAGTATTTGATACTGAAACTGTGTAGCTAGACTGTCCCTTAATTCGTGCAGCTGCCATTGGACTCTGTCTGTCATAGCTTCTGGACCTTGAGACCCTTAACAGTGCTGTGAAATATTTCTCAACTTTCTCTACATCCATCCATTCTTTGTTCCAGGGTGTTAGATCACATAATTAACAAGTGTATGTCACTAGTGCAAGTTAGAAGAAGAAAGAAGAAAAGTTATCTTCTTCTAACTTGCTCTGGTTCATAGGTGTTCAGAGGTGAAAGTTAGGGCTCTGGACATGAGAATTCATATTGGAGTGTCCATGAAAGCAGGGGTGGTGTTTAAATGCTGCTTCATCAAAAAATGCCAAAAGTCTACAGCGTATTTCTATTGTGTTAATCTCAATCAGTGTTTTATTTTATTACTGTTTATATTTTAATCCTTTCTACCCTATGAATGGGTGGATTTCCTAGAGTAGAACAGAAAATGTTCATATTTGGAGTCTGGATATAGTAAATGAAATTACTTTCAAAAGTACAGCAGTAATGTTTACATTTGTTCTTTCATTCCAGAGTCTTATTTATTACTCTTCGTAACTGTCATAATAGAGATTCATAAACATATAATGAATATGTAGAGTAAAATGCATTTGTATATTTTTAGAAAGCCACACAAGATGATTATTGCAAAGAAAACACTCATTCTATATATCTGTAATACATTACAAAAACCACTTTCCTCACCTTCTGCTCATGAATTATGCTTTGTTAAACAACTTTGATAAAGGGCAAAGATGTTAATTTCATTTAAAAAAATCACACCAATGGTGTGAAAGTATTACAGTAACACCTTTTATATATTCATCAATTTGACTTCTAAGAAGAAAGATTAAAGTATCTTATTTTGAAATTTGTGACTTAAAAGTTAAGAATATTTTGATGGTTAAGAAATGAAATTTTAATGTAAAACAATCCAAATAATTTATTAGATAGACTGGAAAGAATATTAAAAGTACAGTAGTGATGTTTACATTTATTCTTTCAGTCCTACTTACATTCCAAACGTCACTACTGTATTTTTAATATTTAAGCCACAAATTTTAGTAAATGAGAAAATTGAGACTTGAAGAAATTAGATGATTCACATAAATACGTATGGTAAGTAAATTCTCAAAAAAACAAAACAAAACAAAGCTGTGCTTTCTTTTCAGTGCTCTTACTATTTTGGAACTAGAAACGCATGTCTCTCTTTTATACGTTAGGAGTTATAGAATCATTTTAATCTAAATAACTGAAAATATATCTCTGCTTTCAAAAATATTACAAACTTCAATTTATATTGGCCAGATGATTAAAGTGAAATCCCAGTTCTCATTCAATACAACACTTACACGGCTGGTGCAGTAAACGTTATTATTAACCCAAATTTATGGGGAAAGACACTGATGGAGAAAAGAACTTTGCTCTGGTTCTCATGTTATTATCTTTTCATTTGCTGCTCACTGTAAACTTTTTAATCAGTTGTATAAAACAATTATGCTATACTGAGTATTTATATTCAATTTTTTAAAATTTATATTGTCATGTCTGCCATCTTGTGAATCATTTAGATCCCCATTTCAATTTTTACCAATTTACAGGGCGTGAATTTTATGAAATGAAAAAATGATTCATCTAATATTTTTTACTTGGTGGCATAGCTATAATCTTGAATCAATATAATTTTTCTAAACAAACATTGAAACGCACATATATAAAAATACAGCAAAACTTGCTAAGCAGTTTTATGTTCTCAATAAGTTAATAATTTCACAGTCAACTTTTTCTCTCCCAAATCCTGTTTTTCGTTTTCCAAAAATATTGCTCAAGTTTTATTTTATTGTCTAATTTTACTAAAACCTAAGTCCAAGTCTGCAACATTTGTTATTTGAAAATCAGAGCATTTTCCCTTCTGTTCTTTTTGCCACCATTTCTTTCTCATTTACTCCTTTCTTTACATAGACACTAGAAGTATGTGTAGTGTTATTCAAAGCTTGAATAGCTATCTTTCCTGTATGTGAAGAGTACCCTAGAGTATTATCTGCTTACCAATAAAAATCCATGAAAGCTATTATTGAGCCATTTGATATTCTCACTCATATTTGATTGTGCCAATCTGATCCCAAGTGTGGAATAACTTTCAATTTCATATATTTTTTTCAGCCATCTTCTTTTCTGTTTTTTTATTTATTTATTTTGTGTATGTGTGTATGTGGGTGTGTGTGTTTCATACTAAGCAACTTAAGTACCTATTCGATTGCCAGGATGGTCTGTGACAATTTTTCAACCCTGGGAAGTATTTTGTTGAAGTTCAGTGAGTCACATGTAATAGGTAATCTATTTGTAGTATGTGTAGTAAATTTTTATCACATCTAACAAAAAACAAATAAAATGAAAACAAAAAATCTGCACTTAGTATGGAGTCCCTTAAGAGATCACATATTGTAAGCAATCATACTACACTCAGGCATGTGCAGATACTCTTGGTCAGTTTTTGAGCATTTCAGTACTCATTAGGACTGCATTTTGTTGATATACATATGCATATATATGTATATATATGTATACATACATTTATATATACACATATATACATACATATATGTGTGTGTGTGTGTGTGTGTGTGTGTGTGTGTGTGTGTGTGTATATATATATATATATATCCTCAATATACATATACCCTGAATATATAGAATTGAAAATTAGCAGTACAGGGAGGGAGATCCATGTAAAACTGCTTGCAACATGCAGGCTTATGCATGACTATGTGTGTGTACTTCTGTATATATTTTCAAAAGTATTTGTACACATTCTTTGCCTATCAGCATCACACTGCAAAATAGTATAATTTGCATTCAGAGCAAATACTTAAAACTAGCCTATTTTGTAATGCATATAATTTTCTTTTTCCATTAGATAGAAAATGATTTCCTGTGTTCACCTACTGTGAAGACTTACAATCAGACAACTACAGCTTTGATTCTCCAAGTGTTTCAGGATGTAAATGTAGTCTGACCTTTCCCTGATGGACTGTTAAACCATGGACACGCCAAACAATTTACTTTGGACTGCCCTTCCGAAAGATGCTTCAGCTTCTCTCTTGAATGCTCACTAAGCATTTGTAGCTGACAAGGAAAACGAAGAAAACTGTGAACCGGAAAGTTATCTTACAATGAAAATTACGAGCACATCTTGCATCTGTCCAGTCCTAGTGTGTCTCTGTTTTGTGCAGAGGTGTTATGGAACTGCTCACCACAGCTCCATCAAGGTGACCAGAAACCAAACCAAACACATTGAAGGTGAAACCGAAGTCCACCATCGTCCCAAAAGGGGATGGGTTTGGAATCAGTTCTTTGTTTTAGAAGAACATATGGGACCAGATCCACAATATGTTGGGAAGGTAAGTTTTTGTTTCTTGGTTTGTTTTTTTCCTTTTGAGAAATTGTGGGGTGAGATGAGGGTGAAGATAGATTTGAATTTGAAGAGACATAGAACATTAAGTATATTATGTGATAGAATGCTGTTACTTATACTAAACAATTCAAAATAACGATTGTAAAATGTGAACTTTGTCAATCATGTCACATGTCCCTAAACATTGGTCCATACAAACTAGACCAAATGTTCTTTACCAAGATATTGTTCTTCCTGTTCTCTCATTTAAAATGAAAACACTGAATGAAACAGACAATTAAGTAACTGTGTCTTTATTACCAAAGGTATGTTGGAATTCACAATGCTATTTATTGGTACATTAATATTTACATTTTTTAATCTATTGCTAATGCACATGGAGCTAAAAGGAAGATACTATATCATGACATTTAATATATTTCTAGTAATTGTTACAGAGATTGTATTTGAATTTGTTAGCCTTCAAAAGCTTATTTCACTTAGCATAATGTTCTTATATGTATATTTCTGCTTTCCTTATGTACCAACTTCTTTTAACCTTGATTTTTTTCTATAATCACTTTTGAGAAAGAACTTATGTGGTCTTTCCCTGTTTGTTTTAATTAGTTAATGATACTTCACATTTCTGCCTGTCATTTTAAACGTACAGATGAATTGAGTTTTAAAAATCTCTCTCTATATATATATATAGATATAGATATAGATATAGATATAGATATAGATATAGATATAGATATAGATATAGATATAGATATAGATATAGATATAGATATAGATATACAGCATATGGGTATTTTTCTAATCCCCCAAATTAATTTCCATGACAATGTTGATATATTTTAAATATTGAGTAAATATACCTTGGATATACAGGTTGTGTTAAAATTCCAAAACAATGAGGTAGATAAAATGATCAGTAACTTCAGACCTACTTTATTTTCTCTCAAAACCAAAGACAAGACAGCTTAATGGCTTATCAAACCCTTTAGGAAATTGCGTGCTCAGTAAAAAGGGACAGTTTAAGCATGTGTCGTCTAGGCTTTAGAGTAAAGAATAGAGTGGGAAGTGGAGAGGCTTTCTTCTGATGAATTACTGATCGATTCTTGGAAGCAGCCATACTTAGGCTTATTCAGCACCTATGAGAGAAATAGAAAGCACAGTGGTAGAGTATCTGAGACTGCCGACTAAGTGAATTCCATGTCCTGCTTGACTGTTTATTTTCACTTTAGCAGTGCTAGTACTAAAAAAAAAAAAAAAAAAAAAAAAAGCAGTCCTCCAAGCCACGGTGCTTCCCTAATGTGTAGGCAGCACAGGATCACCAGCCATCTGTTCCATCCCTCGTCCAGCGGGGACTGGGTTGCAGCTGTATTTTCCATACAAGGCAGGAGGTGTGGAGTCAGAATATGGACAACACAAAAAAATATGAAACAATTCTATCATTTTTATAGGCATATTAAAACGAGACCAAAAAAAAAAAATCCAGAAAAATAAAAACTTGTCTTTGTTCTATACTTTTTTCTCTATAAATTACTCCATGAAGTAAATGGAAGCATGTATAAAATACAAAAATGACATATTGAATTATTAGGAAGTTATTTTTGTTACGAACTTCAAGGTCTTTTTTGTCTATAATCCTTTCAATCCTTGAAAAGGAGGAAAAAAGAACAGAAAATGCTATTTTGCTTTAGGAGTACACCAAAAGGGACAATATTTTATTGAAAATATTTTGTTATGCATATTTCTTACCATTCTAATTTAACTTTGAAACAAAATTTGCTAGAAAGGGAAAAGGAAAGATCAGACAACTTCTCATTTTCTCTTGAGTCAAGTAGTTTTAGTAAAAGATGAAGCCTCAGTCCGTAGGTTAATCCAAGCCATCTTTCTGGGCTTGGGTGCCAGTGAACATACGGTTGAGAGCTTGTTACCCATCAGGAGGCAGTGTAGGTCTGTGAAACCGTTCAAGTTTCTGGAGGATGAATAGAAATTGGTATCTGTTCCACTGCTTGTAGTACTGACAGATACAAAGAGTCACAAGGGTGGGATCTGCTTATTTCCTGTCCACCCTGGGTCCCCTCACTCATAGTCTTTCTATTCTATTTTAACTGAATTGTACAGATGCTTTCCCTTCACCTGTCACCCTCTAACATACACACATACGTGCATACATATGTACAACTGAGACAATTCAAAATACCCCACAAAGCTCAACAATCCATATGTGCTTAAAATAATATATTCCTGTCCCATTATTTTTATTTAATAATTTATATCTCATAAATATATTCATAATGGGTCAACCATATGTTTGTAAAATGCTCCTAAATAAAAGATGGTATTATTAAAATTACTATGAGCATGAGAAAAGACACCTTCAGAGAACTAAAACTACCTCCTTTACCCTTTACACAGAAATGCCAGCAGAAATTTTGTCAACAGAAACAAAAAATAATAATCATATAATGCAGTTCTGGTATTAAAATAATATTTTTTTCTGGATGCATTATATGTTTATTTCGAATTTTCCTTGAGTTCTTGATTATAATTCTGTATATGTATAGTTATACTTCACGTTATAAAACATTTACTGGACTTTTGGTAAGAATTCAAGCCTGTTTTCATACATACCAAGTTATCTTATATTTCTTATGATAATTTTCTTAGACTTTTCTTGGTAAATGATTGGATTTATTATGAGGGAATTTATTCTGTTGCCATTGGTCAGTATATATTATTCATTACTAAGACATTTATATGTGCCTAAGGCCATGATCATAAGGCTGTTTCTAACTGTAAAGAGTATAACTACATATATGTGTATAATATATGCACAAATTATACATGGATAATTATACATATATGGATGTATAATTGATAATCCGTATTTTCCCATAATATAATGGCCATGAGAGTTCAAATACCAAAACTAGAATATGAATATATCTCACAGATTTTATCTCATGGACTTGTTCACTATATCTTTAAATAATTGAAGGATTAGCTTAAGGAAAATATAATAGCACATTTATTAGAAAATAAGCCCTTTCCTCCTGAAACAAATTGTATGGTAATGTTATTATAATTTTAAAATGAAAGTGTTCCCTCTTTTGCAAAAACCATGGAAGAACAACATAGACCTTGCAATTATTATTTTTCGAAAGTTGAACAGTGCTGAATAAGTCCCGTCATAAATAAGAATATAATTTATTGTGAGATGTCATACACACCCTAAAATGCATGCCATGCCTCACACCTATCACTGGAGTAGACACATTGATTTCATGAGAATAATGATTAGTGAGTAAAGGGCGGGGTTTGAGTTGTAGCTTCTCTGCTTATTATCACAACTGGCAAGTCTGTTTATTTTCCTGCATTTCTGTTTCCTTACATGTAAAACTGAGAAATACTGTTTGACATTTTTATGACTTATTCAAGTATATTATAAAGTTTGGTATATGGTTCAGATCATAGGTCATTTATTAAACTACAGCTTGTAAACCAAATTCAGACAGTTGTATGTTTTGATATTAACTGCATACTAAAGAAGTTTTTTTCATTTGTAAAATGTGGAAATAATTTTTAAAAATAATAGTTTGTGACAATCAGAAATTATATGAAACCCAATTTCAGTTTGCATAAGTAATGTTTTATTGGAATACAGCCACTCTCGTGCCTTCTTGTATTGCATATGGCTGTTTTCAAGCTGGTAGCATTGAGTAGTGGCAAGAGACAGTAAGGCACCCAAAGTCTAAAATATTTACCAATGGCCATTTATTTACAGGAAATGTTTATGAGCCTCCGGTTACACTGTGAATGCTTTTGAAGTAGGTTCTGGGACTCTTTCAGCTTTATTCACATAGCATCTGTCTCAGAGCTGATTGTAGTGATCAAATGTGATAATTCACTGGGAAGTACTCCATAAATTATAACCATTTGTAGTGATGTTAATGGTTGTTATAATTATTTGAAATTATTGGGACAAAAACCTCTTTCATTAATCATTGCTTTTATGGAGGAGGTACTTTTTGAAGGTCTTTACATCACCAGTTTCACTGTAGGACCTTCCCCCAACCCCCATAGTCATTTTAATGAACATTAACTCTGGTGTTTTTGTTGTTGCTGTTTTGTTGCATGACCTGCATTAGTGTAACAAATGTCCTGGTATACACATCAGTTAGCAGACATATAGGTATATCTGTGGGAGAGATATACAAGTGGGATTATGATTCAAAGATAAGTAAACCTTTAATTTTGGTACATGTTACCAGATCCTCTTCCATAGTGGTGCAGCACTTTGCACCTCTCTCAGTTGTACAAAACTGATTATTCTCTACAGCAATGCCAACAGATGGAATTGTAAAACTTGGAATTTTGCAAATATAGTTAGTGAAAAATTGCATCTCTGTGTACTTTTAATATACATTTGTTATTATGAGTGAAATTTATTATCTTTTTATATGTTGGGGGATATGAGTGTTTCTTTTTTTGGTAACTGACTCTTCATGGCCCTTGATTTTATATTATTTTGTTAGTCTCTTTAACTTATCAATACTAGTGGTTCATTATATATATATATATAGGTAGATATTGATATATATTAGATGTAATAATTATTTGCCGATGATGTAAGTCACGAAACTCTTTTTCACATTTTTTATTTGTGATTTGACTTTGTTTATGATTTTTGCTGTAGAGAAATTTAATAGTAATCGTTAGCATTCTTTTGTCTGAAACTGTTAATATATTTTTATTTGGTTTGGAGTCTTCTGAAATCTGAGGATATTGGTTCAGAATTAGGGGCAGTCAATAAAAACGCATTCCTGGGAACTGAATATCTACAGTTCATCGCATATATTAGAAAATATTATTGAATAAAAAGAATGGTATAAACATGGAGTTGCTTGCGTTAGAGACCAGATATTATAAACTGGATTCTTATTTTTAGCCACTAGCTATTGGCTGTGTTGCATATATGTCTCATATTTACCAACAGAATATGTCTTACATGTGCAGGTTGTAGTTGTAAAGTGTAGAATCTTACCAGTATATATTAGGAAGATTTAGTCATATGTAACAGGCAGTATCTAACAAAGTATATACATTGCAAACAATGTCTGTTAACACACAACTGTTAGAAATAAGCTTCATACATTTTAAGTGGTAAATGTGATTGGAAAAATGTTGTGTGCCATAAATACATATTATTTTTATTTAAAAAAAAAAACATTTTAGGTGACTTTAACTGGTGAAGCATTCTTGCATAAGAAATAATGGAAACTCTTTGTTTATTGCAAGATATCTGTAAGTGGATATTGTCCACAAAGCATTATTTGATAATTAAAGAGAATGGAGTAAATAATACTAAACAAGAGATAAGAGATCAAGAAGTGTGTTTTATGTTAAGATATCTAACCTAGTAACAATATTATGTTAGGTTTTGGTCTGCATTGACATTAACTATATATTTGATGATAAAAGTTAATAAGAACTTTAGAATTTTCAGAATGAACAAAATGAATTACATTCTCCATCTTCACTTTTCTGCATTTATAGTGTATCTGCTTGTAACCGTTACATGTAGAAGATACTGCTTCCATCTGTTAAGATTCAGTTTACTAAAATTCTACCCCCTTACTCCTCTCTCCACCCACATCCTATATGTATGAGTAGATAAGTGAAGACACTAGACAGTTATTTACAACTTGCTTTATTAAAAACACACCAACAACAAGCATGTAGAGAGTAAGCAAGGAATTGTATAATAGCAGTATAAAGGAACTAAGAAATCATCTTGCCAAATCTCTCTAGTAATAAAAAGCAACGATGTTCCAAGGAGTTAAATGACCTCTTTATGGGAGAAGGGATTAGTTATGACACAACCAAAGAATAAATTGTAAGATATCAGATTCTTTAATGAAAATTAGTTTCTAGTGGATAGTGCATGAAATCCCCCTGTCATCATCACTGTTACTGCCATTATTCTATATTCTTTCTTTAAAAGAGAACTTTCACATCTCTATATGAAGTACTATTGTTTCAAATTAAATATGTGATTTTGAGGTTAAAGAGAGAATACATTATGTAAAAGGGAATGGGAATGTTCAGGCTTTTCAGGAAAAAAAATATGTGATAGCTTTAATGCCATCATGAACTCTGAATTGAAAATTAATTGCATAGCAAGGAAAGGTCCCAATTGTCATTTAATATTCTCAAGATGATAATTTTATCAACTTTTTTATCATAACTTCCTTGAAATGGAAAACTTCCTATATCAAAACATGACATCTGCATTTTATAAAATGACAATGTGATGACATGATGTCAGGTGAAATTAATTATGGCAGTCAGTTTGATATGGATATAATTTTCTTCTCAATAGTCATCATAGGAATGTAACTGATTACATCCAGGTCTACAAGAAATTGAATGCATAAAAGAGGAATTTGATTTGGCATATATTTCATTTAATTTGTAGTGATTTAGAATTGTTTTTAAGAAATCATATTTCATTAAGTTTAGTTGTATTTTTAGAGAATAAGTGACATTTTATTTGAATAATTTTAAAAGTACTTAATGAACAGCTTTGGCATTCATTATATAAAGCATTTCTTAATGCTAACTGACACATTTTTCAAAGGTCATTAATGCAAAACAATATATATGCTATGGAACATTATATATATATTTATTCATATTTCTTACTATACAAATGTGCCCACCTGTGTGTGTGAGTGTGTGTGTGTGTCTGTGTGTCTGTGTGTCTGTGTGTGTGTGTGTGTGTGTGTGTGTGTGTGTGTGTATGTGTATCAACAGTGAGAAACCAAAGGTGACTTTGACCCCTGGGACATTTGGCAATGTCTGGGCACATTTTTGACCCCAGCTAAATTGTCTATTAATTACAGTTGGCATAATCACTAGTGTCAAAGATGCTTAAAGGGTCCAAGAAAATGTTAATGCATTTTCAAATGAGAATAAAATACTGACATTCTTCCTTATGTTTCTCTTGGTCAAAATGTGTTTGAATATTTTCTCCATACTATATGTCACTCTAATGATATTTTACATGTGTCTTTTATAATAATCATACAGATAAGTTCTAACTTTTAGTTTGTTTATACATTCTGACAATTTATTTTTCTAAGTGATGATTTTATTCCATTGTTTATTGTGATTTCTAATATACATGGACTTATTACTACCAATTTATTTTGTACTTATGTGTACTATGTTTTTCTTTGTTGTTTTGTTGTTTTTGTCTGTTTGTTCTACCAAATGACTTCTATTGGGATTTCCTCTTCTAATTTGGAAGTTTATGTTGTATCTATGTGTATATAAATATGTATATGTGTGTGTGTATGTGTATATATATATATATATATTTATGTGTATATATAAATAAATATATGTGTATTTATTTGTATATATAAAATTAAGAGCAAGCACAAATATACATATATATATACACATATATACGTATATACATATATACGTATATATACGTATATATGTGTATATATATTTGTGCTTGCTCTTAATTATATGAATTCTTGACATTACCAGTCAAAATTTTGTATCTCTATCTACCTGCTGTGCAGCAAGTACATACAATGGTCAAAATTGTACTACAATATTATGTTTTCTACTTTGTACGTGCCTATTATGCCAAATTGTTTAAAGCTACACAATCACACATTATTCCTGTTACTGTTATTATTGTTATTATAATAGCATCAATGCATAAAGTGTATACTTATTTATAGGTCTAGTATATATAATGACTTTTTACTCCCCTTCACTTCTATGTCAAACTTTTTGGGTGTAGTTTACTTAGTGAAATGTGACTGTGCCCTATTTCTTTTTAATAGGTACTTTATGGAACTTAAAATTGATAACTCTATAGTTATTCTAAATGATACAAATAGATAGTTTAGGATGCTTAAACACTAATCACTTTCTCCTTTTTCATTTTATATTTGTCTAGCATCTTTTTTCCTTATTTTTTAAAAAAGTACTTTCCAGATTTTTTTGTTACTGTTAAAGTTATTTCAACATTCTATCTTTCATAGATTTACCCGCACTTGCCAATATCTTTGTTTTTCATTGCTCCTATCCCTGTTCTTTCTCCTGGTTTGATTTTCTTATTGCCTGTATGCAGCCTTTGTTTATTTATTTTTTAATTCACCCTGGGAACAGTAAAAACTCTCTTTCTTTTCTAATTGAATCATTATTTTTTGTGTATAGGATTCTAGGATGAGTTTTTCTATTATTGTTTTTATTGAAGGTATATTGTGTTCTGGACTCTAATTTTGAAAATGAGAAGTCTATTGAAATTTCATTTTAAATTTCCTCTCTTTCTTTTTGATTGGTATCATGATTATCATTGTGTCCTTCGTGGTTTGTGGAATCACTGATGTGTCTAGCCTATGGATTTTTCCTTTTTTCTTTTTTTTTTTTTTTTTGGCTTTCAATTTGTGTTAGTCTAGGTATTAATTAGCTAGAGCTACCATAACAAAGTGTTATAAACTCACTGACTACAACAACATAAATTCATTGTCTGACAGTTCTAGATGCTAGAAATCTGAAATCAAGAAGTCGTCAAGGTTGGTTGCTTCAGCGATTTCTGGGGGATGAAGTTTTTTCCAAGCCTCTCTTCTTGGTTTATGAATGGCTCTCTTCATGTTAACACAGTGTTCTTGCTATGTGAGCATCTGTGTCCAAATTCCCCCCTTACTTAAGGACATCAGTCATTTTGGATTAGAAGTCACCTTAATGACCTCATTTTAACTTGATGACCTCTATCATTTTAACTTGATGATCCTATCTCCAAATAGGATACTGAGGGTGAGAACTTGAACATGTGAATTTTATTCATACAAAATTCAACCCAACAATTGAAATCAGTTTTCTTTTGTACAATTAGTAGGATTTTTATACTTTATAGAAATATAGTATCCATTATTTTTTTTTATTTTTCTTCTTTCTCATTTGCTGTTATATCTCTTTCATATAATTTCTGTTAAATTTATTTCTAGCATTCTAATGTTCTCTTCAACTAAGTTGAACAGTTAAGTATGCTCTTTGACTTAAATATGAGTATAGTGACTATATTTTTAATTTTTTAGTTATTTTAGTTCATTTCCTCATTTTTATATAGTAATACATCCTTTCATTTTGACCTCCCTTTTCACATGATTTTAATTATTGCAGCCATCTGTTTAACAATCTTGTTCAACTTTTCTAATTTTGTTCCTTGTGCTTGATGCGTGTTTCTTTTGTCTATTCACCATCTGTCATGCAGATTTGATTCTGCTGATATAGGGATTGGGTCCCCCAAATGATATAGGATTCTGGTGTCTGGTGCCCGGAGATCTTGGTCTCATGTACCCGAAGAATAAGAACGCAGACTCGGAAGGAGAGGTAGAGGAGCAAAGATTTTTATTAAAGCGAAAATACAGCTCTCTTGCAAGAGGGTGTACCCAAAATTGGGATGCCCACTGGCTAAGGCAAAAGGCTCTTACTTTTATACTTTCTCTTGCATGTTTGGGGAAGGGAGTTGGTGCCTTCTGATTTTTGTCTATCAGATTCACTGTTTGTCTAGCCTGAATGTATTTACGAAATAACCCATTCCTCCCCAGAGCACAATTACATTGTTGCCCTGAAGCAAATGAGTCATTTCAGAACCTGGAGTTCCAAGGTATGGCTGCCTTTGTCCTGGAGTTTCAAGATATGGCTGTTTTTGTTTATTCTATCAGGGACTTCCCTGTTTATCTAACAACAGGCTAGCTAACCTGTCTCAGTGGTGTGTCTTTTACAATTTCATTTTCACTTATTTTCAATAGTGTGTGTGGAGTGACAATGGGGATTTTGGTGACAGTCTTCCAAAACAAAGCTTGAGAAATAGCCACAGAGAGCCACTTAACTTTTTTCCAGTGGGCAACCAACTGGTTTCAGAAATCTGTATAAATACTAATTTTTAATTTTTAACTATTGATTCCCATCCATACATTTTATGTAAATAGCAACAACAAGAGCAACAACAATGCTAAAAAATAAAACTTATATACCTTTCATCTAGGCTGCAAGGTTGGGTTTTAGTTTATTGCAGGAAACGTTTTCTCTACCAAGAACTGCTAACATACCACAAGCTTTCTTGCTACTTTTTTAAGCTAGTAAGTAGTCTAGTTTTCATGTCATGGAGTTGTTTTCAAGTAGTCTTATTTTCTTCAGCTATATCCAGTTTTAATTTTAAACCTAGAGTAGTCATGGTTTCTAATCTTCAGGGTAAAAACCAAATTTTTGATATCCTGGGCCTGTATCCAGTTTAAATTCCCCAAAGATATCAGTCTGGAAAGGGCTTCACTAGTACTGAGCCCTTTCTTCCTTTCTTGTCCATAGTCAATGATATTTTACTGTTTCTAGCTCAGTTGTAGTGACTTTAAATTTCAATTTTATTCACCATTTTACTTGTTTATAGCAAGAAACATATCTTTATTATCTTTGTCTGCCATTTTTGTGGTCATATCTTGCTTCAGGATTTTGTTTGCACAAAAATAATATGTGGATTAGATAATCTTAATATATTTTCTAAATATTAATAATACTGCATTTTACTATGGTTCACACAGAATTAGAGATGAAAATCCAAATGTTACCAATATATGCAAGAGTAGAAATACGCATTTCAAAAATTCTTTTGCACTTTATAACTAATCATTGAGTGATTTATTTCAATATGTATTTGCCCTGAGGAAATGAATAGTTTTCAACATAGGTATTAGATTTTTCACAGGAAATCTGTTTCATTATTTTATTGATTTTTTTTAATGAGTATTTGAACATTTAATTGCACTGGACCTCACATAACAAAGGCATTTAATTGAAAATTGAGCCTAGAGGGTCTTCAAATACATCCGTTTTTGTTTTTTTTTTTTAAGTTTCACAAAGAAAATACCAGACATTCATTATAAGAATTACAGAGTAAAATGTAATAGATTCTTTTCTTCTAGGATTATTTATGTTTCCTATATATGATTTGTCACCATATTTATTGACATTAGAACAATATACTCGTATGGTATGAAAGTATTTTCTACACTAAAAAATAAAATAGTAATATAGCAAATAAAATACTAATGTAAAATATAAAGAATAAAAATACACTAACAATCATAGTCTTTGGTTTGCATTGTTTTGCACTATAGTTTGATTACAGCTCAGTTTATTTTGACAAAAGTTGAATACTATTTAGATTACGTTCTTCCATTCAAAATTTATTAAGCCCCTCCTCAGTTCTGGTCACCAGCAGAAAGATAAAAATAGGTCTGCATAAAGAGTTTGAAAATGAAATTCTACAGAGGAAGTAGAAACAGTAGAACAGAAGTACCTTCACAGTAGATAAGGAAGGAGAAAAATCTCAAGGAGGAGAAAGTTGACAATAAAGCTTGAATGAGAATAAAATAATACTGTATTATATAATTTCTAAGAAGACAGAACTTATGTTAAGTGTTCTTATCACTAATAATAATAATAATAATAATAATAATAGGGCAGAAAGACATTTTTGGAGGTGATTGATTGGATGTTTATGGCATGGATTGTGGTGATGGTTTCATGAGTTTTATACCATCATCAAACTCATCAAGCTGTATACATTAAATATGTACAGCATTTTGCATGTTAATCATATGTCAGTAAAACAAAATGAAAGATAACAATGAAGCCTTTAAGAATGAGGGATTGTATCTTTCACAGTTAGTTTTCTACCTTGGAAGTTATTTTCTCCTGAACAGCCTTACTATGTCCAGGGGGCTGACTCACACTCAAGAGGATTAGTAGTAATAGAGAAAAGCTATAAATTCTTGTGAATCCATGGATTATTTGTAATAAACCTATTCATCTTCAGCTCTCTCAATTGTTGTCCTCTAGCCATTAATAATCCAGAGCACGTAAAAACGTGCTACTCACCATGCTGCTTATCTGAACTCTTCTTATCTGCTTTAATGATAGACTCAGTGTTTGCATTGGTTAGTAATATCCTGCTGGATTTTGAAGAAAACTATCTCAAACTAGTTTAGTAATGGGAAGTGATTTACTAACTTGCATACCCGAAGAGCCAAACAGGTTCCAGGTGCAGGTAGAATAAAAGATATGAATGATGCTATTGGGATTCTAAGTGTTTTCCTAAAGCTGCAAATTTGCAAGTTTTATGTAAGGTCCCTTTCCAAAAATTTGCAGGCAAAAGTTCAGTCAGTTCCTGTGCTCTCTTACAAAGAACAGAAAAAGATTTCCTTACTGCCAGCTAGGTATAGAGGGATTGTCAATGCCCATATATTTGTCAATTCCACATGTTAATGTCTGTCTTTTAAAACCTCCCATTTCTAGGTACTAGTTTCTCTCTCATTCGGAGTCCATAGATTGGAAACAGTCTCCATTGATTAACAAGGAAAAGGTCAAGATAAAATATAAAAATATAAAACAATATAAATTAATTTTGCAGACTAGGCATGCATCCTTTCTTGAGCCTTCTTGGTCGACTGTTCAAGCACCATTATTGACTAATGACAGTCAACCTGTGACAAATAACTTCAGTCCAGAATTTCTTACAATAATGTGCTCAGACCAGTTTTGTCCAACAGAACTTCTGCAATTATGGCCCCAATTTATATCTGCACTGTCCCTTATGGTAGCCACAGACCTCATGTGATTATTGAATAATTGAAATATGGCTAGAGAAACTAAGGTACTGAATTTTACATTTTATTAATTTAAATTTAAATAGCTACCTGTAGTATTGGATAGTGCCAGCTTAAACTGCTCAGGAAGGAAACCTAACCTCATATGCAAAATATGTTCAAAAGTATGAGTCTATGAAGGTCACATAAAACCATTGGCATACACAACGTGATTAAACACTATGGATCTAAAAGCCTAATGTTAATATGTAAAAATGTTATAAATACTGGGAGGCTCAAGCCTGACTCTCTATTCCTTGGTTTCAAATTATTATTTCAGTTATTGTCCAATGTATTTACATGTGTGGGGGTGTATGGACTTGTACTCAAACTATGATGTCATAGACCATCTTGACAGCAACAGAATCTGACTCTGAGTAATTAAGCATGCAAGTAACTTTCCAAATGGATGTTGGATAGCTCAAGAATTGGCATGAAAGGCAGTGAATCAGTGTTGAAATAAAGCAGGAACCAAGGGAAACTGAGTGGCTGTACATGCAGCCAACGTTATTCCAAAGAACAACTGAATCAGAACAAAAGCTTTTCCACTGACACGTCTGCCCATGAACTTGCGCTGCTACTGTCACTGTGTTTTTTATAACAGAAATGAATACTATCTGCTCTGCCCCTTAGTCTTTGTGTCCCTTGGTCCAGATTCAGAGTTCCAGACAAAACTATGTGTTGGCCCAGCCTAAGTCATGTGCGTGGTCTGGCTGCTCCAAGTAGGGTAGGTGCAGAGTCTCACTCCTGTCAGGTCCATAATTGAGACAGAACTCTCTCTTCTACCAAAAGTCTCACAATAGGGTATTGATTTTTCCAAAATCAGATGGGGAAGTTTATAAAAGACACACTTACACACACACACACACACACACACACACACGAACTCACGCACATGCACAGCATGCAGTTTAAAATACTTTCCCAATTGCATGGGAACGTTTAATATATTTGACTTTTATTTCAGTTCATTATTTAATTTTATTGATTGTATCTCTATGATATAGTCAATATCATTCATCTTATTTTGAAATAAATAGGAACTCAGAATAATTAGAGGCCAGTTTCTTTCTTTTTTGAACTCACTTCAATGCCCACCAACTTTTTTTGAAGAAAGGGATTATTCCTATATGTATACACGGGCATACTTACACAATGATTGATAAACTTGTTCTGGAACAGCTCATCTGCTCGACAATTGCTTGCTCACTTCATTAGCTGCTTGCATGCCTGGCTCTCTCTATTATTATATCAAAATTATGGAAATATTAAACATGTCTATAGTATTCAAGGCAATATAAACTACTTTTAATATAAACTACTGTTAATTAAGATAAGAGGCCACTACACAGAAAGGAAATGCTATAAGACAGATCATATATATATATATAATTATGTGTATATATATATAAAGTTATATAGATATATAAAATTTGGAATCATATTCCCCTTTTATGTATGACTTAAGAGTTTGTGCTGCTTTTTCTTCTTCTAGCATTGCCATCATTGTTACTCTTGTTCTTTGGACCCTGTCATGATTGTCTCATTGAATTAAGTTGACTATGAGAAGTTTTGAGTTTTATTACTGTTTTCGTAAACATTTAGATGCAGAATCAAATTATTGGCACAAACAGCATTAAGTAAATATTTATGTTTCTAGGGGGAGGAGCGTCAGAGGCAGTGCAGCTGTGCAAGACTAAAGCCACCTTCTGGAGAGCTGTTAATTTGCATATAAGTAGTTCCTATTATACGCTTTGCAGCTGCGCTTTTCCTGGTGTCTATAAGAAAAGTTGAAAATAACAAGGAGATAAGTATATGCTACATTAGGTTAATGTGTTAACAACACATTATCTGGTATCTAGTACTGTGGGACAAATATTGATGAGGTGTATATCTATAGCTGTACTTTCCATCCCTGTGTGGATATTAGAATCAGGTGAGCAGTTGTAAAAATCCTCAAGTTCAGACTGCACATCAGCTCAATTAACTCAGGAAATCTGAAAATAGGACCCGATATCAGTATTTTTAAAGCTACCCAAATTATCCTGAATTAGTATCTTTCAGAACCACAGGTTTTTAGGCTCTGTTTACTAATAATATGTAAGGGACCTTGAGTAAAATGAAAAGAACCTTCAGTAGTGCTGGAAATCACCACTTTTTTTAATAACTGTAAAAAATAGTGATCATTTAATGGAACATATATATGCTTAATCTTTTTACATTGTCTTGTATTATGCTGACACTTCTAAATGAGAGTATCTTCCTCTTTTTTTAAAAATGCATTGTTAAATGAGACTGAGTATTTGTCCTCTACGTACCTGTCTTCATGTTACCTCTATTACTTTGTTGTGTTTATTTTCATTTTTATTGATATAATACATGTACATAGGGGAAGAAGGCAAATTAGTATAAAAGCAGCTATAAGAAAATTGATATGCCTCTTCTTTTCTACCATTCCCATCTCGTAGCCCTTTTTTACAGATGAAAAGATCTGAAATATTTTAGTTCTTTTATTTTAGCATGAGTAGACTTTATCTTCCTGCTATGTCAAATAAAGGTCTGCTGGTTGGTTTACTAATCCTGTCTCTTTTTCCCTTCTTCCCATATTATTTTATAATTAATTTTATAGTTCTTTCTTTGGTTGTCATTTTAACATATGTACAATCCTGACATGTTTATTCCTGCTCTTTTAACTATAGATAGGGTACAATTGCTTTCTCCTTTTTTGGGATAAAAATGTAGAAAACCTTATCTTGGCTTCAGAAAGCATTGAGATGGGTAACGGGAATTTGGGATACCTTTATCACTAGCACCTGCAGTTACTTCTCCCTGACATTTTTTATTACATTTATTTGAATGCTATTGATTAATGCAATTATATATAAAACATCATTGCATTGTGTATCTACCACCCAAAGTCAAATCTTCCATCACGATATATTTGACCTCTGTTACATTTTCCTACCTCCCCTCCCCCTCTTTCCCTCTGGTAACCACTAAACTGTTGTCTGTGTCTATGAGTTTTTGTTTCTGTCTTTGTCTCATTCATTTGTTGCTTTCAGTTTTATATCCCACAAATGAGTGAAATGTCCTTTGATAGATGATTGGATAAAGTTGTGGTACATATATACAATGGAATATTACTCAGCCATAAGAAAAGATGAAATAGTGCTATTTGTGACAACATGGATGGATCTTGAGAATATTATGTTAAGTGAAATAAGTCAGAATGAAAAATCAAGAACTGTTTGATTTATCTCCCAGACATCTTAATTCAAATTTTTCTTCAAAAAATATACATGCAATTTTTCTAAGAATATGCACTATTGTTGATAGAAGTTTGTGACTAGCTGCTGAGTGTCTGCTTGGATATATCAAGTACTTTTTCCTATAATTTTTCTATTATGTTTTAGAACTACATCTCACCCCACCCTCCATTATATTTGGCATTTTTGACTCCTAACCTTTTCAGGAAATATATTTACAGGCCTAAGTCCTATACAGCAGAGCCTTTCTAGACATTTTTGAGGAAATGTACTTCTATTAATATAACAACTATTGTTATTTCATTTGCAATTTCTCTTTGAGGAACTTATTAAAATGTCTTTTGTGTTGAGAACAAACCTTACAAACTTTACTTTGTAAAGTTTTAAATCTTTTAAAAACCTCTTATTGTTTAATGAGGCTTCAAGGAGAAAAAGCAATAAAAAGTTTGTGCACAGTTCCCCATCTTGAGCTGAAAGACTTCAGGGAACCTCACATAAAGGAAAATGTGTGTTGTTTGTGTTATAATGTTTCTTGAAATGATAGGTGGTTTGCCAACTTTACATGTGTAAAATTATCTTTTGGTTCTCTTTGTATAGGTTTTCATGAAGTAATTTTTTTTTTTTTTTTTTTTTTTTAATTTCAATGAGGGCTGGTTCATTAAGTTTTCCTTTTATGCATCATTATTTTGGTGCCGAGTATAAGAATTCTCCTCCTTGTGCTAGTTACCAAGATTTTCTCCTCCTTTTATTCTCCACATATTGTATAGTTTTAAATTTTACGTTTATGCCTACAATGCAGTTTGAAATCACTTTTGCGTACAGTGTAAGGTTAGGGCAAGGCTGATTTTTTATTTTTTTGCTTATGGATATCAAGTTGATACAGCATAATTTATTGAAAAGGCTATCTTTCCTCTGAATTGGTTTTGTACCTTTGTGAAAATTCAGTGGAGCGTATTTGTGTAAGTCTATTTCTGAGTCATCTATTCTGTTGCATTGATCTATACGTCTCTCTCTCAACTAATACCACACCTTCTTGGTTATAGTAGCTCTAAAACTCTCATTAATATCAACTATGACAATTTTTCTTCTTTGTCAAGATTGTTTTAACTAATGCAGGGCCTGTGGCTTCCCATAGAAATTCTAGAATAAGCTTGTCTATGAAATATATTTCTGAAATATTGATAGGCATTGAACCCATGGATCAGTTTGGGAAGTACTGACATTTTTCTGCGTTGAGCGAGGCTTTCAGTTCATGAACATGCTGTCTTCACTTATTTAGTCTTTGAATTCTTTCATCAGCATTTTGCAATTTTCAGTGTACAGTGCATAAAATATCCTGTGCACATTTTATTACTGTGCCATTTGTTAAGTGTGTATGATTTCCTTCAGAGTGACTGTAAATGGTGTTGTGTTTTAATTTTAATTTCTGCATGTTCCTCATTACTGTTGATTTCTGTTTGTTCATCTTCTATCCTGCAAATTTGCTGAACTCACTTATTCTGGGAATTTTTGTTTTTCGGTTCATTTTGTAGATTTTCTACATATTTAATGATGTCCTCTGCAAACAGGGAGAATTTTAATTCTACTGTTTGATCAGTATGCATTTTTATATTCTTTTCTTGCTTTATTATCGCACTGGCTAGAACACACAGTCCTGTGGTGAACATGAGAGGTGAGAGATTAGATTTTCGCTATGTTCCTAATTGTAGTGGCAAAACATTCAGTTCTTCACTGTTAGGTCTGATGTTACTTGTAGATTTATTTTGGATATTCTTTATCAAGTTAAGTTAATTCCTCTCTACTTCTGCCTTACTGAGAGCCTTTATCATGAATGGATATTGGGGTTTGTCAGAAGATTTTCTGCATCAATTGATAGGACCATACATTTTTTTCTTCCTTATCTTATGGTTATGGTGGATGACATTGATTGTGTTTCAAAAGTTGAACCAAGCTTCGCATACCTGGACTAAACCCCATTGCATCGTCTTATACACTGATGATTCAGTTTGTTAATATTTGTTGAGGATTACTGCGTTCAATTTCATGAGAGATATTAAATAGGTAGGGCTTTTTGTTTGTTTTTTACTGTCTTTCATGTTGATCTCAAGGTAATATTGGCTTATTAAATTACTTAGGGAATGTTTCCTCTTCTTATATTTTCTTGAAGACATTTTGTAAAATTGATATTAATAGTGTTTTAAATCTTTGGAGGCATTGTCCAGTGAAACTGACCAATGTACAATTACCATCTGGAGTTTTTAAATTATGAATACAGTTTTTTTTGTGTGTTTTTTGTTTGTTTGTTTTTGTTTTTGTTTTTGATGGTTACTGGTGAGTCAGATCATCTGTTTCATTGTCATTGTTTGTGATTTTCAAGGAATTGATTCATTTTCTCTGAAGTTTTCAAATACATGAACATAAAGGTTTTCATATTATCCCCCTATTATCTTTTTAAAGGCTGCAGTATCTGTAGCATTATTCCATATTTTTTTCTGAATTGGTGACTTTTATCTAACCCCTTTAAAGTTTTTTTTAGTCTTCCTAGAGGTTTATCAATTTAATTGATTTTTTGAAGAATCACATTCTATTTTATTGATTTTCTATCATGTTTTCTTGTTTTTAATTTTATTGACTTCTGCTCTTTACTGTCTCCTGTCTTCTACTTACTTCAGTTTATATTTCATTCATTTTTTAGTTCTTGAAGTAAAAACTCAAGTTACTGATATGGGCTAGCTGATTTCTAACGTAAGCATTTATCTGTAAATTTCCTTCTCAGCACTGCTTTCAGTGCATTCCAGATATTTTGATATGTGTGTTTTGTTTTCATTTAGTTATAAATATTTTTATTTCCTTTGGGACTTTCTTTTTGACCTATGAATAATTTGTAAATGTCTTTTTAAATTTCCATGTATTTAGAGTTTTTTCTTTTTTTTTTTTTCTGTTGTCAATGTGGTATTTAGAGGTTGTTGTTGTTGTTTTTTTGTCTTAATGTGGTTCATTTCTGATTTGATTACATTAAAGTCAGATACACTCTGTAAAATTTCAGTATTTAAACATTTTTTTGAGTTTTGTTGTATATCTTGGTGAATGTTTCATGGGTACTTGAAAAAATATATATCACATATCATATATATATATATATATATATATATATATATATATATATATATATATATATATATTACGGGTGCCAAAAATATTTATACAAGTGGAAACGTTAGTCAACATTATTCAAGTAGTAGTTCCCCAATCAGAAGTGTCTGGATGCTGATGGGACCACTTTGAGCACCTCTTGTAATTGCAGAAATCAAATGTGACTTGTATTCATATTTTGTTATCAGTATATATTGAGCATTATAATTTTAATGCATTTTTTTTTCCTTTTGTAAAATGTGTATACATTTTGTTGGCACCCTCTGTAGTTGTTGTAGAAATTGTAATCATTTATTGATTGTCAAGAGCCAGACTCTAGAATGGTCAGATGGTTTTCTTGATCTGAATTCCATGTAGTAATGGCTATTAAACTAGCAGTGAAATAAATTGCAAGTATCATATTTGCAATCTGATATATTCACAAGTGTGTCTTTGCATAGATGTTTAAATGACTCGCTCTTCTGTTAAAGTAGAAGTACAGTTTCTACTACAGTTATTCCATCCCTGTGGAAGAAGACAAAACATATTTGTTCACATTAAGGTATATATTTTTGTATGCTACATTTAAATCTATATTCTAATAAGTCTGTTGTCGTACTTTTTGTAGGCATTTAACACGTTGCGTACGTTGGGGTTTAAATCCCTCATGAAGATTCTCGTGATCCGTATGCAACGTGTTAACAAAATTATAATTGATCATGCAATTGTGACCCAGGTTGGCTTGGTTCAGTGACAATATTTCTTTAAAAACCTGACAGAAAACTAGCTTTAGGTTTAATCAATTAAAATTCAGACACCAAATAATCCCTGACATATAACTTTACCTATCACATGTGATTTAAAAGAAATATATACATTTTAAGTTCTTTAGTATTCCTCCAAAAGTAGTCTGTTGTGGAACACTAGAAAATAAAGTGAATATAGAACAATAGCTGTGGAAAAATGGGAAACGTCTGGCTGAATTTTTCAGAGTATGGACTCTGCTTCAGCTAGTATAAATGAGTAAGTAAATCTATATCTTTTCCTCCTGTTCCTGTCATATTTCTTGTGAAAATCTGATTCACATTCAGAGTTTGCAATGGAAAATAAAACTAGAGGTCTGTTTGGTGTCTGCTGTGTCAGATAATTACTTTCAAAATTCTGTAACTGAAAGCCAATTGGGATTGGAACTGAGTTTTTGTTCCTGTGAAACAGAAATTCTGTCATGTGCCGCTACAGTATTTGACTGATGCTGCTAGAAGTTACCTTTCTGCTTAGTGAGCATGAGTAACTAGCTTATCCAGTTACAAATGATGGGAAAGCTGTTCAGGAAAAGACAATTCTAGAAACGTAACGTGATTTCACATAGTATAAATATTCTATATGTGATACATTTCTCATTTTGAATCTAAAGATAAAGCATACACCTTTTATTAAACAAATATTTCCTTTCTGCACCTACTAAATATACGTTAACAGTGTATGTGTGTGGGGGAGCAGACTGGGATGCCATTAGGGTCACACATCTAATGTCTGTGCCCACTGTAATATGCCTGGCATTTTGTACATACTCATGTTTACTGTCACACAGAGTGCCACCCTCATTTTCAAATGAGGAAATGAACTTTTATACGTGGTCTGTCTGATGATGATTTAGAGACTTCTATTTCTAACCCAAACCTCTCTTCAGACTCCCATAGGTAATATACATTTCATGTATATGCTTCGAGGCTTTGTTGCCATCTCAAAATTAACCTGTACAAAACTGAACTGTTAAGTCGTTCTCCTCACTTCAGCTCATGCCTGGTTTCCCTGAAGAATCCTCTTTTCAGAAATTACACCTCCATCCACTCAAGTGTTCGAGCAACATACTTGAGAACCATTCTTGACACCTTTTTCACACTCACCTCTCAGGTGAACCCAGTCTGTCAGTAAGTGCTGTCAGCTCCTCATCTCAAATGGATCTCATAGCTGTCTAGTTCTCTTCATTTCAACCCTCTCCACTCTGTTCTGCTGGTATTTCTCACCTTAAAGACTGTGACAACATTCTAATTGATATTCCACTTCTCTTGCACCATTTACACTCTTCCTTGTCTGGGAGCCAAATGGAGCCTTAAAAACG
Source organism: Rhinolophus sinicus (assembly GCF_057876585.1). Taxonomy (NCBI): domain Eukaryota; kingdom Metazoa; phylum Chordata; class Mammalia; order Chiroptera; family Rhinolophidae; genus Rhinolophus; species Rhinolophus sinicus. The sequence goes on along the minus strand of NC_142503.1, from coordinate 13,183,542 downwards.
GAAACCTAGCTCCATCATTTCAGGACTTAAAATTCTTTTGTGCTTCCAAATGCATTTGGATTAAATTCCGAATCCGTCACACAGCCTAAACGGCATGGCCCAGTCTCTGGATGCATTCCCAGCCTCGTCGTCTGTTGTGATTCCTTCTTTAAGTTCTCTCAGCTCCACCTGCTTTTTATCTCCTCTCATAGCAACTTCTATTGTTCGTTTATATAACCTACCAAATTAGAATGTTTCCATTACCTGTAGATATTAGAAGCTGGATTCCTCTCCAGATTCTAAACTTCTTCAGGGCAGATATGATATATCCTTTGTTCACCATGTGCTTCTGGATAGTCAGCTGATAGCCAAGGACTGGCACACAACAGACAGTCCATAATCATTGGGGAAAAGAAGGAAGGAGGGAGGGAGGGAGGAAAGATGAAAGATAATTTCAGAATTTACACACATCGGCAAAGGAAGAACCAGAATTGAAACACAGACCACCAGGTTTCCACTATTTCTGGTTTTTTCCCTTTTGTTACACTGATTAGAAATGTTTAAGATTAGGTTTTTGAAAAATTAGTGGTGTTTAGTGAGAAGTGAAAAAGACTCAAGGGCTAGCAGAGGTATTCTGTTTATAAATTCAGCCCATGAGAAAGCCTGGGATAGAGTTGAAATAAAAAACAATGCAGTGTGCCTGGTTATATTGACATTATAGTATGTGTGTAATAAACAAATAGAAGAGTAAGAATAATAATGCAATTATATATATATATAGTTGTATGAATTATTTTCATCTATCGAGATGATTGTATGATTTTTATCCTTCATCCTGCAATGCACTGTATAACATTGACTGATTTGCATATGTCGAACCATCTTTTCATCCCAAAATCTTTTCATGAGGCTAGCATCAACCTGATACTAATACTAACAAAGACACCACAAAAAAAGAAAGTTACAAACCAATATCCCTGATGAACATAGATGCAAAAGTCATCAACATAATATTCGCCAACAGAATTCAATGACACATTAAAAGGACAGATACCATGAGTAACATCTTTTTTATCACAGTAAAAAAATAGAGCAACAGTTAAAAATCTGAATATGTGTTTTGCATAGAAGATATAGCAAAGTTGTTTTGAATTTTTTTATTCCCCTTGGAATTTGCTTTCTAATTGACTACTGAGTTGAGTACTCTCTAACCTCTTAACTGACAACTGACATAAATAAACTAGAATTATAAATGTATTATTATTAATAATCACTACAATTATGATGCCAATATTTATTAAGCAATTATTAATGCTAGGCATTGTTCTAAATACTTTATATGCATCAACTCATATCCACCTCACTGCAACACTTTGAAAAAGTTAGTAATGTTATTTTCACTTTACAGATAAAATAACTGAAACTCCATGAGGTTAAGTAAAAGGCCCAAGATCATATAATCAGCAAATGAAACAGTTAGCATTTCCAGGTATACTCTGGCTTCAGAATCCTGAGACATTAATAATTGTAAAGGAATAACCTTATGACAATTAGGGGGAAGGAACTATCATTTTAATTTGGAAGCAGTACAGGCTGCTTCCTTAGATGCTTGAGCTCACTCAGAACACAGGGAGTTGGAGAAGATGACAGACATGGTTCAGGTGTGGGTAGCCCTTCCCCCAACTCAAGTCATTTACCCTTGATTGCAAATTTATTGACAGTCTCACAAGTACATAGTCCCTATCATTTGCCCAGCCAGCAAAAATCAGCTAACACCCCAGGTGGGGGACACAAGAGGGAAAGACCTTGGTGAATGATAATGATATAAAGATTATATATATTATTAATTAAAGTTAATTGGGGTGACAATTGTTAGTAAAGTTACATAGATTTCAGGTGTACAATTCTGTAATACATCATCTGTATATCACATTGTGTGTTCACCACCCAGAGTCAGTTCTCTTTCCATCACCATATATTTTATCCCTTTTACCCTCATCTATCACCCACACAGACAATAGTTTGTGGTTACCAGAGGGTATAAATATATTTTTTAAATCAATCTCAAAGAGTTCAAACATCTCCATTAACAGCAAATCACTATTTCAAATTGTGACTAAATTAGTATTTTGAAAGTTAGAGTCATTACTGCAAATGGAGTACATGATCCTTTATTCCATTAAATAGTTTTGATATTTTTATTATACAGAATTGTATGTCTTATATCACTTTAGTACTGGACATTGACCTTGTCAATGACAGGGCACACACACACACACACACATATATGTATATATATGTATGTATGTATGTGTATATATATATATATATATATATATATATATATATATATATATGTGTGTGTGTGTATATACACACGTGTATATATATATACATATATATATATATATATATATATATATACAGAGATGTATATATGTGTATATACATATACATATATATATATATATATATATGTATATGTATGATATCTGGTTAGAAGCTGTTTTACTAAAGCCAATGTAACAAGGTGAGGTGGCTACCATAAGTGGAGATGGGAAGTGTAAGTTTGAATGGATACAAATTATCGTAAGTTAGCAACATCCGTTTCATAGTCAAGTGTAAAAACTATCCCCAGAATGTATTCTTAGATTAAAATGTTTTAAGAATAACACATTCAACCAGTTATATGTATTTAACTTCCTTCCCCCTTAAACACTGGAAATGAAGATTTTTATTTTTATTATAATCTGATGATAGAAATGAATTAGCTAACACAAATTTCAACAATATTTTTCAAGAATGAATTCTCCCTTTCTATCTCAAGTCATCTCAGTTATGGCTTTTTGGCAAAGTCTATCTGTGTGTCTCCAAAGTAAACAAATTCCAGGCTCAGCAGCAGTTGCTTGGTTACCAGTTCTTGGCACCCAGAATTACATAGAATATTTGAAGATCTGAAAATAACAGAGGTTCAATTAATCCACTATTTACTCCATACCTTATTATAAGCAACATGGTACGTACAATCTGACAGATTTTTCCATTGGTATCAGTTAGTGGTAGGCAATGAGTGGTAGAAATTCAGTAAGTGTGAGAAAGTAAGAAAGAGAGATTAAGAGATCCCACAAAATGGTAAATATTAATAGGTGCTTTATCCAATAAAAATAAGTATTACTCATCTGACAAACTTTTGAAATAATTATTTTATATTTGTTTTAATTTTTTTTTTCTTAATGGAGGTTACTGCTCTTCATTGGACATTTGTTAAAAGTGCCTTTAAATTGATTTAATTACTGTTTCTCTACCTTGAACTTTTATCTGATTTTGCCAATTTTGCTTGTTCTAGTGTTCTGTGTGTCTTTGTGTCTGTCTGTGTGTCTCTCTCTCTCTCTCTCTCTCGCTCTCTCTCTTTCTCTCTCTCTCTGTCTCTCTCGGTCTCATGAGGGAATTTTATCTTTTCTGTTTGGTTATGTGGTATTAGATCCTAGCTTAGCTTACACTTTGCTTTGTCTCAGGTCTCTTAACTTTATTTCACTCTTGGAGACATTGTCATTCTGCAGTGGTGGCATCATTTAGTCATTCATGAAAAGCTGCTGTAAATAACAACCACAAGAAGAGTAGAAAGTTTACTGATGAAATAGAGATTAATGCTAATGTACAGTGTCACAGAATGGATATATTTTTACTTTTAAATGTTAACAATATGTATGAAAGTTATCAATACCAATGTTTTTGTATGTATTACATTTTCATTTTTAACTGTAATAAAATGATGGATGATGATATTGTAGAGACCTAAGATATTTTTCAAATGTGCAGTTATTTCCTCATATCTATAATTTTAATGTTTGAAAATATTAGATTTATTGCATCAATGAGTGTGAAATCATAGTTCAGAAAATATAGTGTATTTCAATTATCGGACAACATATGTGTTGGAATTTTTATCTAATATAATATCTGATGTGCAGAGTATGGTTGAGTGGCATGCTGAGTGTTTGTGTAGTTTGCAGTGAGGACCTGGGAAAGTTAGAGTTTAAATATGTGATATCAGGAGCATGGAGGGGTTATTTCAGGACTGGCAGAAGCTTATAATATGCTGTCTTCTTGCCCTTACTTTTGTTTCATTGTAGTTTATTTTAGTTTTCATTTTTTTAGGGTTAGAATCAGTATATTCAAGGAGACTGGCGAAAATAGTTCACCCCAGAAATTATTACTTTCATTTTAATAAAGCTGCATTTAAATCTGTAGGTGAAGCAGTTATTCTATTTCTGTAAAATCAAACACAAAGTAAACTAATGCATTATATAGAACTATGGGGGACTGAAAAATTACTACATGCATACTAAGAAGTCTGCCATGTTGACATTTTTATATCAGAGACCACAGATCGGGGCCACCTTAATTTAGAAAGACTTGAAGGCCTTTTAACTTATGTTTAGCATATTTTATTGACTTATTTTTTGTTTGTTTTTTCTTAATTGATTATTCCAGTCTAATACAGGCTTAAAAGTGTACCATAAAGAGAAAACTGGGGCCTAAAGATTTTTTCTTATTTTTCTTCTTACTTAAAAACAAACAAACCAGAAAAAAACAAAAAAAGAAAAAAAAAAAAACTGAACTGAATGTTCATTATTGCTTCATTCCTGAATTTTTATGAAAAAGATAATAGTACATATGTAAGAACTACGGGATTATGTTAATTATGGCATGTTATGATATAATTGTTATAAATACACATTATTCATTTCTATTTTGCAAGTAATGAATGTATTCAGTGTAGGAACATTGAAAAGTGCACAAACAGTAATGAAAACATTTTAACTCACCATTTGTATTACATTTCAAAAATATTTCCCACTAACTTTTTCTATGTCACTGTAGAGCTTTTTCTGTGTTTACATACATATTTATGTTGAAAAATCGGACAATTTTTGCCCGAATTATTTCTATTTTTTTACATTTGAAAATGTATATAATGATATTTTCATTAATAAATATATTAATACAATTGCATTTTCAGTTGTTAGATAACATTCCATGTTCAAATATACCTAATTTCTCTAAGTAGTTATCTATTGCTAAACATTTTGTTTATTTTCAATGGTTCATTGTTATACAGAATATTTCAATAGGTCTCATCATACATCCAACATTGTATCCCAACTTTGGCTTAATTTTTTTTTTTTTTTTTTTTTTTTTCAGTTTCACTATTCTAATATGGCAGGATTGTATTATGACTTGGGACAAGTGTTGGTGATTTTTAGAGTGCAGATCCAGGAGTCACGTCTCCTACACATGAACTATTTACTAGTAGCTGTATGACCTTTGACAAGTTATTTACCATTTTGTCTCTGTTAATTTATCTCTGTAATGTGTAGTGATATCATTTTTTTTCTTTTTTTTAGGAGTGTTGAAAAGATTACATGATCTAGTGCAGATCAAGTACTTCAAAGTCTTTGCCTAGACTTTGTAGTTAGTGTAGAAAGTGTACTTAATGCTTTTTTAAAATTAATGAACTAAAAGAAAGAGTAATAAGAATTAATATGGTAGTATAGTGCCTCCAGGAAGTGGAGAGTGTTGATAAGAGACAAGGTAGAAACCGGAGACACAAACCACACAATAGACAGGGTTGCAGTTAGGTCAGGGACAGATTTTAAGGTCCAAAGTCAATGAGGCAGGTAGAAATATATATGGTTATTTTCAACATGACAAAAAGGACAAGGATGCGGTCTCCTAGAGTGGAGGCAAGCATGTTTTTGTGCAACAATTCTTTAAATGATTTTGTGCAAGTAAAATTCCTGACTTAATAGCTGTGCATGGATTGATGGTTCTTTTCTACCTATTGTCAAGTGTATAAACCTTGAAGAGGGACTTAATCATGTACACTTTGACCAAATACAAAATTGTATATGTTTTTCCTTTTTTCTTTATAACCTGGCCATTTAATCTTTTCTCTTTTTTTAATTAAAGTTTATTGGGGTGACAATTGTTAGTAAAGTTACATGGCTTTCAGGTGTACAATCCTATAATACGTCATCTATATATCGCATTGTGTATTTACCACCCAGAGTCAGTTCTCTTTCCATCACCATATGCTGTATCCCTTTTACCCTCATCAAGACAAACAAATGAAGGAATAAAAACTCATAGACACAGACAATAGTTTAGTCATTTAGTCTTTCTTATTTTGGTATAATTGATATATAATATTAGTTTCAGGTATTCAGTTTAATGATTCAATATTTATATATGTTGTGAAATGATCACCACAATGAGTCTATTTAAGTCACCACACATAGATACAAGTTATTTTTATGTGTAATGAAAAGTGTTAAGCTCTAACCACTTAGCAACTTTCAAATATGCAATACAGTATTAACTACAGTCACCATGCTATATTATTACATCACCATGATTTATTTATGTTTATTATTATTTGTAATTTTTTGTATTCATTCTTCGTGAATTTTCTACCACTTTTTTATAGGTTTATATGTCTTTTTTTTTTTTAATTCTTAAATCTATGTATAAGTCCACCATTAAGTGGTAAAATATATTGCATTTTGCTCAGTTTATTATGTTTTCACTCTTTGAGTAATAATTTGGAATCAATATTAATCTTTCCTTTGTTGTTTTCTTTAGAGACACAAATTATTTTTAAGACCAATTCCAAACCAATAATATTTCGTCTAGGTCTTTAATATATATTTTATATTTAAGGTTTTAATCCAATGGGAGTCATGGTGGGTATCTTGTGAAGAATTTCAAGTTTACTTTTTCCAAGGAAGAAATACTTATTTTGGTAACAATTTTAACCAATTGTATCATTACTTTTTCTCACTGATTTGAGATTTGATCTTCATTGTAGTTTAAATTATCTCTCATATATATGTTTCATTGTATATAAAGCTTTATTCTATTCTGGTAGATACTTTTCCTTCAAGTCTTTCAATAATACCAAACACTGCAGTATTTTATCCACTTATTGATAATTAATACATGATTTATATATAATATTCACACATTTGAGAATACAGGTCAATGAATTTTGATGGGTGTTTGCACCCTAGTAACCACTCCCTAGATCAAGATAAAGGACTGCACTGTTCCACACTGTTGCAACTCTCTACTGAGCAGTGTAAATGTTGCTAGTTCAGATTGATATTTTCTGTAGTGAAAAAGGCCTATCAGATTTTGAAGACATTGTGAAAAATATACTGTAATATATCTCATTAATAATATTTTCAATTTTGATTACAGGAAGAGATGATATTTGAGATATAATGGGTTAGTGCACTATTAAAATGAAGTTCTCTTGTTTCTTTTTTACACTTTTCAAATGTAGCTGATGGAAAAATTTAAATTGCAGATGAGTCTGGATTACTTTTCGTTTGGCCAGCACTGATGGAGATCATTTCTACCTCCCTAGATACTGTCATTCCGTCCTTCCCCTGAGAAACACAGACCTGATTTCTGTTACTATAGCTGTTCCTATAGTTTTGCCTATTTTTACAATTTCTTATCAATGAAATTATACTATGTGTACTCTGTCGTGTCTGGGTTGTTTTGCTGTTTATCTTCAGTTTTTCTTCCTCTTGTTACTTGTATCCATTTGTGAGTATAGCACCTTTGTTTATCTATTCACCTGCTGATGAGTTTTGGGGTTGATTCCAGGTTTGAGCTCATATGAATTAAACTGCTATTTCCATACATAAATGTCTCTATGGACATATGATTTCCTTTTCTTTGGGTAAACTGAAATTTCTAGGTTGTATGTTAAGTGTCTTTATAAGTAAGTGTATGTTTTTAACCTTATAACAAGCTGCAAGACTGTTTTCTAAAAGAGTTGTAGACTTCATATTCTTATAATAATCTGTAATTATTCCTATTGTTATGCATCTTCATTTAGAATTGCAATCTTTTATGTTAATTATGTTAATGGGTGTGAAGATGTGTATATATATATATATATATATATATATATATATATATATATATATATATATCTGTGGTTTCAGGTTCTCTGCTGACATCTCTTCAGCTACATATCATGTGTATATCTTCTCTTACGAGTGTCTGTTCACATATTTTGCATATTTGGGGGGGAGGTTTGTCTTATTATTGAATTACATGAATCCTTTATATATTCTGGATATAAGATCTTTGTAAGATGTATGTGTTAAAAATATTTTCTTACACAACGTTGCTTGCATTTTCATTTTCTTGATGCATCTGTAGATAAGTTTTTAAGTTTGATAAATTTAAACAATTTACATGTTTCTTATGTGGTTAATGGTTTTGTTTTTTTTTTCTTTTGTCCTGTGTCAGTATTATTTGACTCTATAAGATCCTCAAAATTGGCCTTTATATTTTCTTTAAGGTGTGCTTTTGGTATTTTAGCTTTTGGATTTAAGTCTGAGATTGATTTTGAATTTATTTTTGTAGCACGTTTTGTTCATTTGTTTTCTATATGTATATGAGTTGTACCATTATCTTTTCTATAATAACCTTTCCAATAACTTTTTCTAAATTAAGTGACTATATATGAGGTGTGATGAATCAAAACAGTGAATGTTTAATTAAAAAAAAAGTATTACAGTAAAATACACATTCCATTAATCCCCCTCAAAAGACTCCTCCTTACTGTGAACACATTTATCCCATCATTCTTGCCACTTTTTCAAGCAGTTCTGGAAGTCCTCTTTGGTGAGTGTCTTTAGTTGTGCTGTGGTGGCTGCCTCAATGTCTTTTATCAATTTGACTTTGGGAAGAGCCAGAAGTCACATGGTGCCAGATCCAGTGAATATGGTGGATGAGGACGAACTGTAATGTTTTATTTGACAGAAATTGCATATACCAGAAGTGATATATGACACGGAGTGTTGTCATGATGGAGGATGATTTATGGCACACTTTAAAACACATCTTCTCTCAATCGTAGTTCACACCTGACTGACTGCACCAAACAGGTTGAAACTTGTCACACACTGTTATTAAGGTTCCATGTGCCACTTCCCATATTGAAGATCCCTGCCTTTCCATTGGATGGCACTCAGCAGCGGCATTCACCATATTTTGTGATCACAACGGAAAGGCTCCATGTTACATATCGCTTCTGGTATATGGCAATTTCTGTCAAATAAAAAGTTACAGTGTGTCCTCAACCACCTTATTCACTGGATCTGGCACTATGTGACTTCTGGCTCTTCCCCAGAGTCAAAATAACCATGAAAGGTAAACATTTTGAATCAATTCCGGACATAGAGGCAGACAGGACAGTGCCACTAAAGACACTCATGAAAGAGGACTTCCAGAACTGTTTCCAGATAGTGGCAAGAATGATGGGTTAAGTGTGTTGGAAGTGAGGGGGAGTATTTTGAGGGAGATTAATGGCAATGTGTCTTTTACTTAATAATTTTTTCGTGTAAACATTCACCATATTTTTTGATCACACCTTGTACATGCATTTCTCTTTCTGAACTCTCTTATTGTATTTCATTGACATATATTTAATTACTGTAGTTTAATACTAGTCTTAAAGTCAGGTAATTCTCATTTCAAACTTCCGCTAATTGGTTCTTTTGTTTTGCTCAAAATATTTTGTCTAATATAGGTCTTTGCATTTTCATATGAAAATCAGGGATTTTCATTTTGATTTATAAATCCATCCGTCAATCATTTTGAAGATAAAGGACATTTTACCAATGTTGAGTCCTCAAATATATTAATGTGGCAAAATGCTTAATTTATTTGGATCTTCTATAATTAATTTCAGTGATATTTTATAGTTTTCAGTGTAGAGGTCTTGCATATTTTTTCATTAAAGTTACTTATGCTGCTTTCTTGAAACTATTATAAATAGTATTGTGCTCTTTAATATGGTTTTCTAATTTTTGTTGGAGGATAGAAATGTGCTTCTTAAAATATTAATTATTATTCTGTTACTTTACTCAATGTACTTAATTTCGGTGGGTTTTTTTTGTAGACCTTTAGAATTTTCTAAATAGACTCTTGTGTTTTCTGTGAATATTGCCAGTGCTGTTTTAAATAGAAAAGGTTAAACATTCTTACCTTTTTTCTTAACTTAAGGAGAAAGCAGTCTTTTTTTTTTTTTTTTAATCATTTACTATACTCTTAGCTGTCTGTTTTTAGTAAAAACTCATTGTCATGGTGAGATATTTCTGTTTCTTTTTATTTTTTGACAGTTTTATCACGTGTGTGTTTTGAATTTCTTCAAATCCTTTTTCCTTCACTTACTATTTATAGAATTTTTCCTCTTAATTCAATTAATGGGATGATCTTTGTTTTTGAGTTTCAAACATTAAACTAATATTCCATTCCTGGGATAACCTACTTAGTCCTATGTGTTATCCTTTCATTTAGTGCTGGATTATTATTGAGAATATTAATGGGTCATATTTGTCTATGATTTTATTTTATATCTTTCTTTGTTAGATTTTGGGAACAAGGAAATAATTATGATGTGAAGTTGTACATGATAATATCAATTTTTCCTTGAATGAATGAGATAACTCCTTAGTGAAAACTTTTGGGTCTGGTGGTTACTTGTGGTAAAGATTTTTGCATTCAAATCAATTTATTAGGTATATTTCTTTTTTTCTTTTCTCGAAATAGGTTTGGTATATTTTCATGTTTTATTTAATTTAATTTGTTGAGTATTGGCATAAAAATCTTCTATTTATATCTTTATTATTTTTTTAAACCTCTTTACTGAGGTGTGATTGATATACAAAAAATACATGTTTAATGAATATATATGATTGAAAAAGTTTGGAGATAAATATACCTTTGTGAAACAACCAGCACAATCAATTCCATAAACATACCCATCAGCTCCAGAAGGTTCTTCTAGAGCACTTTTTAAAATTTATTTTTGTGTTCGATAAGAGTGCTTAATGTAAGATTTATCCTCTTCACAAATTTTTAAATCTAAAATACAATATTGTTAGCTATATGCACTATGCTGAATATTCACAGCAGATCTCTAGGACTTAATCATCTTTCAGCACTAAATCTTTGTTTCCTTTGACCAACATCTTTCCATTTTTCCTTCATCCCAACGTCTGGTAACCACCATTCTGTCTGCTTCTGTGAATTTGACAATGTTAGATGTCTCATCTAAATGAAATTATGTAGAATGTGTTCTGTGTCTGGCTTATTTCACTTAACTGCAATGACTTAGGACAAAAATAAAAGAAGTCACTTGGATCAAAAAATGTGACTATAGAGAGAGAATGACACTCCTCATTTTTGACATTTCAGGTTATTCTCCATCCTAACATTTATTTTAATAATTATACTGGGAAAGTTCAGGTAAGATTTTATTGCACACTGTTCCCCCATGAACTCTCAATTTCAGACACACTGGCTGCTTCTTTATGTTTCCATGCAATATATATGATTATAATATATATTATGCATTATAATTGTAGATACATGTACAGTTAGTTATATATGCTTACATATATGGTTGCAATGAATAGTTTCTACCTGCATTGCAGAAAGAAATAACACAAGTAGAAGAGAGAGATTTGGTCATTAAGGATGTATACAGGATACTTCCTAGAGATCTAAAATTATTCAAAGTATGTTTGATAAGGTGTTAGTTCTGTGACATACTACATATATATGCAGGATGAGGATTATGACAACAAATCATTGAGAAAAATATTGCATTGTATTTTATCCTTTTGATTCTCAAAAAACACACAAATTTATTATGTGTCCATCTTGTCAAAATCATGTGAATCCACTCTGTCACCCATAATTAAAACATTAATTTATTTATAAACATTTTTTCATCACATACTCTATGCCAAACATTTAGCTCCTTAAAAGGTGTTAACTTTATGTAACCCATTTTCCTCAACTAATTGATCAAAGGACATTTTTTTCTTTAACACTCTTATCTAAAAATAATTTAATTCTAATTTAATCCTCCTTTAACTTCAATTAAATAAAATGTGGTCATAAAATGCTAAACTATAAAATATTTTAAATTGGCACTATATATTTATGTCTTGATTAAGGATGAATAATTCTGAAATATCGCTACGTCCACAATGTCCATCAATTACAACCCACATGATCCCCTAAATATCTGAATTTTTATTGCACATCTATTTGGGTACACATGAGTTCCCTGACAGATCATTGTAAGAAGAATTCTTGGCTTCTAGAGAATGAAAATCAATTACTTTTCTTGATATTTCCTAGTTATTCTTTGTACTATGAAACATGGACATATTCTGACACTTTTCTGAATTTTACACTCGTTTAAATTTAGTTTTTAATGTATATTTTTTCTTTATTTAACTATATTGTTATCTTTAGAAAATATAAGGTATGGATTTTTTAAAAAACAAATGTGCTCAAAAAATAACTTTCACAATGTTATACACATGGCACATAATTAAAATTTATTCATGACCATTGCATGAATAAATCAATGAAATTTTGAATACAAAACCTATAAATGTTTTTATTCACCTATAAAAAGAAGAAAATAATGGTACCTGTATGATTTTTGTACATAAAGGAAACAGGATTTATTTGTCAAAGAGTGCCCACTCAATAAATAATACAGAGTATTTTAATGTTAGCAGCCTGTACATAACTTAAAATGCATGAAAGACACATCACTGCAAAGAAATCTTACCAATCTCAATTTGCTCTAATGAATGTTTTCTTATAAAATTCAAGTGAGATTTCATTGCTTGTACTCAATGTCATGACATTACATTAATGTGCCCGGGTAATCATGAGACATGGAGATAATAGTAAACAGTTCATAACAGGATCTAACAAATGAAACAACTGTTCCTAAAAACACATGAACAGTGGCAGATTGGGGAGCAGAAATGACAGAACTGTAAGGAGCCCCACCTGGTAATTGAGCTTTTGTTGACAGAAGACCTGTTTGGCTTTATCATCTAGGAATTCCTAGTTGAAACGTTATTAACTTTGAAATGTAAGAGCAAAAAGTTAGTAGACACGGGTAACTGTGAGACGTGGTTATTTAAAATCTAGTCACATTTTTCTGTTTCTTCCCCTCTCGCCGCTTTGAAGGTTGGAAACACCTAATACATTAATATGTATATACGTACATGAGTTTTTTGAATGGTAATTTATGTCTTTCACGATTTTATTTTGTCTGATCAATTCTTTTCATGTCCATAGCTCTGTACAGAACTCACTGCAGAGAGGTTAAGAGACTTACCTAAATGTGCCTTGTTAATAAATGGTGGAATCAGGATGTGAAGAGAAACCTATCAGTCTCTCAATTTCATGTTTTGTCCACTGCATCCTGCCTTTGTGTTACATGTAGGAGAGCAACAGATTAATTTATAATTCTGATGAGTAAACCAGCAAAACCTTTCAAAAGGATTGTATTAGAATATGTCCCTATTAATTAGGCAGACACAAAGTTAATGCAGCTTAGAACAGCAAAGAACTTTCATTCAAATACGTTTTACACTTGTGAACCCGATGCCACATTTAAATGTCTTAGACTATACAAAATACTAAACGGTTTCTAAGAGCAGAGAGGCATTTAGTGAAATGAAATACTTTATATCAACAAATATTTGTATATTATTGATACATGTAAGCAATACAAAGGAAAAACCTAGTTCTCAGAAGCTGTCCTCATAAAAGGAACAAGGTCTGAAGTTAAGGAAAGTTTGGGATGTCTTCTCTATGCAGAGGTTTTATCAAAATTAGAATAAAAGTTACTTACGTAGGAATGAAGTTTGACATCATATCCCTATAAGATTGGGAGAATTGTTGTCATCCTTATTTTGCAGTGGAGGAAACTGAGTCACAGGAAAGTTAAGTAACTTATTCCAGTTCTCAGGGCAAGTGGGTGTAAGTCTGTTCATGAACATTCAGAAATTCTGCAACCAGAATGAAGCTCTTAACTGTCATTCTGCTTTGTTGCCTCTGCTGTAGATAATATGTCCTTGCATACACGGTGTTTTCTTACATAAATTTAGATTTGCTTCTCTCTGCATCACAAATCACTAACCCAGAGTACACCACATGAAAGTCCAGTTTGTTTTCAGCATCACCCTGGAAAGATGTGTCTTTTTACTTTCATTAATGCACCCCATGCTTATCTAATACCTGACATGAAAATAGATTTTTAGGTTAGAATGTACATTTACTTGCAGGTAAAAATTTAACTGATTATAAATATGGAGAGAAAATGAGTTTACTAGATAGTGGAGATATGATATATTTGTATATTAATAAAGGATGCCTTAGATGCATCAAAAAATGCAGAAAGTAGTAAAACATTACAGATGTGAACATTTAATGCCTCCTCTTCCTTTTCATTTAAAATGAGGGATTGGCACCATCGTTTTTTTCTCTGCTCCCGTTGTGTTTCCATTTTCACCTATAAATCTCTCTGGACATAGTTTTTTTTCTTTTCTTTTTTCTTTTTTTCCAGTGTTTAATTCATATGCTGGAAACAAATGTCAGGAAAAATATGTGATAAGATCAAATCTTTAATAATAACTCTTTATTCTGTAAGACATCTTAAAGAGGCTTCAGTAAAACCTTGTATTAAATAAACAAAAGACAAATAACCTAATAACTAGTTAAATGTATTCATCCATCCCTTTGTACTTACCTAGAGCCTGGTGTTACAGAATTTTGGTATTGCTTACATTATCTGTCTTTTTATTATTTTGCTTTCTATGATGACTATAATTCTTCAGGAAGGTTCTAGGTCATACATATATTTCTGTTTTCCAATATCTTCTTTGGAGTGAATTGTACCTATTTTTGCTGTCATATGTAAATTTTAAATGATTTTTCAATGAAATAAATAGAACAAAAAGTATTTTTCTGAATGTGACTTGGAATAACACATTTATTTGTGAGTTGTTTTTTTTTTCTTATAAAGGCATTGTGGATCTTTGATTTGCTCAATTTAATTTTATATAATTCAACAACAAAAACCCTCAGTAGACTTGATTTGATCACTTGTAGCATTATTCTCTGCTAGGAAGTGTACGCTCCTTACCTTATGCGGCAGCAGTTCCCATAGTCAAACCTTTTCCCAAAGCTAGTAAAATATGTCACTTGAAAGTATTATAACCCATGTTTAAATTTGGCAAACATTACTAACAATCTAGAATTTGTAGCCATGTAGAAAACACCAAAGAAAAAAAGTGATTACAGTAAAGCTAGAAAAAAAAACACGTAAATTTTGTGTCCAGTGAATTTGTAGCTGGTGATGGAAAATCATTTTCCTCTTCAGGGAAGTTACAGGAGCTGGAAGTGAAAAAAAGAGTCAACGTGAGCCAGGCCCCTGTTATGCTATCCAGTAGGTTAGATAACCAAGAAAAAAAATAACAACAAACAAAGAACAATAACAAAAAAACTCCTGATCTAGAAACAGTATAAAGGATTTCGAAGATAAAGATTTTTCTTCGTTCTTAAAATACACTAAGCAGATATATTTAGATAAATTATGTTGTGAAAAATAATGTAAAAGATAGTGACAGCAAAATTGAATATGTTGATAAAATCAGAATACAAGTGACTCTTGAAAATGAGATAGTCCTGATTTACAAGGAATAGGAAGATGGTGTCAGGAAAAATACTGGCATAATAAGGATTCCTTGTTATTTTTTATTCGGAAGATAACACATAGATATCTGTTTTATAAAATTAAGCTGAAGTCGTAATACAGCAGGTGAGTTTGGTTTCTGTGACTATATTCAGTTAAATGACGAACACCATCTGTATTTGTGAAAGTGGATATGGATAACGTCAATCAATGGTTACTAAAACCCTACAGATACGTATTGGTAATTATACAAGTGGCTTTAGCTGATTTCCACTGGTTTCCATTTCCACTATACAGGCACACACGTTTCCCATCTCTGGGAAGAGAGGACTTAGAGGAAGCCTAAGGTTTTTCTGGTTAAGGCAGGGAGGGGAAGGAGAACCTAACCTCCTGATCTTGCTTTCAAATGTCAAAGGACCAGTTCCAAAGTTCCTGTATGGAGGGAGATCGGTTTATAGAATGAAATAGACACTACTGGAGTCCCATCCTCTAAGTTGATACCTACGTAGCTAAGGTCACATTTAAGGATATATTAAGCTAAGAAGTTTATGTAAGAAGAGACATCAACAGTTCCCTCCTACCTATTTACCAAGAATGCCTGAGTTCTTGGTACTGTATTTAATTCATAAGTTGCTGCTCATGGAAGCATCTAGATGGTGATGTGTCATTCAGAGAGAAATGGACTAGACTTTTTAGTTTATGCCATAGTGTGAGGCAAAAAGAACTTTGGTTTTGAAATCAGACAAAGGATTCAATTCTATGAGCCACACATTACTGGTTACGTGATTATGAGTATAGCCTGCTAGCTGTACACCAATAAGTAATCCTCTTCTGTACATGTTAGTGATAGAAACACCCCCTTATGTGTTCTCCAGCTGAGGGATACCATATCCAGCATTCTGTGTAGCATGTGTGAGCATGATTGAGTTTTAGCAAGTTGAATGTTAGTAACATGCACAGCTTTCATACAGGCCCCTAAGAAGGAAACTGCATGAATGCTTTCCAGTTTCTGTTATCCCCCCCACCGCCCCTTGAGCTGGGACATGGCAGAAGCAGGAATGAAAATCTGGACCCAAAAATGGAAGCCATGAATAAAGGATGGCAGAACTTGCCTTGTTAGCAATAGATGTCCTCTGGATTCAATGAGAGAATGAATTTGGCTTATATTGTATTTTACCCCTATCTATTTGTTGCAGTGATTTATTCTCTACTTAAAGCAATGGCCTTAAGCAAGTTTCTTAATGTCTCTGATATTAGTTTTACTCATTAGGAAAAAAAAAAAAGAAAAAAAGAAGGAAAAATCAAATTTGCAGTGGTGTGATGATTAAATAACCAAAGGCTGTATTCAAGTTACATTTAGTGATCTTATCCTATGAAAGTTAAGATTTTGATATTGTAGAATTCTTAGCTATTGATATGCTGTCCGAACCATCTCAGATTAATTTTCTGTAGCCATAGTTTCTCTTCTATTAAATGGTGTAGTCCTTCTTGTTAAATTGATTAATTGTTAAAGTATGCCTTTATATATTAGAAAATTTACTGTACCATATGGAAACTTTATTTTATTCCTAGCTATAGGGAGAACATCTTTTGTGTATGTGGAGACAAAATTGTGCTTCCTGGCCAGTAGAAGACAGCTTAGGTCCCATGGAAGGAGGAGAGATATTTGCAGAACGCAAGTAGAAAAGAGAGAGGAACTGGCTGCTTCCTCACACGCATTTGACCAGGAATGAGAAGCCAGTAAGGCAGGTCAATCACCTTTTCTCTATACAGTTCAGGGAAATAAATTGTTTTGTTTTTATGTTTTGTGATGCCCTCTCTGCCTTTTGGGGTTCCATCCGAAATCACTTGTAATTTTTTCTTTGTACACTAATGGGAGGCGATTCTTTATAAAGTTCCCTGTGCCCAGCTTTAAGGCTGGCACAGTGTATTAATACAATCAGAGGTTATCCCTGCAGAGTCTCATATGGGAACAACCATTAATAACAATGACTTCATAATACTTACTACAGATTTCTTAGCAGTTACTCAAAGATACTTGCTAGTTATGTACTAAGATGATGTTTATCCTTAAGTACGAAACTTACGAAAACCTAGATTTAGCCTCATTTGTTCTATTCTGTATGCTCAGAACATAGATGGCTGCAAAGTGAGCACTCAATACTGGTTTTGAGTGAATTAATAATTAATTAATTGAATAAATGAGTGAAAACCGAGCAAATTATTAAATGAGATGATTCAACAAATACAAGAGTGATGACTAATGATGAACGATGATGACTAATGGTGAATGAGGACTAATTAGATGAATGAATGTTTATGCAGGTGTAAGCTATAGCATTCCTTGACTATGAGAAGTGTACGGCCTCAGGGAACTGTTCATTTGTACTTTGTCAAGTTATAATTGAGTATAATAAACTGCACATATTTAAAAGTTGAGATTTTATAAAATTTGTCGTATGTACACAAGATCAAGATATCCACCACCACTGAAATTTTCCTCACGCCCCTTGGGAGCCCTTCCCATCTGCTTCTCAACCCTCATCACTCTGGAAACTATTCATTTGCTTGTTCCTGCTAAAGATAATGTTGCATTTTCTAATGTTTGTTATAAATGGCATCATGTAATCTGCACTCATTTTATCAGGCTTCTTTTAATCAGAATAATTATTTTGAGACGTATTCATGCTGTAACATGGATAAATAGTTGAGTTTTGTATTTGTTTTTGCTGAGTACTCATCCATAGTATGTATACCACAGTGTTTGTATCAGTCCACCCGTTAATGGAAAGAGATATGGGCTGTTTCATGTTTTGCGCTATAACAAATAAATTGCTTGGAACATCTGTGGAAAACTCTGTATGTAGACGCATGTTTTCCTTTCTCTTGGAAGAACACCTAGGCGTGTCAAGGCTGAAACATACGGCAGTTGTATGTTTATCTTTCTCAATGGGCACTGGTCCATTTTACATTCCCACAAACTGCATATGAGTTCCGTTTTCCTTCACATCCTTGCCAACATTTGGGATAGTCAGTCTTCATAACTATAAAGGTTTCCAGTGGTATCTCTTGGTGGCCTTAACTGAATTTCCCTAATGACTAATAATTTTGAGCATTTTTCCTTGTGCTTGTATTCATTTTATCTGGTGAATTGTTTGGTCAAACATTTTACCCACTTATACATTGGGTGGTTTTCTTATTATTGATTTAGTTTCTTATGTATTCTGGACACAACTCGTTCATGACCTATATAACTTGCACTTAATTTCATCCAGTATACCACTTACCTTTTCATTTCTTAACAGTATTATCCAAAGAGCATATTTTTAAAATTTTGATGGAGTCAAATTTATCAATATATTGCTTTATAAATCATGCTTTTGGTGTTATATTACTTTTTTTTTTTTTAACCTAACCCAAGGTCACAGAAGTTTTATGTTTTCTTTCCCAGTTTTACAGTTTTGGTTTCATTATTAGTTCTGTAGTCCATTTTGAGTTCATTTGTTTATGTATGTGACTTATGGATGGACATTTACTTAATTATGTATGTATATTGATAGTTCCTACTGTATTTTTTTGAAAAAAACAACTATCAATGCTCTTCTGCACTGTCTTTTAACATTTGTTGAAAATCACTTGGCCATATATGTATGGGTCAAATTAGAAACACACTATTGTTTTTCATTAACGTGTTTGTCCATCTTTATGTAATATCACACTGTCATGCTTACTATACATTTATAATTAGTTTTGAAATCCTCCCATTTTTTTGTGTGTTTTGTTTTCCAAAAAATGAAGAATAGTACTTTGAGTGTTCTTGGTATTTTTGCAATACCTTTTGAAATCTAGAATCAGTTTGTTGATTTGTAGTAAAAAAGCCTACTGGGAGTTTGATTGGGATTATGTTAAAACTGTGTATCAATTTTGGATAATTGTAAAAATATTTGGTCCTCTGACTCATATATATAATAGTTATGTCTCCCTATAAACAGGTTTTCTTTAATTTTTCTTAACCATGTATAAATCCTTCATATTTTTCATCACTTGTTCCTAATTATGTAATAGTATGATACTATTTTAAATAATACATTTTGATTTCAATTTGTTGATTACTAGTGTACAAAGATACTTTTTTTTTTTCTATTTTGATCTTCTATCCTTACATCTAGCTAAACTGACTTACAAGTTCTAAAATCATTTTTGTGGATTAGATAGGATTTTTACATAGATAATAATATCATCTCTGTATTCACATAGTTTTACTTCTTCCTTTCCAATCCAGAGACTTTTTTATTTATCTTTTTGTCTTATTGCCTTGGTTAAAACTTCCAGTAAAATGTTAAATACATGTGGTAATAGCATACACCTTCGTCCTGTTCCTGGTATTAGGGGAAAACATTCTGTCTTTTATATTTAATCATGAAGTTAGATGTAAGTTTTTCATAGACAGTCTTTATCAGGTTGAATGTGCTTCCTTCTGTTTTTACTTTGTTGATGGTTTTTATCAGAAACGGATGTTGGATTTTGGCAAATGTTTTATGTATGTCCATTGAAATGTTTGCATTTTTTGTTGTTGTCATTTTTAGTTTCTGAATAAAGTGAATTACTTTTGATTTTCAAATATTAAATTCACATTGCATTCCTGTGATAATCTCAACTTGGCCATGATGTATTAGATTTTTATATATTGCTGGATTTGATTTGCTTATATTCCTTTAGAATTTATCTATGTTCATGAGTGATATTTACCAGTACTTCTATAGTAATATCTTTGTCTTATTTTGGTATCAGAATAATGGATGAATTACAAAATGAGTTGGAAAGTATTTTTTACATCCTCTTCAATTTTTTGGAAGAATTTGGATAGAATTGTTTTTATTCATTTTTTAAAAATATTTGATTGAGTTTACTAGTTAGTTCTGAAGGAGTTTTTGTTTGTTTGATGGGTTGATTGTATTTTGGGAAAGTTTAAACTACAAATTCAATTTTTAAATAGGTACAGGGCTATTTGTATTATCTCTCTTCTTGAGTAAGGTTTGGTAATTAGTATCTTCAAGGAATTTGTTAATTTCATTTAAGTTGTTGAACTGATTGAAATAAAATTCATCATATTATTTTCTCATTCTCTTTTCACTATTTGTGGAATTTAAATGATGTTCTCTCATTCCTAATACTGACATTGTTTGTTCTCTCATTTACTTCATCAGTCTTGCTGAAGTTTTATTAATTTTAGTAGTTTAAATTATATTCTTAAACAATGTTTATGAAAGGGCTCAAGCGTTTTGAAAAACAAACTGCAAATATAAACATCATAAAGAAACTAAAGATTAGTCTTCATGACAACTTAAAACTGTAAGATGTTTATTTGGTGATTCTCTATTTCTTCTTTAATTAATCAAGGAGGAATACAACTTTCATCTCAATATTTCATTCTAATTCATCTGCAGTAATTCCAACGATTAACACCCTAATATGTCTCTTAAACACAATGCTTGATTATTCATCATATATATATATATATATATATATTTAGATGCTCTGGATAAGCACACAGAGGTCCATGCCAACCCATACGATGCTTCCATTGTTTGTCTCAGGTTATTTAGACACCGTCTGTCCCAGCATAGCTGTGCACTTGAGCTCTATTTATCACGGTTAACCTACTCAAATTGCATTGCTATTTAGCTGTGTACCTGTATCACCTTTAATTTACATTATGTAGAAAGAGAAAAAAACAACAACACAGGTATCCATAAATCTGTTTTGGCTTTATATTTGCATTACCTTTTTCAAAACTTATGTAAAAATGTGAATATTTAAGTATTATGTTTTAGTATTTTATTACTAACATCTACTTTTGAAAGACTTGTTTTTTTGTTGCTAAGCATTATAAGACGCGCTTTACTGGCATCTCATGTCTATCCCTATGACTATTTTAATTATGAGTTTTTATTATGCTTTTCAAACGAGAAAGTAGAAATATAGGATATTTACATCGTTCAATACTACAAAGATATCAAACTCCAAAACACCCGCACATATAGTTATGTTTTAATATGGTATCACTCAATTAAGAAAAAAATAGCATCTTGTCATTACATAAAAAAAAAAGTCAGCGGGTCTACTTTATATAAATATAACCCAACTATTTAGTCTATATTATCATCAGTCTCTGCGTGAATCTCTCCCCTCTCTTCCTCCCATCTCTCTTCCTCTCTAAACCCATTCCTCTCTCCACCCGCCATTTTTTTCCTTCAATATAGAGTAACCATGAATAGACTATTTATATATATAAGAAATAAACAATGTCTAAGGCTTTGCACCTCTCTCAATTTCTACATTAGCTAATGACCCCTCCTTCTCTGCATGAGTAATAAGTCTTCACAAATCTGATACGTAATGCTGTTCCTGTAGTGATTGCCAAAAATAAAGACACATTTGGGAGTTGGAAAAGAAAACTCACTTTTCCAACCACTTTGATACCACTCATTACACATTTATCTTTCAATTCATTCTTATTTTCTCTACTGTGTCAAAACCACTGTTTAATTCATCCACTAAAACATTTTTCATATAATATTCTTCACTTCCAGATGGTAATTTTTTCAACTGTTTGCTGATTCTTGATGGTTTCTTGTTATTCAAGCATCTTTGTAACTGCATCTTTTTTTCCCCCTCAAATCATTTTTGTATGCATATAATTTTTCTGTAGTCTGTGCATCTGCAGTTTTCAATCATTAACAAATCAGTTGTTTCTAACTTTGATTCTCACTTATGAAGGCCTGCCTTTTCCTGTATTTCATGTTTTTGTTGTGAAGGCATGCTTAGTTTTTCTGAATAGTATTCCTGTGGGCCCCACTTGCTGAAACGTTCTCCTATAGAGTATGTACATCTATTTCAGCGAGTAATAGGGAATGCCCCTCTTCCTGGACTGCTTCAACTCAACAATCTTATAATTTTGTCAAAGAGCTAGTGTAGTAACCATTCCAAGCATCTTCGTTGTCACAGGCTGGTTATCATGGTAATCCACTTGTTGTTGCAGTCTTGTTTCTTGCCACTTCTGGCTACTTGCTTCTCCCATTCACTGCTGCTCCTGCCCTGCCTCCTGGCATCAGCTATGTTGCCTCTAGGTGCCACTGCGATGCCCAAATATTCCTCTACGGGGCTCCAAGGATGTTGAGCCCTAGCTACTGGGCTCGGAAATCCAGGCATTTTTTTTTTTTTTTTCTATTTTAGCTTCTCATCACCTCTCCACCATCCCAAACTCATGTTGCTTTGGAGGAATTCTTTTTTTCTTTGTAGTTGAATTTACTAGGTTGAAATGATGAGTAAAATTATACAGGTTTCAAGTGTACAATTATATAATACATCATTGATATATTGCATTGTTTTCATAGCCAAAGTCAAATCTTTATCCATTACCATATATTTGACTCCCTTTACCTTCATCTGCCAACCTCCCACCACTTACCTTCTGGTAACCACTAAACTGTTGTCTGTGTCTATGAGTTTTTGTTTCTTTGTTTGTTGCTTTCAGTTTTACATCCCACATATGAGTAACATCACATGGTTTTCTACTTTTGTTATCTGACTTATTTTGCTTAGCGCGATAATCTCAAGATCTATCCATATTATCACAAGTGGCAGTATTTCACCTTTTCTTATGACAGAGTAGTATTCCGTTGTGTATATATACACCTGTTCCGTTGTGTATATATACACCACATATTTTTTATCCAATCATCTATCAAAGGACACTGATTGTTTCCATATCTTGGCCATCGTGAATACTGCTGCAACAAATATAGGGGTATATATATCATTACAGATAAATGTTTTCAGATTTTTGGGGTAGATACACAGGAGAGGGATTGCTGGGTCATATGGTAATTCCATTCTTAATATTTTGAGGAACCTCCACACTGCCTTCCATAGTGGTTGCACCAAACTGCATTCACATCAACAGTGTATGAGGGTTCGTTTTTCTCCACAGCCTCTCCAACACTTGTTACTATTTGTCTTGTTGATGATAGCCATTCTAACTGGGGTGAAGTGGTATCTCATTGTGTTTTTGATTTGCATTTCCCTAATGCCTAGTGAAGTTGAATATCTTTTCATATATCTGTTGGCCATTTGTATGTCTTCTTGGGTGAAGTATCCATTCAGGTCTTCTATCTATTTTTTAATTGGATTGCTTGTTTTTTGTTGTTGTTGACTTTTGTGAGTTCTTATATATTTTGGATACTAGCCCCTTATTAGAGGTGTTTTTATTTGCAAATATTTTCTCCTATTTGGTTGGTCGCCTCTTTGTTTTGCTGATGGTTTATTTTGTTGTACAGAAGCTTTTTAGTTTGATATAGTGTCATTCATTAATATTTACTTTTATTTCTTTTGCCTTTGAAGTCAGAATCCTAAAACTCTCTCTAAACCCAAGGTCCATAAATTTAGTACCTCTGATTTCTTTTATGCAATTTATTTTTTCATGTCTTATGTTAAGGTTGTCCATATATTTTGAGTTAATGTTGGTGTATGATGACAGATAGTAGTCTAGTTTCATCCTTTTGCACGTGGCTTTCCAATTTCCCCAGCATCACTTATTAAAATGGCTTTTTTTTTCTCCACTGTAGGTTTTTGACTTCTTTGTCAAAAATTATTTGCCTATATATATGTGAGTTTATTTCTGGGTTCTCAATTCTATTCCATTGGTCTGTGTATCTGTTATTCTGCTTTGATTATTGTCACTCTGTAGTCTAATTTGAAGTCAGAGAGTGTGATACTTCTACCTTTGTTCTTTTTTTTCTCAGGATCACTTCTCCTATTGGGGTCTTTTGTGATTCCATACAAATCTGATGATTATTTTGTTTTAATGTCATTGAGATTTTGATGGGGATTGCATTAAGTCTGTATATTGTTTTGGGTAATGGTGCCATTTTAATTATTTTGATTCTTCTAATCCATGAACGTGGAATATCTTTCCATTTCTTTGTGTCTTTTTCATTGTTTTTTTTTTTCTTTTTGTGGTTTTTTTTTTTGTTTGTTTGTTTTAATAATGTCTAGTAGATTTCAGTGCATAAGGCCTATACATCCTTTGTTAAGTTTACTCATAGATATTTTATTCTTTTGTTGCAATGGCAAAAGGATTTTTTTTCATTTTCTGAAATTTCATTGTTTATATATAAGAAGGCAATGGATTTTTGTTCATTGATTTGTATCTTGCAACTTTACTGTATTCATTTATTGTTTCTAATAGCTTTTTGTGGAGTCTTTAGGGCTTTCTATATAAAGAATCATGTCATCTATAAAGAGTGACAATTTACTTCATTCCCAGTTTGGATGCTTTTTATGTCTCTCTCTTGCCTGATTGTCCTGGCTGGGACTTCCAAGATTTCTTTGAATAACAGTGGCGAGAGTGGGCTTTGTTGACACCTTCCTGGTCTTAGAGGAAAAGCTTTCATTTTTCACCAAAGAGTATGCTACTAGCTAAGGAGTTTTCATTTATGACTTCCATTAATATTACGCTGAGGTGCTTCTATATAAATTTTATTAAGTGTTTTAATCATAAATAGCTATTGTATCTTGTGAAATGCTTTTCCTGCCTCTATTGATATGATTACATGATTTGTATCCCTTTTTTGTTGATGAGGTATATCACATTGTTTGATTTGTGTATGTTGAACCATCCTTGCATCCCTGGAATGAACCTCACTTTATTGTGATTTATAATCTTTGTAATGTATTGCTGTATTCAATTTGCTATTACTTTGTTTAGGATTTTTGTGTCTGTATTCATCAGAGATATTGGGCTGTCGTTTTCCTTTTGTGTGTGCTATTCTTACCAGGTTTTGGTATCAGGGTAATGTTAGCTCATACAATTAGTTAGATAAGCAGTATCTCCAAGTGATTACTACCCTGGATCTTGTTGTATAGAAAAAGGGTACTAAAAAACTCTCCAGAAAGTTCTTTTCTTCCCCCTTTTTTAAAAATATATGTATATATGTGTGAATGTTTATCTGTTATTTCCTTAAAAGTTTATGGTTCCGAGTTTTTAAAAGTGTTCTTGGTTTTCTTACTTGTTTTGTGGCTCCAACTACCATCTATGAAACCTTTTAGATTTAAGTCCATATCTTTTATTTTTTTTGATATCCCAACTATTTGTCATCTGCACAGATCCTATTATGAGTTTATAGATAGCTGAAAACTCAGTTTTTGTCAGTTATCATATTTATATAATCTGCTATTGTAAAACTCTCGCTGACATTTTAGTGTCTGCTATTTACTTTTAATCTGTAAAAGGCATAACTTTCTCCCGAGTTCCCAGATACCAGGCAAATTGCCATCCTTGACTCTACCTCTTCCTCTTTCTGATGTCTTAAAACCTATACATTGCTAAGTTTTTAATATAGTGCTTATTTACTATCTTTCTAATGTGTCCCATCTCAAACTTCTTTTTTTTTTTTCAGTGCAGCATCTTGTCAGGTTTTCTATAGATTTACTCCTTCTAAGTTAAATTGTACATTGCTTTATATTTCTATAATTCAATTCTGCTTCTGTCATTTGCTCTCTCTCTCTCTCTCTGTCTCTCTTTCCTCCCCCCAACCCCCCTTTTCAAAGTCAACATAATTGCACACTTCTTTTTTTCTTTTTTCAATAAAAACTTTAAACTCCTGTACCTGCCATTCAAGGACCTGAACCTTCCCTACCTCTTCAGACTTCTCCTGATCTGATTTTTGTCCTGTAGGCTGTAAAACTTTAGCACAAATGCCATTTGATTTGTCCTTGAATTTGCACTTTTTTTTATATTACCGAGCCTTAATAGTTGTTCAATTTAATTGGTGCTTAATAAGTATTTAATATGTAGTTGCTGAAATATGAAATATACACATGAATTCCTTATTTGTAGCCTATGATTTATATATGTATATATGTATATATATATATATATATATATATATACATATATATAAATTATACGTACTTATGAACATGAGTACAAGAGGAAACATATAACAGACATATGGTATAACACTTCATCAGCCTTCAATTGCTAACATTTATTTAAGAGGAGACACATAGCTAACATGATTGGTGATTTGATATATGACTGTTGCAGAAGATGTGAAAATGTATCTACAGTTTTGTACATTTCAACTTTTCAGTAACTATGTTTGTATATCTGTGATAATATAATTTCGCTAAAGTATAAATCCAGGTTCTAAAGTTAAATTCAGAGGGGTTCAAACCCAACTTCTCTTACTTAATAGATTTGTAACCTTGGACAAATTAACTAACAACATTCAATGTGTTCATTTAAAAAAAAACACGGGGAAATAAAATATCTACCTCATAGAATTACTGTAAAAAACTGTATTTTAATCTGTTAGCAAAATATATGATATATGCAAGTATGTCATTTTCCTAATGCTACTGTAACAAATTATCATACACTTTGTGACTTAAATAGCACAAATTTATTACCTTACAGTTCTGGAGTTAATGCATCCTGAAATCAAGGTGTCAACATAGTTGCATTCATTTTGGAGGCTCTAGTTGAGAATTATGGGGTTTTGGTTTTCGTTTGTTTTGTTTTTCCCCAAGTTTCTAGAAACTACCTGTTTTTCTTGGTTTGTAGACAGTTCTTCAATCTTTAAGGTTTAAAACCTTCAAATCAAATCAATCAAATCCTCTCTCTTTCTCTTTTTCCCTCTATACCTCCCTCCCTCCCTGTTTTTCTGCTTCTATAGTTATATATTTTCTCTGACTCACCTACTTTCCTTTTTCTCTTACAAGGACACTTGTGATTACATGGGCATAATGGGATAATCCTGAATGATTTCGCTTAATTTATTCATATCAACAACATCCATTTTTCCATGTAACATAAAATTAATAGGTTTTGTGGATTAGGACATGGACATTTTAGAGGGAGATAGTAAGTGCAAAATGAATGTGTTTTTTTGTTGTTTTTTATTTTTGTAGCAAAATATATGACAATTAGGTCCTATCACTCAAAAGTTTGCTCCAGATCCTACTTAATTAATTGTAGTAACTTAATTTTATTAGGGATGGAAGGGATATTTTAAAGAAAGATTATCTACCTAAGCAGATCCTACAAAGAGAACATAGAAAAAAACAAAACAAAAACGAATCTGAATATCTAAGGTATATGATGGTGGACTTCTCATTTTCAAATCTAAAGTTCGAAGTCCTACAAGGGAATTTTAAAGAATTCATTGTTTTTACTGAATATCTAAGTCTCTATTTTTACCATCCTGAATATAATTGGAAAAACATGTCTGAGTACAAGTGAAAAATTCCTTGGATTGGATCATGTTCAAAGCCTTATTAACATTGTACTAGAAATGATGGGTCATTTTGACTCACTTATTTGCCAAAATATCCATTTCTAAGGAAATTTTAAGGTATGCTTACAGCATTCTTCTTGTATTTCATTTTAGATTGTGAGGTCAGTGGGATACTCTATTGATAAGTATGCTTTTATATAGCAGCCTCTGCAGTATACTTTGATGCTTAATAAATGTTCATAATTATTAACACTGAAAAACAGGTACATTTCACATGATATACATCGAGCACATAATAAGTACATATTGTAAGGACATTAGAAAACTCTCTAAACCATCCTGATCAAGATAAAAATAGTGCAGGCAATCACTTGCACCCCTGATCCTAACAACTACTGGTTTAATTTCTCTAACTATAGCTTAGATTTTCTGGTCTATATATTTATACAAATGGAATAAAAATATATGTGCTTTTTTGATGTTTGTCTTGTGTCATTTAGCATATTGTTTTGAGAGACCTCCTTAGGGATCACTAGTGAATTAATTATCCCCCAAACATTCTGCGGCTTAAAGCAACAGTATGATTTTGTAGTTTCTCTGGGTCAGGAATCCAGACTTGACTCCCCTGGGTGTTTTTGAATCAGAATATCTCATGAGG
This sequence comes from Rhinolophus sinicus, assembly GCF_057876585.1. Lineage (NCBI taxonomy): Eukaryota > Metazoa > Chordata > Mammalia > Chiroptera > Rhinolophidae > Rhinolophus > Rhinolophus sinicus. The sequence continues at coordinate 13,154,999 of NC_142503.1, read as the reverse complement.
CTATGGTCAAGTTGTCTGCTGGGGCTGTAATCATCTGAAGTCTAAATTTTGCAGAAAATTGACATCCAAATTTACTTACATATTCATTAGCAGACCTCAGGTCTACACTGGCTGTTGGCTTGGAGACATCAGTTTCCTGCCCTGTGAGCTCCTCTATATTCTCATGCATGACAGCTTGATTCCTTCAGGGCTCTAAGAAAGAAAGAGAGAGAACCAGAGAGTTATAGTAGAATAGGCAAACATGACTAAAGCCAACATTTTACGCTGTTTTTGAAAATGACAGCCCATCACTTTTATCTAATTAGAGTTACTAGGTCCTACACTAACTTAAGAAGGGGGAATTACATACATGTGTAAATAGCAATAGACAGTAATTATTATGGGTAATTCCAATCAAAGTCTATCCTCCTACCTACACCCCGTGATTCATATTCCTCTTATCAAATACACTGATACCCACCCAAGGTCCCTGCAGTATGGTCCCATTATACTGTTAGCTCAAAGTCCAAAGTCTCATCATTTAATGCGGATGAGGCTCTTTGGGTATAGATCCTTAAGCATATGATTTGTGATCAAAAGATACGGTGAATGTTTAAAAGAAAAAAAAAATAGTACAGTAAAAGACACATTGCCATTAATCCCCCTCAATATACTCCCACTTGCTTTGAATACACTGATCCCATTGTTTTTGCCACTTTCTGAAGTAGTACTGAAAGTCCTCTTCCGTGAGGGTTTTTAGTTGTGCTGCCGTGGCTGCCTTCATGTCCTGATCATTTTGACTTTGGGGAAGAGCCAGAAGCCCCATGGTGCCAGATCCAGTGAATAAGGTGGATGAGGACACACCGTTATATTTTTATTTGACAGAAATTGCCATACCAGAAGCAATGTGTGACACGGAGCATTGTCATGATGGAGGATGATTTAGGGCCTGCTTTAAAACACAACCTTCTCTCAACCGCAGCTCACACCCGACTGACTACACTGAACCAGTTGAAACTTGTCACACACTGTTACTAAGTTTTGACGCGCCACTTTCCATTTTGAAGATCCCTGCCTTTCCGTTGGATGGCACTCGACAGTAGCATTCATCATATATTGTAATCATACCTTGTACTTATAGTTTAAATAAAATATAACACATTCTGCAATGAAAAATACACAGTAAGTTTCAATAAGATATCTTTCCTATGTTTCTCACATTTCTCTCACATTACATCGATTATTGTATTTCACCTGTTGGAGAAAGTGTTGATAGTGAGATTACTATATAATATTTCTGACTTTATTTCTAGATTTTACTGTGATATGATAAACATAAGTTTCCTACTCATAAAATGTACATAAATTATGTAGTCCAAATACAATTTTAAGACTGTGACCTATCTTTTTAGCATAGGGTGAAGTGTTAACTAAAAGCAACTTTTGAAATTAATTGCTCTGCCACCATCTTCTTAACCTCTTAAACTTTTAAAGTTATTCTTCCCCAAGGGATAGTATATTCTCTTTGTGAGGAATTCTGTAACAGAATGAAAGTCATAAATTTTTGGGTCCTGATCTTAATGTGGTCCAGGGTGAACAAATCGTTTTCTAAGGAAAATTCCTGCATCACATTAGTTTTCTAAGTGCCATAGGTTACTACTTAACACCAAAGTCCATTTATTAAATTGATGCCAGAGAAATACTCATTTTGCTTTACTTTGGTAACTACATTTTCTTTTCTCTCTCTCTTCATTCACTTTGCTTTTCTGTTCTCTAGAGAACAATTAATTAACCCTACTGTGTGCTCAGATACCCAAGGATTACCTCTTTTTCCTTGATAGCATTTTGTCCTTCAGCATTGAAATATCACTCATTTTGTAAAATCTTGTGATGGTAAAAGTATATTCCCACCGATGTGTGTTACGATAAGACCCTGCTACTGGTCATTGGGTGGTATTTCTAATCTGTTTAAAAAAGAGTACATTGTATGACTAAAATCAACTTTATCTTCCAAATAGTTTTACATATTTCAATATAAAAATGATAAAAAAATCTCTCTTAGATGATATAGTACCTAAACTTACAATGCGATATTTTACTGATTACTAAATAGTACCATGTGCATATCCAGAGAATTTCTACTTTATGCTCTCTACTCCCAATCCCTTCCATTTGGTAACTTATTGCTGCCCCCAATCAAACATAACATGTTTCTATTGTTATTATCTGTATCCAAAAGCTTTGTCTCTGTTTTAAGAGTTCTATCTCTAATATTGCCATTACTCCTTACCTATTTTATTCATTTGTTTATTCATTCATTCACTCAGTCAGTCATTATTTCTTCCCTTGAAAACTTAATACAAAACATGTGATCTTCAAGGATCTTAAAACACAGTTAGTAAGCAAACAAGACAATACAACCAATGTTTCTGTCAGGCTCCACCTCTGTTGCAGATTGAATTTTGAAAAACGAACTGAATATGTGAAAACGGGTATGGTATAGAACAGGTAATCTGAGAATACAGCACTTTTTTGTTTCATAAGTAATCACTATTATAATCATATAAACTATTAATGAATTGACTAAATATAACTGTGGTGGTTTCCCATTAGTGTTACATGGAGCTAATCATTTCAAGTTTCAACCAGGCCAGCTAAGAGATTAAATAATCCATTAATTAACTAATGGTCTACATTATTTAAATACTCAAACTGATTATTATCAACAGCTAATGTAATCCAAATACATTTTGTAATATTTTGATGTAACTTTTATTGTTATCCAACAATATATATACTTCTAAATTACAGTTCATTGATTGTATTGCACATCTATTTTCAAATCAGACATAACTTCTGAAACATTTAGACTAAGTGATTTATTATTAATTCTAAAAATGTTATGAATATGCAACCAGATCCAAGTCTAAAAAAAAAACCAAACAAACAAAAACTGGAATTTTTCTTTTACTTGAATTATTTGCCAGAATGTGTATAAAGAATAGAGTGTATAATATTTTAATAGATACTTTAGATTGACAATTTACTATTTATTTTACTTTTGTTGCTGGTCTACATGGAAAAAGCCTTTTATTCTTTAAATATAAATAAGTCTTTGTATTATGAACTTTGAATTCAAAACTAAATATCAGGTTAACCTCACTAAAAACATAGAAGAGTATGTGGATCTATCCTGAAGATGAGTGTCAGTTGTAGCCATTGTTATGTCTTTCTCATTTTAGTTGTTAGAAACCATACTTTTCTCTGAAAGTTTTTTAAATTAGTTATAGCTACATTATATAGATTTATAATTTACATATATTATATTCAATAGCTAATAAAACTATGTCATCTCTTATTAGCTTAATATCAACAGTGTTCCAGAAAAGGTTCTAAAAACATTTGTTCAAATTGTTGCTTTACTGTGCTGTGTTTGAGTAATGGATGATGTAAATTTAGAGAATATGGAGCAGGCTGCCTATAGATATTTTATAAGTGTGTGCTTCATAAATGATAAATATTTTATTCTAGGTGCTAACATGATATGTCAAGAGACATCAAGAAACAAATACATTTTCACACATGCATAAAACTGTCTCCACGCAACTCATTACACATTCTTCTTTAATAGTTAATTTACTAATGAAGTGTGTCTTTGAAAGCTAAGTTTTCATATTTTGCTAATGCATTTTTACTTCTTTTATATAAAAGCCCCCCAAAAGCAGTTTTGAAATAAATTGTTATACTTGCTATGTGATTCTCATCAAAATTGTGTCCCTGTTTTTGTCCTATGTGTTTTCAAGAAAGAAGTGAATTTATTTCTGATGTGCTATGATTTATGTTCAAGTCACCTACATTTTCCTATAAAAATAGTCCTTTCTTCATATTGTTATGTATTTTTCTATATTTTATCTTTGTCTTCTAAGAGTTCAGAAACTAAAATAAACCTTGAAACATTTCACTTTACTATGGCAAGAAACCAAAATGCTATATGAGCAGGTTATATTGTTTCAATGTTTCCAAATATCAGAAATGAACAAAAGGTGGGTAGTGGAGGTTATGTGACTAAAAAAAGTTTTCATATAAAGGATAACTGTTCAGATCTCTTGGAGAAATAATTTTTCAAATATATGGTTGTGATTTGAGAAAATATTACAGTTGTCTTAGCTAAAAATAAAGCAGTGAAACTTACGGAAATACTTAGTGGAATTTTGATCTTATAAGTTACAGTAGAATATTAAATATGAACTCTACATAGTTTAAAAGCATTCAATGATGCATAAATGACAAAAAAATACTTTAAAATTTCATTAATGTTATTTATCATTCTTATTAAAGACCTCTTCTCTACTGAAATGTTACTCTCTATATCTGTTTAAAGAATATTCAATCATTTTAATTTAGAAAGTGAAAATTTACTAATGTATCTCAATTAATTAAAAATCAGTGTCTACCTATTAAATCTTCACTGCTTTTTACATTTTGAGTTAAAATTTTTCATTATCTTTAAAGAAAGGAAATAGTTGACAATGAATGTTTTTTGTTTTTTTAATTCTAAATCTGAACAATTGATCTAGAAAAAAACCTTTTCAAGTTATAAAAGCAATGCCTCTATGACAAAAAGTGCCTCTTTAGTGGAAATTTTAAGTATTAATTTGTATCTCAGTTTGTCTTGCTGTATTTTCTTTTCTAATTTTAAGGTTAAAATAGAATGCCAAACTATTAAATTACAAAAAAACAAAATTTCTTTTAAGTATAGAAACAGTATTCTTACAAGTGATTTACTGGTAATTTATTTTCCCAATTTTATTCCTTTTAGTTAGTAAATGTTCATTTAGTAGAATGACAGCAAGGGATATTGTTTTTCTATTAGTAAGTATTACTTATTAAGTTATCATAAATCAGTAACTGGAGTACTCTTACAGATCGTAATATAAATAGCAATATTAACAGCAAGTGGAGGAACACTTCAGAAAAATAAATGATTGTGGTAACACATGGGACACTGTGGAGAGAAAAGTCATAGTCAAACCAAGTATTAAATTACAGATAGACAATTTTCAGAGAATACCATGTAAGGTTGGAATATAATGCATGTGAAATTATTCCATTTGTATTTTATAGCTGCACTCCAATTCTGACAAAGGTGATGGGTCTGTCAAGTACATCCTTACTGGAGAAGGTGCCGGGACTATATTTATCATTGATGATACCACGGGTGACATCCACTCAACGAAAAGCCTAGACAGAGAGCAGAAGACCCACTATGTGCTTCATGCCCAGGCTATTGACAGACGGACAAACAAGCCTCTTGAACCCGAGTCCGAGTTCATCATCAAAGTACAAGACATCAATGACAATGCTCCAAAGTTCACAGATGGACCATACATCGTTACTGTGCCTGAAATGTCAGATATGGGTAAGAAACATCATTTTTATGCTTTGACTTAGTATATTCTGAGGATCCAGAAATCATCTTTTGAAGACCAGCTTTTAATGTGTGTGTGTGTGTGTGTGTGTGTGTGTGTGTGGTGTGTGTGTAGACATTTGAAGAAGTTCCCAATTATTTTTAATAATTTTCTGTGCCCTAAATTATTAAAGAATAGGGATTCTACATATATAATATTTATTAGAATTAATTTCTGAACATATAAGTGTAAATAATGGTTTGCTCTCAAGGAAAGACTATCATAAATTAGAAAGGATGGAAAATTCTTGCTCTGTTAACATGTTTTTTTTAACCATGTAAATATTTCATGGATATTGTTAAGAACATACCAACACATTCAAAATGACAATTTGCATAGATAATGAAAGACAATAGAATGTCGGAAATCTTTCGCTATGTCTTTTAAGCTTACAGTTTATGAACAAATTACAGTAACATTAATAACATAAGTAATGGCTACATTAATCAATTAAACTTCTCACATACTCCTAAGCATTGACATATGTCACTTATTTTTAAATATACTGTGACGTATTTAGAATACCACTTTACAGATGTACAAACTGGCACACCGTACTAGAGTAACTTTCCCCAGTTCACATATGAGTTTGTAGAAAACAGCCAAGAACAAATTGACTCCAGATTCTCCTGAATGTAAAGCTGACACTACAGTCAATAAATTGTAATCTAGGTCTCCACTCATCCTAATGAGCTGGGGCTTTCCCACTGCTCACAAATAGCTGTAGTCTATCTGTTATATTTTGTTTCTATCTCATATGATGGATTTCTTAGTTGTAATTATAATAAAGTTCAACTATCATAATATTTTTTCTACTGTTTTTTGAGTCTTCAAGCTTAGATTTAGAACACATTTTTTGAACAAAGATTTTAATATTTAAGTTTGCTGCATACATATGACTATTATTTTAAATTAAGGTCATTGTCATCATTAATTAAATCACTGTTTATTAGATGTACAATTTTTAATTTGGAATAATTTTACAGTTTTATTGAGGTATAATTGACATCTGGCACTGTATAATTTTAAGGCGTAATGACTTAACTTATATATGTTGTGAAATGATTACCACAGTAAATTTAGTTAACAACCTCCTTCTCATATATATATACAGGGTTTTCTTTAATGGAAGTTTGTAGTTTTGTCCCTTCCCAACTCCAGCCCATCTTAGGTCTTCTGAGCCAGGCAAATAGTTCCTGTAGGTTGGGGAAGCAGGTTGGACAGAGAGGCTAAGTTCTCCTTCTTGACCAGAGTCTCAGGGGAGAAAGCTGTTGCCAAACTGGCTCCCTTTGGACCTGAGTAGAACACAGCAGCCAGCCTTAGAGAGGCTGGGGGAGGCCCAGAAGTCACTCAGGCTCACTGTTCTCTAAGGACAACTGCGGGGAAACTGAAAGTCTCAACACTGTTAACCCTGGCAGCTGAGAGTTTCCATGGAAACTTTAAATAGACGTCCCTTTAGCACTTTGTCAAGGGACTGACAGCCCTTGACAAGCTCCTTCTGTCTGACAAAAGCAAAGGACTCTATGACTCTACCACTTGTGAGATTGCCACGGTAAAGTACTTCCAGGGTCTACTTAAGACCCCCAGGAACACGAGAAACAACCATAACCATAGAGGACAAAGCACTGGACAGGGAAAACTAGGCAGAGCAGTCATTACCAAGACTGACAGTTTATCTTAGAGTAAATAATAAGAGCACTAGTGTTTTAGGGACACTACAAAGGGATTTCTGCAACACAAAGCCACATTTTCTACAAATAAGTAAACAACAAAAAAATGTAATATATGGATCGAGGCATGGATGGTCACTGATCAGGCCAAATTATTGTTCTGGAACTTGAAATGGGAAGAAGTAGCTAAAAATCAGAGAGCAAAAGTACAAAAATATGGTAATTTTGGGAAAAAGATGACACTTGGAGGATATGTTTGTAAGACTGTATGATTAACATATATTCCCAGGGAGCAAAATAGAGGAGCTAAAGGAGAGAAGCCATAATATTATTTTCTTGAGGTAAAGAATATAAGAAATTTACAAGTTTAATAGATTTTTATGAGTTCCAGAAAGGGTTAATATATAAATCCTGGCAAAGTTCCTAAAACCTAAGTAAAAGAGAAATTTTATAATTTTTTAGGTTTTTAAAAATTTCCTACTAAGAAAACAAATATTTGGCATCATCATATTTATCACTTAAAAGACTGGACTCTGGTCAGCAATCGGATACTATTCTATTTACAGCCTTTGTAAAAAAATGATTCATCTGTGAGGGTGACAGAAATCTTTGAAGAAGGATCCAGAAAGTATATCATTCTTTTATTTTATGTGTAAAATATATTTGAGAAGATAGTTAAAATTGAAAATATTGGAAATGAATCAAAAGACAGATCAAAAAGTCATGGGAAATGACGAGAGGAAAAAAATATCAGCAATGTACTCTGAAATATATATGTAAGTGAGTGTGTGTGTGTGTGTGTGTGTGTGTACACAGAGTTAAATCTAAAGGAATACATTTGAGGATGCTAATGGATAATGTACAGTCTAAGAACCATGAAGCATCAAGGAATTATTACAGTGAAGGCTGTAGTTTGAAGACTTGAGAACAAGACATTTCAAAATCCTCAGAACAGGCGAGGAGAAGATAGGAATGGGAAACAGCTAGAATTTTTAAGTTCTTTTACTGAGATGAGTGTGGTTGATGGAGAAATATTTAATATCTGAAAATAATAGAGAAAAATAATGTAACAGTATGTTTTTAGTCTTTATACTACAGTGGTTCTAGGCCTGAGTCTATTGAAAGAGTATGGCAAGCAATAGGCTGAACATTGGAAATTATATTGTTTGTGCATCCGTGTGTGTGTGTGTATGTGTGTGTGTGTGTGTGTGTGTGTGTGTGTAAACTCATCATGGTGGAAAAACAGATACATAAAAATCATCATGTTAGCATTCTACTCACACTGGAACATGAGTGTTATAGGAGGTGATACAAAAGTTAGTAGAGGGAGATGCTCGCTTTACATTGGTGCTTCAGAAGAGGTGACATTTGCATTGATTCGGATTTTAGAAATAAAAAGCTGTTGTAGAGCAGGGAGCAGCACATAGTGGCAGGGGAAACAGATTCAGTCTGCTTTTGTTTTTGTAAGTAATGGTTTACTAGAACACAGTCGCCCCCTTTCATGTGCATATGGCTTGTGGTAGGTTGGGCACTGTGGTGGAAGAGTTGAGTGAAGACTTACAAAGCCTTAGACTCACAAAGCCTAAAATATTTCCCGTGTTGCTTTTTACAGAAAAGTTTGCCAACCTCCATCATAAGGGATTTCAGGGCTGAGACCAGAAGCAGGGTGATTATGAGAGGATAAGGTTATGGTCCTGATGTACAAAGCATCTGCTGATCTAGGCCAGTTAGTGTCCTGCTAACCCTGCTGAATATACACATATACACAAAAATATGGCATGCATTACAAATAACGGGATCATGCGTCTTTAGGTAGACACTGTGAATTATCCAACTATTGCCTCCCATTCGGTGGTACTAAGAAAACTCAGTTTTGTTCAAGCTGGCCCTATGCAGAGTTAAATATTCACCTCCCCTCACTCCCTTTCATCTATGAGTGGCCATGTGACAATGGAATGGAGCTTCCAGGAAAGATACAGGTTTCCTGACAAAAAGACATTGCTGGTACACATATTTCACACTCATTGCCACGTGCCTTTCTTGCCGCCTATAAGGAAAATGTGGTACAGAAATGCAGCTGCCCCTTGCAACCATAGAATGAAAGCCTGTTGCTAGGTGAGATAGAGCAGAAAAGATCAAGGGTCTGGAAGAATGATGCTTCTGCATCACTGATACTCCAGCCCTGGTCTGCCAATCCCAAAACCTTTCTTAAGAAAGCAAACCCTTATTATTTAAGCTCTTTAGTTCAATCTCAGATACATGCAGCTACGGTGAATCCGAATTGGTACTTGGACAAATTTGAGATTTTAACATGGACCTAATAAGCAAAGAATTGAATCTAATACTGAATCCAAAGGACTAGTGAGAAAGGTTTCAGCATCAGATAAGAAACAGTGATGTCATTTTCCATTAGGTGCCTTGATTTGGGGACAATACATGAAATCATCACTCTTCCCCTTCCACTGTGGAGCTATGATGCTAGTTGATCTTGCGATGGCGGAGATGTTCCTTTCCGCCTGCGGCAGAGCTAACAGTTGATTTCAGATATCTAATCTTGTTTGCCATTAACTGTAGATTCAATTGTCCCCATACAAGTACTGATCAGTGGATAAAAGGAGATTGGACATTTTGAATGTGGACTTTGAATGCTGTAGAAAATCTAAATTGATCGCCACAAAATAACCAGTTTTACCGGAGTCTACAACTGTAGGTTGCCACAGCAGTTGTGATAGAAATCACGGAAACAGCTGCAAGGGATATGTTTTGAGCACTTACTACGGGCCAGGAGTTGTGTGCCGTTTGCAATAATTTCATGTTTGTGTTATCATGAGGACAGTGTTAAAATGATTCTGGTTTTATAGAGGATGAAGCTGGTACATATAATCAATGTACCCAAGATCACATGGTTAGTAAAAAGTGCAACTGGAAACTATTTCTAATCTAGGCAGAACGTCACCTTTTGACTTCCACTTTTTAATGCAGTTTTAAAAATTAAATCTAGATCAAGTTGTTTGTGGAATAATAATAACAAAAATTTGGATGTTCCAGAATTGGTACAGTTTACTGAGCCAGAGGTGGGGGTCTCCTTGAACCATTAGAATAGATTTGATGTTAGATAATGTTCCTTTTGATTAAGATATAGGATTTGGGGATGGCCAGATACCAGAAGGAGGAAAATTTATCCTGAATTGCCTGGAAGTAAAGGAATAGCCATTTATTTATACTACACTCGAATCCCTGGGGAGTGCAACAGGACATGCTTTTGAAAAAAAATCTCTCTGAAAACCCAAAATATGTACCTTAGATACAGTGTAGATAAATATTTGACAGGTTCCAGGTAGGTATGTTTACCAAAAGCTGAACAAAGTTTGTGACGTGGATGATGTGGACACTGAGGCAAATGGAGTCATCTAGGCACTTTCTAGAGTAGAAATTAGCTTCATTCACTGAGCCAAGGAGTGGAGTTCAGATGGAGGAACAGGTGTGCTTATGACATTGTGACAGTATGAAGTACTGTATTTATCCCCATGCTTAAGGACAAAATAAATGGTAAGTAAATTCATGATTAAACTACACACATTGTAACTTTCAACCTGCTAATAAAAACACAACCACTAAAAACCAAAACAAACAAATGTGATGACAGACTTTAATGTAACATATGAATCCAATAACCAAAAAGAAATGACATGAATTTTAAGTGAATTTGAAAATAGTACATTTCAAATATTGATGTTAAACCTAGTAAGATGAGAGGTAAACTGAAATATGCGTAAACATCATACATGGCAGAGAAAGACTAATTTCCTATTATGTAAGGGGCTTTTTGTTTGTTTGTTGTTGTTTTTAGTGAGATGCCATTGGTTAATAACATTATATACGTTTCAGGTGTACATCATTGCAATTCACTATCTGTATACACTATAGCATGCTTATAACCAAAAATCTAGTTTCCATCCAGCACCATATATTTCATTCCCTTTACCCTCCCTCTACCCCCTTCCTATCTAGTAACCACCATTTTGCTACCTGTATCTATGAGTTTGTTTTTTATGTTTTATTCTATTAGTTTTTTGTTTGTTTGTTTTAGATTCCACTTATGAGTGAAATCATATGGTTTTTGCCCTGTTTTGTCTGACTTATTTCACAGAGCATAATACCATCAAGATCCATCCTTGTTGCAAATGGCAATATTTTATCTTTTTTTATGGCAGGGTAGTATTTCTTTATATATGTCACATCTTGTTTATCCATTCATCTGCTGATGGACACTTAGATTGTTTCCGTATCTTGGCTATTGCAAATAATACTGCAGTCAACATAGGAGTACATGTATCTTTTCGAATTAGTGTTCTCATAATCTTTGGATAAATACTCAAAAGTGGGAATACTGGATAACAAAGTAGTTCTATTTTTAATTATTTGAGGAACCTCCATACTGTTTCCCACAGTGACTGCACCAATTTACAATCCCACCAAAGTGTCTAAGGGTTCAATAGGGGCTTTCTTAATAATAAGAAAAAATATATACTACAACCAAATTAAAATGGGGAAATAACATTAGCAGGAGGCTCACAGAAAAAATAAACACATGTTCATTATCCCCATAAAAACCTCAAATTTTATTCGTAATTTGAGAAATCACAAAGTAGGAGGAGATATCCAGGTTTACCTACCAACTATGAAGTTTGATATTTCAGAAATTTATTAATGTGCAGATATGTTAGCAGACAGGTAAATTCCCGTAGTTTTTTGAAGGGGAATTTGACAATATCTACTGATATTTCAAAGAGAACATACTCATTTATCAAGCAGTGTCTATTGTAGTGAACTATTCTGTAGGTATGCTCACACGGACATGCAAAGATAGATGTAAAATGGTGCCTACTGTAGTGTTGTTTGTAATAATCAACAATAGAAAACACATTTACAGGACACTGATAGGAAGGTTTTCAGATAAAGGACTCTGCACACATGAGAATACCCTATGCAGCCTTAGCATGAATTAATCTGTATGTCTATGCACACATGTGAAGGTCTATATTATTTTAGTAAGAAAAATGTTTTCAGAAATTCATGTGGAATAGTCTCCTGTTTATTTTAGAAAATAAGGATGTGTTGCAGAATATGTGTGATATACACAGAAATATGTGAAGAAAACACACACATACAGGTGAAAGTGATTTCTTCCAAAAATGGTTCGTGGCTTTATCTGGTATGACAGAATTATTTTTTATTAAAAAACTATATGTATGTTACTTATAAGATGATAACAGACAATAAAATGTAGATTTGTGATAAAAAATAATAAGTTTTAAATTACATTAATACTTAGTTTAAACATGTACCAGTTTCTAATACTAATAAAGGCTAACAGTGTAGATTGGTGACAAAATTTCCTCTCAGCGTATGGTACCTTACAATATCAGTGTTTTTATCATATAGTCATTAATTGAGTTTTGAACCATCATGTCATTAATTTTTTTTTTCTCTCCTTGTATCCCTCCTATTCTTTCTGAGGAGAGGGAGGGACATTGAAAGCATGTGATATGCTGAGTAACAAAATGATAAACAAAACAAGGACTCTAAATTCTAGCAGCCTATAGACATAAACACAAAATTTCTGTAGAGAGGACAGAGTCCAGTTTGCTGATTAGAGAATAGGTCCTCTATGAATCTTATGTAATGCATAGGACTTTGTCAGTTGGACAAGAAAGTAAAAGGGCATTTCAAATAGACAATACAGTGATGAAACAGACTCCTCTCTTGCCTGTGAGTCTATAGTCTACTTAGGGTGTGTGTGTGTGTGTGTGTGTGTGTGTGTGTGTGTGTGTGTGTGTGTGTTGTGTTGTGTTGAGAGGGAATAAACAGGATCATCATGCAAATGATGAATTCCTTTTTATAACCCAGCAAAATATACTTTGATAATATGGAGAAGATAGCACCAGGGTCTTCCTGGGTTTGTAAGTTTTTATCAGATAATTGTTTCTTGTGTATCCGTAGTGCTAAATAATGGTCATGGAGCCCTCCAAGTAATTGCTGTGTGCTGTATTGGCAGTGAGAAAAGCATAATGTGGTTACATATTCCTTGTCAGTGGATAATAGCAAGCAGGCAAAGTCTGTGGGAATCTGGATGGTTTAATAAAGAAAGATACACAATAAACGGAAGCAGTTTTCAATGCATGTTTTAATACAGTTTTTCTTTATCGCTTTGATTTACATCATGTAATTTCAACCACTGTCTAGGCAATTATATCCCCCTAAGGCAGAGTTTTTCAGCCTTGCTCTTGTTGACATTGTGGACTGGCTATCCTGTGCATTTTAGGAGGTTTAGCAGCATCCCTGAACTCCACCTGTTAAATGCCAGTAGCATCCTTCCCCCTACTGCCATATTGTGATGTCTTCAGACATTGCCAAACGTCCTCTGGGGAGCAAAATTGCTTTCAGTTGAGAACCACTGCCCTAGGGAAAATGCAAGATAGAAGAATCAAAACATTGCAAAATGGAAGAAGCATGAATTGAAGAATATGGTATTTGTTAAATGTATAGTCACTTTCAAAGAGCATCCCATAATGTTAGAAAGTTCATGCTATATATTTCATGAAAAAAAAAAAAAAAAAAAAAACTATTCTAGCTGCCCAGCAACTTTGATGTTTAAACATTAATTGCCCTATTTAAATGTGCAATATAATAAAAACAAGGTAGAAATTTAAATAAAGATAAGTTATTTGTGCTCAGTGAAAGAAGAGTGATGGCATGGCTACTTGAAAGTTATTACAGCTCTCATTTTTTTTTTTTTTGTTTAATTTTAAATTGACCTGTTTTATAGCATTGATTTATAAAAGGACCATTTGAATTGTGATAGGTGTCTAGTAAGATACTATCTGTCATATTGCTCTTTTATTACTTACGTAAAACAATGATTAAATTCAATCAAGTGGACATATATGGCCAGAATGACATAATGTTATGGAGGACCAATGTATCCTAAATAGGCCCATGAAGAGACTTGTACACATTTTATCAATGCACATTTAATATTTTTGCAGTGTTTTTTTTGTTTGTTTGTTTGTTTGTTTGTTTTTGTTTTTGTTTTGTTTTTTGTTTTTTTTTTTTTGTGTGTGTGTGTGTGTGTGTTTAATATACAGTACATGGTGACTTTACCACCTCTCACCAGTTATTCTGTAGAAGTAGTTCTTTATTTTTATTTTATGTAATTTTAATAAATGTCTAAATTTTTCAGAACTGAGACTTAAGAATTTAAAACGAAAAGTTAATATTAATTGTCATAGCCCAAAGAGGAAAAGAACCATGAGACAAAATTATACCTGCTCTTGGAGTCAGCTTTCAAGTGCATCTGTACATTTTAGAAAGGAAGATAGAACAAATAAAATTATATTTGTAAACAGTATTGCCATTTTCAGATATAAAGTGCATTATTAGTGTCTTAAGACATTTGACAATCTTACAGTGACATACATTATTATAATAAAAAATCTGGCAAACGTTTTTTATTTTATTTTATAGATAAATTTTTCATAACAGTATGAGTAATTTTGTCTCTTATATTTGTATATAAGTATACCCGATTTTCTGCAATTACAGTCTTTCTTTCACATTAGAATCGGGAGTTTTTAATACAAATTTGTATTTGGTGGCATTGCAGTCACTTTAAACTTTTTAAAATACCGTGATTTAGATCTAGAAATTATTTCAAAGAAAACCATACCAGAGCTCAATCCAATTTGCCTGAAAATAAATGTCATATCATCTTAATTTTTACAGAAACATTTATAAGGAAATATATAAATCTATCTACTCTCTTCTATGTATTATTACAATATGCCTATAAGTAAACATTATCAAAAGCACTTAAAATTATAACATTATATGAACAATGGTTTCTAATTTATTATAGAGAGAACAAAATATTACATTGTATGAAAATAATGAGTATAAAATTGATAAACTTTAGCTTCAGTGGAATACTGAAACTTAGTTTTGCACATAAAGAAAAAAAATGAAGTTTTATTGCATGTCCCTTTAATTCGTATCTTTGAAGATGCAAGTTTTCTTGTCTTTGGAGATATACTAACACATCCTACTTATTTTCACATCTTTGTTCCCCTCTCTAATCTTACACCCTCAGGCCCTTTTCCATTTGAAGCTGTGTTCTGTGTTGCACAGCAACAAGGAGAGAAACCAGCTGTGCTTACTTATTTCACTGCTTGTAGGGGGACTGATTTAGTTCTGCCCAAACATCTTGGGAGCTGCACCCTGGATATCTTCCAGGATTCTAGTAGCCATTTTAAAAGCATTACCCTGGGGCATAATCTTCAAAATGAGTTCATTTCAATAAAGTGAGGCTGACACTGCAGCTGCACATGGCAAATTGGAGTGCATCTGAAGAGGCACACCTGACAACTGATAAACACTAATTTGAACAAAAACGTCTGTTTCATACTTTTTTCTACTTGTTTTCAACTTACAACACTTTGTGTCAGTTAGCTATTATTTTGTAACAAACCAACTCACAACTTAGTGGCCAAAACATCATCCATTTTAAAACTATCAGAAAGAGACGTTAAGGAAATCCTATTTACGGTACCTTCAAAAACAATAAAATATTCAGGAGTAAATTTAACCAATGAGGTGAAAGATCTATGAGGTAAGAAATTGTAAAAAATACACATAAATGGAAAGATATTCCATGATCATGGATTATAATTGATATTGGTAAAATGTCCATACTACCCAAAGAAATCTACAGATTCAATGCGATCCCCATTCAAAATCCCAATGGCATTTTTCAAAGAAATAGAAAAATCAATACTAAAATCTATATGGTACCACCCAAGACCCCAAACTGAAGAAATCTTGAGAAAGAAGAACAAAGATGGAGGAATCACACTTTCTGATTTCAAACTATATTTCAAAACTATGTTAATCAAATCAGCATGGTGTCAGCATAAAAACAAACAAATAGATCAATGGAACAGAGGAGAGAGCCCAGAAATAACCCCATGCATACATGTTTAGTTAATTGTTGACAGAGGAGCCAATAATATATAGTGGGGAGAGAATAGTGTCTTCAGTAAATAAATGTGAAAACTGGACAATATGCAAAAGAATGAAACTGGACCCCTATCTTATAACTTACACAAAAATCAATTTGAAGAGGATTAAAAATGTGAATATAAAACCAGAAATCATAAAACTCCTAGAAGAAAACATAGAGGGTATGCTCCTTGACATCGGTTTGACAATGATTTTTTGGGGATTTGACACCAAAAGTAAAAGAAACAAAAAGAAAAATAAACACGGGGGACTACATCAAACTGAAAGGTTTTGCACAGGAAAGGAAACCATCAATGAGATGAAAACGCAACCTGTAGAATGGGAGAAAAATATTTCTTCTGCAATCTCTTGGAAGGATTTCAAGAGTGTGAGAGCAGAATCTTCTAGCGTTTTTTGAAAAGACTCAGATTCTACTACTTTATTTTTTCTCTATCCTATTATTCTAACCATATCACTTAAACCAGTGATCTGTAAATATTTATTGAATAATTACATGTTCACACTTTCCATCTACAATTTTGTTTGGGAGAAAGATTTTGTAGAAATAGAGTCTCTTAATTTTTTAAACACCATTGTTCTGATATATGATAAAAATTCATTCTTGTTTCATGGAGTAATGATTAACTTTATTTTCCTATATGTGATGAAATTTGTTATTGTAAATGGAAGAAAACCTCAAACCAAACTCATTTTTTACTTTTATTTAATGAGTGATGTGATCCACCAGATTACATTTTATGCTACTGCTGATTCCTTAGTTTCTCCATTTAGTTTTATAAAAGCAGACTGCATTTGGAATTCCCCCAACAGAATTGATCAATTTATAATAGAAATTTCTTCGCTTGAATAAATTATTTCACCATAAGTTGGATCCAATTCATAAAAATTAAATCTGCACATCATGTTTTAGAAAATATATCTAAAGAATGGTTTTCATGCGTATACCCCTCAGTGTAGGAAAATAGAATATTAAGCAAACCAATCATAGTTTTGGACATTTTGATGCAAGCTCTGTGCACGTAATTGTGAAAAATATAATAGACGATATTTCCAGTGGAATGTACTGGCATATAAGTTGCCTTAGAACTTAACACTTCTCTTGACTGAGATAATGTCTTTTTAAAAAATTAATACATGGTAAAATTCTTACTACAAGTGACTTTTGAGCATTCTGTGCTTACTATTTTATCACTTACCATCTTGTATTATACCTTATTTTGAACTTGTCTGATATTTTACTGTCTGTACATGCCTTAATTGTTTTCTTTTATTTCCATGTCATGTACACCTAATAAAATATTGCAAACCTAATATGCAATAAATAAAATAAATATAAAATAAAGAGTATATTTACTTTTCATAGAGACAGAGAACTATTATCCCAAGAGATATTTTCCCATATTTTTGTCATTTAATTCATAGATATAACACTTTTGTTGTTGTTGTTTATTTGTTCCTTACAGGAGACATAGACCAAACAAAAAATGTTCATAATAGACAGTTGCTATTACTCTGTTGTCATTGATAACATTACAGCTTATGCCATCACCCCTGTATTTTAACAAAAGCTCACCAATTGAAATTATTGTGAAATGCTATACATTTAAAAGTACTTGTAAGTGTGAAATCATTGTGTTGGAGTGTATGCTGCTGAAGTTCTGTTCTAAAAATTTAGATGTGCAGTAAATTCAACCTTTTAGTTGAATTTGGCTTCTAATTCTATTTTGAAGTTTGACTTCTCTTTTGAAACACTACTGTAGATACTTTACTCCATTCTCTAAGAGTCAGATGACAGAGAGAAGGGAAGGGACAGTAATGAGGTATGGAGTGAAGGAAAAACAATAGGGGTGAGGTGAATCCGTGAATCTCAGGAAGAGAGAGATGACACAGTGAGGAAGAGGCGTGTCAGTGTCATAGGTTCCTGCTGCCATCTACCAGACGTTATTGTTTCTGTCAGCTAAATTTCATTTCCCACCTTAGTAAATGGGAAATATATTCTCACTCCCATATACTGGTAAGGCGAGGAACCTGTGAAGTTCAATCTAGACTGTTTTTGGTCTTCAAAAGTTAAAAGGCCTATGTATACCTCACGCTTCTGTATCACACTGAAACACCATGGGATATTGGAGAAGTGGCACTGCTACAACAGTGGGCACTGCTTTGGAAGTTTATCACAGTATTGCATGACTATAGCAAGAACCAAACAAACACACATTGTATAAGTATACATGATGGCTTTTGTTTCACCCAAATGTTTGTGGTAATTTGAAATAGCAACAAAAACTAACCCTACTGGAAAAATCTAAATCTGCATCAATAAGCAATGTGAATGCGACATAGTTATTAAAGTTATGTCTACCTGGTTGGCATGGAAATACCTATGACATATCATTAGTGACAGAAAAAGCTGCATAGTGTTCTGTTTAGTACAGACATAACTACATATTAGACATTTGAATGAAAGAGGATAGAGTTATGGAAAGGCATACAAATACTATTAAGATCACTTTTCTGAAGCAAAATGACATTGGACATTTATATTTCTAAGATTATGTTTCACTTCTCTAATTTAACTTACCCAGTAAGATAAGTAAAATAAGCAAAACGGAATTGATGGGAGTGTTTCTCTATTGTTTTTTCAGCAAAGACCTGTAAGAGCACCAGCCTTGGAATTGCTTTGTAACAAAAGTTATACTCTGATATGGAGTTTGTGTGATTAAAGCACTTCCTGAAACTGCAAGTGACAAAGATATTGATAACTCAGTGATCCAAGGAACATTTCAAATACCTGTCTTACCAGATTTAATTTTCAGTCATAAATAAAAAAAAATTTATATATATATATACACATATATGCATATATATGCATATAATTATATACATATAATTATATGTAATTATATATACTGTACTATAATATAATATATATTATATATATTATATATTATATAATACATTATAATATATAGTTATATATTATAATATATAATTATGTATCATAATATATACTATAATATGTAATATATGTTATAATATATAACACATATAACATATATATAATTATATATATAAATTATATATCTATATATAGAGAGAGCTATAGATATATAAGTATATAGATATATAGATATAGATATGTAGGTGTTTTCCATATGTTGGTTACTATAAATATTGCTGCACATATATTATTTGTATATAATATAAGAAGCCTAGTGAGCCAATTAGACTACTGTCTATATTTGATTTATCTGATCCGTTGCTTTGCAAACACCTATATGTACAGAATGAGACTAGAATACATATATATATTTATGTTCACAGTATTTTAAATGCTCTCAATCGTATGTTTAAATAATTTGATTTCAGTTTAGAATTAGTTTTGGTATTCATCAAGAGAGGAAACAGGAAGAAACAGCACATGTAGATGAGCCAAAAAACAAGAACTACAAACATAAACAATTTTTTACATAACTTTTCATTAAGGCCATTATCCCAGAACATTTTGTAATATTGTCAATACAAAAAAACTATTGTCAACAAAGAAATACCAAATTATTGTGGAGGGTGGAGGCTCAGTAACTTGTGTCACTGAGGGAAAGGGATTTGCAGCAAAGTAACACCAGCCCAGGCTTAACGTTCGATGTGAATGAGAAGTCAACTTTTATTGTTTAAAGCCTTTAAAATTTAAGAATTGTTTATTACTGTGGCATAAATTGACCTGCTCTTTCTTTCTTTGGCATGTCAGAGAGGATATTCCAAAATGAAAACATGAATATTTCAAAAAGAAACAATAATAACAAATTAGGGTACCAATAGTGGATCAGAGATTCTGAAACTTCCTGGAGTATTGAAAACACTGAAAGCTCAATTAATGGAAGAAAGGAGACAAGTCACATTTATAACCCTAAACATTAAAAGTGCAAATTTTTCTGCTGAAGAAAGGCCTTGTAGATACAAGCACACAGAGAAGGACCTGGGAAGTCACCCGGACAACTTACTAAATTAAAGCTCATAACAAGGAAGACGGTTCAATTTGATCTGTGCATACAAGGAATATATGTTTTTGTTCTACCATAAAGGCATTGATGATTTTTTTTTTCCTAAGGATGACTCCCATAGGGGTATTGGGACACAAGAAAGAAGCAGAACATGGCTTTCATAAACCAAACATCCACATCAGAGGGAAACAAAAAAGAGTAAAATAGCTTTACTAGTAGGCAAATATCACAAAGTCCTGTCCTCCGACACAATCAGTCCTCACAGGGGGAACACAAGAGTCTACCTGCCTGGCAAGTATATCAAACCCATCCAGACACATTTATTAAGATGTTTCATTCCTATTTAAAGGGGTAAAAAAATCAACTCTATTTTACTTATTTGTTTGTTTGTTTTTATATTTAGTTTTCATTTTTCAGCTTTATTGAGATATAATTGTCAAATAGAAATTGTATTTAAGATGTTTTCGTATACTGTATACATTTGGAACTGATCACCATTATCAAGCTGATTAACATAACCATCACATCACATACTTGCCATCCTCAGTCTCTCCCTCTTCCCACCTGTCTCTCTCTCTTTCTCTCTCTTTTTTTGTGGTGAGAACACTTGAGATCTACCCTTTTTACAAATTTCAAGTATACAGTATAATATTAATGATTGTCACCATGCTCTCCGTTAACTCCACAGAATGTATTCACTGTGCATAACTGAAATCGTTTACCCTTTCACCAGGATTTCCCCATTTTCCCCTCCTCCTGGAAACTATCATTCTACTCTTTGCTTTATGAATCTGAATATTTTAGATTTCACATATAATTAAATAGTGCAGTATTTGTCTTTTTGCTGGCTATTTTCCTTAGTATAATGTTTTCCAGGGTCATCTATGTTGTCGCAAATGTCGGATTTCCTTTTTTTTAAAGGCTGAAAAATATTCCATTGTGTATATATTGAACACATTTTCTTTATCACTTCATCTATCAATGAACATTCATGTTGTTTCTATATCTTGTCTATTGTGAATAATGCTCCAATACATTGGCGTGCACATATCTCTTTGGTGTAGTGATTTCATTTTATTTGGATATAGACACACAGAAGAAGGATAACTGGATCATACGGCAGTTATTTTATTTTTTATTTTTTGAAGAATCTTCATACTCTGGGTCTATGATAATGGCTATTATCAAAATGATAAATCATAATAAGGATGGGCGATGGTGTGGAGAAAAGGGAATCCTTGTTCCCTGTGGGTGGGAATGTAAATTGGTACAGCCATTATAATAGCCATTCTAATAGGTATGCAGTGATATCTCATTATGGTTTTGATCTGCATTTCCCTAATGACTAGTAGTGGTAAGCACTTTTTCATGTACCCGTTGGTCATTTGTATGTCTTCTTTTGAGCAATTCAAAGGACCTATTCAGCTACTTTGCCCATTTTTAATCAAATTAATCAAATTATTTGTATTTTTGCTATTGTGTTATATGAATGCCTGTTATATTTTGGGTATTAAATCCTAATGAAATATATGGTTTGCAAACATTTTCGTCCATTTATAGGTTTCCTTTTATTCTGTTGATATACTTTTTTTTTTTTTTTTTTTTTTACAAAATATATAGATACTTTTTTTTTTACCCCCTGTGCAGAAGACTTTTAGTTTGATGCAATCCTACTTGTCTATTTGCTTTTGTTATCTGTGTTTTTGGTGACATATCCCAAACTTGACACGTTGCCAACACCGATGTCAATAGTATTTCTCTATGTTTTCTTCAAGTAATTTTACAGTTTCAGATCTTAAATTTATGTCTTTAACATGTTCTAAGCTCTCTCTCTCTTTCTTGCTCTTGCTCTCGCTCACTGTCTTCTCTCTCATTTTTAATCTGTGAGGTAAGGATATAATTGCATTCTTCTATATGCAGATATCCAGTTTCCCAGTACCGTTCATTCAAGAAAGTATCCTTTTCTTTGTGTATGATCTTTGCTCCTTTGTTGAAAATTAGTTGACCATAAATTTATTATTTTATTTCTGGGCTCTCTTTACTGATCCACTATTTCATATATCTGTTTTTATGCCAGTGTCATACTCTTTTAATTACTATTGTTTTCTACTGTATTTTGATATCAGAAAGTGTGATCCCCTAGTTTCGTTCTTGTTGCTCAAGTTTGCTTTGGCTATTGAGGGTCTTTTGTATTTACATATGAATTTAGGGATTTTTATAGGTATTACAGTGAATTTGTACATCACTTTAGGTGGTGTGAACATTTAAAACTATCAGTTAAACTCAATTTCTAAAAGACAATATTGTTTGTTTCAGTCAGCCTACTGCTTCATGATTTTATTTATTTATTTATTTATTTATTTATTTATTTATTTATTTATTTATTTTGAGATAAAGGGACACTGAATAAGACAGGGATTTAAATTAACAAATAAAATGATCATGTGCTTCAGAAAAAGAAAATTCAGATAAAATAGATTAATTTGCATTAAAACTACTTTGTTTATCCTGTGAAATATGGCATTTTATTGCTTTCATTAAGCAAGAGCAGGTAGAAATAAAGAGAAAGTTTTCAGGAAACAAAAAATACATTTTTAAAATAAAAGATAAGATGTTGAAATTAAAATAAATAAAAATTAGTGGGCTGAATAAAGTGATGGACACAGCTGAAGACTGAGTTGGTGACCTAGCAAGTAAATCCAGGGACATGTTGCATTGTGTAGAACAAAATCGCCAAAGTAGAAAAACATTTAAAATCCATTAACAGATGTGGATGATCAACTGAAAAGATCTTCCTTTTGTTGTGAAGGTATTGAACATAATAAAACCTGAATTTTCGACTTGAAGAAACCTAAATAAACACCACGCAGGAAAAAAATAATTAAGTTGAAAACACACATCTAGAATGTCTTTGGATAATGAGGAAATTCTAAAACATAAAAATAAGAGAAAATATTGAGGACAAATATTTTTATTATACTTTTCATGAGCAAAGACAGAAATGAGAAGACAATAGAAAACTACATAAAAATTCTACTTTAATTCCAGCAGCAAGGTAATCAAATATTAGAAAATATTGTTTTGTTCAGATATGAATGAACTCAGAAAACTTTGCATATGAAAAGAAAAGGAAAATGGAATAACCTCTTCCAGTGCACAAATGCACTAGAAGTATTTATTATTATGAAAATCAGCAAAATAGTAAGCTGTACAGTATTTCTAGAAGGAAGACTATATTGCATATAGAAAATAATGAGTAGAAAATGTGTCATATGCATTAAAACATTCTGAAAAGTCATTTGATTCTGACATTTTGAACAGTCTCATTTCATTCACAAAAGCTGAGAAATGCAGTCGTCTGAATCTTTTCAAATTATTCAAGTCATGTTCGTGGGTTTTAGAGAGAATAATTTCTTGTGTAATCAAATAATGCATATTCCTGAATTTTTATAATCTATGGAAATAAATGAAGACCAACCAAATGCAAACAAGCAAGGCTATTTATTTCAGTTTGCTATAGCCAGAGAGTTAATCATTATTTACATTTTGTCAGAGACTCAAAGGCAGGCAGAGGAGTGGGAAAGCTTTATAGGGGACAAAATAAAAAGCTTTCAGTAAGCCATGAATGATAGGAGAAATGAAAAGCCAAATCGTGGGTTGTGAGGCAACCAATAAAGGAGTTTAGCATCCTTAAATAAGGCTCCGAGAAAAGTATCATCAGACTCCAGGAGCTCGGCTTTGTTACGTGGACCATGGAAGAGGGCAGCTGAGAGGGAGCTGGAACCATGGAAAAAATGGCACTGCCAGAGACACCCCCAATGCAGAAAAAGGGTGTAAGATATACAGGAAGGGAGGGAGTAGCAGGAGGAGAGCAAAAAGGGGAACTCCTTTTTTCTGTTTTCCCGTTTCCCTCTAGCCCCTCCCATTATTCAGTTGATAAAGAAGCTCAATATCAGTGGGTTCCTGCAAACAGTGCAGAAAAGGGTAGGAAATTAATCTGAGAGCAGCATGCAAATTTTTTTAGAAGATATCTAAGATGCAAGGGCATGTGATCAGTCCAGTCCTTTTTTACTGATACCATTCACTCTGCACGGCAAGCAGGAGAATTGTGCAAAATCTATAAGGCTAACAGAAGAGAATAAAGGTGTTGTTAGCACCTGGGGATTGTCCCCCCTAAGTGTTCTTTCATTTAACAAAATACATATTTATTGACTTGGTGAAATATAATGTCACCTCTCCCCAAGCATCTAGACTGTCATGACATACCTTCAAGGGAGCAAACAAGTAAAAAGCAGGAGATATTGTAACTATTAACCAAGATTCAACTGATTATGACTAAGTGGAGCAAGAGAGTATATGGGAAGAAGGTCACATATCAAAACAGATAGGGACAGGCTTGAATTCTGCCTTCTCCAATTGTCAATTATACAACCTTTTGGAACCTCGGTACCCACATGTAAAATGGCATTAAAAGTAATTTTCTTAGTAGTTTGATCTCACCGTTTAATTAAATGTCATATTGCAGAGTGCTTCCCATATCATTGGCACTAAATACATATTATTTCCTTAATTATTTTTACTCCATTTAAGGAATGTAACGTACATTTTACTTGAGTAATATGAAATTTAACATTAGGTGTTCGCATAAAAAGGATCAGATGGAAAAATACATAGAAATTAACAATAGCCATAGTTTAAAATATAGTTAGGATAGTGACTTTTGTTTCGGTACCCAGATGTTTCATAAGTGTTCTTTCAGGAAGATTTTTTTTTTTTTTTTTTTTTTTTTTTAGTCCAATGACTCTTGAGTGAATACTCAAAGCTTTATTGAATTACACAATGACTGGAATTCTGTGTTATTGCTCTGTTTGGTGAAATTACAGTCCTCCTGAGTAGAATGAAATTTAAGTTATACTTTGATGACTATTGCTTTTCACAGTCCCTGGAACAGTCTTCTGAGAATTAAGCCTTAAGAGATTTCTTCAGAGAGATACTCTCAGCCTTCATAAATCTTCAGCTTATTTTCACTCAAAGTTCTTGCTCAACATCGGTTCACTTGAGATTTTAACAGAGCTGTGAACCTGACAAGTCATGAATAATGATTTGTAATCTCCGGGAATATTTGCTTAGTATTAAAATGCGTTATTAAATATTTCAAATTGGTCTTTAGAGACGTTCAAGAAAGTCCACTCTTTCTGCTTCTTATTGATATGTAACTACAAAATGTGTGCTATTTATAAAGCTGTAGTACAAAAAAAAAAAAAAAAAAGAAAGAAAGAAAGAAACAGGGCAATCCCCAAAGGAAACAAGAGTTAAGTTTTATTGATATCTTGAAAGCTGGTCTTATGTACATAAATCTTTTTCAGATTTGTATAAAACATCAGCTGGGGAAGCTGATCTGTACCATGGGAGCAGCTAAGTGTGTGCCACAGGAAATCTTTACCATGAAAATATTGTACACTAAATAGCTAACGAAACTGTAAAATGCAATGTTTCTGTGTTTATTGTGGTATTAATTAAGAAAGCTTATATAGAACTATTAAAAGTTTTCTTTGATGAAAACCCATTATATAGGGAAGGGGCTGTTGGTTTAATATCTACTAACAAAATCCATATAATAATTTCCAGAGAATTAGATTCTCGTTTTAATATTCTAGTGGAATAATGGACTCTTAGGCAACATTGTATGTATATTTTTTATTTGTAATTCTACCATAGTAAATTTTAATAATTATCTCTTTTCAACTGTGTATGCAGTTAGGGCACATAATGAATAAAGGAATTGAATGGTCCAATGTGGGAAATTTTTCTCAGACGTATGTATATATATAAGTGCGGATGGATTTTTTCACTTTAACTTTTAACCAGGAATAAAAATTATCATTAAAATGACCACTATAGCTCATTAATTGACTTAAAAATGTCTACAAGTAGATGACTAGTAGTGACTAATGTTAAAAAATATATCATTAATTTTTACCTACTTTAATTTTGTTACTTGTGAGATTACCTTCTGATGATATGTCATTTATAAATGATATGTATGTGGTATCAAATAGCATAGGAAATTATCCATCTTTTTTTTTTTTTTTTTTTTTTTTTTTTTTTTTTTTTTTATTGACTTGTAACTTCAGCCTCTTGCCCAGATTCAATTAAAGAACAACTGCAAATTCTGAGCCGAAATGTCACTTCTTCCCATGGCAACTGTAATGCCCTGTATTAATTTGCTAGGACTGCAGTACCAAAGTACCACAAACTGGATGGCTTAAACAACAGAAAGTTATGGTCTCACTGTTGTGGAAGCTAGGAGTCTGAGGTCAAGGTGTCAGCAGGGCCATGACCCCCCTTAAAGCATAGAGGAAGGGTCTGTTCCAAGCCTCCCCTCTAGTTTCTCGTGGTTTCCTGGAAATTTTTTACTTTGATTTTTCTTGATTTATGGAAGTTATCACGTCAATATCGGCCTCAGTCTTTACATAAAGTTCCGTGTGCATGTGTGTGTGTGTGTGTGTGTGTACACGTGTGTGAGTGCCTGTCTTCAAATTTGCCGGTTTTATGAGGACACCGATCATATTGAATTAGGAGCCCCACTCTGCTCCAGAATGACCTCCTCTAAACTAATTATATCTACAATGACCCTATGTACAAATAGGATCACCCCTGAGGTACTGGAGTTTAGAACTTGAACGTAGGAATTTTGTGGGAAAACACTATACTCATAACACACATATTGAAAAGTTCTAATTTATTTTGATTATTTTATATATTTTTGTGAAGAAAAAAAAAAAGCCTGTTTTTACTTTAATGTAAAAGAACTTTCAAAAGCACCAGTAGTTTGTACAATTTCCCATGTGGACCACAAATAAATTAGAAAATATGTATTGTTTCCTTTGAGTCTGAAACGTCCTTACCAGTTCTCCTTGGTAAGAAATCCTTGAATGTTTGAGCAAGGGATTTATTTTCTGTCCCTGCCATTTATCTCTCCCCCTGCTGTAATCTGGGACAGGCTGACTTTTGGTTGGGCTGTGCTGTGCATGTAGCTGTGTTCCCTTCACCCAGCAATCTGTGTACTCCAAGTGGCAGCTGGATACCTTCAGACAGTGATAGAGGTAATTTGCTGTTCCTTGTTTCACACACAAATTGAATTGCCCAGTACCTGTGAGACCTACAACACAAAGCCGTGTGTAGTTGTTAATGATTGTACTTTTGGACCAGGGTACAGAGCTGTGACATTTTTGTTTTGTCCCCTGACACCCTTTTCTGCTCTGTTTACTTCCCTCTGTTACTTTAAATCATCGTTTAGTCAATACCGCAACCTTCCTTTCTTTTTGTTCTCCTTTTCTCCTTGCTCTTTACCTCACTTGTCACTCCATCACACTTCTCAGCCTTCACTAATGAGGCTGGACTTCACAGCCACCTCAGCCCAACCCCAGCACCCTTTCTCCTTTACGTGGTGGCCCCGCTTATCACCGTTAATGAGTCCCCTCATCCCACACTGTTTGTCATTAGTTTTTCTCCACGGGATGGTTGCTAGGAGACTACTTTAAGACATTAAAAACTATTTAGACTGAAATCACTATTTGAAGACCAGAGCAAATTTCGAAACATTAGGATTTTATAAGTGTGGTTTCTTAATGCTCGGTATTTTACAGCTTTAAAGACTGTTTTCTGAATCCTAGGCATCCCAATATGCCCAGTACTGTCAGCATTTTCCCCATCAGATAACCTGACCTGCTAAACTACTGCAGATTTTAGTTTTTCTCAACGAGGTACCAATGAAAATGCCTCATAAACCAACTTTTATCTGTATACATATCTACCTACTGACATTCTCTGAACAAGTTGGAAAGATGAATATTGGGCATGAAACAAGTGTTGTGACATTAAAGAACGAGTGCTTAATATTCTGTAATAATGAAAAGTATATTTAGTAATGGAAGAGATGGTTTTCATGGGACTAGCTGTGGAAAGTTTAAAGAAGCTGGAAGATGTAGTGCATTAATGTGAAAATTCATGGTACACACTAGCTCAAATAAGGCTAAGAATGGACAAGCATGGAGGCAGTAAGACATTTTTTTTAACTTTTAATTTTGAGATCCTAGATCCACATAAAGTTGTGAGAAATGGTACGGAGAGATTCCTTGTACCCTTTATCCAGTGTTCCCCAATGGTAACATACTGCAAAACTGTAAAACTGTATCTTAATCAGGGTATTGAAATGATTTAATCTGCCCATCTTGTTTGGCTGCCTATTTTTACTGGTGTGTGTATGTGTGTTTTAGTTCTATGCGTTCTATCACTTGTGTATGTTTGTATACCCAGCGCCATGATCAAATTACCGAACATTTTCAACATCACAAGAATCCACCATGCGTCCTTTTTATCCCCGAACCCACCTCTCTGAACTTCCTCTCCTCTCACCTCTGGCAACTGCTAATCTGTTGTCCATTTCTAGAATTTCATCGTTTCATGAATGTTACATGCATGATATACATTTTCTAAAGTTTTGGAATTGGCCTTTTCCCAATTGGTATAATTTCCTGAAGATTCATTTAAGTTGTCGCAAATATCCACCGTCTGTTTATTTTTATTGCTGAGTAGTACTCCATAGCATGAATGTACCCCAGTTTGTTTAATCATTTTCCCACTGAAGGATGTTTGGGTTGTTTCCATTTGGGAGCTACCACAAATAATATTGCTATGAATATTTGTAAACAGGGTTTTATGTGAACATACATTTTCAGTATTTTAGTATGAATGCCCAAGAGTACAATTAGCTGGGTTTCATGGGAAATGTATGTTTGGTTTTACAAGATTCTGCTAAACTTACATTTCCAGCAGCAGAGCGTGTATGAGTGACCTAGTTTCTCAGCATTCCTGCCAGTATTTGGTGTTGCTATTATGTTTTATTACCCATAATTAGAGATTTTTTTTTTACATATAACACAGTCAGTCCTTCCCTTTGGAGTGCACATAATTACTAATCATATTTCTGCTTAGAATCTCAATGAAAAAATACAACTCAGAGGCCAGAACCATAGTGTATTATTAAAAATCCATATACATTTATGATCTGTTAACAGAAATTGTCAGGTTTGTAATTCTATCAAGTTTTCTGGGATCCCTTGAATATAAAGAGGAAGCTTTGCTTAAAGCTGTGTCTGCATTTTAACATGGAAATAAAAACTATATAGTTGAATACTAGCTATTAGACCCTTAATAGGTATGTCATACCTAAAAGCTGAAGTAATTAGTAAAATCAAAGAATGAAAATTGTCAGTTCTTCTATTGTCAGGTACCAAAATTAACGCAGAATTTTATACAAGCTCACTTGATTTTGGAAATATTTTTGTTTTATACATAATCCAAATTAGTAGGTAGAATTTTCCTAGTTAGGCAGAATAAAATATCAAGGATACACTATTAGATTATCCATAAGTATGTGTTATGAATAAATGAGAGCTCTTACCCACTCACTCTTCAATGATGTTGTATAGCCCGTAATAGATGGTTGTCATGTTACACTTAGATCTATTTTTATTTGGGAATTAACTGAAATATGAGATAGATGATTCTTACGATGCAAATAGTGTTTAAAAGGTATAATCATAAATCAACCAGCATAATATATCCACAATTTTAATACCTCAAATATAGCATTTTAAAGTTTATAAATTATTTTAAAGTTCACTTTAATCTTCAAAAATCCAGTTTGGTAGGAATATTCTGATACCCAATGTAGAAAGAAAATTATATTGATATTGTGTAGAAGAGACTAATGTCATGGAATCAAACCTTGAGGACCAGTTAGGAGATTCATTAATTGTCCATGTAAGAAATAAAAAGGGCATGGATGATGGAAATGACTTCAGTGGGCTGTTTTGATGTCATTATTAACTGAATGTTAACAATGTCAACTCACTCACCTTCCCAACTAATCACAAACCACAAAGCACTGCTGGTTTTCTGAATAGTCACTTAGCATGCAATATACAACCTCGCCATACCTTTGACTTTGCCCCACAGTTAACACTGATTTAATTCTTGACCATCAGTCCACCCCAGCGCTGATTATGCAAAGGTCAAAAGAGACCATATTAATGTTGCCAGCACACAGAGAGTCATACTAAAATATCTGAGATGAAATAATTTACTTTGGGTTCTCATTTAGTACAGTTGATAGCAGGACAAAAAGCAAGGAATATGTCTGACAGATAAATCTAAGAATTGAATTTATCAGGACACAGCCATTATAGATTTCCATAGGTATTTCAGTGTAACCTTTATCTATGTACGAATTACTCATGTGCTAAATGCCATCACACACTAAAATTTGTTTTCCTGAATGCACAGGTACCTCTGTTCTACAGGTGACAGCTACTGATGCAGATGACCCCACCTATGGAAACAGTGCTCGAGTGGTTTACAGTATTCTCCAAGGACAACCCTACTTCTCCGTAGATCCTAAAACAGGTTAGTGCATGTATGTATAGTTTGTGTGCAGGTATATGCTACACTAAAAGAAAGCATTGATTTTATAATTGACGCTTGACATCATGGGTTTGAAATGCGTGAGTTCACTTGTATGCAACTTATTTTCAATAAATACGTACAGTACTGTAAATGTATTTTCACTTCCTCACAATTTCTTACTAACATTTTCTTTCCTCTAGCTTGCTCTATTATAAGAATACAGTATAGAATAAATATAACATGCACACTGTGTGTTAGCGACCGTTTATGTTATTGGTAAGGCTTCTGCTCAACAGTAGGCTATCAGTAGTTAAGTTTGGGGGAGAGGGGTCAAAAGTTATGCACAGATTTTCAACTGTGTAGGGTGTCAGCACCCTTAACCCCTGCATTGTTCAAGGGTCAATGGTGTTTTTGTGTACTCTTCTATTATATATCAGACATTATTTTAGCATATTTGAAAATGCCTCACTTTTCTAAAATAATGTGATTGAAAACTTGAAGATAAATTAACTGCTTTCCTTAATATTTTGACTATGTATTATTTATACTTATGCCATTATATCATTAGATTGCTAGGAGTATTGTCATGATCATGTTTACAAGAAGAACCAATCAGGTCATTTGCTTACTTTCTTTCCTTATTATGCTCCAACACATGAATAATATAATATGTCCTAAAATGAACATGAGATGTAGAAGTTCTTTTAGTACCAAGGTAGTACTAAATATTTAGAAATAAAAATGTTTATTCACCTGATAGTCAAATATCTGGGACAAAAATATTACATACATCTGTATATATATTGTTGCCCTCGTAGGAGGATTTAGAACTAGTTGAAAAAATTTGTTTCATTGAAATATATCTGATGTATAACGTGTAAATTTAAGGTGTTCAACAGACGGATTTGATACATTTGCATATTGCAGTATTGTAGTGATGGAAAATCTTAAAACCACTCATTGCTTGATGTTAGTGTCGCTCATTTGGTTCTATCTTCCCAACAATCATGGTTGTTTTATATACGAAAGGAGTATATTTCTTACCTTAAATATGCTTCTCCTTATAGGAAGGAAACAGTAAGATTGTGTTCCAGTTACCTTATTTAGCATCTCTCCTCTCTCCTCTCTCCCTTCTCCCCTCTCCCCTCTCCCCTCTCCCTTCTCCCCTCTCCCCTCTCCCTTCTCCCCTCTCCCCTCTCCCCTCTCCCCTCTCTCTCTCTCACACGTGTGCGCACGCATGCACACACATGCACAAATGTGCATACACATACTTGACTTTAGCCCATTAACTGTCCCTATACATAGCCAAATGTTTATTTATAAATAAGTTTTATAGTTACTTAAAAACATATTGCTAAGATATGGATATCCTATATGAATTTTGAAAACTTTCCATGTACTTCTTGAAGTTGTTAAAAAACGAATACCAATCCTTTGTGTGTGTATGTGTGTTGAATGTCTGAATATTTGCATGTGTTTTTGTGAGTAAATCTGTGTGTGTGTGTGTGTGTGTGTGTGTGTGTGTGTGTGTGTACATTGAATGGATAAAGCAGGCCACTGAGTACCAGATTTGACTACCGTTGTACTCTGCTATAGTTTGTGCTTTAGTGACACAAATATATCGCTAACACAATATTCAAATAAAAATTGCATTAGGTTACACATATTTATTATAGGTTAATTATGTACTTCATCATTAAACAAAAATATCTGAAACTTAAATAAGTTGTTACTCAAATACTGCTCTATGAAATCATCTTCGCTCTTAACAATTTGTTTGCCCTTTTCTTTAAGCAAAATGGTTTATTGAGTGAAATTTACGTACCTCCATGTTGATATGTTTAAATTCAATGTTATATTGGCTGAGGCATCATGAAAATCTATGGATATGTGTCCCACTATATAAAGATTATTTAAACATGCAAATGTCTTAGACAATTTTCTATGCTAATGGAGATTATAAAACAAAATGCTGATTATTTGTTTCAAAGCTAATACTTTTTTTTGTAATTTAAGCTTAAAATACCTGTTAGTATGTAATTAAACATCCTCAGAACTAATGAATTTATTAGAAATTGTGCTTAAAATGACTGGAATAAAATAGAAACATACTAAAAACTGAGAAAAAGTTGCTATAGAAGGGATGTTATATAAGAAGTATTTGGAGAGTAGTTACTTATAGATCTACATTTTAATAATAACATGTTTACTCTATCCTCTCATTTGTCATGACTATGTTTCAACATGTTCCCAATTACTTTCACTGAAGACCAATTATAATAAAACAGAACTTTTTTGCCCATATAGACTTGTGAATGCTTAAGGTTAACTTCAGGACTTTGTTTTGTCCATTTTGCATTATGTAAAAATCCTTGTGATACTCACCAGGGTTTTCCAATGAGGAGCAGCCAATGAGGCCTTACTTCCAACTTTGTAAACTGTGAATCATTGCATCGGGAGAATTGAACTGTGTGGCTTTTGATATACTATCCATAATTGATTTGATAACTTCTGTATCGTTTTACACTGAAATCCTATTGAGTGAGTAATTTATTGTTTTAAATAAATTTTACTGAGGTAACTTTTCATGATGTTTGCTTAATGTATAACAACGAAAGAAGAGTTAGCACTAAAAAGTGATATTTTAACATTACCATTTGAAAGATGCAGAAGACTATGGAAGAATAAACAATAGTAGATAACAACAAAATATGAAAGACATCTAGTATTCCTGGACAGATTTATGTAAAAATCATGTTAAATGAGGGCTTAATGAGGATAATTCTATTTGAATATATTGATTTTAAGTCATCAAGGACAAGCTTTAGAGTTATCAAGAGAAGGAGCCATTGGAAAGTATGTGAAAATTAACCCTAAGCAAGGCATTGAGGACGGCTGCTGAGTGAGAAAGCCACACAGAGTGGTCAAAGATCCAGTCAAGAGCTATTTGAGCTGATAGCTGTTTATTAGCACAGCTCAAATATCAGTCCTAGTCCCGTTAATATAGGGCCAACTGCATTAAAAATAAATCAATATACTCAAAGTCTCTATGCCTCTTTGCAAACTATGGAATTTCTGTCAGGTGGTGACAGTAGACACTGGAATGATTCAGTTGCTACAGGAAGGAACTACTTGCCCTGACTTAGGTCAAAGGCAAAACCAGAAATATACCAAGTATCTTTCCAGGGTTTTAAGAACAGAATGGGTGATGCACAATGGGCAGGTGTGCAGTTTTCAATTGAGAATGCAAATCTGTTTGTAGTCATGACGTTTATGGCCATTTGATGACTGTTTCATGGTCAACAACTTATGAATTACTGCATGTAGTTTTAGTTAGTGCATATATGTTAAGTTTGCCTGTGCCTGTTTCACACAGATATGTTGAATCATTCTGATGGTCAACTCAGGAAATCCTAAAACCTGGATTAATCCTGATATCAGGGACAACAGACAGATATGTTGCTTTACAACATCCTAGCTTTATTTACAGTTGTTTAGGATGCTAACAGTGGTGAATACCAGCTGTTTTGACCATAATTAATATGAAACATGTAAATCAGGTATAGTGGGTAATGGAGTCAAGATGTCTGCATAAATGGTACTCATGGTGGTTTTTAGCCACTCACTCAATAAAGGCTATTAAGAGATTTCAGTATAGATGAACTTATATTTTCACTTGTGAATCACTTTTATAGAATCTTTATATATTTTTACTCATTAAAGAATGAATAATTAACTGGGAGATACAGCAGCTGAAAACAATTCTACTGGTAAATTCTATCGTTAGTATTCATGTACAGAAAAATAATAAGACTAGAAAGGCTACTTTTAATTATATGCAAAGATCATACCAGATATTCTTTTTTTCAACACCCGTAATTCATTTTAGCAGTTGAATCATTTCTGCTATATTATGTTAAAAAAAGGTAGACATTAGGTTTCAGATATTTTGTCAGTCAAACCCTTAGACATTAATAGCATCTATTCCGCAAAGCAGGACACATGGCATCAAATAAAACGCACCACACCTAGTGATGCCTCTTGGTTCTGATGGCACAAGTAATAATATAACTTATTTTTACTGGGCTATATTGTAAATATAATAAAGTGTTTAATTGACCTTCCTATGAAACAATTTAGAGATATAGGCAGGTTATAGTTTAATTAGCATCATGTAATAATTCATATTTATTATTTTTCAAAATACTAAGTTTTTTCCCCCCAAAATTACTTGGATGCACTTCATGGTAAATCCCTAAAATGTACTTGTTATCACAGTAAATTGATTAAGTTACTTATACCTTCTGCTCCTGTTTCCTTGTATATAAATTTAGAATGGTAACACGTATTCCAATGAAGAAAGTAATTAAATGCTCTTCATCTATTTTCCTTGGAAAAGATAGGTACTCAGTAAGTTCTATTGTTTTCCTCTTTTTCCTTTGAGCTTGTAAAGAATTTACAAAACTACTACATAGTATACCATAACAAGAGTTTGAAATAGTCTTATCTAATGTAGAAAAAATAATTTTGTGTGTAAGGAGTTTTAGTCCAAATAACTATACAAATTTATAAAAAAAGTGAGAACTGCACTATGAACTTTCATTTAGTTAAATTTATTTTCAGACCTTCCAAAGAAAGTTTTGTATAAATGTTATATATAAGATAAATATACTTTTAGAAAATGTAGATGTTGATTTAAAAGGAAATGTTAGATAATAAACTTAAGTAGCACTTTTATCTTCAGAATTGACTCTCCCAACTCAGAACAGTGTCTCTAGATGAGGTATAGGGCCTGCTGTGTGGGAAACACTGTCATTAATGCACAGGTCTTGACCAACAATAGCTTTAATTCTTGAAAATGACCTTTCTTTAGCATCTCCTATCAGAAATCAATCAGCTATAAAAATGCGCTCAGCGGAAGGCCTCAGTGAGTGTCTTAGGATGTAATTGAAAACAAGGTTTTCAACATTCTTTCTTCACTTTGCATTATGTAATTGAATATATCAACAATTTTGTTTCCATTTAATCTCTTCAAATTTATTCCATTTCAAAGATGAACAAAAAATCATTTGTGAAGATTGCCTCGTATGTCTGGATAAAGGAAGTAAAGCATCTTTTAAAGTTTTACAGATTTTGATATTAATTTTGCACAATTCCATATGAAAATCTACTTGAAAATAGTTTTATTTACCCCAAAGCAGTATGTTATATTTATGAATAACTAAGAACTTAATAGTAAAGAAGTTAAATATGAAAGATGGACAGTGAAGAAGACTGATATGAAAATAAAAACTAGATTCATTTGAAAAATGGCATTAGAGGAAAGCTGAGAATACCCTGGGCCACCAGGAAGATGAGCGGGTGGGTCCTAGAGCAAATTACACCTGAAACATCAGTGGATACAAAAATGACAAAACTGAAGCTGTCCTACTTCGGGCACATCATGAGAAGGCAGGATTCTTTGGAAAAGACAATAATGTGGGGGAAAATAAAAGGCAGCAGGAAAAGAAGACCAAATGTAATATGAATTGACTTCATACAAGAAGCCACAAGCATGAGTGCAGGGGCTGAGCAGGGCTGTTAGGACAGGACATTGTGAACGTCACTCATTCATTGGGTTGCCAGGTGTGAGAGCTGACTCAATGGCATGGGACACACAAGAAGTTAAAATGCTTAAATGATAGTCCACAAGATCTGCAGGGTATTCTGCAGTAGAATATGTTTTGTCAATTTTTCTCCTTTATAGTCCATCCCTAACTGATATAATGACAATAATAGTATAATAATTGCATGCACAAATAACTATAGATGCACTTTTAAATAATTTTCCTTCACTTGACTGCATTGTAGAAAAAAATAGTTAATTAGTAACTGCAATGCTAAATAATTTGCTTCTCTTAGAGAAAAATGGAAGGCATAAATTCCAAACTATGTGATATCATCAATTAAAGAAATATTTTCATACTTTGTCTTATTTAAGGAAGAATCTAGATAGGTCTTGAACTGCAGCAATGTGCATGCGAATTAACAACATAAGAAAAAATCCATTTATATAGCATTTAAGAAATAAAGAATCAATGAACTATAATAGACCCTAGTAATTGTCCACTCAATATCAATTTCTCCTTTTGCTGATTCTATCAGAATTCTGATTTTGCTCAGTGTAGCAACATACTCAGTTAGAAAGCTAAATTTCTCAGCCTCCTTGTAGCTACTATGACATAGCTCAGTCAGTGACAAATTAGGAAAGACCACTAGGGATCTCCAGGAAACTTTTGGTATCTCTATATAGGTGCCAGTGCTTCCTCCCTTGGTCTTCCATCTTCTAGATTTAAACACAAATGCAGTCGTCAGAGGACAGCAGCTCTCTTGTAATCATGTGACAACGAGCACACAAGATGAAAGTCACAAGCAAAAGATCACTGAGCAAAAGGCTAGCAGTGAAGTAACTCGGGTTAGGTTATTTTTACGTGCAGCAGTCACATACAATGCTGGTACCTGGATCTTTGTGAATTTGCTTTGCAGACAGATAAATCACCTTCACAGCACAATACACTGCACAGGCAGGTTTAGAACAGGCTCTCCAGACCTCTTTTATTCATTCCCCTTAACCCCAAATCCATGATTCAGAAAGAGCACACTGATTCTGTGTATGACTAGCCATTTTACACATCTAGTGCCAATACTGCACAGAAAAAAGGACTTTTTTGACGCTGACTTAAATCAAATATCACAAGTGATATTAATTGTGTATATTTAGGGGATCGGAGAATGGAATCAAAGGCAACTTACTTAGACTCCGTTGAGAATGCATATCTGAAAAAAAAAAATTACTGTCGTCAAGAAGTAGCAAAGTACCTTATAAGCACTAACATCATACAACTCTCCTACTTGGTAACAAGGAAATCATTGTGTCCTGTTGACATGAACAGAATTATTAATAGCTATTGAATTTAATTGCTATGGGTATAGCTCTAATGAAACAAAATTTTAGATTAGTATTCTGTGTTAGTCAATTGAACTATTTGTTGCAGCCTTAGATGGATTTTCATGTAATTGACTTAGTTTGAACTGGAGAATTAGGTGAATTTTATGTATGTAAGTTAAACTTAAATAAAGCTATTAAACAAGCACTAAAAAAATGAACCCAACTAAATCCACTTTTTTATAAATATCAATTTCTTGTAACAAAATCGACCAGCTATTACTAGAAAGGGAACAAAAAATAAAATCTCAGTGACTCTAAAATAGTCATGAAACAGGAAATGGTAGGAATTAATGTTTCAACATTAAGTTTGTAAAAGTTTGGTAGTAAAAAATGACTTATTCTCATTGAAAAAAATTTTTATTATAATTGTAATAAGTTTTATACCACTTCTTCCTGGTTAAAAACAAAAAAAATATTTATTTTTCTTTTCTTTTGTAACTTTATTCTTTATATACTGCACCTAAATAGTTAAGAAAAATGTCAGGAATTAATATATTTGTGTCTCAAATTTTAGTCTATGGCCTGGTACATATATTAGCTGAGTGATGATTAATTATCAAATGTTGAAAAGATGGATGATAGGAAATATTGCAATTGTCTGGTTTAGTCTTTAAACCTGATTAAGCATCATCTATGGACTGTAATCACCAAGCAATTCAAAAATTTCCCCATCCCTTTAAATTTATTCCCCTACCCTAAGATGAAATATATTGCAATTCTATCAACTTCCTTAGGTTTTTTCCTAATCAAATATCTTAGATATTTAAAATGAAATGTAGACTATCCTAAGATAATATTCATCAGCATTATCTATCTATCTATGTATCTATCTATCTATCTATCTATCTATCTATCTATCTATCTATCTATCTATCTATCTATCTATCTATCTGTCATCTATCATCTCCCACCAACCTCTGTACTTCAGCCAAGCATGACCTGTGCCTTACTTATCCACTTAGGCTATTACTCTGTCCTGGCTGGTCCTTCCCAGGCAAACCTCTACCTCTATGGTTGGTTCCCTGTAATCTTTAGTCAGAACTAGGATCTCTGATCTTCAAGCTCTTTTTCTGTACCAGGGATGCCAAAAAAATGTATATACATGACTTGTATTCATCTTTTGTTATAGGTATATATTATTACAATTTTAATACAGTTTTTTTTTCCTTTCTTAAAATGTGTGTACATTTTTTTAGAAAGGAAAAAACCGTATTAAAATTGTAATATTCAATATATACCGATAAAAAAAGATGACTACAAATCATGTTTGACTTCTGCAATTACAAGTCGTGCTCAAAGTGGTTACCATCAGCGTAATTTTAATACAGTTATTTTTTCCTTTCTTAAAATGTGTATGCATTTTTTTGGCACCCTCTGTATACCTCATAAGACACAGCCAGTGTTTCTTTTTCTTCCATGCTATTTCCCCCCTGCTCTGAGCTCCGTTAGGCCTGAGCAGCAACGTGTTTTCATTGTGCTCTGCGCTGGGTCCTCGGTAGAAACTTACACGTGGAGTCCTGTTCCTAATTTTCTTTATTGAAGGGATAGTTTATCAAAATATGCAAGTTTAAGTTGGTAAAAGTTTGGTAGAAAAAAATGAGTTATTTTCATGGAAGATTTTGGTTTGTATTATAATTGGTTCTATTTTATTATACTGTATGAAATATGCTTCATCTTTGGTCTTCTATGAACTTTTTAAAATATCTCTTCTGTCAATCTTATAATCTAATTTAGGATCTTTCTGAAATAATTGCTAGACAATTAATATGTAACTGCTGTTAGAATACTATTTGGGGTATCAATACAAAAGAAGCATTAGTGAGTTTCGATGTCACAGAGAAAATTATTCCTGAGAACCAAAACATGTTCCACACACACACACACACACACACACACACACACACACAATCAAAAATGAATTCTTAGAATGAAAACTCCTTGAGAACCTCCATTAGTCATTTTTGTGTCTTCCAAAGTGATTAGTGCATTGTGTCACATATAGAAGACAACACTATTTATTTTTATAGAAATAAAATATGATTTTGGTAGAGTGGTTTCCAAAATTACACCTGTTTCTAATATTGTCTCTTTTATGTTATTACCATAATTAGTTTAGTCTTCAAAAAAATCTCCTGTCTTTCACATATTGTATCGAGGCAGGTTGAACATCTGAATCAGAAAAAAAATTAATAATAATTACATTGTGATTTTAAGAATTTTTTTTTTCTATTATTTTTTCCTGTCTCGCTTTCCTTGTTCTTTGGTCCAATGTGCCTACCTTTTCCAACGTTTTGGGCTAAGCCTCCCCTTTTAAATCCAAATAAATGGCTCAACCTCCCATTACATGAAGCATAGGAAGAAAAGTGCTTTCCCCAGTTTACTGAAGGTTTCTGTTGTGGAAGAAGAATAGTGAAGAAGCTTCTTCTCCGCTTGCCATGTCGTCACTCCCTATTTTCTCTCTACCTCTGTTGGAGAGCAGAGTCTCCACTCTTTCATGCCCAAAATGCTGCTAACTCAGGATTCTGGGGGAACCAGAATTTTCTTAAGGTTGCGGAAATGTGGAAGATAATTATAATCCATGCAAAATGAATCAACTTGAAGCAGACAGATATTCCAAATTATTCGTTAATCTGTGTCATAGGATATTTAAATTGACATTTTATTTCAAAAGGGCCCTACTCCCTCACTCTTTGGGCTACTTTTTTGGTTTCCATTATTTCAATCTTCTCGAATGCCTAACAAAACTTGATACTGTGAAGAGAAATAGTAACCTTCTTTTACCTCACATTTGTTCCATTGAGACATCTAAGGGGCTTCACCTTTTCTAATCAACAATATGAGTGAGAATTGTTTTCTCCTAAAAGTAATTGTCCTTCCTTCATAGGCCTAGCTTCCCAGCGATATCTGTTAGCTGTCTCTTAAAACACATGCATTTCTCCTGCTAACTAAATATTTCCCCAAATAAGCATGGCTTAAACATTTCAATATTTTAGTTATATTTCTCATCCTTTCAGTATCTCTATTGCCACTTATCATTTTTATTTATAATAATTTACTCACCACAATCACTATTTGTCCTCTTTGCATTTCTTAATCCTTATTTTCCTTATCTTCAACTTTTTCTCTTTTTTCATCCTATTTACAAACTTATTTCACACAAATTTCTTACGCTTTTCTAAGAAAAAAATGATTTCCTAATTTTTCCTCTAAATCTGAGGATGACTAAGGAATTTCACAGGATGAGAGTTGTAAAGAAACTGTTATGATAGCAACAAGGTCCATGGGTTATCCCTGTGAGAAAAATAAAAGCCCTTCCTACTGGGCATGGTCAGTTAGCAGGTATGCAAAGACATGCACAGGCCTGGGAGCCCATCGAAATGTGCTGACAGACAGGCTTTGCCATCGGCGCAACCGTGCTTGCAAGAGACCCATGGGAGACTGTCATTCTTAGTTTGTGAAGCATTCATCCGAAGCAGAAATAATTTAAGTATTAAGAGATGTGGCCTTTATGGTTCCAATCTTTCCCTGTGCAGAAAATGTACATGCAAACCTTAGAAAATTAAAGTACCTGCAAATGTATCCTATAAACAGCTTTGAAAAGCTCATATATGTATTTAAATTATAAGTTCTATTTGTGTATTGTTTATATTTCATAGGTATGTCAGTGTCATATACAGTTATGGCCCACAATGGACATTGTTTCACATTTTTGAAATATGTATTTATGCTTTCATTATGTGAATAAATATTTATGATGCCTTATATGTGGCATTGCCTCTGCTAGCTGAGCATTTATGGTTTTACTGATGGCTTTACTGACACGGCCTCTATGCACTCAAAATGCTCTGTTCCCTCTAATATCATCACTTGAAAACAAATCGAGAAACAGAGTTATGCTTGTCAAAATGGCTCATCGTTGTTCACATCTCCTCAGCGCTGCAAACGCTGGTGAGGAGCTCTCTCCAGATGATTGTCCGATTGGCTCCTACATGCAGCTGACTGATAGGGGTGGCAAACCCGATGCACAGTGTTTTGTGTAAAGCACTTGACGGCTATGCATGAATCCAGTCAATACTATTAACGTCTCCGACTTCTCCAAGTCTACTGAGGAGCCAGGCAATTTGAACTCCTCATAGAATCCGAGTTGATTTTCAGAATTAAGTATGTAGCATTTTATGTATAGCTGAAGTTCTCAATCTTTGTGTTGCCTCAGCATTTTTCTGGTTTCGTATTTCTAACACATTCTATTCAGAGATGTTAAAAATGGTGATTCTCAATAGGCCTAAGGGAAAAAGTATTGGAGAGTGAGGCAGGAGAATAGAACACTCAGAAATGAAATAACTTAATAAAGTGTGGAGGCTATAGCTTTTATTTTTATTTTTTCAATTGATCTTGTCATCCATTTCGCAATAAATGATTTTGATACATTATTTATAGGCCACCTCAATGAAATCATGTCTTGCAATAACTATACTTATGTGACAACTAACCATGGTTTAGTGGAAAGTGTTAATGGTTATGACTTCAGAAATGTAATTTATTCTGTCTGAGTCTCTATTTCATCATCTGTACAATGGGAAAACCAGTAGTACAGTACATGATTATTTTGGGGATTAATGATAATATATTCAAGATACCCAGGATTGCTCCTAGCATTTGCCTGGCAGTCATTATTTGCCCATTTTGACTAGCATAGTCATTATTTATTTTCCCATACTACATATTACTACATACTATATATACTACAAACTATATTAGAGTTGAGAAGAAACATGTGGATTTTTCCACACCTCCTAGCATACAGCATTGTATTAGGATGAGTGAGGAAAAAATGTCTGATGCTATTATTCTGTTATGTGTATTTT
This sequence comes from Rhinolophus sinicus, assembly GCF_057876585.1. Classification (NCBI taxonomy): domain Eukaryota; kingdom Metazoa; phylum Chordata; class Mammalia; order Chiroptera; family Rhinolophidae; genus Rhinolophus; species Rhinolophus sinicus. The sequence continues at coordinate 13,112,483 of NC_142503.1, read as the reverse complement.
ACCAAAATTAATATTAATTGAAAATTAACCTATGTCTGTTGCCTTAACATCTCCTTAAAAGTTTTCTTTCCTGTGACATGATTTTCAATTTTTTTAGGCATGTGCCATCTAAAATAGTGGTATTGTTTGTTCCATGCATGTGCAGCATGGATATTCTTAGCAAACAGCTGGAATTTGATTTGAAACTTTTGTTCATAAGATAAGTTGTGCAGAATCTTATACACTCAGAAGCTAAATAATTTTGATGGGGCATAGAATAATGATGCAAACAACTGAAATTTTCCTTTTCACAAGGTAAAATCGGACAGGGATATATCCAGGAAAAATGTTGTAAGTGTACATTAAATCATATCTCAAATGTATTGAACATACACAACACTTTTAATATAAAGTTCTATCTTCAAAATATGGACCGTGCTTCATATTAGAAAGAACACTGGACTTGGAGTCTGCTCACTATGGTCTGGATCCTGATTTAACATGTTTTAGCATGTTTTGAAGTATAATCTGAAAACATTATTTAGCCTTCAAAGATCTGTTGTAGGATATTTGGGAGCATTGAATAAGACAGCATGGATGATGATACAGAACCCCATGCAAATTATGACTGTGATAAGAGATTAATGCTGTGCACGTAATCAGTGAGTCTGCCTGTGCATGCATCTGAATTGAACAAATGCTGAATAAACCTATTAAGTAAAAACCCTAATTACTGAAACGTTTTTATATTAGGAAGAAAAAAACAAAAATAAGTATCAATGGGCACACAACTTGATTAATATTTCAGGACAGTAACTGATTATGGCCTAGCTAGTGTTCTACTCTGCTATTATTGGACAGGAGAGGGCCTCAGTTATGTTTGGGGCCCTGTACATCATGCGAAGGCAGGGTTCTTCAGAAAAGACAATACTACTGGGAAAACAGCATGCAGCAGCAAAAGAGGAAGACCAGATATGAGATGGATTGACTCCATAAGAGAAGCCACAGCCATGAGTCTGCAGGAGCTGAACAGGGCTGTGAGGACAGGACATGGTGGACGTCACTCATCCATAGCATCTCCAGGAGTCATAGCTGACTCAATGGCACATAACAACAACAAAAGAAGAGAACTCAATTATGTTTGGGACCCCAAAGAAAAGAAAAGCAGACTGGTATGTCTATCCTAAGTAATATTTCTGAAGGAAACTCCCATTACATCTTATGCTTCCGGCATACAATTTCAAGTTATGATTTGCTATTTCACCTTTAAGTCAAACCATAGATGATGAGAATTTCTCTGAAGTACAAAGGGTGAGATCACCTATCATGGTTTCTTCAAGACATATAAATTTGAAAAACATCTCTCTCTCTCTCTCTCTCTCTCTCTCTCTCTCTCTCTCTCTCTCTCTCTCTTTCTCTTTTTCTCTCTCTCTCACTTGCTCTCACTCTTGCTCTCTATCCATTCCTTGTTTCCCATCCCTTGTTTAAAATTTCTCTTTTATATATTTCACACACAGATACCTAAATTTTTCATTTTTCTGAAGGAGGAAAATTATGACTATTTTCAATTTTTACTATTTCCTATTCTATAACTATTCTACCTACTCACACCATGACTGGATTTATTGTAATTTTCAAATCATATCATAATTTCAAGGACATAGCTATTTAAAGATCATTATCAAACTTTTGGAAATATTTTGTTATTTTATTGAGTCAAATTAGCTTTAGATGTAGTCAAGAACTTATTTAATATGGAAAACCATTTCCTTCCTGACTCTTTAATTCCAAGGAGTACTATCATAGATTTTATTATGAGACAGTATAAACAAAACAATAGCAAGCGTTTGAAATCAATGTACAAAATTATAAAATGATTATCTTCTTACAAAAACAGATGGAATAAATGTTTTTTTGTGAGACTTCCATATTTTAAAATTGTGGGTCCATATCGATCATTCACCAAAATAATCTCAGTGTCAAGAATGTGACCTATTCTGGAATATAAACTAGAGTTTCTGATTCACAAATGACTACAGCTCTTGCAAAACTGATAAAATAAGCACTGAGTTTGAAAACAAAGAAAGAAACAAGCAAACAAATAATAATAAAAAAAAAAACACACACATATATAAACAGACATAGATAGAATGTCTGAGATTGAAAAGCTGCAGCATTTACAGTATTTAAAAATGTTCACACTTGCTAGGGACAGAAGGAAGATTCCAGTTGGATTTCCATAAGGCATTCTTGACTAGAGACCTGGAGCAGGAAAGTCCAAAAACTGCTTCGTTAGCCAGGGCCCATGTTCATCTGAGGAAGACAGAGATGGATCATTGAACAGGCACCATAAAGATTCAGATTGATTGATTACTTTCTGTCTCTAGGAGCTCATAGAATAAACTCGAGGCTGTCTACATGGCTTTTTTGTTTTGTTTTGTTCTCTAGTCTTGATAAAGCTTTTAAAAAATTAATTAATTAATTAACTTATTTATTTATTTATTTATTTATTTATTTATTTATTTATTTATTTATTTATTGCCAATACCTTTGTGGGGGTCATTAGAGTGAAACATTTATAATTTTTCTTCTTGGGACCTGATAAATATTATCCTTTTTCATTCTAGAATTATTGAACATTCCTCATGTTTTATTTCTTTGTTCAAAAGCTAGGAGCTCTTCTCAAGAATGTTTAATCATCCCACTGTGTCAAATTTTCTTCTGATGATTTTTCTGTAGTATGATGAGAAGATGTTATCAGATTTAAAAAACAAAAATAAAAACAAAAACAAAAAAAAACCTTGAATAAAATCCACACTTTACAGTTTGCTAGTGCCCTGATTAGTAACATGGAATTCTTTAAATCATACATTAAGGATTCACATATAAACCACTTATGATAACCAAAATGCCTGCAGTCATAATGAATACACATTTAGCATACAATTTTGCATGTAAAAATAGAATTTAAATGATGCATCAGTTTTATACAGTTAGTTCCAGTAACATAAATTATGTGAAATATGTAACTGAGATTGAGCTGTAGCTAATTATTTTTAATCCAAATAGACCGTGATTAAACGTCCTTTTGTACTTGAAAAGTCAGAAAATCACCTGCAGCAACTCCTAAGTATTGGGATATATGTGGGAGGAGGGGTATTTTTAGAACATTAAACAGGTAATATTTTCTTCTTCCCTGGATGTTTTCTTTTCTTTCTTTTTTTTCTTTTTTTCTAACAGGCATTATGTGTTTTAGCTGGAGCTTCCAGTTATTTCTATAACTCAGATAAAAGCAAAATTGTTCATTGTAAGGTTCATTTCAAATGATTCATTCATTTTCATTATTTATTGTTTGCCCTATATGTGCAAGACCATGTCAAATGTTAAGTTTTGTTCCGTTAATGGAATAAAATCAGGGTCTCAATTGCTGACAACATCTTCCTTCTCAGATGTTAAAAAATTTACCAGGAAACAAAAAAAATATTTCGAAATCAGCCCTCACAGTTATTCAAATGAACAATGTCCGTCACCTTTTCTCAGAACAAGACAAATATGTTTGATTTTATTTGCAACCACTTTTATAAATAGTAAATATGTCTAGTCTTATTTAGAACAACTAGATATCTCCTGTGATCTTTTTATCGATGATAAATTATGTTAAAACAGTATTAAACTGCAAAATAGTGTCAGTGGTGAGGGTATTTAGGCATATTTAGCCTTCTCTGTCACTAAAGTTTATGATGATTACGCAATATCCCCTATATCCTCTATAGCATATCTTTGCAAATAATGTATACTGACACTTACAATTTGTTCTAGTTTGCTCATGAATATATTTTAAGCTCCAAATCAGGATACAAATATTAAAGAGTTTTTTGAAGAATTTATTTATATGACAGCTTTGGAGAGTGAATAAAATCTATACTTAAGTTAATAGTCTTTATTAAAAATAATTAAATTCCATAAAAATGTGACTACCAGATCCTATTAAACCATTTTTAGATCAGAACCAAACAATGAGACTTACTTGTCCCATAATATATTTATGTTACAAGGAATGTAGTTACCCCAAGAATGAGTAACCTATTACGGTTATTTGAAACACTCATAAATGATCTATGTTAACCTAATTTTTGAAATCTATGAAATTAAGCAACTGATTTGCTTTCAGTAATTAGTCTTTTTCATGAGGATATGTAAAATTACATTGGTTAGCAAAACTCCCTCAAATTCTGCCAAAAATTCAAGGTTCAAATTTGCTTCAAAGTCTCCAATTTAAAGTACAGTTACATGAATGAGATGTGATACTAGCATTTTCTTTGAAGTCCAGACCCAATCTGGACAAGGAAAAAAAAAAGTCACGGATGAGCTCTGGGAAGCAGAAGTTTATGAAGCAGAATATACCAGACCCACATTTAGTTGTTAGAGTTGCATTTCTGGTCCACCATATATTCCCCATGGGGCCCAATTAAGTCAACAGATGACCCTGAGCTTCAGTTTTCTTCCCTATAAAATGGGAATAAAAATGTCTGCCCTAATTTCCTGTCAGGAGTGTTATGACTATTAAAAAATGTACACATACACACACTCTCAAAGACACACATATATAAAACTCTATACAGCTCAAGGAATTATCATTATGATATAATTTATTTGTAGTAATGTTGCAATGTATATTAAAATTAAAAGTCCAAATGTATAATCTTGTTTTACAGTATAAATAGAGTAGTGTAATCAACCGTATTTTGACTTATTTTTTGAGGCTATATTCCAGCTTTTGCCGGCTCATGTTAAAGATGGACTTATTTCTGGAATTTATTTATGTTCTTCACATGCATAAGGAACTTGAACATTGGTTGTAGCTGCAGTCAAAATTTTCTATACCTGCTGCTTTGCAATAAATTCTGACTTGGACTCCTAGAGTTGAAATCTTCCAAGTGTCAACTCTCTGAGCCCTAACCGATTCCTGATTGCAACCCCTAGGATGCTGATTGCATTGTGGAAACCTGTGTAAGGGACAAGCCCATGTGTCATTGTCAGTGAACTAGGGAATAATGATTGCAGTTTTATGACTAGTTTTAACTGATTGTATGCCAGGCCAAAAAAAAAGCTCATACATTTTTAGGCTTTTAATGCGTTCTAAATTTTACATGGAGTAGAATATAGAATAGCTATTTATGTTGTATTAGCAGATCCTGATGATTCATTTGGTCTCTTTCTGGCTGGTAAGATGATGTTTAATATTCTAGAGCCCAGCATTCTTAGGTAACACTACAATGATATTTAGAAATTATCCATTGTAGCAGAGATATAACATAACCACAATGTATGCCCCTAATGTGTACTTGATCAATAAACAAATCATTAGTTTAAAGACAGAAGGTCAATGCAGAAAAATAAAATAATTATGAGTGTATCCTTCTAGCAAATTGCTGCATTGTTTTCCATGCACTCACACAGACCTAGAGCTATAATTCTCTCCCCCTCCCTCTCAAACATGAGTGCACAAATATGTGCACACAATCACACACCAGGAAAGAGGTATTGTTTTGTGCCACAGGCAATCAAGTGGAATAAAAGGACAATACATTTCAACACTAATTACCTGAGCCCCACACTGTTTCAGGCACAGTTCCAGGTGCTGCCGTGCACTGTTTCCAAGCTGTAGCAAGATCTCCTTTCCTCTTTTTTTTATTTTTTGTGTGTTTTTTTAAATTGTCGGGGAAACAATTGTTAGTAAAATTACATAGATTTCAGGTGTACAATTCTGTATTACATCATCTATAAATCCCATTGTGTGTTCACCACCGAGTCAGTTCTCCTTCCATCACCAGATATTTGATCCCCCTTACCTTCATCTCCCACCCCCTACCCCCCTTACCCTCTGTAAACCACTAAACTATTGTCTGTGTCTATGAGTTTTTGTTTCTCATTTGTTTGTCTTGTTCTTTTGTTGTTTTTGGTTTATATACCACATATCAGTGAAATCACTTGGTTCTCTGCTTTTTCTGTCTGACTTATTTCGCTTAGCATTATACTCTCAAGATCCATCCGTGTTGTCACAAATGTTCCTATATCATCTTTTCTTACAACTGAATAGTTTTCCATTGTGTATATATACCACAACTTCTTTATCCATTCATCTAGCAAAGGACATTTTGGTTGTTTTCATGTCTTGGCCACCGTAAACAAAGCTGCAATGAACATTGGAGCACACGTGTCTTTATGGATAAATGTTTTCAGATTTTTTTGGGTAGATACCCAGGAGAGGGATTGCTGGGTCATATGGTAATTCTATTAATAATTTTTTGAGGAACCTTCCCACTGCCTTCCATAGTGGCTGCACCAGTCTACATTCCCGCCAACAGTGTATGAGGGTTCCTTTTTCTCCACAGCCTCTCCAACACTTGTTACTATTTGTCTTGGTGATGATAGCCATTCTGACTGGGGTGAAGTGATATCTCATTGTGGTTTTTATTTGCATTTCTCTGATGATTAGTGATGTTGAGCATTTTTTCATATATCTATTTGCCATTTGTACGTCCTTTTGGAGAAATGTCTCTTCAGGTCCTCTGCCCATTTTTCAATTGGGTTGTTTGTTTTTCCGTTGTTGAGTTTCATGAGTTCCTTGTATATTTTCGATGTTAGCCCCTTATCGGAGGCACTGTTTGCAAAAATCTTCTCCCATTCAGTTGGTTGCCTCTTTATTTTGTGTATGGTTTCTTTTGCTGTGCAGAAGCTTTTAAGTTTCATGTAGTCCCATTCATTTATTTTAGCTTTTACTTCCCTTGCCTTTGGAGTCAAATTCATGAAATGCTCTTTGAACCCAAGGTCCATAAGTTTAATACCTATGTTTTCTTCTATGCAGTTTATTGTGTCAGGTCTTATGCTTAAGTCGTTGATCCATTTTGAATTAATTTTGGTACATGGTGACAGATAGCAGTCCAGTTTCATTCTTTTGCACGTGGCTATCTAATTCTCACAGCACCATTTATTGAAAAGACTGTCTTTTCTCCATTGTATGTTTTTTGTTTCTTTGTCAAAAATTATCTGTCCATATTTACATGGTTTTATTTCTGGGTTATCAATTCTATTCCATTGGTCTATGTGTTTGTTTTTCTGCCAATACCATGCTGTTTTGATTATTGTAGCCCTGTAGTATAAGCTAAAGTCACGAAGTGTGATGCCACTAGCATTCTTTTTTCTTAAGATTTTTCTTAAGATTGCTTTGGCAATCCGGGGTCTTTTGTGGTTCCAAACAAATCTGATGATTTTTTGTTCTATTTCTTTAAAAAATGCCATTGGGATTTTGATGGGGATTTCATTAAATCTGTATATTGCTTTGGGTAATATGGCCATTTTAACTATGTTGATTCTTCCAATCCATGAACATGGAATGTCTTTCCATTTCTATGTGTCTTCTTCAGTTTCTTTTAAAAATGTCTTATAGTTTTCAGCATATAGGTCTTTCACATCCTTGGTTAAGTTTATTCCTAAGTATTTTATTTTTTTTGCTGCAATTGAAAAAGGAATTTTTTTTGTATTTCTTTTTCTGAGATTTATTTGTTAGTATATAGGAATATAATGGACTTTTGTATGTTGATTTTGTAGCCGGCAAATTTACTGTATTAGTTGATTGTTTCTAATAGCTTTTTGGTGGAGACTTTAGGGTTTCCTATATATAGCATCATGCCATCTGTAAAGAGTGACAATTTAACTTCTTCATTCCCAATTTGGATGCCTTTTATTTCTTTCTCTGGCCTGATTGCTCTGGCAAGGACGTCCAACACTATGTTGAAAAGCAGAGGTGATAGGGGACAGCCCGTTGATGGTGGTCGGATAGCCTCCTTTAGTATTTCTTGTAGTGCAGGTCGTGTATTAGAAAATTTCCTCAGCTTTTGTATGTCTGGAAAGGTCTTTATTCCTCCTTCATATCTAAAGGATATCTTCGCTGGATATATTATTCTTGGCTCATAATTTCTCTCTTTAAATAGTTTGCATGCTTGATTCCACTCCCTCCTGGCTTGTAGAGTTTCTGCTGAAAAATCTGATGATAATCTAATGGGCTTTCCTTTGTAGGTTACCGTCTTCTTTTCCCTGGCTGTCTTGAGGATTCTTTCTTTGTCGTTGATTTTAGAAAGCTTCAATAAAATGTGCCTTGGAGAAGAACTGTTGGGATTGAGGTAATTAGGTGTTCTATTTGCTTTTTGGATTCGAGGATCCTGTTCTGTCCACAAGTTTGGGAAGTTCTCATCGAAAATTTGTTTGAATATATTCTCTGTTCCCTTCTCTGTTTCTTCTCCTTCTGGTATGACTGTTATTCTTATATTGCTCTTTCTGATGGAGTCAGAAAGTTCTTGTAGAGTTTTTCATTTCTTTTAAGTCTCAGGTCTCTTTCTTCTTCCATCTGTGTGATTTCCAGTTTTCTATCTTCGATGTCACTGATTCTTTCCTCCATCTGGTCAACTCTACTACCTAAGCTGGCTATTTCATTTTTAATTTCTTCTATTGAGTTCTTAATCTCCAGAAATTCTGTTTGGTTCTTTTTTACAATTTCAGTCTCTTCCGTAGAATGTTCATGTTGTTCTTTGATTGTGTTTCTGAGTTCATTAAACTGCCTTGCTGTGTTTTCTTGCCTCTTGTTGAGTTTTTTCAGAACTGCAATCTTGAATTCTCTGTCATTTAAGTCACATATTTCCATATCTTTAAGTTCCTTTTCTGGAGACTTTTCACTTTCTTTCTGAGCTGTCTCATTGCCTTGGTTATTCATGGCAATTTCTGATTTATTATTTATCTTCCTAGACATCTACAGGAGTGATTTCTGCAACAGGTTGATAGGATGAATTCTTTCTCTTGTTTTCCAGTACTTGTTGGTAGAATGTTTTATTTTCTCTCCGACTGCAGCCTTTTTTTCTCTCTCACACTTTAGTGCTATGTTTTCTCTGCACTATCCCAGCTTCTCACACAATGGGGGAATTCCCTGGGAGATGGGCTTCTCCTCTGTTAATAGTTCGCCTGGGTCACAGGGCGTAGTGTCCGTGTGGGTATGCGGAGAGCTCTTTAAGTTCCAAAGCTCTTCCTGCAGCAGATTCAGAGCCCGTATGTTTCAGCAGTTCAGTTTACTGCTGCAGGGATCTGCCCAGATAGGGGAGCCAAGGGCGGGGTGAGTTGTGAGAGGTGGCCCAGAGCAATGGTGGCGACCACCACCACAGCCGTTCCTGCTTCCACAGCTCCCTCCCTTTTGCCAGAACTAGTTGGGCTGCGGATCTGTGTCTGGGGTCCACAGTTCTCAGAACAGCAAATATTGTGTTCTTTTGATTTGACACTGCTACTGTTCCGCTTCTAGCACCAGGCAGGTGGGGGTGGGGAGAGCTCTGGGAGGGTAAGGAGGGGCCGGCTAGTCTCAGTGCCTAAGGCTTCCATTCTCTGCTTGGTAGTGAGGGCTTAAACCACCGTTTTCAGCCTTCTTCCCTCAGTCTTTTCTCCGAGGTCTCTGCCGTGAGCGTTGGGTTCAGCCGTGTTATATGCTGCCCCCCAGCCCTGTGGGCCACAAGCGGAGCCCTAGCAGTCCGAGTTCTTCCCTCTCCTGCAGCTGCGGTAGTTCCAGGATGCAGCGAGCTCAGAGCACTGAGCTAGGTCTACGTCCTGCGTCCGTGTGGCTCCGTCTCTGCCCTTCTCCCTTCTCTCCTCCCCCACTCACACGATTCGCCCACTTTTAGGTGAATTCAGTAGTGGGCCTCTTCGTCTTGCATCTCTGCTGCGCAGGGAATCCTTTGTGGATTTATAGTTGTTTGATTAGTTGTAAATTCCAAGGGAGATTTATAGAGGCTCACCTCACGCAGCCATTTTGATGACGTCTCCCTCCTTTCCTCTTCACATCATTTTTCTTTGAGGCATCCCTCTTGAAGTGTCACCTCAGACTTACTTTATTATATCATGTCATCTGTCATACATAGTTGCACTTGTCACTCCCGTATCAATAAATATTCATTAACACCAATAAGCATCATTAACATTCTTCTCTCAAACGAAGCCAGAGATTCTAGTAGGCAACAGAGATAAAAGATAGAAATATACACACACACACACACACACACAGACACACACACACACACACACACACGCACACACACACACACGCAGATAAATTATGAATTAACCAGAGAAATTATGTACCAGGGACTGCAATAATATGATTGTTAAACTAGTAAAATATGGACTCAAGAATACTAAATATCTATTAATATCTATCAAAGTTTATATTTTACATTTTTTTAAAACTATGTAAGTCTGCTTTAGAATATATCCAAATTATTTTCCTAATTTGGGGGTTTCAGATCATTTACAAATCCAAAATATATGGGGTATGAAGAAAACTACACAGTTATTTTCTACCATTAGTTTTCATTAAAATGTGTATTCAGTTTCCTAACTCGGGTTTTGGTTAACTCTTTTGTATTTTTCTGTCACCATTGCTGAGAACATACACTAATATAATGTAGATTTGAGGGGCGAATGTACATCTTGAGAAAGTAGCCTGATTAAATATACCTTTGTACTATCCATTGAGAAGATTAGACCTGCTGATGTGGTAGAAATTCTTTCTTATCCCTCGAGGCTGGGTTTGTGTTTGTATGACAGATTATGTACATATGTGTGCATGCACATGATATGGATGTAAATTACATAAAATGGGAGGTACATGACTGTCTTCTCGCTGAGATGGATTGAATAAAATTTGGAATGAAACTTGACCAAAATTGCTTATCTTCAACTTTCCTGGTAATATTTCCTGGAAACTTCATCCAATTATATTTTAATTCCTTATAATCTGTTTTTATTTTATTAAATTTATTGGAGTGACAATGGTTAGTAAAATTACATAGGTTTCATGTGTACATGTTTTATAATATATCATCTATATATTGCATTGTGTGCTCCCCACCCAGAATCAGTTCTCCTTCCATCACCATATATTTGATCTCCTTTCCCTCTTCTATCTTCTCACTCCCCTCCCCTTACCCTCAGGTAACCACTAAACTGTTGTCTGTGTCTATGAGTTTTTGTTTCTTTTTATTATTCCTTTGTTGCTTTCAGTGTTAAATCCCACATATGAGTGAAGTCATATTGTTCTCGACTTTTTCTGTCTGACTTATTTTGTTTAGCATAATAGTCTCAAGATCCATGCACATTGTTGCAAATGGCAGTATTTTATCTTTTCTTATGGCCAAGTAGTATTCCATTGTGTATATATACCACATCTTTATCCAATCATCTATTGAAGGACACTTTGATTGTTTCCATGTCTTGGCCACTGGGTATAATGCTGCAATGAACATTGGGCTACATAATCTTTACAGATAAAAGTTTTCAGATTTTTTGGGTAGATACGTAGGAGAGGGATTGTGGGGCCGTATGGTAATTCTATTCTGAATTTTTCCAGGAACCTCTATACTGTTTTCCATAGTGACTGTACCAAATTGACATTCCCACCAACAGTGTATGTGGGTCCCTTTTACTCCACAGCCTCTTCAATACTTGTATTATTTGTATTGTTGATGATAGCCATTCTAGTTGAGAGGTGATATCTTGTGGTTTTGATTTGAATTTCCCTAATAGCTAGTGAAGTTGAGGATTTTCTCTTGTATTTATTGACTATTTGTTTGTCTTTTTGGGAAAAGTGTCTATTCAGGTCCTTTGCACAATTTTTATTTTATAAGGAAATTATAAATACGGTTTAGGAAAGATCAAAATAAATTCCTAAGTCAGATACCAAGAATCTTTAGGAATGGATATGGAGAAAAGTACAAATTACTAATTATATAGAAATAGCAAAATCCTTCCTAACTAAAACTTTTCAAGAAAGATGCATTTTTATTATTTTATATAGTTTTAATAGTTTTAACATACTTTTTAAACTTTTTTAAAACATTAAGTTGATTTCAATTCTTTCACACCCTTTCAAAGAACATTTATTGGTTGAAACTGAAAACAAAAGGTTACCATTTACTCATTGTTAAAGTGGAGAATGACGGAGAATGTAAATAACAGAAAGAGAATTGCTGTTAAAATAATGATATGCTTTGAATCTTAATTTTAATAAGTGTGGCTTATAAGCAGCCTCTAAACTTCAAACATGGTTCAAATGTTGTATTACAATGCCCTCTTTTTTTCTGAATGTTCTTTGTACTTTCAGAGTTTTATATAAATGCTGAATAAAGCTCTCTGTAGCTCAGGAATCTAGATATAAATTTAGTGTTTATAATACTTAGAATCATATAATCAAGTCCTCCTTCAATATTACAGGTCTAATATCTTCTCTTTACCAAATCATAATTAAAATACATTTTTATGACTACTTTTGTGAATACTGAGTCACTTTTTTTCCATCTTAGGTCATTGCCTTTTATGTGTTGAAATAGGCAAGACTTTCATTTTTTTCTAATAAATTAAAATTATTACAGAGTTATCACTACCTTATTTGAATTACATGTATGACAACAGCTATTAAAATCACACGAATTACTAGGTAGTAAAACTATACAATTTATTCTCCTTCATTATAATGTTTTTAATCCCCACACAATTTGCCTCCACTAATTTTCATCACTAGCCTGAGGTGATCCTTGTTGGTGATTATGATCAGGAAGATTTTTGTGGTAGCTCTAGTTGTAATTATAACTTCTTTGTTTCTCTGTGACAATGTGAGAAGTATTGTTATTTTAGTGAATTCGTGAATTTGAAATACAGTGAGTTCTGCTATAAAGCTTGTTTTGTAAACACAAATGTGTTCCACAGTGATTGATATATTAAGGAACAGTTTTTGCTTAATGGATATTTTGCATTTGTTGATACACTATTTCATCCATGAAAAACACTGAGTGAAAACAAAACACATAACTGCATCCACTGAATACAAAAATTATGTACACTCATACTCTTCAAACACGCATGTGTAGTAAGCCATCCTTACCCACATCAGGCATTACAATTTTCCATCCAATTTCAGAGAAACTACCTTCCATCATGTGACGATAATTCAAGCTGCAAGACTCACTTTCACAAGCAAAAGTCACGATGTTTGTTGTATTATTAATGTATTTTGTAATCATTTTTTAAGCGAAACTTTTTTCTCTAGGTACATAATTTTTGTTTTCTTTATTATGCTGCTGACAAAGTTCTTTTGTTTTTTTTGACAAAGTTTTTGAGTATTGAACCCCTGACTCAACTGGTTACCCATATAGTTAATATAGTTTAAGTTAAGACATATACATATAAATGATGAAACCCTCCATCTGAAGCAACATTTTTGGAAAAAAAAATCTGAAACCCTTTCTAAACTAAAATAATAAAGATAAACAGTTTCTCATGGAAACCTAACTTTTAGACAAATCATGGATGGCCACCTACAATTTTCATTCTTTGTTATCCTCTTTTTGGACTTATGTTCGCAACAATATTTTATTTTTTTGCATTAAATCCTTAAGTTTAAAATCAGCTTTTACACTGTTCCTTTATTTTGCATCGTTCCTTTATTAAAAGTCAACTTTGAATTATGCTGAACTTTTATGTTTGCATATCCTTCTAAAGAACATTTTTTGAAAGTTTTTCTTCCCATTTAGTTGAACCCTCTATCCTTCACCAGCTTTACTGTGATGTAAACTTTTGAGTTTAATATGTCTCTACTGTTGTCATCTTAGAAAAAAATAGAAACTGTAGCATAGAAAATCCTTCCTTTTTCCTCTTCATTTTCTGTTCACTGTGTGAGGATCCTGTGAAATTCAATTTGCTTAAATGAGTTTCTTTGTTAAACGTGTCATTTGTATAATGATTCTGAGGTCAGACTGCCTGGATCCTCTTGTTACTTTCTGGCTATGTGAATTTGGGCAAGTAATTTAAACTGTCAAAAGATAGATTTTTCCATCTGAAATGGAGAGTTATAATAGCAGGTCTCTCAGAGCTTCATTGTGAGAGTTACATGTGTTTATAATTAGAGAGTTTGTTGCTTAGAAAGCTATAGTGTTTCAAACATTATTCTGATTACAAGAATTAATATATGCTTAAGAAATTTAAACAATGAAACAGTAGAATACAAAAAGTCGATTAAAGAAACACTTCAGTAAATCATTTTAGAAAGATTTTTGGATTCGACGTCCAAAGAAACAACCACAAGGAGTATCTGGTAATTTATTTCTTCTCACAATTCTGACTAAATTTAGTTTATACATGAGCTAAGAAAGGCTTAAAATTGTCAAAATTATGGATATAAAACAGAACTACAACATTTCTAAATTATAATCATTTAGTCTTATCAAGAAAATATATATTTAATTACTACAATAAATAGCTAGAAATATTTTGGCTTTTTAAATATATTTCATAAAGCTATAAGCTATTACTCCTTAGTAAGTAACTTAGTTTCTAATGATATTTACCCTAATGACACTTAACCTGACAGTTCATAGTAATTCCTAGCAGTCTAGGAAGAGGCTGAACACAATATATGGATTCAGCCTAAGTGCCCATAATAGATGATTAGATAAAGAAGATGTGGTACATACATACAATGGACTATTATTTGGCTACAAAAAAGAAGGAAATCTTACCATTTGCGATAACATGGGTAGTCTTAGAGGGGATTATTCTAAGTGAAATAAGTCAGACTGAGAAAGACAGATACCGTATGATCTCACTTATATGTGGATTATAAAGAACAAAATAAATGAACAAACAAAAAAAGGAACAGACTCATAGATACAGAGAACAAACTGATGGTTGCCAGAGGCGGGAAGTTGGGAAGCTGGGAGAAGAGGGTGAAGGGATTGAGAAGTACAAGTTGGTAGTTACAAAACAGTCATGGGGATGTAAAGTACAGCATAGAAAATACAATCAATAATGTGGTAACAGCTATACATAGTGACTGGTGGGTATTAGACTAATGGAGGATCACTGCATAAATTATATAAGTGTCTAACCATTATGCTATACACCTCAAACTAATATAAAATGATACAGAATGTCAACTGTAATTGAAAAATCATACATATATGATTAGTTTGTTATGTATATCATATATATGTTTAATATACATATATGTATATATGATTATATGATATATATGTGTATATATACACATATATGGGTATATATGTATACATATATGTATATGCATACATATATGCATATATATACTGTATATGTATACATATATGTGTGTATGTTTGTGTGTGTGTGCATGTGTGTGTGTGTATATATATATATATATATATTTATATGTACGTATTTTTCCTCAAAATAAGACCTAACCAGATAATCAGCTCTAATGTGTCTTTTGGAGCAAAAATTAATATAATACCAGGTCTTATTTTACTATAAGACTGGGTCTTATATAATATAATATAAGACCGTGTCTTATATTAATTTTTGCTCCAAAAGAAGTTGCATTAGAGCTATGGTCTGGCTAGGTTTTATTTTTGGGGAAATACGGTATATACATGTGTATATATATATATACACACACATATATATATATATATATATATATATATATATATATATATATACACACATACATATACATGAGGCTAAACAAAGAGAAAAGAATAAAGCATAGTGAAAAAATGACTGTGGGCTAGACTTCTTTAGAGCCTCAAATGAGAAAAAAAATCGTTAATGTAGTACAATATAATTTGCTGTTAAATTAAATAAATCATTATTTGTTCTTGGCTGAATGCAGCTGGACATCATCTAAAAATTTTTCTCATTTAATTAAATCCCTAACAATATGTGTTTTAAGAAAAGCCACTTTGGAAAATAACTGTGTTGAGTATGCTTTATTTTATTATTGTCTACAATAACATGTTTTTAGTCTAAAAATCTTGGTATTTAAAATACCTCTCATCAAATTAAAAACAGATATTGTCATCAAATATTACCATTGACAATACCCCCATTCCCAATAAAGTTATGCTTTTTTTTTTCAATACAGATGATAACCCAATATTTCTTATCTTTATGTCAGATAGATTCTATATTATTATGATATTGCTTTTTTTCATCCACATCATTATTCCTATGGCGCTGACCTTTTGTAAGTTTTGCTTAATAAAAAAAAAGAACAAAAACTTTAAGGGGATTCACACTACCAACCAGTAAAGAAAAGTGTACCAAATCACTTGGTCCTGCATTAATATTTCTGATAATTAAAATGCCTAAGGGAATCATCTAGAGAAAAATTGTGAAGACAGATACGTTTATTTCGGAGAAAATGAAGAGTCATGACTAGTCTTCAGATGTGGACCTTCTCAATACCAAAGGCATCAGTAGGATACCATGGCATGAGTTGTCTAATCCCATGAGTACAAGAGTTCCTTTTTTAATTACTAAGCACTCGTCTTCCAAATGCTTTAATTTAGCTCCCATACCAACTCTATAATGTTCCAATATTGTTATAGATATTTTATTGATCGGGTAAACCAGAACACAAGGAAGTGAAAATTCTTACCCAAGGTCATGTGGGTAATCAGTAGTAGATACGCGGTTCGAATTCTGCAAGTTGGCCCTTGACCACTAGGTAATGGTGCTGTTCCGTCAGCCTACTTGTAGTTCTTCCTCTATCTGGATGCAGCTGTGTGATCAGATTCTTACAGTGGCTTCGTTGAACATAGATACTCCAACCCCTGGGTCTGAACAAATACTTCATGCTCTTCAGTCTTTCCCAAAACAATGTATTGTTTAGCTTTGTGAGGTGAGGAAATGTAGGTCTATACCATGCACTCATAATACATTATCTATATTTGTTTGAGTGAAAAAAATATCCAGGAATTGTTCCTATATGGAGGCATTCCTTTCTCTATGATTGGTGGTGAATGTCTTTTGATTAAAAAGAAAAGCAAGAAAACATTGTGCATAGTGCATGAATGTCCACTCAAGTCATGCCCTTTGCCTGCCTTCTGAATTGAGCTGAATACATATCTGTTTCCGTTTATATGCATTAAAGTACCATAATTAGGTTTCTCCATCGTACACATGACTCTCTTACCTTTACTCTGTTCCACAGTTGTCAGTCCATCTCTGTTTTCACGATCTAGCTTATCCATCATCTACTTTTCTATTTTAAAACCAACATAAATCCAGTAATCAAGTAACAAATTTAAATTGATTTGCTTTTAAAATATTCTACTTAAATGTTCTCATATCAGAATTATGTAACCTGACACTAAGAATGTAAGACTAAGCAATTTTCATCAGGCAAACTTTATCCACTTCCATAAATCTGAAATAGAGCTACAGAGAAGTCAGATGTGGAAAGCAGAGCTAATTTGATGTCAGTGAAAAACTACTTTATTCTAACTCAAATAAAACATTAGGAAGTTAAAAGGGATCTGCTAAGTAAATAAACAAGGTAACTGTCGGTGGTATGTTTATTTGAAATATTTTAAAACAATCCAAAAAATAACTTGTGTTAATTTTTTCTTACTTTCTACTCTGACTGGAAGAGCTCGTTCTAGTCCACCAAGCATAGATTTGATAAAACAGACGCTCAGAATGTTGTGACCTGAGAGCACTTAAATTCTCATCAGTTTTCTCTTTAACTGACTGCTCAGTCCCTGCACTTTACCTGCTTCTTTCATTGATAAATTACCTGAATAGTATAATTTACTCTTATTTTTTAGCAGCACCTTATCTCTTGCTTATAAACTTCTAATGAATCCCGAACTTCTAATGAATTTCTAATGTATCTAAGTACTCGTCAGATATTTCTACCTAGATATATACCAGTACAACAAACTATGACGTGCACTAAACTGAACTAAGAAACAAGAGATTCATACTGTTCCATTTCCTTTATTTGTTTATTTATTTTCTCCTCACTCATGCATTTGGCTTAGCCAGACAGTAAACTAGATTCTTCTAGACTTTAACTTTTACTTCACCCTCTTTCAGGTAGTCTATAAGAATGGAATATTGATGTATTCTCTGCAAGCATTTTGATTCTGCCAACTCTTCTTTATTCCCATTAATAATACATTAATCGTCATCGATCACTTTATTCAAAAGTACTGCAAAGTCCTCCAATTGGTCTCCTGTTTCCCAGATTGGGTTCCTTGGATTCTCTCAAAGCTGTTGAGCAGAGGTCCTGCAATGGGCTTTAAAAAGTATATAAAAATCTCTAAATGCTTTTTTGTAAATATTGGTATTTCCACCCCACAATCATGGCCTTCTTCAGATTCACAGAGACAGAATGAGCTTTTATATGTATATTTTATCCTGTTAAATGCTTACTTACAGTTCTTCAATATTCCCCAATCCTTAGAGATATAAGTTGAATTTGTCCTAAACCCTGCTTCTCCAGATATTTGCTTCAGTCTCTAGCCACACATCTAAGCATCCTTTGTAACAGTAACGCAAACTCTTGGCTTCCATTTTTCTCCCTCATAAGAAATAATTATCTTCCTTAGAATCCAGGAAGATACAGGCGATTTAATCTTTCCTCTTCTCAGTAACAAAATTTGTTGTTACTTAAAATTTCTATATTGAAAGCATAAATCATTTGCTCTATTTCTTTAGTTACTTCAAGGCATTAAATGATTTCCATATTTTATCAGAAAACAACTTTTAGCAATTTTTAATGAAAGGCGTTATCTTCATAGAGTTTATCAACATGATCGTTCTGTCCTTCCCTACTAGGATTTTGCACAGAATTCTCTCTATGAGTATGGTTCCCTGGACCTATAGGGAAAGCTACCCCACCCCTCTTTGCCTAGTTCACTCCCACTCATTTTTCAGACCTCATTTCAAATGTGATTTCCACATGTACTCAGTTCCCATTTCGTTATGCCCCAAAATGCTGGACCCATGGACCCGCGGCATCAGCATTGCCTGATAAATGGTTAGACATGCAAATTCTCAAACCCCACTCTGATTTGCACATATGCCTAGACACTAAGATCCAGAAGATAGAAAGTGAGTCTGATTGTTTTTTATTGTTTTTACTGTGGTGGTTGTTTCAAACTATATTTACTGTACTTGTTTGAGGCCTGGTATAATGTAGGCACTCTGGATATAGTTGCTCAATAATGAATACACAGGTGAATTATTTCTGTTTGTTTCCTTACGCTTATTATTCTATAAGCACATTGCTCAGATATATATACATATACACACATTATTAAAATATAAAGAATTTTTCAATAGTACTTTGCTTTTCTCAGCTAAAGTAACCATTAGGAAGATTGCACAAGCCAAGCTTGATGTAATATTCTGAAATTTTAGTTTTACTGTATGGATAGCTATAAAAAGATAGAGTGAAAAAGTGACTAAGTGCAAAAGGATTTATAATTAGTTTTTCAGTTTTGAGTTTATTATTGGATTCCTTACTTAATATAGTCTCACCAACAATTATGGTTAAATACAGCAAAATTCACTAGTTTGAAACTCATTGATATTACTAAAATAGTTGTTTATATACATTCATTGTTAACACAGTGAATGAATGTTTATACTGGTATGAATGCATTGTGGCTGAGATGTCATCCATCAGGGAACATAATGATAATGTACCTTGCTGTCACCTTCACTTCTTAATTTTGACAATTAATTAAGAAACATCTTTCATTACAAGACTATTTTTAATTATTAAAAAAAAAAAAACCTTCCATTCACACATCTTTTAAACCACACTGAGCTCTTTGACTTTCATTTATTTTAATTCAAAACTGAGCTAAGTTGATAAGTCTTCTTATTTTATATAATACTGATGATAATTCTCTGCAGCCATTCTTGATAGACAGTTATCTCTTGTTAATTAAATGGATAGAATTTACGTTTTAATTTACTATAATAGGTCTTTTGATGATAGTGGTTTAATGCCCTAGAAGAATACAAAAACATTTAAAATTAGTGGAAGGTCATTAATATCTTAATTGTTTTATCAAAGCTAATGAGAATCATAAAATACTAATGGAATATTAATGAGGACTTTGTGTCAATTTCAAAGTCTAGGTAAAAATATTAGAACAATATATGTATGTATATATATATATATATATATGCTTTAACAAATGCATTCAAAGACCATACACTCACAAACTTACAGAGAATATCCTAGTGTTTTTTCATTCAAAGTGAACAGTAAAAATAAAATATAATTGTGTGTAAAAGTTTTTAATTTACAATTACCCAGGCATTCATTTCTGATAATTTGTCCCATTGTAAGTATTTAAATTTTTGTTTTTACATTGACCAAGTCCTTGTTGTTATCCCAAAGAAGTCAATAAACCTACCTTAATTTTGAGCGAAAATTAAAAAGTAATTTGTATCTTTGGTTAGCTTTATTATTATTGATAAAATTGAATATCCAAAAATGTTTTTAAACTTATTTTTTTTTATTATTGTTCATGTCAGATGGCTAATTAGGAGTAAGAAATGCAACTAAAATGGTGCTTTAGCATAGTAAGTAAATAAATGTCATGTGTAAAGGTGCCTGTTTGTTATATCAACACCATTAAAGTGATAACAATTATCAATTGTATTTTAATACAAGGTCAAAATAATCCATCATTATGAGGATATTCAAATATATAAAACTTTGTAAAACAGAATATTTTAGTACAAAGATATATAGATCCTTTAATAAAATATAAATATATGCATAGCTTTATCTGTTATTTAAGCTTTCAAATAATATTATATACATTTTTCATACAAAATAATATTTAAATAGAGTCTAATAACTTTAAATATTATTCTTGTGTTTGTGTAACTCAGGATGAGCAAACTAGTTTATGTATCTATGTGTATGGGTGTGTGCATATATGCACATATACATATATGTACATGCATTATGGTTATAAATCTCATGAAAAATATTAGATTTTGAAATCTTGAAAGATGCTCTTGGTTTTAATTTAACAACAATACATAATCATTTTAATAATTGATTAAATACAAAATTTATTTATTCACAAATATAAAACAACCTTGACAAAATATTGAAAGTTTGATTAATTAAGCTATTTTATATAGTAAGATATATTTTCCTTGATTTTGTACAGATAAAATATTATGAAATATTTGAATCATTATAAACACATATTCTTAGTAATACTATACTTATAACTTGACTTGTGTATGATTGTATTTCATTAATTCTGTTTCTTACCAATTGAGTTTTTTGGGACAAAATTACTTTCTCAGTAAAATAACAATTGCTAATTTAAAAATGAAAGCATATTTTATTTTAACATAAAAGATTAAAGAACGAGGATTTAATTCAAAACTTTAATTAAATTGATGATTACAACATTTAAAAAAATACATGTTCAAATGCATGTTTGTATCATCATTTTAATTAATAATTTACTTGAGACTGAATTATCTTTTCTTTGGTATATGTCTCCCTCTCTTTGCATATCTTCCTTATCCTCTAACTGAAATTTAGACAAGGCACACATAACTCTTTCATTAAATGTAATGGCCTACATAAACTCTTAATTTCCTTCATCTTTTCCAGTTCTGTGCCCTTATTTCTTGTATCTCTTCCCCCGTCCCTGTTATAGTTTTTGTGACATTGCCGTATTCTAGTTCTCTTTGGACACAAAGACATTTTGGCAAAAGTCAATTTGCTTTTGGGAGATTGGTTTGAATCAAATTGATTTTTGGAAAATTGACCTAGAGCTATTTCTATCTGCTTACAAAACAACTTTTTAAAATGCTTTACCAGTGCCCACAACAGCCAAAACTTCCTCTTGAAATAATTGTCAGTCATGTGTTCTTCATTGGCATGTGTTGTAATATTTTAGCTACTCTTGCAGAGCAGACGTTGAGAGATGTATTTGATTATTCCCTTCCATTGGTCACCTAGGATGAAGCATTAAAATGTATTTTTCTTGTAAAATATGTGATGGATATCTTTGTTTGTTTGTTTTAGTTCTGTTCAATGTCATTATTATATAACCTTTAGTTTTTTCAGTAATCTAAATAAGATTAAGTTGAATTTTGACTCCTTTTTCTCAAATCATCCTGCATAACAGTAAAGTGTTTTATACCATAAATCACTGCTCTATATATCACATACTGTGTCACAATACCTTATTGCTGGATATTTAAAAATTTCGTATTATCCATGCTTCTCTTAAACTCTCATCACCATAATAATGATTTTCCCCATTGTATAATCACATTTATCTCATAGGTCAAGTTCCTCATTGTTTCCTTTAGCCATACCCATTTCCATGTGCAAATGATTTCTATTTTCAGAAGAATACATGTTTTTCATGTTAATCTCCTAGTTTTTCCCTCTTTAATTTGTAATTTGCATATTGCCCAAACTTGGAAAATCTGAAAATCAAAACAACTTGCCTTTTTTAAATGAAAACCTGTGGTAACCTATAATGACCTAATCAGTAGTACAGAATTCTATTCATGCATGCCACTGTTGCCTCCCTAACATAACTGAAAACTGCTGATAGGAAGAAGCATTTATGAAACTACCAGGTGTCTTTTACTTTTCCAACCTACAACTAACATTGAGCTCGGAGAGACTGTATGACTATATGACTACTATATGACTAATCAACAATTTTAAAATTAAACATTTTTTTAGCCAATAAAGTATAAACATATGTAGGTTATTTGACAATTTATTCCGTTTGTTACATAAAAATATTTTTTACTACAGAAAAAAAGTGAATCTAAAAATTAAAGGTATCTAGAGAATTTTTGATTCATTTTTGAGATAGTTTATGTACTTTTGTAATGTGTTAGATCGTACTTCATAACATGAAATAGAGAATACCATAATACGATAATTATAAATAAATTATTTCTACAACATTCCTGATTGGGGATAATATAGTTCTAATGTTTTCTTTTCTTTTTTCATGTTTATCTTTATAAATATGTTCAGAGTCATTTTATGGAAAATTTCTACCAAATATCATGATTCTCATCTATGTTGTGGAAGACTTCTTGCTCATGTCTAGATTTTCTCAACCATTCATTTTTTTTCTTATTTATTAGTACCCAACTCTATGTCAAACATTCTTCTGTATATTGATATACAATGATAAAATTAAAACTGAAATGTTCATTTTCCTGAAACAAAATTATAGAAATTCTTTACATCTTAGTTTCAAAAGCTCTAAAATGGCAATAATGGTACAAACCTCAGGTTTGTTTTGAGAATTAACTGATTTAATGCAGTGAAGGGCATAACCTTATGTCTTATGCATCAGATACATTCAAAAACTGTTAACTTATTTCAGTGCAACCTAAGATGGCATCAGTATTTTTGATGGCACATCATACAGAAGAGACTCACTTTGAACATATGTTTGTTTAAAACTTCTAAATATCTTTGCACATTCATTGGGGCCATTTTGAAGTATATGCAGTTGATTTCTTTACACCTAGATTTGGAATTTCACATTATTTTTTATTCTTTCAGACACAGTTTTTCCTACTGAGATTGGATTTTGATTTCATGAACGTGGACTGTGTCTCAATATTTCATAATATACGTATTTGATCAGCTTTTCTCCTATGCCAGCATATTAATTACAAATACAATAATAATCTTGACAGGACTAATTAATCATCTAAAACCCATATAAATGCTGCTAGAAACTTATTTTGTGTTTCATACTTGATTTCCCCATAAGGAAAGTTGATCATGGAAGATCAATTTTGAATATTTTGAGTGTCCCTAAATATTATTTTCTCTGAAACAAAATTATCTATTTTCTTAAAAAGGCTATTATGAATAATCATGTCAAATACATTATGAAAATCAAGATCACTACATCTTTTAAAATTCCATAATATATTGCAATTAGATTAGCATGCCATGACTTGTTGCTAATGAAACAGAGATAAAGGCAGTTCTTCAAAATTCTTCCACACTTTTACTTCAGCAGTTTATTCCACTGTGTTGTATAGACTCATGTCATTTTCAGCATTCATTTTGTAGCATCGACCTCAGAAATTAAATTTGTCAATATATTGATTATAAGTATTATATTTTTAAATTTTAAATTTCTTTATTTTGCAACAAATCCATACAGGATATGCAAAAGTTAAGGTACTGGAGTATTTCTTTTAAGTTTTTTATTTTTTATTTTTTATTTTTTTAAGTTTCTCTTATTCAAAGCTAATGAAAATTTTCCTGAAAAAGAATTCCATTCTATAACATGGACTGTCATTTCTCAAAACATTTCATGTGAATTATTAATAAATTAATTGAAAATGAATAAAATAAAATAAAATTTCACTGATCAAATAATTTGAAAATTGGAGTTAAACAAAGTTGAACATATTTGTGGAGTGCAGGGATTATCACTGCCCTTTGCATGTAATGCAAAGTGAAAAAGTGCAGAGGAAGATCTGGTAGCTTCCATTTTCTTGCTTATTGAACATTACTCATTATAACAATGATCTCCTTTACTTTCCTCCAGAGACTAATTCTTAGGATTTGTTTTCTCCCCAATGCACTTTGAAAATTTTGATTTATGACAGTCTTAACTTGCAGTTGCTCCCAAGCCCACTCATATAGGCTAAGAATTTTAACATGAAGGTGTAGAAGCATTTAAAATCAAATGACTCCTTCAGTCAATTTCCATGTACTTAGAAGGCTCATATTTGATCATACTTATGAAACTTGAAGCCGTAGGACATGATCAGGTTCATACTAATTTATAAATACCAGTTAGCATCAATATACATTTTTTTATATTGTGAAGGACTGCAGAAAATAAAAGATAAAACTGTAAAGTATAATTTTGCAGGGGAGGAGAACCATTTTCCTCTTATAACTCTGTCATTATTTGAAAGGTTCCAAAAATGCCTAAAGCCTATTAGCAACATAAATGGAAACATTGTTGAAAGCATTAATTTTGTTAGCTTTAATGCAGTTCCATTATTATAATATTTAGCTGTCTATAAAAAAATGCTAGGTGAGTACTTCTTTGCAATTTCCAGCTTCTCGGAGTTTTAGATTATTTTTTCTCACCTATGTTACAAGATAGGTAATAAAAGTGGATCCATTCATTTCTCTAATTTTTTAAAAATAATTTGCCCAAGTCTTCTACGTTCATTTTGCATTATTTCTAAAAATACACCATCAAAATAAGCCTATGTACTGATTATTCTCCTATACATAGTATTTAATTTGTTATGGAAAGGAAAGCATTGGAGCAATATGAGGTCGTCGTACAATGAGGTTCATGAACTCATCCTAGAAAAAGTGCTACACACCTCATTGCTGAATATCACTATGGTCACCTTTGAAGTACTCCCCTTGGCAAGCTATGCACCAACACCAGCACCTAGTCCACCCTTCAAAGCAATTTTGGAACTCTTTTTCTTGACTGGCCATCAGAGCTGTCGTCGAATTACACTTGATGTCCTGAATGTCATCAAAATGTCTTCCTTTCAATATTTCCTTTATCTTTGGGTAAAGAAAAAAGTCATTGGGGGCCAGATCAGGTGAGTGGGGAGGGTTTTCCGATACAGTTATTTGTTTAATGGCTGAAAACTCCCTCACAGACAGTGCCTTGTGATGCAAGAGCCATGAAATGTTGGTGAAAAGTTCAGGTTATCTACCTTTTTTTACACAGCTTTTTAAGCACATCCCAATAGTCAACTTGGTTATCTGTTTGTCCAGTTGGTACAAATTCATAATGAATAGCCCCTCTGATATAAAAAAAGTTTAGCAACATCAGACCTCGTATGTTATAATTTTAATACAGCTATACATTAAATAGAGTTATACTCTGCACATTTTTACATGAATTTCATACATGGGACATGTCATGGGTAAAATAATAGTTCATCATTAATTTATGAATCAAGAAAAATAGCACAGATACAGTGGTATGTGGTTTATAGCTCATCACACTGTTATGCATTGTATAGGAAAGGTATAATAGATAGTTAATAGAAAAGAGATCTTAAGTATTTTATCAAACAGGATTGGGGACCTGAAGCTGCTAGAGCTGAAATGTGGAGATAATACAAGCTGTGCAATTATGTTATTTTCAGGTGATAAACTACATATCTATGGCATTGAAGCATAAAGTCACAGCAAGGATTCTTATATGGTGATATTTACCTCTGTTATGCACAGTAAGAAACAGCACTCTGGAAAACTGGATGACCCATTTGTTCTTCTTTTTCCCTTAAAATATCTATGAGCAATGTCATCAGCACCATACCACTGTTCACATGGGTATAATATGCTTGCTTGAAATAAATGCCAGCATATTCAGATAAATCCTAAAGACATAATAATAGTCAGCATCTTGCACATTCCAGGTAAGTGCTCATATTTTCATGTGTAAAACAATGATTCATTTTTAAAAGAATCTGCATCCTTGTATGTGTTTTAAAACATCGGCAAATATGTGAGATATATATAATCAAGACATCAAAAAAATGTAAAAGGAGAAAAAAAAAACAATCATTTGAAAAGTAAGTCACAGTGGTGACTGCATTTTATTAGATCCCATGTGTTTCCAGTCATCCGTTGGGCCTGGGATTCTCACCAGAGATGAATTTAAATTTAAGCTGAGCCATGCTTGTTATGAATTATTTTGTTCTCCTGATGTGAAGTAAATAAAAGAGCCCACTTATATCATCTCCTCTGGGTTTGGGCTTCTCACGATCCTCCAGTCTAGCTCCAGCTTCTGAAAGTGGGATCTAGCATCAGGTGCTCCACAAACTCAAGGACTGGTAGTGGAGGGTAAATTCATCACTTACCATTTTCTCTGAACCTCAGTGTAGCTGAGATACGCTCTTAGAAAGATCTCATTTTTCCCTGCAGCATCTTTCCTGTCTGCACAATATGGCATTACATTTGATTTCATCTTTTTCTTTCAAGCCCTAATGTACAGGTCGTTCTGTGTATTTTATTGTATTTTCACTTTATTTTATAATGTATTTTCAAAAATATAATACCAACTTGAGACTTTGCATTTGAACTTCATTTTACTAATTAACTTTTTGAATCTATCCTCTAACTAGTTTTGTTAAAAGGGAAATAACTGAAAAAAAAAAAAAAATAGAAGAAACTGAAATATCTTCTAGTCTACCAACTACCTTTTAAAATGTAACATTGATTTTTTTTTTCTATTTTCAAGCATAGTAAGTGATGTTAAATGCTATCACTTGTACTCTGTCTTTTCACAAAAGTACTTTAAGAGACAGAATTTGTCCAAGAACTTCAATACTTTCATGATGCTAAAATAAGTGATATATAGCCTATTTTAGATATTTAATTGGAAAAGGAAAAGTAAAAGAAATTAAAAGGATTAGAAAATAAGTAATGTTCAAATTAAATACATACATGCATGAATGTAATAGTAACTTTCCTTTGAAAACCTAAAGTGTAGTTGTGTAGTCAATATGCTTGTCACAATTTCTACTGTTTTGATTTTTGGTTTATTTGCCCTCCTACTGGAAATGGGTTTTAAATCCTCAGTCTTCTCTTTCTTTACACCATTGCGATCTTATTATTAATTTTCTATTGCTGCTAAACAAGTACACAAACTAAGAGGGAATAACGCATTATATCACAGTTCTGACAGTCAGAACTTGAACGGGGCTACACTTGGTTTACTGTTTAGAGTCTCACAAAACTGTAGTCAAGATGTCACCTGGAGGGGCTCTTATTGGAAGGCTCTGGCAGGAGCTCATTCAGGTTGTTGGCAGAGTCCAGTTCCAGGCAGTTGTAGAATGCAGGCCCCTGTTTCCTTGCTGTCTGTGAGCTAGAGGTCAGCTGTTAGAGGAAGCTTGCAAGTCCCTTCCACTTGAAGATACCTTTTCCCTCTTCAAATCCAGCTACAAAATACCTCTCTTTTGTCAAATTCTTCTCAACTGCAAAACTCTGTTTTGACTACAACCCAGCTACCAGCCAAAGAAAAGTCTGAAGGGATCAGGTAGGTTAGCTCACTATCAGAAGGCCCATTGCTTCGTAACCTTAATGACAACCTGAATATCTCTTTACAATATATTAGGCTGGTGCAAAAGTAATTGTGTTTTTTGCAATTTTAACATTTTAAGCCGCAATTACTTTTGCACCAACCTAATAAAATAATCTAATCACAGGAGTAACACCAGGTAGCTAAGATCATGTTACCAACTTAGACAAACAGTTACTTTTCAAGTCCTACACTTGAAGACACTTGAACTCTTTTATCCCTGACCTGTTCCTTTCTCCTCAAATCCAAATGTGTGTAATATATACATGTTTAATTTATTTAAAGAAGAATGATTTACAGAGCAATTATATACATACGGAATCACACTCTGAGAAAATATGCATTTAAAATGTTAAGATTACTCAAGATTTATAACTGGATATCAATGTATTTTTTCTCCTAAAAAAAAAATTGGTCATTTTATGTTTAATATCCCAGTGCATACCAGGGATGGTTACATGCCATAAAATGTTTTCATGGTGATATATTTGACATAGTTGAACTACATTAAATTAAATTCCATAAACTTAGTATTCTGGTAATTTGGTGGGCTTCTGTAGCTTAAAAGATAAGAAAAATAATTATAAAATTTCAAGATAGTTCAGAATTCAGCAACAGTGATTTTTTTTGTATGAAAGAACAGATTAATACATTTATTGTACATTATTTCACTTATTTATTAGGAAATTCTTCTAACAATATTGATCCATCATTTTTTAATTGGCTTCTGTAATTTAACCAAAATAAACATGTTATAATTTATAACATGTCATTGGGGAAATGTAAATTAAAACAATGAGATACCAGTACGAATTATCAGAATGGATAAAATCTAGCACACTACTGGCACAAAATGCTAGCGAGGATGTGAAGCAACGGAAACTTTTTTTCATTGCTAGTGACAATACAAAATGGTACAGCCACTAGGGATACAGTTTGCAGTTTCTTACAAAACCAAACATTTATCATCTAACCAAGCAATTGCACTCCTTGGTATTACCCAAAGGGGTTGAAAATGTATGTCCACGGAAAAATTTGTACATGGATGTTTATAATGCCTTTATTCATAATTGTCAAAACTTGGAAACAACCAAAATGTCGTTCAGTAGGTGAATGGATAAACTGTGATACATCCTGGCAGTGGAATATTATTTAGCACTAACAAGAAATGAGCTGTCAATCTGTGTAAAGACATGGAGGAAACTGAAATGCATGTTACTAACTGAAAGAAGCTAATCTGAAAAGTCTATGTACTGTATTATTCCAACTATATGCCCTTCTGGAAAAGGAGAAACTATGATACAATAAAAAAGATCAGTTGTTTCTCAGGTTGGGGGTGGGAAGACAGATGAGTAGGTGAAGCACAGATTGTTAGGGCAGTGAAACTATTGTAATGGATGCATGACACTTTACATTTGTTCCACGCCATACAATTTACAAAACCAAGATTGTACCTTAATGTAAACTATAGGCTTCGAGTGATAATGATACACCAGTGTGGGTTCGTCGGTTGTAACAAATGTACCACATTAATGTAGAATGTACATAGTGGGGGAGGCTATTCATGAGTGGGGCAGGGGATGCATGGGAAATCTCTGTGCCTTCCACTCAATTTTGCTGTGAACATAAAACAGCTCTAAAAATAGTGTACTAAAATAATAAAGTAAAATAAAATTAAAATATATGGTCTGAAATTGGATGACCATATATTTTAAAAATTGGAAAAATAATTTCATACCTTGAACGGTCTAAGAAGACAATCTGAGTGATATGTAGCTCAATGTGAAGTCACAAAAGTCCATTTTAAATTCTATTTAATGAAACTTCTTTATGCACATTTTTAAAAGTTTTGACAACACATGCAGTCATGTAGACATGAGCATAATCAACCTACAGAACAGTATCGTACCATCTTCCCTCAAAATCCTCTCCTGTCCCTGGATGGTTAACCACTCACTGCTTTCATTCCTAGCTTTCAGGAGCCACTGCTCAGTGTTCTATCCCTATAGTTTGTCTTTGTTTTTTCCATAGTGTCATATAAATGGAATCATACAGTATGTAGTCTTTTGAATCTGGATTCTTTCAATTAGCATAAGCCATTTGAGAATCATCCACAGTGAACATATTGATAGGTCTGTTTCTTTATCTGAGTTGTATGCCCTTGTATGGATAAACAATAGATACTTTATTAATTTACTAGTTAAACAATAGTTGGGGTTTTGGCAATTATTAATGAAACTACTATAACCATTCATGTACAGGTTTTGTATGAACATACATTTTTCTTTCCCTGCACTTAAGTATCTACTGTGTTTCCCCGAAAATAAGACCTAGATGGACCTTCAACTCTAATGTGTCTTTTGGAGCAAAAATTAATATAAGACCTGGTATAATACAATATAATATAATATAATATAATATAATATAATATAATATAATATAATATAATATAATATAATATAAGACTGGGTTGTATAGTAAAACAAGAGCGGGTATAATATAATATAATATAATATAATATAATATAATAATATAATATAATAATAATATAATACCGCGTCTTATATTAATGTTTGCTCCAAAAGATGCAGTAGAACTGATGGTCCAGCTACGTCTTATTTTCGGGGAAACACAGTAGTAGTGTGTATAGTAGGTATATGTTTAATCTTAAAGGAACTACCATGGGTACTTCCAAAGTACCCATGTGTGATTGTGATTGTGATTACCTCTGCACAATCAATGTGTAAGAATTTCAGTTGCTTTATATCATTGGAAGCAATTGATATTACCATTTTAAATTATACTTTATTTTTAGCCATTCTAATAAAGACTAATATTCCATTACTTATTATTATTATTTCCTTAATGACTAATGATGTTGAGCATTTATTCATGAGTTTTTTGTTTGTTTGTTTGTTTGTTTGTTTTTCACATCTGTATATCTTTTTTGGGGAAGGGTTTGTTCAAGTGTTGTGCCTATTTTTTAAATTTAAGTTGTTTGTTTTATTATTAACTTTGAAGAATTCTGTATAAAACTCCTTTATCATATAATTTGAAAATATATTTTTCCTCAGTCTGTCTTATCTTTTCATTAACTGTGTCTTTCAAACAGCAGATATTGTTAATATTGATGGAGTACATTTTATTACTATATCTTGTATTATATCACATTAACATGTCATTATATTTTTGGTGTTGTCGCTATATATTTTTTCCCTAACTGAAACTGAAATATATTTTCTTCCTTGTATTCTGTTGAAATTTTATAGCTTTATGCTTTAGCTATAGGTCTATGACCTAATGATTTCCTTCTATTCCTAGTTTGCTAAGAGTTTTTTCATTATTAACTGGTATTGGATTTTGTCAAATGCTATTCCTTCACCTATTGTGAGGACCACGTTTATTTTCTTTAGCTTATTGATTCAGTGATGCACATTTGTTAATTTTCAAATGTTGAATCAATTTCACATTCTCAGTTAAAACTTTACTTGGTTGAGATATATTATTCTTTTTATACAGTGTTCTCTATGCTTTCCTGTGAAAAATTTGTCTCTAGTTTTTTTTCTTGTATTTTATTTCATTTTATATCACTATTTTTTCTTAATAAAATGCTTTGAAAAGCATTTCTCACTTTCTTTCCTGGAAGAGTTAGTGTAGACATGTTATTATGTATTTCTTAAATTTTAATGGAATTTTTCAGAGAATCTGTTTTGGCCTGGAGTTTCATTGTTGAAAGACCTATTACACATTAAATTCATTTTATTAGAATAATGACTCTTAAGATTATGTGTCATCTTTAGTTATCACTGGTAGTTCATGTTGTTTAGCAACATTTTCGTTTTATCTAAATTTTTGAAAATTTTGGCCTAAAGGTTTTTCATTTATTTTCATATTATACTTTTAATTTCTGAAGAATCTGGACTGATGTCCATGTTTTATTTATTACATAGGTAATTTGTATCTTCTCTTGTTTTCATGGCTACTTTTGCTTTAGGTTTATTGATTTTATCAGTCTTTCTAAAGTCAGCCTTTTGTTTCCTTGATGTTATCTATTTTTATTTTTAAAATTTCATTAATTATGCTCTTTATTACTTCTTTCTTTCTGCTTTATTTTAGGTTTGCTTTACTCTTCTTGTCTCAAGATGACATATTAGGCATTAATTTGAACTGTTCTTTTCTTTATAATATATATGTTTATTGCTATAACTTTCTATTTATTGTTGTAGTTGCATTACCCAAATTTTGAAATATTGTGTTTACTTTTAACTCAATTCAAACTGTTGTTTAATTTCGCTTGTGGTCACTTCTTTGATCACTGGTTATTTAAAAACATGTTCTTGAATTTCCAAATACTTTTGACTGTTTCAGATATTTTTTGGTTATTGATTTATAATTTAATGTTGTTTATGCAAGATAGTACTTTGTGTGATTTCAGTTCTTGTAAATGTGTTAATATTTGATTTATGGTCCTGCAATATGGTCTACCTTGTTGAATATTCTATGTGCACTTGATAAGAATGTGCATTTTTTGTTCCTGGTGGCATTTTCTATAAAAATAATGTAGCTCAAGCTGGTTGATGGAATTGTTTAGGTCTTCTGAATGTTCCCTGATGTTCCATTCCAATCTTGAGTTCAAGCTCGTAGTTTGTCTTTCAACCGCATGTCTCTGAAGTGGTCAAAAAAAGTTATTCTTTTTTTTTTGATAAGCAAACCTTTGTTGTTTTTGGTACTGTTGTTTAGTGACAGCAATGTGGCACCTAACTTTCTATATACTAAGTAGAAGCCAGGAAAGTCAAGTACAGCTTTAAAGAAAAATAGAAAGCAGTTGTCAGTTCTGCCGTCTGTTCTTCAGCAATGGGGCATGTGCTGCATTTGGGGAATCATTGCTCATCTGCTGTCCATATTTCACTGTAAAAGACGAGAAATGCTCATAATGAGGTAAAAATATTTTATTTACATTTGAAAGCTACTTATCAGAAATGAAGTACATTAATACATATGATCTTAGAATTCTTGTGTAAAGTGTGATAATATGAAACCATTTACAAATTTGATAATGTGTTTATATCTATCCATATTGACAAGGGTAAGAGGTGAAATGGTACCATTTTAAAATTTATTTAATTAAATTTATTTGGATAGCATCGATTAATAACATTATGGAAGTTTCAGGTATACAATTCTGTAATACAACATCTGTGTATTACGTTGTGTGAGCCCCATTGTTTAGTCACCTTCTATCACCATATATTTGACCCCCTTTGTCCCTGTACCTGTCCTCCCACACTCCCCCCCCTTCCCTCTGGTAACCAACGTACTGTTGTCTTTGTCTATGAGTTTGTTTGTTTTTTGTTGTTGTTGCTTTCTGTTTGATATAATTTTAATTTGTGATTTTGTCATAAGATTCTCAAGTGCTGCTAACATGATATTAACATATCAACAGCTTAAGAAGTAGCAATTTTGATAAGGAAGTAGTATGTGTATGGTACTGTCATCCTTTTACAACAATGTTTAAAATATTTGGACTGTTCATCCGCAATCAAACTGCCAAATGTTTTAGAGTTTTCTCATTCATTATTTACTTAATGTGAGATCCACATATAGTAATATAACTATTTTGATAGTTGTTTGTTTCGAAGAGTTTTTTGATCCAAGCTGTGCCATAAAAATCCAGAAATATCTTACTGTAAGAAAATTTAACGAGGCACTGAGATAAGGCACTCCTAAGTTTTCCCCCGAGGACTGTGATTGTGTTGATAGTCACTCTTATTTAACTATAAAATTTGGAAGGATGATTTGATTTGACTTGAGAATATTAGCTTCCTGTTCTGAAAGACAGATGTTAAAATATATCAGAATCTTCTAATTATCAAAGAGATGCTCTGAGCAAAAGAAATGTACTCAAACTTGGTACTGTTTATTATTAGCAATTGTATAATTAAAAGTATTAATAACTACCAACATGGGTGCCTTCTATGTTTCAAATAGTTTCATTGACAGTTTGCATTATTACATATCTCATATTGCTGAAATTTTAGAAAGTAAATATTGTAATTCCCCTTTTAGCGTTTGGGAAACAGTCTTAAGAAACTTGCCCAGAGTCACAGAAGCAACAAGGCCAATCTAGTTTTTGCCCCGTTTTATTCAAGAGCAGCTGGTGTTGCAATAAATCACCTCCTTGACAAACCTTAAGTGGAAGTACAGAGCATGTCATGTGTTGACATGACAAGTACATGCTGTTATTCCTTGCTGGGAAGAACGTAATCTTTTAAGCTCTTATACTACATGTGAAAATGATATTATACATATGACATTTATGTATATAAACAAATGCAAATGTAGATGCTAAATTTCAGTACAGAAAAGCTGATTAAAGTACCAGCAAAAAAATAATAGCTTTGATGCAGAAGAATAATCAGATATGAGTTTAGAAATATCTGCAGCAGTAGCTTCAATTTTGAATGAAGAAATGTTCTAGTGATCAGATAGACTAATTTCCAATGCAAAGCATCCTCAGTTTTCTCTAGTGCCATTCATCCCTGGATAGGGCTCTTGCACACGTGGTAAGAGTTGTACATGGTAAGAGGCCCTTCTGCTCAATATTTCAGCTGCCTGGCACACAGTCCCTTCAGGCAAACTGCAAACTTTCTGATAAGAATTTGAAAGGACAAACTCCTGCAGGGGAAACTGCTGTTCCTCATCTAGTTCAAAAAACATGAGCTTTCCAGAGTCAGGAGAATAGGTAATGATTTTTCAGGTTGTTTCAAAGCACATTTCTCTTAAACATACAGAAGATATTTTATTGAAAGAAATGATGCTTTGTTTTTCAGTGAGAAAATGCCTTCAAACTTGATTCAACAAACCTAAAAATGTCTTTTAGATTAATGATTTGCAACTTCACAATATTTAAAAGCAAGGAAACCTGTAAATTTCTTCAGACACCATGGCTTGCCATTAATATCAAATCACTAAACATTCATTAAAAGTAATTGCTAAATTGTTCTATTATGAATTTCAGATAGGCTTAAAAACAGTATTATTTTCTAAGAGTATGAATTCCTCATAAGACTTTTATGTGAAAGCACTGACAATACCAAGTCTTGTGATATTTATTTTTCAAAGTTTTATTTGGAGAGTTAATGTTATTGGACAACTGGTATCTCTTTTTTTTCTTTTGTACATAATACAGATTGATTTACTTTAAAGTGTATGCTATTAAGTGATTATTTTTAATTACAAGTTATAGATTTTCCTTGTTCAGTATGTTACCTCCAAAGTAAAAAGCTCATGTACAAACAGATTTTGATCTCATTAGGTAGTAAATTGAATATGAATGGTAGAAGAGATGTCGGTTAATTAAGTAAATTCTGATCTAGCTTTTATAGATTACATAAAACAATGATTATTGCTGTTCTAATCTTGACTTCTAATATGTTACATGTCCTTCTAGACCCAAGATGTCAAAATATATATATATAATTGTCCTGCATGTTTGTTCCAATACTATGCTGTTTGTATTTCTATTATCATAATCATCTTAGGCCTACTTGTTACCATGTAGTTGTATGAATAAACAGTTACTTTCTATCAACACACACACACACACACACACACACACACAGAGAGAGAGAGAGAGAGAGAGAGAGAGAGAGAGAGAGAGAGAGAGAGAGAGAGAGGGAGAGAGACTAAATTAGCATTGATCTTTTTTCAAGCTTTACTGAAATAGGCAGATTTAATGCAATCCCCATCAAAATCCCAATGGCATTTTTTATAGAAATAGAACAACAACAACAAAAAAAAAACACATCAGATTTGTATGGAACCACAAAAGACCCCAAAAAGCCAAGTGATCCTAAGAAAAAAAGAACAGTGCTGGAGGTACTACACTCCCTGACTTCAGCTTGTACTACAGGGCAACAATAATCAAAACAATATGGTATTGGCAGCAAAAACACAGACCAATAGAATAGAATTGAGAACACAGTATTAAACCCACATAAATATGGACAGATAATTTTTGACAAAGAAGCCAAAAACATACAATGGAGAAAAGACAGTCTCTTCAATAAATGGTGCTTTGGGAATTGGAAAGCCACAGGCAAAATAATGAAACTGGACTGCTATCTCTCACCATGTACCAAAATTAATTCAAAATGGATCAAAGACCTAAACATAAGACCTGAAACAATAAGAAAGCGTAGGTACTAAACTTATGAACCTTGGGTTCAAAGAGCGTTTTATGAATTTGACTCCAAAGGCAAGGGGAGTAAAAGCTAAAACAGATGAATGGGGCTATACAAACTAAAAAGCTTCTGCACAGCAAAATAAACCATCAACAAAATAAAGAGTCAACCAACTGAATGGAAGAAGATTTTTGCAAACAAAGCTTTTGATAAAGGGCTAATATCCAAAATATACAAGAAACTCATATAACTCAACAACGAAAAAACAATCTAATTAAAAAATGGGCAGAGGACCTGAAGAGACATTTCTCCAAAGAGGACATACAATGGCAGATAGACATATGAAAAAATGCTCAACATCAGTGACCATCAGAGAAATGCAAATAAAAACCACAAAGAGATATCACCTCACCCCAGGTAGAATGGCTATCATCAACAAGACAAATAATACCAAGTGTTGGAGAGGCTGTGGAGAAAAAGGAACCCTCATACACTTTTGGTGGGAACGCAGATTGGTGCAGCCGTTATGGAAGGCAGTGTGGAGGTTCCTCAAAAAATGAATAATAGAATTACCATATAACCCAGCAATCCCTTTCCTTGGTATCTATCCAAGAAATCAGAAAACATTTATCCATAAAGATACGCGAGCTCCAATGTTCATCCCACCTTTATTTATGGCGGCCAAGACATGGAAACAACCAAAGTGTCCTTCAATGGATGATTGGATAAAGAAATTGTGGTATATATATATACACAATGGAATCCTGTTCAGCCGAAAGAAAGGATAAAATATTGCCATTTGCGACAACATGGATGGATCTTCAGATTATAATGCTGAGTGAAATAAGTCAGACAGAAAAAGTAGAGAACCATATGATTTCACTGATATTTGGTATTTAAAACTGAACAAAAACACACAAAGGAACAAGACAAACAAATAAAGAAACAAAAACTCATAGACACAGGGTGGTAGATGAGGGTAAGGGGGATCAAATATATGGTGATGAAAGGAGAACTGACTCTGGGTGGTGAATACATAATGGGATATATAGATGATGTATTACAGAATTGTACACCTGAAATCTATGTAACTTTACTAACAATTAGCAGCCCAATAAACCTTAATTAAAACAAAGAAATATAATTGACATATAATAGTGTGTAAGTTTACACAATGTGTATGTTAAGCATGATAATTTGGTACACACATATACTGATAAATTATTACCATGACAGGAATATTTAAAACCTCCATCACCTCACACAATTACTGTGTGTGTATGTGTATGTGTGTGTGTGTGTGTGTGTGTGTGTGTGTGTCTGTGTGTGTGTTGAGACCATTCAAGATATACTCTTAGCAACATTTAAGTATATAGTACAGTATTGTTAACTATAGTCACCAAGCTATACATTAGATCCCTAGATTTATTAATCTTATAAATAGAAGTTGTGCTCTTTGACCAACATCTCCCCATCTCACCACGTCCCATCTTCTGGCCACCATTATTCTATTCTCTCTTTCTATGAGTTTAGCTCTTTTAGATTCCACAAGTGATATAACCATTCATCTATAGATTGACATAGGTTGTTGTGAAATCTTGGCTGTTGTGAATAATACTGTAATGAACATGGGACTGCAGATAACTCTTTTAGATTCTGGTTTGATTTCGTTTGGATATATATCCAGAAGTGAGATTGCTGGGTCAAATTTGAGTTCTACTTATAATTTTTGAGGATGCTCCATACTGTTTTCCATAGTGGCTATACATTAATATCAACAGCAAACAAGGGTTTTCTTTCACCACATTCTTTCCCACACTTGTTATCCATTGTCTTTTGGAAATAGCCATTCTAACAGAGGTGAAGTGATATGTCATTGGTTTTGATTTGCATTTATGATGATTAGGGATGTTGAGCATCTTTTCATGTACCTGAAATCTATTTGTATGTCTTCTTTGGGAAAATGTCTTTTTAGTTCCTCTAGGCATTTTTGAAATGGATGTTGTTTTGTTTTATTTTGTTTTGTTGCTATTGAATTATATGTGTTCTTTAATACTTTGAATATTAACTTCTTATCAAATATATGATTTGCAAATACCTTATTAGCTGCTTTGCTTTCCATTGTTTCAGATACGTGTGATCAAACATGGTTCAAAATATATAATGGAAAATTCCAGAAATAATTCCTAAGTTTTAAATTGTGCACCATTCTAAGTAGTGTGATGAAATCTCACGCTGTCCTCGTGTATCCTGCCTATGAATCATACTTCGTCTTGTGTATCCACACTGTGTATCCTATCTGTCCAGCATACACTTAGTAGTCGTCTTGGTTATCAGATTGACTGTTGCAGTGCTTATGTTCAACTAACTCTTGTTTTACTTAATAATGACCCCAAAGCACAAGATTAGTGAAGCTGGCAATTTTGATGTGCCAAAAATAAGTCATAAAGTGCTTCCTTTAAGTAAAAAGTTGAAAGTTCTCAACTTAATAAAGGAAAAAAAAATCATACTGAGTTTAGAAAGATACATGATAAAGAATGAATGTTCTATCCTTGAAATTGTCTAATTTACAAATGAAATTTAATATAGGTATGTATGTATGTATGCATGTATGTATGTATGGGGCAAAAAAGTATGTGTATATGTAAGGTTCATTTCTATTCATGGTTTCAGGCAACTACTGGGAGTTGAGACATATCCCTCTTGGATAAGGGGGACCTTGTATGTTTTCCATTTTGCAGGTTGTCTTTTCATTTTGTTGATGGTTTTTTTCACTGTGTGGAAACGTTTTAGTTTGATGCATTTCTGCTCATTACTTTCTGTATATGTTGCTTGTGTTTTTGGAATCATATCCCAAAATTTGTTACCAAGATCAGTGTCAAAGAGCTTTATCCCTCTTTTTTCTTCTAAGAATTTTCTAATTTTTGGTCTTATGTTTAAGTCTTTAATCCATTGACTTCTGTAAATTATTACAGAGTGCCTAGTGCCAGGTTAGCTTCCAAATACAACACTAATTGTCTACATTGAAGTTGGATGCTGAAGTGACATCAACAACACGGCTGAATAAGACATCCCTCATAGGGTGTCATACAAACAACAAGGGTTTGACATCCATCCATGGACGACAGTGCCTTTGTGGAAGCTTGGGGATCCAGAATTATATATAAAGGCTTCATGGGGTGTCTCACCAATCCGTGTAATAGCCATACAGACTTCAGTCACAGTTGTGGACCCTGCACTGGACCACACACTGGCTCCCACCACTCTCAGTCATGATCTGGGATCCCTTGACAACACGGTCTTACACAATCATACATGGATGGAAGAGTCTTTGTGGAAGTCCAGGCTTCCAGTGTCAAAGATCTAGCACACAATTGGACCCTCCAAAATATGAGTTTGGCACATTGGAAAGGTTAAGAGGGAAAGTTTGACTTTATCCAAGTGATCCCTCCCACAAGGCGACACAGTTTAGTGTCAAGTGAGACCTTCTAGGCCTGTGATTTCCCCATGGGAGAAAGTGAGAGTATGTGAGTTAGTGCCTGCTTCCCACAGCTGAGTGAGACATTTCCCAAGAGGCCCATTTCTCTCTCGTCCCATCCAGAGTACTGAGTTATGAACTACATGACCATGGGGCAGGGACAGGCTGAGAGAGCAGCAGGTAGGACGGTCGAAGCACATTAAAAGGATGTAGATCCTAAGAAGTGTGTCGCAGACTCCATCAACAAGTCCGTCCATGAGCTGCGAGAGATGCCTGACCTGCTGATTCCTCCAAGTAGCCCACAGGCTCCCCCAGGACTAGGCATGCTTACCCGCTACACAGCCCGCCCTGTGATTGGCTCTCTGTGTGACCTCACAAGGTGGCAAGCGTCAATTTTGACAAATGGCTAGGGAGTGCACACAGAAAGCTAGCCTACACCCATAGGCCAGAAAGAGACCACAAACTTGAGCTTCAGCTCGCCTTTAGGATAGCTAAAGGGAGCTTGTCCAGGTGCATTGCAAGATCAAGAGAAGGCATACATATTTAATACATCTTCCAGAAGAAAGTGCAAGAAGCACGAAGCGGTCACAGCCACAGAAGTTCTGAGAAACGTCAGAATCCCTAGCAGGACTGACAGAAGGTATTTCTCTCCAGAAGCCAGTCAGTAAAAACTTCAGGAGGTGACTACCATTGAAAATGCAACATCACAGACAAACGTTTTGCTTTGCTGTGATTGTCATGGCGCTGGGAGAGATACATTTCTGTGTCTGTCTTTCTCCAGGTCATTAGAAATGTTTCTGTGTCTGATATAGGCCCATCTCAAATTTTATTATTTGCCTTGCCTTCAGTGAAGAAGCTCCTTTAACAGCTTCCATCACTTTGGTCTTGTTCTTTGAGACTGTAGCTATGGTGAAATTGGTGAAATTGGACATGCCTGACCAGCGAGGAATAACCATCACTGATTTTCCTCTGTGGAGTCCTTAATCACTTTCTTTTTTTTTTTTTTTTCCTGGTCAATCACTCAACATGGCCTCTTACTGACAACATTAGTAGTGGATTTTGTACACTTAGGGGCCATGATAGACAAAACAAGTGCTATGTGTTGTATGTAATTGTACAAATGTCAGAGGAGTGGTCAGGATACATGTTCATATTTGTCAACAGAAATTTAGAGTTTTCTATAATATTTCATCAGTTTCTATTTTTGTTTGGGTGTTTTTTCTTCTGTTCTTTGGTAACATTTGTCATTTCCACCTGACATTGTATATAGTTATGTACCTTTAGCAAATTTTTATTCAGTTGAAATAATGATCTTAAATCCATCTGTGTATTTATACTGCACCAATAGAGGAAGAAAATATATTTCTATATCCATACTTCCCTTATAGCCTCAATAGAATTTGTTTAAACAGAAGCATAATCAATCTATGGCTGTTTGCAAATGGTCGTAGTTTGATTTCATAGTATCTTCTCTATTAAGAAAGTATATTTTAAGAAAAAGTTTATTAGAAGATTTTAAGTGCTAATTACGAATTTGTTCAGTTCAGTTAACAAAAAACACAAAAAAATGAGATAATTACTAGATTTTAGAAGATACTGTAAAATCAAATTAATTTGATATCCTGGCAATAATTCTAGTTAAAGTGTTGAAAGAGTTGCATTATGTTTTTAATGTGCTCAGAAATAAATGTCCTTCCTACTTGCAAAGAAAGTAACTCTAAGGGAAATTGCATTAATGTTTGTTACGGCTGATTATATTTCAAAACCATAATTTCAATTCTAAGGACGTTCCATTAGTGAGCCAGGAAAAATCTGTCAGTAAGAAGAAAAAGAAAAAAGTGAGTAGTCTAAAAGTATCTCTTCTCTCAAGCTTCCTCTATGTATGGAAAGAATCAATTTGCTTTCATCCTAATCCCAAATAGAAGGAGCAATTGACTCTGGGGAAATCCTGTAAAATGTATTGCGGACAGCATGTGAGAGAGTGCTTTCTAAGGATGACAGAACACATTAATTGATTTTGCTCCCAGTGACACTGGAATAACTGATTCTCTCAATCACACACATAGTATAGCTCTGAGGTTTGTTGTCACTTTTCCCTGCAGTTTGAAAGGTTTATATCAAATATGTGGAAGGACAATATGAGAGAAGTTATCCAATTTGGTAATTATTATGATACATCCAACTGCCACTGACTATATATAGATAATATACAAAAAATTAGTGTATTAAATGTTGACTTTAATATGACAGCAGAATTTAAACACTAACCAATATTTTAATGAATAAAATAATATATTCCACAGATATCAATTGAAATCAACTTTAAGAAAGACATAGTTTATATATATATGTATATATAACGTATATGTATATATTTTATATATATATTATATATAATTTATATATAATATACGTATACATATATATCTGTTTAGATAAATAGACATATTCCCATATGCATCAACTTTAACATCTGTACTATACCAATCATATAATTATCAAATACAGTTGTTGATTTTGAAAGATTATTTTAAATGGAATTCTCCTGAATAAATAATATTGATGTTTTGTCACCTACATGGATGTGTGTGCATAGATACATGGATATATACATATACACATATGCACAGTATGGTGTGTGTGTGTGTGTGTGTGTGTGTGTGTGTGTGTATATATATATACACATGTATATGTATATATATATATAGTATGTGTATGTACAAATTAGTATACATGTAATCCTTTGTACATATACATATATATTTAAATCTATTCATTCACATAGAAATACAATCTATTTTGTATATTCACATATAATTTACATATTGTAAAGTACTTTCAAATACATATGATATAAGTAGAACTTTTATTTTAGCCAACTAATATAAGAAAAGAAACAGAATATTGTAGATGCTTTGTCACTTCTTTCCTTCACCCCCTCAGAACCCATCCTCTCCCCCTCCCACCCAAACTCACAGGAATCAAAACCAGGATCAAAATGCCTACATTCTATCTTTAAAGGTTTCAGAAACAGATTGTAGGTAAGCCTCATTCTATTGTCTCAAAATTTCTGCAGAGGACTCTAAAGAATGGCTGAGAATAAAAACAAAAAAACAAAAACCCAGCAGTTTCCTGTTTCCCCTTCCTCTGATGAGAAGGAAGAGTTGTCTTCACATTACTTACAGAAGGAATGAATCAACTGTCCTTTGAGACACATGAACCAGTCACACACCTGCCTCCTCTTTGAGAGGATCTTATTAGAGGACATAGGCAGTATACTTACTGCCCAGCAACCACTTCTTCCAAACCTTTCTTAAACAAAGGCAGGAAATGCTGCCCTTCACCTTAAGCCAATGAAGACGATTCCAAATCAGTTGCAGAAAGGGTATGTCATATGTTCACTGGACTTTGAGGACTGTACAAGCTGGTAGCAGAGGTTATACAAGCATAGGCTAAGGTAGCCAAGCCTTTAGTTCCAGCAAGATGGATGTGCTCTCCTAACAACAAAATGGGAGGACCCTGGGGATTCTGCTCAGGAGGTCTACCTAGAAGGTTAATCCTCCATGAGACGAGTGTTAGGTTCCCTTGACCCAAAGGACTAAGGAAAAGTGTGCTTAGTGAGATGTTTTGGACATTGTCTACATCAAGGTGACTGCCATTGCAAGTTCATAGTGGAGAATGTTAGAGTCCACAGAAATGGTCCCTGAAAAAGATCTAGCAAGGGTGCATCAGTGATGGAAAGGGCACCAACCCAAATTTACAGCTAATTCTGCCATGTATGACTATGTTGCTTTTAGCAAATCCTCCCCCTTCTCTGGGTCAGATTCTGGAAGAATTAAAAATTGTACACCTGAAATCTATGTAACTTTACTAACAATTGTCACCCCAGTAAACTTTGGAAAAAACACAAACACAAAAAAAAATCATTTAAATGGAAAACAGACTAACAATAAGGAAAACTTGCTTGTCTTTTAGAGTCCTGGGAATAAACTATATCAATTACAAAAAAAAAAAAAAAAATAGCAGCTAACTGGAGAGCAGAGAACCAAGGGTATAGCAAAAAGAAACCAACTAGTTTATGTACCATTGGATACGTACAAGCTTTGAATAGATCTAAGCTTGGGGTCTGCTATTCTG
This sequence comes from Rhinolophus sinicus, assembly GCF_057876585.1. Lineage (NCBI taxonomy): Eukaryota > Metazoa > Chordata > Mammalia > Chiroptera > Rhinolophidae > Rhinolophus > Rhinolophus sinicus. The sequence continues at coordinate 13,068,729 of NC_142503.1, read as the reverse complement.
GGCCAGATAGTTGTTATGTAATGAATATCCAGGTCTGGAATTTTTAATGCCTAAGCAAATAACTATTTATAATATATAATATAGTAGAGAATACCCAAAAAAGTTTCGGGTTTATCTGAGGTTTTATCCAGAAGTATCAAAAAAGGATTAACCCACAGAGCAGATATAAAAGGATGAAGGGAGTAAGATTAGTTTGGTTTATGGTTACAAGGCAAATCTAGGTAATTTAAATGTCCAAAGGATTTTAAACTGCAATGTGATGCCATTTCAACATCTAGCTACACTTCCTGTTAAGAAATGCATTCTTTTATCTTAACCTAATGTGTGTGTGCATACATACATATATACATATATATATACATATATATATATATGAAAAATATATGCATATATATATATATGTATATATATATATATATATATGTATATGGTGTGAAATAAAAAGTTATCAGGAGTGGCAAAAAGGGTTAAATTATGGTTATAATTTCTACCTTAATTATAACCATAGGTTGCCCCTTTTTGCCACTCCTGATAACTTTTTATTTTGCACTATCATATCTCCATGATCCCTCTGAATGATTTTTGTCCCTGTGGTCTCATAATTTTAAATCTATACTCCACTGTCTCCAGATTGGCATTTCAAAAACTCAGAATGCAATAATTTTAACTTCTGCTTCATAAACTCCAATCTTCATGTTGCCCCTTCTCAACATTTTTGGAATAAAAGCCAAACTTCTTCACAGCACATATCAAGCCCTTTTGTGGTCTATTTACCTTTTAGCAATCATGTTTCCCATCCCTACATAAACTTTATTGCTCCAATTTCCTCAAAAATATAAATCCTGTACTCTCTTTGTAAAATAGCAGCTCCACTGTCTGACTTCTTCTGTCATTTTCTTTACCTGGCTAATGTCTACTTTTCCATCAAAATTGGTCTCACAGGCACTTCTACTGGTGAATTCCTCGGAAGCTTTCTCTAAAAATTTTCAACTATTACTCTGAGCTAAACCTACCCACTCTGTTCTGTTAACCTTTGGGAAATTTCTGTCATAACTGGATCTGTCATAAGGAAATGATACATTAAGTAGTGCTAATAACATAAAATTTGCCAGTAAAATAAAACTTCTAAATAGAATCACATTTTAATTATTTGGTTTCACCAACATGTGAATATCATAGAAACATTAAAAAGTTGAAATAAAATTAATTGCAAATCTTAACTGTCAAATGACCAGATTCCTTTACTGTATGAAATGTTAAGAGTAACATGAATAGTGTTGATAGCTATGGCTTTTTAAGTGCTTTCTTAATCCCAGACAAGTTTTATAACCTGAAAAAAAAAATTATGTAAGTTGATTTAATCAAACCTGAACAAACGGTATCTTACTTTTTATTTTTCTATTCTCTAAATGTGGAAATGGCTTTTCTGAGAGCTTAAGTAAATTCACAGCTACCGAAAGAGCAGGACAGAGTTATCACCCTATTTCTGTCTGATTCTGAAGTTCTTGCAATTAACTTCTAGGTTTCACAAAGTCATCCTTACGACCCACAATTCTTGGTTTTATTATTTCTGTGTATTCTAGACTTTTATCCATTCAAATAAAAACAGAAATGTAGGTTGATACTTTTAACTTAGCTCCTAATTACTTTTAACTTAGCTCCTAATTACTAATTATAAGGGCTCCTCATCATAGATTAGGAAAGCAGGGAAAAGTTTTATAATTTTTATGAGACTCACAGAAAATTACCTGTTTGAATAGCCTTTTGGATAAAACCCTGTCTCTGGGTAAAGTTTCCTTACTCTTCCCTAACACCTTACTTGACAGAACTTGAGTTCTTGTGCTGCTGCCGTTGATGGGGTGTGCTGACCTCTAAATGGTTATGATGCTGATGCTGACAGTCAGTTTTTCAAATTCATGTCTTGATATTGTAAATATTTTTTTCAAGCTACATAAAAATAGCTGTGAAAAAATATCTTGGGCAAGCAATTCTCATGGAATAGGTTGTTGGTTTTGGATCCAGAGATATTTTCTGGCAACTTTATTAACTTTGTTCCTATAATATTTTCTGGACAATATTTTCTTTATTTATTCTTCCCACATTGATTTAGAAAGCATATACTATTGGGGTAAAGTAAAAAGGGTGGTCACATACATACAGTGTTAATTTTTAGTTAATTTTAGTTTGAAGTTTGTTTTGTTTTGTTTTACAATTAAAAATATATTGGGAAGCTAAGGCTTTTTTTAATATAGATATCCAAAGATTTCTAAGGAGCTGGTTTAATATTGGTATTTATTATGTGGACTTTTTAAATGTACAGGCCAAACAAGTGGTTTTCAGGCCATGTGTTGAATCTTCCGGCCTTAATTGAACACTCTTGAGGAAATGTGTAGAGGAAATAGCTTACTGAAAAGTAATTCACTATGAATTCTTGATTTAGCTTCTGCCTTAAAAGTATTCCTGCTAGAAGAGTAAGTAAAATATGAAAGCACATCAAGATTGCCTAACTAGTTTTACAAAATAAGGCAAATATTTTATTGCATTTAAATGTATCTATTCATAAGTTAAATTTAGAAAAACTCTCCATATATAAAATCCAATGTATTGTGAAGAATGAGAGAGAAGGAGGATATTTGAAGTAATATAACTTAAAATATTAAAACGTTAGTCCAAAACTACCTATTTTTCTTTAATTAATTATTAAAATAACTGTAAGAAAAATTGACACCTGATTATAAAATAATGCACCATCTAAGATAAAGAGATTTCATGTATAAAATCACATGAACATCAATAGACTTGCTAAGGGGTGGGGCACAAAAGATGAAAACATAGTTAAGCAGAATCTGAAATTTGGTTCAAAAATTGAATCTGAAAACAAACATTACAGAATGTAAAATCTGACCCCTTTCCTCTATAATTAAGGCATTAAATTCAAGGCATGTCATTGAGATGTATTCAGATCTGGTTCTAGAATATGAAACTTTATACCAATAGGCAGTTGATAGATAGTTCTGTTGTCAATCATCTTTAAAACACATTACATCATCTTTTTCTGGCTGCGTAGCTCCATTTTTGAGTATTTCTGGGGTTCAGATATTTCCAATTACAAATGCACACCTAAACTTTCTAAAAAGAAGAGTTTATTGATTTTTCTCAATTTCCTTATACTGATAGTGAAACTAGCATTTGCAAAAATGGTGGAAGCACAACTCTCCCTCAGTCTCTTGTATGGCATCTCACCATCGATGCAAAACCAGTAAAAGAAGACAGCGACAGAGCAAGTGGTAACTGATCAACCTGTGGCGTGGCTGAGCTACTCCAGGTTTTCAGGCACACCGATCCTCTAATTTATTGGATCTGTTCCCTGTGTTAGTACCGCTGCAGAGAGGAGATTGCTGCTTCTAAATTGGCTCTGCCTGCTTGGGGCTGGCCTCTGGGACCCACTACAAAAGCCAACCTTAAATTGCATCAATCTCTAATGACCTAAGGATACCAAATGTTTGCATTTCTTGCCCTTAAGTTAGGAATGTCAGTTGAAAACCATAACTCTTCTAACTTTATCATGTCAGACCACCCTTCTTTCCTGGGAGATGGGTTGTAAACATGCCAAAATTTGCAATTGAACTTGAAATTACGCGCGCACACACACACACACACACACACACACACACACAAGCCTGCATCAAAGTGTTTCAATCCCAACCCCTTTTAGTATAGGTCTCACTCTTAACTAAGAGCATTTTTTATTAAACTTATTGGAGTGACAATAGGAAAATTATATAGGTTTAAAGTATATTTTTTTTATAATACATCATCTGTATATTGCATTGTGTGTTCACCACTCAGAGTCACAACATTTTGTATCTGCAAACCCGTTCTCTTTCAGTCAGAAAGTTTCCTCCTTCCTCTTATCCCTCTTTTCCTCCTCTTCCCCTCTTCTATCCTTGAGAATTGCATGTTATATGTTATTCATTTGTAAAGACTTTGCTGTCTCTTATAAGGTACTGAATTCTGTCCCCTATGTCAGTTTTTCTCTATTATCCTCTACTATTTTTTCATTGTTCTCTATGAGGATATTTCAACATGTTTTCTACATTTATTTGATTTGAATTTTTTCATTATGGATACTGTAGCTTATTGCTGGTAAATTTTAAATTTAATTTAAATTTCAAAATTCATTTTGTGCTTTTTAAAATGTATTATTTTTGTCTCACATAGGCTATATTTTCATTTATATTCCAGTCTTCCCCATGTCAGAAATTTTCAATTCTCTTCTTCTAGTTCCTCAGGCCAAAATAAACAAACAAATAAACAAAAAGTCATTCTGAGGTTTTTATTCCTATTTTTCACATCTCACAACCAATCCACCAGCAAATCTTGTGAACTCTATCTTTGTTACATATCTTTAATCAAATCACTTAATTTCACCTCTCTTTCTTATATCATAGAGACCATCACTTTACATAGAAGACATCAATATCATCTTATCTCACATCTCCAATTCTATTCTTCCATATGTTGCATTCTTTACAAAACAACAAAACAGCATCATTATAAAACTCAAACAATCATGTTGACTGTGATAAATGGTATTATAGCTTACATTCATCTGCTGCTTCCTTTTCTTAAGGTATATACACTTCCACACCTGTTACTTTGAGATTTCAGGTGAAAGAGTACATGTCCTGACCTTATCGAGAGGCTTGGCATTGTGATTTGTTGAGTAATGAGATTGAATGGCAGCTTTATGGGTCAGATCCCAGCAGAAGTGCCCACATCTCTCTTGTTCTTCCCTTTTCCCTGGTCTTTCAGCATGGGTCCCACAGCAAAAGGACCTGGAGCAGAGCTACAACTGGCCTATATCTATGGGTATGTGACATGAGCAAGAAGTAAATGGGTACTGATTACGTCAGAGTTCAGCCTGTCCAGGCTAAGGCTGTCTCCATTTTCTCTATCAGAAACCACCTAATGCTTCCTGCAAAATGAAAGCCAGTACTTATTTGAGAGCCTGCAGTGCCTTCCATGCTTTAGTCCTTTCTATTCCTCCATTCTCCTTTTATGACCCCTCTATATTCTGCTCCAATACGTTGAGTCCTAGTGTTCTTGGACTCCTTCAGCAACCTATAGCTTTGGATAGTTTGCATTTATTTTGACTTCTGCTACAAAGCTCTTCTTTAGATAAGCCCATGGTTCATTTCCTTCATTCTCAGACCAAATATTACCTTTCATAAAGGTCTTTCCTACAACCCTAAGTAATAGTTAAAACTGAGCCAGCTTCTTGTCTCATAGCCTGTTTCATTTGTCTTCATATAACCTATTACTTACATCTTTCAAAACAACAGTAATAATAGAGAGCATTAATTGAGTAGTTAACAGATGTAAACACTGTTCTAAGTATTTTCTAGGTTTCGTTTTATTTCATCCTCTCAATAATACTAGGAAGAAGTCACTGCTAATTGTCTTGTTTTGTAGATCAGAAAACTGAAGGTCAAAGAAGTCAAGTAATTTAACCAAGTTCACAAAAGATTAATTGAAAGAGCCTGATAAAAACCTGGGCATTCTCATTTCAGCAAACCAGGTCTTAGGCAATTTGCTGAGCCAGCCTGGAGTGGTCTCAGGTGTATGCGTGACCTCTCCTTCGGACTGCACACTATTCACCTAAATGCTGTTGAAACTCTTTGCCAAGATCACAAGTTGGAAGCTGGTTTGATGTAACCTGGCACTACTATTTCAGAGATGTACTAGCCTTAGAAAAGCAAATATACTATTGGGACCACAGCAAACCCCAACAAAGGGAACGGATATTATGTTCATTTTTTTTCCTGATTTTTACATCTATTTTTAATTTTATTTTATTTTGTAATGTTTTTGAAGGATACACATACAGATTATCTTCCTTTCAATATCTAGTTTATCACAACTCCCATGGGATAATTATATAAAAATTTCTTCCTAGCTATGACCCACAATGTCAGAGAAGAGCCTTGGACTCGACTGTTCACGAAGGACTAGAGATTCTAATGAGTTATCTCCTTTTCTGATTATTACCTCTTTGCCAGCTCTAGGCTCCTAAACATACTGCAGGTGATTTGGAATGATTTAGCTAAACAGCACAAGAAACAGGTTTAGAACATATTACTTTCATCCATCTTATAGCTCCCACACATTAGGATTTTCTGGTAAAATAAAGCTGAAATGCTGTTTTGTGTTTCCTGTGACATACAAGTATGCCACGTTATTGGACACGTGTTACACTTCATCCCTAAGAATTTTCTTATCATTTGGTTTTCTAACTTCATTAAACATTGATCACTGGAAGTTTATGTCCCTTGAATGACACTTTTACAGTGTTGAGTTGATTTCCCCATTAGAACATTTCTTTGATCAATAAATTTGGGTCTAGGTGAGTGGATTCATCGATTTACTTTTTTTTTCCCACAAAAAACCACAGCAAGTCATCAGTTATTCAAAATAAAATTTAGACCTAAATAAAGACGATTCAGCATCGTCTCTCACCAGTCAAGTAAGAAGAAAGGCACTGTTTTAACTTGCGTAGTTCATGAAAAATATTTAGTAAATACATACATGCACTAAAGAAATGTTTGAATACATACATTTAGCATTTACTATAATATTGATGGGAGAGAGGACGGGGAAGAATTTCTTCCTATAGTACATGGCAAAAAATGAAACACTAACAAGGGGCTCATATGTGCACAAAACAGGGAAATAGTGATTTCTATTCAATTACATGCAGTTAAGGTGGTGGTGGGGTTCTAAAAATAAAATCGGAGATTCAGAGTTGGCAGGTCTGAGTCTGCATTTCGGCAAGTTTCTAGGAGATGCTAATTCTGTGAATTCAAGCAACCACACTTAGAATCTCAAAGATCTAAGAACTCTGAGAGAAACTATGGTGCTTCTGTGTATTATTCTTTATGCAACACTTATGACCATCTTGTCATTTATTCAGTTATTCTTCTTGTCGTTTAACAGTTATTTACTGACAACTTGTTATATGACAAGACTTTGTCTGAGGTGTTTGTAATATGTCAGCAAACAAAAGAAACTCCTATCTATGACCACCTGGCTTACAGTATAGTTATCAGGGTGGTGAAGAAAAGACAGACAATAAACAATAAAAAGAATAAAAATAAAATTACATGTAATGTTAGGAGGTGGTGATTGCTATGGAATAAAAAAGAGCAATAAAAGCAAGGCATAGAGATTAGGAGTGTGGGGACTTGTTCAAACAAGGTTTGATATTAAATAAGGGGTCAGGATTGGTATATCAGCAGTGATATTAGTATGTCCAATCTAAACAAATATAAACAGTCTACCTATAATTTACGTAGTTCCAAAAACTCTACTTTAATTTTCCCTAGATTTTCAAAACTCCATTAAGAGAAGAGGCACAAATGATTATTATTCAGTATTTTCTCTCAGTTTTGCTTTAGAAGAAATGGTATTTATTCTATAATTTCTGGCTAAAAGAGAAGAATCACATTGCCTATAAAAAGTAAATCCATATGTAAATAAGACATGAAATAAAACTTATGCTTGAAAAATGCAATTAGGAGTAGATCTGCTAAGAATATACATCATCATGATTTCAGCTTTTTCTTTTCTTAGTATCCAAATGATATTATATTAATTTGTGAGTAACTGTGAACATAGCATGAGAAAATTTTGTCAAAAGATAAAAGACATAATGCATAAAGAGCTGCTTTTTTAGTAACTATGATAATTCCACAATTTTGTATAAAATTTTATCTTTATAAATAAAAATAATTTGAATTTAATTTATATTACTATGTTATGGAAATTAGAGATAGCAGTGCATATGAAAAATGCTAGTCAAACTTTTTAAAGGTAAATAATGAAAATGTAAATTGTAAGTGAATTTCCTTATACTCATAAGATAAATCAAGTGAATTGAACACTCACAAAACATAGAAAATAAAGTAAAACACTTTTACCTTACGATTATTCAATAAAAAATATGTATCTTTGGTTGGTAAAAATTTGATGCATGGATTTTGAACCATTAAAGAGGTGATTAATATTTATTAAGTAAGGTCTAGAACTAGGTGTACTTATAAACCCACAGCTTATAATCCTTTTCTGTAGCGTTTACTGCTCTAAGTGAATCAGACTATATAAAAAGCAGGGGAGGGCTTTTTAACTCAGTAATTGGAAATCATTGATTGAGCCAGGTCTATTTCAGCAAATAGTGAGCTTATGGGTGATATTTCACAATTCATTGGCACTTTAATAAGATAAAAAAATTCCTCTTTACCTTTAGAAAAATTTCCCTCACTGCCATTACCTATAATAAATATACAATTTAACTAAAAATTAAAGAGACTGTCTATTTTTCTTCTGCCAAAGTGCATAAAATGATTGTAAATCTTCAAGGTAATTACTTTGGAGAGTTATATTCTGTACTGTCATGATAAGCTTGTTAGCATATCTCTGAACTCCCCTTTCAAAATCATACTCAGAGACTGTGATACAAAACAAAAATAATAAAATAGATGAATGATAGGTAGATAGATAGATAGATAAGATGATAGATTTACACATACATATGTACATAAGTATAGTCTGCTTTCTGAGAATTTATACTCTTTTTTGGGGGTGCGAAACATATCATAATAATTTACTTTAATCACGTATTAATTAGATTTAGATTCAAATTGCTATATATACAGAGGGTGCCAAATAAATGTATACACATTTTAAGAAAGGAAAAAAAAAACTGTGTTAAAATTGTAATACTCAATATATACTGATAACAAAAGATGAATACAAGTCATGTGTGTACATTTTTTTGGCACGCCCGGTATGTCTAACTATCAAATGCAACTTCCAAAAATGAAGGTATTTATGACCAAGAGTTTACAAAGCAATCATCTCTCATTTCTTCTGTCTTCCAGCAGTGGTTCTGAAAAAAAAAAAAAAAAAAAAAAAAAAAAAAAAAAAAAGCACAATAGCAACATTTTTGACTTGAGAATTAAACCAAGAGAAGATGATTTTTAGAGTCCCCATATGTATTTTCATATGCAAATTTTGTTTTTGTGTAATTTAAAAAGAATCACCTAATGACCAAACATAAGTAAGGATGTCTGATTTACTTATGTAAAAATAGTAAGCCTATTTATGGAAATAATATGTTACATTTCTTCGTTTGCTCTGGAAAAATGAATTTGGCATCAATGGTCTGTAGAAACTCACTAAACACTTATTGGTTAATCCAGATGGGTGATTTGATATTTAGTTCTTTTGTCCTCATCAAGAAATTAGAAACAATTTTTAAATATTCTGTTCTGTCACCTCATGGGACTATTTTGAGTTGAAAATTAGATTATTTGTTACAAAAATCGGTAAACTTTGAAACACTATAGAAAGTGTCCACCTAACCACCTAACTTTTGTTTGAGAAAATATTTCCCTCTAAGGTGATTATATTATCTGGTCATCCTGACACACGGTTATGTATTGAAGATAATAAGAGATAACTTTTGCTTATGATTTTGCTATGCTTTTCTAGGCAGTGTCTAAGAGCTTTGCACAGGCTATTGTATTTATTCATTGCAATAGCCTATGACAAGATGAGAACTCATGACCACATTTTCTAAAAGAGGAAACTGAGTCATAGAAAACTAACTTCCTTAAAACTTGAGTGTTAACCAGTGAGAATAGGATTTGGACTCAGTTTGTCTGCAGAGCCCATGTTCTTAATCTATACACTGTTTTCAATACTGCTTCAGTCTAGTGTGAAAATGGAAAGAAAACATCATCTTGCTTTATTAAATAGCAGTACTGTTTTTTCCTGCAGAAGTAGCTTAATATGATATTAGATGATAAAAACAAACAAACAAACAAACAAACAAACAGGGTCTTTTCCTTTAACTTAAATTCCTAAATGCCATTGCAAACGTACTGTAGGGAAAGAAGACTTGTTTTGAAATTGACCAATGTTTCCAAAGTACAAGTAAGAAGTTACTGGAGTATTATTATTATACCCAAGGTCTTCTCACTCAGTTTTACCAGGACCTAAATGATTTGGTAGCCAGAAAAATAATTTATATTTTAATTAGCTATCCTGCATCCCAATACCTCATTCTCTTAAAAAAAAAAATGTTTGAAATAATCCAGATTGAATTAACATGATCATGTAATGTAAAAACAAAAAACAAAAACAAACAAACAAAAAAACCACTATTTAAACTGTGAGCACATCTGTTTTGGGACTGTTTTCTGTACCCCTTTGTATTCTGGGCACTTAACAGATGATAATGAAATCAAGACTCACTGAATTAATTACATCATTACATAAAGTAATTGAAGGTTTTTGGTGATTTTGAATTTGTCAGAATTCTTTTTGTTTTGTTTTAACATGCAGATGACATTGGGAGATATAGGCTGTGCTTAATATGTTGACATATAGAAATTGGGCTATCTTTGCTTCTTATTAGTTTTGTTTGATGGCAGAGCTGCAATGTACGATCTGAAGGCAATATGTAACAAATATACTATAAAGAAATGAAACATGACAGGGACCAGAATACACAGTAATTTTATTACCTTTTTATATAGAGAGGGGAGCTCGGTAAGCCAACTGGAGGCCAATTAACACAGTGTGAATGAATACACTACATTCTCCACTACTTATGACATCATGCTGCGCTCTCTGCTTAGTGGCCTCCAATAGTCAGAGCAATCTTTGAAGTCCTCTCTGAAGCAGGGTGAGACAGCAGTCAATGGGAGAAGGCGTGCAAAGGCATGAGTGCATAGCTTCAATAGAGGGCACACACCTACAAAACGCAGGGTAATTGAACATAGACACTAAATCTCATCATATTCACCTAAACAGCGGTGCCCCCATTAAAGAGAAATGACAGGGAAAACAGTAGACTTTGAAGTGTTTTATAAACCCAAGTTTCGATCATTAAGAACCTGGATCACAAACTGATTGTGTGAAATAGCATGCATGGCCCATAGAAGGGATTCTCAATTATGCAGATACACACATACCTAGAGATGAGTGAGACACAAGATAGTGTGTATTAAAGGCTTGCTAATATAGTTGAGATTGCAGGAAACTTTAAAGAAAAGAGACAGCCCTGAGTTTCGGAGCAGCACAAAGTCTTTAAAATTTGCAAGAAGAAAATCAGAAAGAATGAAGGAAAAATAATTGTATATTTGGATGGGAAAAGTTCAGTGGTAGAAATACATTTCTAATTAGAATTGAAACAAAAAAAAATACAAACTTCTAGGGCTATAGTTTGAGACATCACCAATGCTGAGGCAAACAAAACAAATAGCTCAGTATTCTAAATTCAGTAGGGGAAAAATACAAACCAGAGAACAGTATAGGATTTGTGAAGTTTCTGACTTGCATATTTGCTTTGGAAAAAATTGTCCGTTTTTTAACAGAACTGAAAAGCAGAAATGCATTTTTTAAAAGCAGATGATAATTATATTGAGCACTTAATGTTATATGCACTGTCTAAATGTTTTCATGCATTAACTAATGGAGTTTCACAATAATCAAATAAAATATGTAGTATCGCTGTTTCCGTTTTAGAGCTGAGGACAGTTAGATAAGGAAATGACACCTGGCTCTAAACCTCTAGACCCTCAACCATGCCATATGGCCAAAGTATGTTATTTTTGCAAGTCAGTCTACAAATGTAGTTAAGAGGAAATCCCAGTGGCTAATACATGGAATTAATAACCAAAAAATGGACAAAAATGGAAGAGTGAATCCTTTAAAATATTAAATAGGAGATATTTTAAGCAGTTCATTGCAAATATAAAAATTTTAATGATATTAATAGCATGTGGTACTACCCGTGAATGATTATAAATGTAGTATTGGATGTTGGTTATCTGTATCTCTCAGTATTTCACAAAGACAATATTATCTTGTCTTCAACTACTATAAATAAAATATTAGTAAGTTTTCTAAAGACACTTCATAAGCCCTTCCACAAAGCTCTGAATGTTTTTGTGGTAAATTGTACAGTTTCTTGACCCAACCTATCACCTGAAAATAGCCTCCGAGCTTGAGAAATGGCTGGTCCAGTGACCCTGCAAAAGTTGTAGGAGAGATTATAAAGTAGAATTTTATATATATATATATATATATGGGTTTTTTTAATTAAGAGCTTGAGTAAACAAATTTCTGTTACAAAGTAATTTGTCAGTTGAGAATAAGTTTGGATCTCAAATGACAGAAGGAGCAAAATGGAAGAAAGTTCTATGCACGTATATTGTGCTTGTGCTTGTAAGTTAATTGGGAATATTTAAAAATCTACACTTGATATGCCTTCTCAATTATCCATATGTATGAGATATTTCAGGTTTATGGTTTACTAATTCTCACATTTGATGTTCTCTCTTTAGTAAATTCATTTTAGAATCATTTCTGAAAGGGAAATACCACAGAGCAAGATCCCTAAACTCTTGTCTAGTGAGCTTATGCAATAATTTTGATAAATGGTGCTTGAATCAGTAGAAAGACATTTATAGGTTCTCTGAAACCCTAAGAGTGAGCAGTGTTAAAATAAGCAGTGAAAGGTGCTAAATCAACAAAAGCTATATGATTTCTGGGTTTATTTTCATAGAAAGAGCCTCTAAATAACTCAGTCAATGCCTCATTTAGTCTTTCTTCCTCAGCCATTATTTGCCATGTTAATTCCCTTCCTCGTTCAATCCTTGTTCCATACTCCTGTCTGATTATTCTCTTGTTTTCCAGTATAACTCAGTTTTCAAATTTTAACTCTATACAATGAATTCCTAAATATTTCCAAGGAAATCTCTTCAGCCTGCGTTACATTCATTAATGCAGTAATTATTTTATTTACTCATAGGCTGCCTTAGGTTCCTAGCTCTGTTTCTGCCTGACCCAACCCCCCACTAAGAAACAAAACGAAAAAATATTGAACGGCAAGGGAGTGGGTAAGAAACATCTCAGTTTGAGAAGTAGAAAGCAGGCACCCCCAAACTCTAGGGTCCTGGTTCACCTCACAAAATACGAGTATTCATAGCAGCAAAACCAAAATAAAACACATACAATCACACACACACACACACACACACACACACACACACTAAATAAACATAAAAACAGTGGATTCTTACTGATTCCATATACTACGTCAGGGAATGCAGAAACATTAAAAATACAAAGCTATAATAGAGCAGAATTTACTTATGATCTTACTTCTGGTTGGCAGATAGCTTATAGTGCATACTCATAGCTTGACAAAGGAGGAGCCACATTGATAACTAATAAAGGGGTGGCAGAAGGGTACATGGACAGACAGTTTAAATCGATAATTGAAGAAATGTAAACCCCCCACCCCCTTAAATTATTTTTTGCCCACATTTTTTTTTGTGTTCTACTTTTGGAACATGTCATCTGCTTTTCTAAGTATCTCTAAATGATTTCTATATTGTGCTGAAACAATCCTTCAAAATTGGTTGAGGAAAATTCAGTGCAGATGAGCCATTACCATGTTTTCTGATTAAACCTAAATTATACCTTGCTAATGTAGAGGAATAATTCAGCCAATTTTGTTTATCCAATAGTCGTATTTATAGAAGAAACAGAGTAATGTTAAGTTTAGTTAAAATAGTCTTCTAGTGTTTTTTGTTCATTAAGGTTATATACATTCATTTTATCTCACTTGCCTTTTTAAAATAAATCTTTTCTGTCCTGATTGCTAATATTTAGTATATAATACAAGGAATGAAGATTCAATAGAGGACAGTTCATTGTAGTAAGTGGCAGTTTCTTCATCATGTTCTTCATCATTTGGGGCAAGAAGGAGCTTCTATCTATCTATCTCTTTATAGCTGTCATTATCCTGACTCCCCAACCTGGACCTTTCTGCTGAGCACCATGTGTTCAACTACCCATCAGTGTTTTTCACATAGATAGCTCCTAAGCACGTAAAAGCCAGTATCGCCATGAAATAACAATCTCTCTGCTCATCTTTATCTTATACTTGTCATCTCGTAGGGGGATTCCCTACTGACCCAAGTCCTTAAGCCAAATGTCCGAGTGCCCTTTCCTCACTCTTTTTCTCTCTACCCCACTTCCAATCAGTTGTCTTGTCCTTAAAAATGTACTCCAAAATGCCTTCCACATCTTTTTCATTTCATATCTTCTGCTAAGTTTAGATGGGGCTGCCACATTTCCCATCATGATGTCCCTGAATTCAATTTATTCTGTGCATTTAGCCGTAACATGTGTCACACTTTCTTTATCTTGAAATACTTTTCCAAGTTTCCATACACTCTTGGTTTTCTTCCTTTCTCAGTGATCACTTGTTATGTGTGGCTTTGCTCCCAAATTCACTGGCATGTTGTAGTGTTCAATGCTTGAGTCTTTTGTATACACTCATTCCTGTGCTAATCTCATCAAGCTTAATGGCTTTAGGTGTTTTCCTAATGTGGGGCCCATACTGCTACTCTGGAGCTCCTGTAAACACCAACATACTGAACTTCTCTTCCCGGACCCATATCACAAGAGTATGTGCAAAATCAAATTCCTGAACTCCGACCACCTCCTCAAAAACAGTTCTTCTCATAGTCTTTTGTATCTCAGTCCTTGGATCATACTCTGTTCCTGTTTTTCTTTCATACCACATATCTATTCCATCAGCAAACACTGCCTTCAAGGCATACCCCGTGTCTGACCACATGTTCTCAGTTCTGTATTAACTAACTTTATTATCATTTTCTCTTAAGCTATGTCCTCAATTCCGCCCTTGTGCTACACAGTCTGTTCTCTACACAGCAGCCAAGGCAATCACACTAACAGATATCAGATCATGCCACTCCTTTGCTCAAAACCTGCCAATGGCTTTCTACCTCATTTATGGTAGCATTCTAGTAATTCTGTGGCCTGGGCATGATCTGGCCCGTCACATTGTTCTGATCTCAACCCTGCTTCTTGTTCATTTTGCTTTAGAGATGTTGGCCTCACAGATTTCACTCAAAGAAGCTAGAAAGCACCAATATTAGAGCATTTGAATTGATGGCTTTTTTTGTCTGGAACTCTTTTCTCTGACTTCTTTCAAGTCTTATCCTGAGCTGTCAGTGGAATGCTAATACATATTTAACACCCAGAAATTTGGATGCCTGTATATAAGTATACACGTCTATTATAAATTTTACTGATATAAAAGATATGTAACACCCAATTTACAATTATAAAATATGCAGTACTCTTTATTTTAAAGTCCGCATAGCTTATTGATTCGTACAGAATGCTTGCATTGATTGTTGCCTAATTCTTGCATTCACATGCAACCCGTTGTTGCAATCCAATGAATATTGACACAATCCTACCCCAAATAAATGCTTGATTACTATCTGATTCAGTAAAAAAATTGCTCAGGTCATTGACGAAAGAGTTTAGCTTTGGCTTGGGTATTATATTAATTCATTGTTGTTGTTTACATTAACATGTAGATGAAAGAGTTTATACAAACTTTATTTTTTCATCAGCTGTCTGATCTACTTTTTTTTCCTGCTAAGTTGAATAACAGTTTTAGTTACAAGAATATTCTACCACTTTTTATGTTATTCACAATAATGGCTACACATTTAAGTTAATATGCTTCATGTATACTTTCTCCTTTACTTTCTCAAGTCTAAACAAGAACGAAACTATTAAATTAAGGTTTGCTTTAGTATCGTTTGCTCACTTCCATGGTGATAATACCTCCACTTCCAATGATTTTTCAAGTTACCAAGATGACACCAACGAGCACGAAGTTGGGAAAGAATGAGCAGTAGCACATCATTCTATAGTATTTCTACCACAGAGAAGAGTGAAAGTGAAGAGTTTTCAGTATTTGTTAGTTTTTAAATATATTGAATTGTAAATTTATGTAATTTAATTTTGAGCAGTGGCCGTATTTATAATCCAACTGTCCAAATTCTTAAAATCATAACATCTCTCTTGAATTGTACTAGCTAATTCCAACACACCATTATTAGAGTCCTAGGTAAAACTGGAAGCACAAAGCAAATGATTCATTTCCCCCCAAGCAATTAACACCACCTAACCTGCTATATATAATGTAGATTAATATCCTGGTTTTTGTTGTTGTTGTTTTTCAATTTTATTTATTTATTTATTTTTTATTTTCCTCATCTGCCCTCTCTGGAAGGTAAGCTTTACGAGGGCAGTGATTTTGTGAGTCCCTAAAACAGTACCTGTATTCTAGTGGTCTCTCTTTCACTACTACCACGTTTCCCTGAAAATAAGACCTAGCCAAACCATCAGCTCTAATAGTCTTTTGGAGCAAAAATTAATATAAGACATGGTCTTATTTTACTATAATATAAGACTGGGTCTTAATATAGTATAATATAATGTAATGTAACGTAACATAATATAACATAACATAACATAATATAATATAATACTGGGTCTTATATTAATTTTTGCTCCAAAAGACACAGTAGAGCTGATGGCCTGGCTAAGCCTTATTTTTGGGGAAACTCGGTAGTTGAATAAATAAATAACTCTTTATAGCTCATGGGATAAAGGAATTCAAAACCACTTTTCATGGTCATAAACTTGCATAATCTCGATCCTCAGATCCTCAGGCTGCCCATATAAAGGTCTTTCTTAATCTTCATCCCTCCTTGACATTGTGTTCCTTCACATATTTTGGGGGTATCCTGTGATTTTTTTCTTAAGATGTCTTCATCAGTCCCTTTTTGGTCAAACTAACTCTTATGATTTTGCTTAAAGAATTTCACTAATATAGGCCTCAAGGATAGGCTTACATAATAAATATTTTTCTTTTTTCTGGAGGCAATTTGTTTT
Source organism: Rhinolophus sinicus (assembly GCF_057876585.1). Taxonomy (NCBI): domain Eukaryota; kingdom Metazoa; phylum Chordata; class Mammalia; order Chiroptera; family Rhinolophidae; genus Rhinolophus; species Rhinolophus sinicus. The sequence continues at coordinate 13,051,869 of NC_142503.1, read as the reverse complement.
TTTGCTTAGTGTCATAATCTGAATCCCCTCCCCCAATGTATATGTTGAATCCTAGCCCCTAGTACCTCAGAATGTGACTTTATTTGGAGATATGGTCTTTAGAGAGGTAATCAAGTTAAGGTGAGGCCATAGGGTAGGTCATAATACAATATCACTAGGGCCCCTATAAAAAGGAGAAATTGAACAAAGAGGCACTCACAGAGGGAAGATGATTTGAAGATACTGGAAGAATGCCATGTGAACATGAAAATAGTCATCTGCAAGCTAAAGAGAGAGGCCTAGAACAGATCCATCCTTCATAGCTTCAGAAGGAAAAGACCCTGCCAATACCTTGATTTCAGGCTTTTCTTAGCTTCCCAAAATCTGAGACAATAAATTTTTGTTTTTAAGCTGCCCAGTTCATGGCATTTGTTTGAGCAACCCCAGAAAGCTAATACAATTCATATCCAAGGGAAATAAATTTAGTAACTTTATTTGTTTTATGTCCATTCTAGTTTTATTCTAAACCCCAAACTTGATGCTATAATACATTTCTGTGGGTTTTGTAGCACTCCATGCATCCAGCAAATATTGAATGAAGACAACTGTGGGTTGGGGATTGTTTTAGGTAAAGAGATCACAGCAATGAAAACCCAGCAAAACACAAATTTTTAACGTTGTGGTACTTCCCTTCTAGTAGGAAAGGACAAAGAGTTGTCAAAATTAATAAGTAAATTAGTATAATAACAATAAGTAAATTAGTGTGATGGCAAAACACAACATGAGAATAAAATTGAAAGAATAAGAAAATGAAGTAATTAGGAAGGGTGGGAATAGCACACGGTGGCCAGTTTGCTGAGGGTGAGATGATAAGAGACATGATACGGTGGATTTGACAACAGAACTAATAAAGGCAAGATCATGTGAGCATTTTCAGTGTAGTATACAGCTTCAGTCACGACTGGAGAGACTTAAACTGAAAATTAGGGGGAACTCAGTGGGATTATTGTGTGGCAGACACAGAGACATGGCCCTCTGCCCCCCTTAAAGATTGGCTTGCAGTCTAGCACTGGGAATGCGTTCGACAGCCGGTTCCCAGAAGTCAGCTTTTTGAAGATCAATCTCAGGTACCGAAGGACACCTTGTTAAAGTCATGTAATTTCCTGGAAAACCCTCCACCAGTAACTGAGTGTGCTGGTGTGTATAAAGGCTGGCTATTTTGGCCCAAGGCTGGGCTCTTAGACAGGCAACATAACCCCGCTGCATTACTTATACTTTGTTAATCTGCATCCCAGATTAATATGTCCCTCATCCATTCATGCTCTCCTCCACAGCTGATCCTTAATAAATGTCCTGCACCCACCTTACCGTGTTTCCCTGAAAATAAGACCTAGCCAGACAATCAGCTTTAATGTATCTTTTGGAGCAAAAATTAATATGAGACGATAATTAATATTATACTATATACTTGGTCGTATATTATAGTAAAATAAGACCAGGTCTTATATGAATTTTTGCTCCAAAAGCCGCATTAGAGCTCATTGTCCGGCTAGGTCTTATTTTCGGGGAAACACGGCAGTAGCTGTTGCATACCACATATAGACAGCTCTTTCCAGAGATTTGGCTACAAGCATTGCAGAAATTCCCAGACTGTTTACTTTTCATTTCTTAGGTGACAGGTACTAGATAGAGCATGTGTTATGCAAAAAACGAAGAGGCGTTTATGTTAGTCACAATACATACAGAGGGAGATCTAAGAATTCCTGTGCCTGTTAGCTTTCACAAATCTACCAGTGTGTGATCTAATATGATCATTGGAGAAAATAAGTCAAAGTTAGCATTTGGCTGAAATCTGCTTTTTTATTTGGTGGCTCATGTATCTCCTCAATATACACAAGATAATGATTTTCAAATTTTTCCTAGCATGGAGTAGATTCTCAATAAATCTGTTTTATTCTTTAACACAAATTCGTTTTTCAGCAACACATTAAATTATTCAGTATTCTCAGTAATCAACAGAATGACATATTTAACAGTTTCCAAACATTCTCTCCTTTGCCATGGTTGCAGTTTAACCCATCAAACAGCATATTATTTTGTGAATCCAAATATGAGGGAAGCAAGGTAAAATTGGATAGCCTGGTAAAATAAAACTGCTCTTCAGTGCTTGCTCATTCGCTACTTTTTTTCTTTCATAGACACTCTTTCCTACAAAAATATCCCTTCACTGATTAAAAGCTCCACTCTACAGCTCCTGCAAGAATAATTCTTCCAGACTCAACTTTCAAGTTTTAAGGGCTTTCACTCTTTTCAGGACCAAAAATCTGTTCATATCAATATATGAACAGATGTATTCAATTCCCATGCCTCAGGTTATCAATTAATAATGAATTGTATAGCATTCTGCTATCACACAGTAAAAACAACAGCATTTTGTGTTTACATAGCTCAACAAGCCCTCACATGTTTTGTGAATCTCATTTAAACTAGAATATAGTACCCATCTATATTGTACATTCTATTATTACCATTAGGCTACTAGATAAACAGGGTACCAGACTATTAAATAACTTACTGCATCCGTTACATCTATCTGGTGCTAAAAATGTGTCCAAGTTTCTTTATTTCTCACTTAAACCATTCAAGAGTGTGAATGAATAAGGCTTTAACACATGAGGAAAACGTTTGCAAAAAAGAGACTTTTTCTATAAAACTGTCATGGTGTTTTTGACCTGTTTAATGTTCCTGTTACTTTCTGTGACCTGCATCTGTGCTTGTAAGGGATATTCATATCTTGTTTTCCTATTCACATGATCTCACCATATTGCCTCTCAGTGATATGGAGTCATAATTGGTACTCATAGTTATTAATTCATAATGATTTCATATATAAATTAATGACAATCAGATATTTAAAACTGAATAGTTTATTAGTCAAGTTTACACAATCAGTATAGTATTTCCCCCAAGTACTGTCAAATTTGTTTATCACTTGTGGTTTTTAAAGTCTCTAGGAAAATAAATGTAGTGTCACGGTTAAATGATGAACTTTGTTATTTTCGTGTTATACTTATATTTAAAAGATCAAAGGCAGTAAGAATGAACCAGCATTCTTGAAAGCCTAGGGATTACTTTTCTACATTTTTCCATTATGTTTGCAATTTTCTTGTGTTGCACCTTAAATATACTGTAACCATCCTGGTTACGTTCTAGTTCTTATTCTCAAAAACTTAATGGTTATTTGACTTCACCACAAGTGTGTTAAGGATTCAATGTTAATTTCTGTACCAAAGAAAGTACAGCATATACATATGCCCTTGAAATCTTAAAGATAGTTTTAGGGATTGGAAACATAAGTTTGCTTCAGTACTGTATGTCTGTTATATGTGACATATATTATGTGTATATCATATACATGCATAAATACAGATTTGTATATATAGTATGCATAATGTGATAAATAGCTTATTGAAAATGGTAATATCTTTTTAGATTGTTAGAGTATGATGTAATGTATTATAAAATAAAATCATATTCCAAAAATAAACTATTATTTTCTTTTAAAAAACAAGAAAGTAGATGAAACAATACATTATCTGGTATTGCAGAAGTTGTAAATTTTCAGTTACTTGTGGGTCTCTGTTGTCAGCTATACCATTTCTAATTGAACTATACAATCATTGGTATATGTATATTTTTATAAAGCAGTGTGTTAGTATTTTTTCTTAATTATATGGCTTTAAATATAGTTGTTTCAACAACAATTATCCTAAATGTTTTTGATATAGTCATAGTAAGTACCCTTTGTTAAATAGTAACTGAAATAAAAAAAAATCCTGTATAATACATTTTATCTTTTTAAATTCATTTTAACCATCATACACACAAACTAAAAAGAATTAAAAAAATGTAGAAAAAATAAGCAGAATAATAGAAAAAAAATGCCAACGTTTAAACAAGATGTATCTACATGATAAAGTTAATATTTCTTACTTCTGTTTGCATTTTGAGCCCATCAATTTTTTTTTTATAAACATGAACAAGCTATTTAGGGAAAGTCATAGTTAACTACTAGATTTTTAGATTTCCTTTTCATTATTATTTCAAGAAAACATATTTCTACTTACAGTGTTTCTGCCATCATTCGATATTTAGTAATAAAATGTTTAATATTTTAAAATTTTGAATTCCCACATATGAGTGAAGTCATATGGTTCTTGTCCTTTTCTGTCTGACTTATTTCTCTTAGCATAATAATCTCAAGATCCATCCATGTAGTCACAAATGGCACTATTTCATCTTTTCTTATGGCAGAATAGTATTCCATTGTATATATATATATATATTCCAATGTATATAGTATTCCAATGTATATATACATTATATATATATATATATATATATATATATATATATATATATATATATATATATATATATATCATCTTCTTTATCCGATGATCTATCGAAGGACACTTTGATTGTTTCCATGTCATGGCCACCGTAAATAATGCTGCAATGAACTTTGGAGTACATATGAACTTTGGAGTACATATATCTTTACAAATAAATGTCTTCATCATTTTGGGGTATATACCCGGTAGAAGGATTGCTGGGTCTTATGGCAATTCTATTCTTAATTTTTTAAGGACCCTCCACATTGCCTTCCATAGTGGCTTTACCAATCTACATTCCAAACACCAACAGTGTACAAAGGTTCCTTTTTCTCACAGCCTCTCTAACACTTGTTATTATTTGTCTTGTTGATCATAGCCATTCTAACAAGTGTCAGGTAATATCTCATTGTAATTTTGATTTGCATTTTTTTAATAGATAGTGAAGTTGAGGATGGCTCTTGAGATTGTTATGCTATGCGAAATAAATCAGAGAGAAAAAGTCAAGAACCATAAGACTTCACTCATATGTAGAATATAAAACTGAAAGCAACAAAGGAACAAGACAAACAAATGACTAAACAAAATCTCATAGACACAGACAACAGTTTAGTGGTTATCAGAGGGTAAGGGAGGAGGTTGGTGGTAGAGGAGGGTAAAATGGATCCAATATATGGTGATGGGAAAAGAACTGACTCTGGGTGGTGAACACACAATGTGACATAGATGATGAATTATAGACTTGTACACCTGAAATCTATGTAACTTTACTAACATTTGTCACCCCAATCCATTTAATTTAAATATGTTTAAAAATTGAATTTATACTTTTAATTCTCTTAATTAAAAAGATCTATAAATATTACAATTTCATTATTCCCCATAAGTGCAAATTTCCGAATGCTAAGAACCTTAATAATTTTATTACTTACAGAAGTTGTATTCCACTGCACATCAATTACATGGAGGTCAGTTTCATTTTTCATCTTGTCTTTAGCCTTCAAATATTGTTTATCTAGACTCAAATATTTACATGTACCATAGCTGAAATATTTGAGAGAGTGTGTTTCTGTATATGTGTGTATATATGTACTCCAACTCTGGAGAGAAGGGTGAGTGGGTAGGGGAGAAAGCGAGAAAGAGACAGAAAAGAGAGAGGAAAAGAGATGAGAATATTTAGGAAATATATATTTTTGATTTAATGGTGTTAGGAGAAGACCTAGAAGGTCAACTATCATTTATTTCCCTATGAGGAATAAATGTGGGTATACCGTGTTTCCCCGAAAGTAAGACATAAGCAAACAATCAGCTCTAATGCATCCTTTGGAGCAAAAATTAATGTAAGTCCCAGTATTATATTATATTATATTATATTATATTATATTATATTATATTATATTGTATTATATTGTATTATATTGTATTATATTGTATTATATTGTATTATATTGTATTATATTGTATTATATTGTATTATATTGTATTATATTGTATTATATTGTATTATATTAATATTAAAGACCCGGTCTTATAGTAAAATAAGACTGGGTCTTATATTAATTTTTTTGCTCCAAAAAAACGCATTAGAGCTGATTGTCCTGCTAAACCTTATTTTCGGGGAAACATGGTATCCATGTATGGTATACATGGGTATATGTTTATGTATATATGTATATGTACATATATTCTAATTTTAATTGCTGTGTAGCAAACTACCTCAAAATCAGAGCTTTCAAAACAGTGATTCTGAGAGTCAAGAAGTTGAGCAGGATTATACGGGCAATTTCTTTATCCATGTTCCATTGACTCAATTACTTGATAGCATCCAGCTGACACCTGGATTCATGTGGAGGATCGGAGATGAATATACACATATCCCCAGTACCTCAGTGGGAAGAGCTGGGGTGGATCCTGACCCTTTACATCTCAGGGCCTCTCTGTGTGATCTCTGTGGAAGGGTAGCTTGACTACTCACGTGACAGCTCAGAGCTCATATAGACCAAGGGAGAAGATTTCAGTCCTCTTACGTCCAGGGCAGAAATCGCCATATCACTTCCAGGGCATTCTATTAGTCAAAGCAGTCATAGACCAGCTCAGATAAGTGGTATTCGTATTTAATTTCCTGAACTAAAATAAAATAAAATAAAATAAAATAAAATAAAATAAAATAAAATAAAATAAAATAAAATAAAATAAAATAAAATAAAATAAAATAAATAAAATAAAATAAAATAAAATAAAATAAAATAAAATAAATAAAATAAAATAAATAAAATAATAAAATAAAATAAAATAAAATAAAATAAAATAAAATAAAATAAATAAAATAAAAAAATATCATAAGCAGCTAATGGCCTCACGGAACAAGATGAATCTTCAGTTTCTAAGTTTCTCTTTGTATTGTTTTACCAAAGATTGAAACTGCATCTTTTGGAGTCAGATCTTTCACTTACCCAGGTTAACATGCCATCTTTATGACATCTCCCTAATTATAATCAGAACTTTGGTTCCAATGCTATTAGATCCCAACCTGATGATGAGAACCAGATATTGCTTCTGAAAGCACATTTACCAACATGGAGACATCCTTCCAAAAATCAATTGCAGGCTTCTTTGCAATATTGTCCCCAATTTATTCACAGGGAATCTGAAACTCAGAGGGCTGTTACTGTGACAGAAGACTGAATTCTAGCTGCATGGGTTGAATACTGGCTCTATCACACCTATCTGCCCTTGGACAATTTTCTCAGCTTTTCTGTTCGTGCAATCCCATTTTGATAAAAAGGGGAATAATATGAATATGAACTTTCCTTAGGCAGTTGATATCAGGATTTAGTTTGATGATCAACATAAAGCATTCTTCATATTCTTAATAAATACTTAATAACTGTTTGCACTTCCATGATTGTTATCATTATCACTATAGGAATTTATTCCCAAATAAGCCATTTTTGAAGTGTATAGTTTATACTCTTTCACACACTGCTGTCTCATTACATTTTTGCTGAGTGGAGTAGTTATGCTAAAAGCCTAAAACTCTATAGAATGTTAGGTCTCCAGAAATGCCCTGGCATCCTTATGATGTTATTGGTATGGTTATTAAATATGTGAACCAAAGAGATCTTTTAAAATTATAGATCACATTAGAAGCCTAACAACAGATATAAAAATAAATAAAATGCAAAAAGGAGAAAAAAATGAAAATAAAACATTCTGTCAGAAGTATCTTTAATGGTGTGTCAATACAACTGCATTCTCTTTGAATCTATCTGAATTATGCCCCCAAAATACAGAGAAGGTAATTCATACTTTTAGGATGATGTTCCTCTCTCCATCTCTCTCTCTCTCTCTCTCTCTCTCTCTCTCTCTCTCTCTCTCTCTCTCTCTCTCTCTCTCTCTCTCTCTCTCCACCCTGCTACCACCCTTTCTGCCCCCCATCTTTCTCTTTCAAAATAGCCAAGGCTCTTCTATAGCCCCCACAAAGTTCTAGAGCTTAATAACTTGAGCTAATGCAACTGTGGCATTAAGATTTTAATGTCAGGAAGTCTTGAATTGTATTTTAGCTTTTGCAAATTTCTGGTTGGGAGAGAGTTACTGGAACTTTGAGATTTCACTCTCATGGAGTATATGGGGAAAATATATGAGGTATCTGCCTAAAGGGAGTCCCTGAGTCACAAACCATACTCAAAACATGTGCATCTGTTTCCTTTTCTCCTCAGTAGGAATAAAATGCTTCACCATCAATTTTAATGGTAGAAAGATAAAACTCGAGAGAAAGGAAAATGGAATCTAAAGTATAAAAATGTCTACCTTCGTGAATTTATGATTAATTTCATGAGTCATAGCTTGAAGCTAAATATGTTGTTTTTTTTGTTTGTTTTATTTTTAAATTCTAGGATACCAGTGTCGTATAGTATCTTCCATGTTTTTCTTTAAAATAAAATGAATTTACAGCAAAGATATAAAAAGAAATCTAAAGTTTATTCCATTGAAACTTTAAAGTTTCTAATATGCTAAATGTTAACTGTGTAGATAACGATACAATTGCTCATTCACAGCTGGTAACAACTGACAAGTAGTAAAGTTTAGTCAGTCTTGACTTCCACAGGGCCAGCAACAGAGCTTGTCTAAACTTCAGTCACTTGAGGAACAAAACATAGAAATATTTACAGAGTACTTTTATTCTCACTGATTGCCTAATCAACTATTCTCCTACAATGATTTTCTAATGAAATTGATTTTGTCTGTACAGCAATGCATACTCCAGACTTACATCTTGGTTTATGTCATATCCCCTTTCCACAAATACTGTTTCTCCATCCACCCTTCCATATCCCTCAAGCATGGCATTGTCCCATAAAGTACTGTTTGGTCATGCTTATCCACTTTGGTAACTGTGACCACTAAAGTCTGGGTTTTGTTTGCCAGTTAACAAATTATATTTTCTGTATTACTTAACTTTCCAAATTTGCATATCTATTTCCCTATCAGTAAACACTCTGATCATAACATTTTAATGTCATAAACTCTGCCCCAGATGTCAGAAACACATTCAACATGTGTTGAATTGGTGATGAATGGAGAAAAGAGATTTCTGGAACTGTGTTGCTAATATATACATGCAGATTTAATGTCTACATGTTTTTGCTGTCAGTATAGACAAGTATTTATGGGAGCCACATTATCTTTCCAAAGTCAAGCAAAATTCAGAATGTATGCAGAATAGATATAGTATATAATAAATATACTAAATGTTAAAACAAATAGTATTTAAATAGCTGACATAAAGAATCTCCCAGGTACCTAGCTCAGCACAATCAGGCAGTGGAAAATAAAGTATTACTGCCTAGATGTTAAGTGTCACCATGTAGAAAATGGTTAATGAAACTCCTAAACATTTCAAATTTTCTCAGTGTTCCTATTAATTATTTTAAATAAATAGATCCTCCATTGAAATTTGAGCACCTACAGGCCAGGAATCACGCATTCTCAACTTTAGATAGATATCTCCAATTTGACCATTAATGAGAGTCAGGAAAGGAGCTTGTCACAAATACTGTTGCTTGGGGACAGTCTCCCAGATTCTGATTCGGGAGTTCTAAGATAGCATCCTTTAAGTTACATGATAATTGACACTCCACTTGGTTCTGTTATTAAGAGGCTCTTAATCCCCATTAGAGAAACACTAGAAGTCCAGAACATTTCAATACACATCACATAATGACATAATAGTCTTTGAGTGAATGAACAATTGAGCAAATGAAGAAGCAAAATAAGCAACTGAGCCTAAGTGCGTGTTTGTAGTTCAGTCACGAAAGGAACCTTAGCAGTTTGTCTTGTAAATGCATATGAATACCTTGGAGGTTTCTGTAGGAATTTGAATGTGCATCCTTGTTTATTTGTTCTGTCTTTTTAGGGATTTTATTTTGCACTCTACTGTGGTATTAGCTAATGAACCCACTTTGTACATTTCAATCTTAAATTCTGTTCAGTGGGTAAAAATGCAAGGAAACATTTTGGAGGGTCTATTGCTGTATATGAATCTCATGATTCAGGGAAAATAAACATATGGTAGGCCAGTGAGTTGGATTCAATGAGCAATGTTTGTAACCACAGATGAGTTTTCAATGTTATAAACGTGTATTCAGCAGAGAGTAATTCCCGGTACAAGTACATACATATCAAGGTAACTGGGGAGCAGTAGTCAAAAGGTAATTTACAGGCAGTGGGGAACCTACAATCCTTTATCAAGAAAGTAATAAGAAACAAAACAAAATAATACAAAGGTAATCACATCCTTTGTGATTCAACCCAGCATCACAGGAGACTGAAAGGCAACAATTTCTTCTAAAAACTTTAAAGTAAATGTTGATAGTGAAACAGATCATACTTTCAGAAGGTGCTATTATCAGTTGTACCTAAGATGTATTGTAAACAGGAGAGTTTTCTTTATTTTCAAACAATTGAAAAATGTAGTAATTTACGGTACTTAATTTAGCTGCTCTGTATTATTTTTGCTTTACAAATTTACCTACTGAAAAGGTCATGTGGTATGTCCTTATTAAGTTTATTTGGAATAGAAAAGTAAGTTATATTACAATACTGTGTGGATGGATTAATGGCAGAAAAACCCAAACAAACACACAAAATATTTCTTACTTGGACTGTGTAAATAGAGTTTAACTTTGTACATGAGTTTAGGCTTCACAGTTTTGAAAAATTTATATTAGCATTGCATTTTATTTGTTGTCTGATTGTGTATTTGTGTATATTTTCATACATATATACGTTTATTGGAGATAAAGTGAAGATAAAAAGTGAAGATAAAGATGGATATAAAAAGTGAAAAAATACATACTGGTAGAATTGGTCTTTCTAATCATGGCTTTTCAAAGTATAAACTTAGCCCATTTGCGCTGAAATCACCTGTGATAGTTGTTATGGATGGTGGGGGAGGTCACAGAGAGATCATGACCGCCAGTTGACCCTGGAGACTCTGATAGCTTGGGTACAGCTCCAGGGTCAACTGGCTGTCATGATTTCTCTGTGACCTCCCCCACCATCCATAAGTATCACAGGTGATTTCAGCACAAATGGGCTAAGTTTATACTTTGAAAAGCCATGATTAGAAAGACTAATTCTACTCTGTCTACCAATTCTATTAGCCCTCCCCATCCTTAGAATATACCTTACGCCCATAGTTGCCATAGTGGAAGCCATTTTCAATCACACAGCCTTGAGAGAGCAATGTGTCACTGAGACCATTTAGATGGTAAACATGAGCAAACCCAGTGAAGATCTCTATATAAACTCATAAGATTCTAGAGTGCTTGTGCAGAGATCTACTCGTCTTTCAGCCACCCAAGACAAGCCTCGTATGTAAGTTCTCTTGCTTATTTAAACTGCCACCTACTAATCTGGAGTAGTTTGCCTTTCTTGATCTCTGTGTATGGGGGACGGGTACTTTGCAAACAACCAATGGGCTGAATATCTTTGTCCTCCCAAAATTCGTATGTTGAAACTCTAACTCCCAATATGATATTTTGAGATGGACCCTTTGGAAATTCGTTAAGGTAATATTAGGTCATGAGGGTGGAGCCTACATGGGTAGGATTAGTGGATTTATAAGAAGAGGAACAAAGAGACCCTCAAATGAGACAGGTCATGTAAAGACATTGTGAGAAGACAGCTGCCTGCAAAACAAGAAAAGAGCAGTCATCAGGAACTAAATCGGCTAACGTCTTGATCCTCGTAGCCTCCAAACCTGTGAGAAATAGACTTCTACTGTTTGAGACACCAAGTCTATGGTATTTTGTTATGGAAGCCTGAGAAGATTAATACAATAGTCAATTGGATTTATAAGTAGGCTAAACACATTCAAATTACTAAGTCAGAGTCTCTAGGGGCTGGGTCTAAGGATTTACGCCTTAAGGAGATTTCAAGGTCATGTTCAACCATGGTCAAATTTGGAAACCATGAGAAATATTGTAAAAATTAGGCTGACTGACTAATAGATCAGCCAAAATGGTACACTGTTTGGAATGAAAAGGAGTGTTTTAATAGTTAAGCAAAAACAGGCATAATTTGAAAATGTCCTGGGAAAACTCGTACATAAAGTCATTTTGCCTAGATAGCTTTACATTTAACTCATGTTTGATATTTAAAAATTTGTTTTGCTTAATGTTATCTCTCTTTTCAAATGTAGCAGTATAGATAAAAGTGGGAGGTAAAATCAGTGTGTGTGTGTGTGTGTGTGTGTGTGTGTGTGTGTATGTATAGATAAAAGTGGGGGGTAAAATCAGTGTGTGTGTGTGTATGTGTGTGTGTGTGTATTCACATGTGCATGCATGAACTTATTAAAAAATATGTTTAATTCTGTAAAAAGCCAGATATTATCCTAAGCATTGAGAATGGAAAGTAGGTTGTGAATTATTCTTTCACTTAATGTTTTTGTCTTTGTATCTTTATCAAAATATTGAGAAGGTATAAATGTTTGCCATTTTTTCTAACTTTTATCAATATTGTTCACATTTCTGATAAATTTATCAAAGTGGAATAGTTATAGAAATAATTAATAATAATTAAATATTTATGTAAATGGTCACCAACATGGATAAAGGATTCTTTATCCATGGTGGTAAAATTACCCACTCAATAGATTGGCAGAGCAAGATGAGTTCATGGTAACTTTGGCCACGTGGACCATAGGCAAAAGTCTTCTGAAGTGTGAGAGGGATCAAAGGCCAGGAACATTCAGAAGAGTGTTGTGATTTTGGACAAGGGATGTTAAACCTTGTTATTACCCATCTGCTGCAAGTATTAAGGTAACATATTAGTACTTTAAACTGTAACATTAGAAAGTACTTTATATTTGTAATCTTATAATCAGTTCAAATAGAATTCACATGCGTGAACTAAACGTACTTAAACAATTCATTCAGTGGCACCATGTGTCATTCCCTGTTGAAAAATCCACAAACTGCACCAGGAAAGACACTCTTCTTTAAAAGTGCTAAGGATTTCTTCTATAAAAAGTACATTCCTAGTTTTAAAATGTTATTGAGCAGCAAACTAAGAATAGACGAAAACATCCTCAACTTGATCAAGACTATATACCAAAACAAAGAAACAAACAAAAAAAAACTACAGCTAACATCAAACTTAATGGTGAGAAACTCAAAGCTTTCCCATTAAGATCAGGAACAAGGTGAGGATATCCTCTGTCACCACTCCTTTAAAATATGGCAGTGGAAGTTCTAGCTAATGCAGCAAAACACTTATTGGGAAACAAATTTATAGAGATTAGGAAAGGAAAAAGAAAAAAACTATCTTTGTTCACAGATGACATACTGTCTCCATATACAAGCTAAAGTAATCAATAACAAACCTCTGAAAGCAATAAACATTATAGCAAAGTTTCAGGAAACAAAGTTAATAGTTAGGGGTGGCCAGTTAGCTCAGTTAGTTAGAGTGTGCTGCTAATAACACCAAGGTTGCCAGTTTTATCCTCACATGTGCCACTGTGAGCTGCACACTCCTTAAAAAACAAAACAAAACAAAACAAAAAACAAAACAAAAAAAAAGAAACAAAAAAAAGCCAATTACTTTTCTATATGCCAGCAATGAACAAGTGGAATTTGATTTAAACACAAAATACCATTTAGGTTAGCAACCCGCAAAGGAAATGCTTAGGTATAAATCTAACAACAACAAAAAAACACGTACAACATCTATATGAGGAAAACTACAGAATTCTCGTGAAAGAAACAAAGAAGAAATAAATAAATGTATAAATATTGCATGTTCATGGTCAGAAAGCCTCAATATTGTCAATATGTCAATTCTGCCCTACTTTGTATTTAGAATCAATGGAATACTAATCAAATTCTCAGGATTATTTTGTGAGTATTTCCAAATTGAATCTAAAGTTTATATAGAGAAGTAAAAGACACAGAATTACCAACATAACATTAAAGGAGAAGAAAAAAGTTGGAAGATTGACACTACCCAACTTCTAGATAAACTATAAATCTATACTAATCAAGACAGTGTGCTATTGATGAAATAACAGAAAAATATATCAATGGAACAGAATAGAAATACTCCCAGAAATACTCTCATACATATTGTCAAGTAATCTTTGACAAAGGAGCAAACATAATAAATGAAGAAAAGATAGTATTTTCAACAAATGGTACTGAAACAAATGAGTCCACTTGCAAAAAAATGACATAGACATTATACTCTTAAAAAAGTAACTCAAAATGTATTACAGATCTAAAGTGCAAAAATATAAAATTCCTAAAATATAACATAGAAGTAAATAAGATGACTTTTAGTATTGCCGTGGCTTTTTAGATACAACACAAAAATCATGATTCATGAAAGAAATAATTAATAAGCTGGACTTCACTTAAAAACATCTACACTGTAAAAGACATTGTGAAGACAAGAAGACATAGCCTTGGAGACTATATTTGGAAAAGACAAATCTGATGAAAGATTGTTATCAAAAATATACAAAGAACTCTTAAAACTCAATAATATAAAAACAAATAATCCACTTAAAAATGCAGAAAAGACTGAATTGACACCTCACCAAAGAAGACATACAGATGGCAAATAAGCATATGAAAAGATGTTCAACATCATATGCCATTAGAGAAATGCAAATTAAAGCAACAATGAAATACCTCTACATATGACCAAAAATCTGGAACACTGACACAACTAAATGTTGACGAGGATGTGAAACAACAGGGATTCTGATTCATTTCTGATGGGAATGCAAATAGTACAACCATTTCAGAAAACAGTTTGTAGACTTCTTACACAATTAAACAGACTCTTACCATAGCATCCAGCAACCATACTCCTTGATATTTACTCAAAGGAGTTGAAAATTGATGTCCATGCAAACACCTAGACACAGATGTTTATAGCGATTTTATTCATAATTACCAAAACTTAGAAGCAACCAAAATGTCCTTCAGTAGGTGACTGTATGAACAAACTATCATGTTTCCCTGAAAATAAGACCAACCCTGAAAATAAGCCCCAGTTAAGATCGTCAGCCAGATGGACACATTTACTATGTTATGACAATGTTCCAGAAGAAGATGACATGACTGTATTTGAATAAATGTAGATTGTTGTACAGGAAAAAATATGACATCCCCTGAAAATACACCCTAACGCATCTTTTGAATCAAAAATTTATATAAGACCCAGTCTTATTTTCGGACAAATACTGTATAAGATCTGGTCTTATTTTTGGGGAAACACAGTATTTTACATCCAGACCATGCAGTATTATTAAGCACTAAAAAGAAATAAGCTATCAAGCTATGAAAAGACATCGAGGATCCTTAAATGCCTAGAAGTAAGTGAACAAGCCAATCTGAAAAGGCTACGCACTGTATGATTTCAAATAAGTGACATTCTGGAAAAGGCTGAACTATGGAGACAGTAAAAAGATCAGTGATTGCCAAAGACTGATGGGAGGGAGGGATGAATAGGTGAGTGGCACGACTTTTTAGGTCAGTTAAACTATTCTGTGTAACACTCTAATGGTGGATACATGTTATTATACATCTGTCCAAACCCATATAATGCAGAACATGAAGAGGGAACCTTAATGTAACCTATGGACTTTGGATGAATAAGATGTGTCAAGGCAGGTTCATCAGTTGCTACAAATGAACCATGCTGATGCAGTGTTGCTAGTAGGGGAGGTTGTATATATGTTGGGAGATGGGGATACCTGGTAGCTCTCTACTTTCCTCTCAGTTTTGCTGTGGGCCTAAAACTGCTCTAAAATGTAGTGTTTAAAAGAAAAAACTTTTCTAAAATATAATATTATATATTATATTTTATTTATAATATTATATATTATATTATATTTATAATATATAATATATATATAATATATAATATTATATATTATATTATATTTATAATATTATATATATATATAGGGTGTATATATATATATATATATATATAGAGAGAGAGAGAGAGAGAGAGAGAGAGAGAGAGAGAGAGATCTCAATTATGTTCTAGGCCATGCCACTTAAATGCATCTGGCTACAGGTTAGGGGTAACTGTTGTTCACTGGCATCATATTTCTGTGGCAATTTGACTGTAACACTCCAAGTTACTTATGTATGTGCCTTCAGGGGAGAGCATAGCTATGCACATGCAGCCGGTCCTGTCCCAGGACAATTGTGAGTTTAAATGGACTCCTAGATAATTTCTGAGAAGTATGTGTCAATTCTGGATATGCTCTTTTCATTCCATATCCAAATCTGGCAGACATGTTTCATCCCATTCTGTGTAGAAGGAGATAATGGCAATGCAATGAAATAACTGACGTCCCTACAGTATAAAAGAAAGGTTTGTGCTGATTTTACTAATCTTCTTAAGTGAATAATATTCAAATTGCATAAAAGAGATTATTTATGATTCACTTTGTGATGATTTATTTTACTTTTATGTATTTACATTCTTCAAAATATCATTCTACTAATTTCATTGTAAAACATTATTTTGGACAATAATCTCCTACTTCTTCACACCAGAGCCAAGTCACATTCATAATGCATTCGTTTTAGAATGGCATCTGTGTTGCCTCCAAATTTGATAAAATATTTTCACAAATTCTTAGCTCATTCATTTCTGCATTAATTCAATTCCTTCCTATGTAATTATATGTGATAAAATATTGTTCTTTTTAATAAGGATGCTTGAGGCTCTTATGCATATAATAGATGAATCATTTATTAACATATTATTATAATTTCTTTTGATAAGAACAAATTTCATTTCTATTTAGCTTCAGGAAAGTTTTGTTGAACTCTTCAATTATATATTCACAAATTTTGAAAGTTCTGGGATTTCTTTTCTTGGTGCCTGAGGCTCTCCTCTCAAGGTGATTACACATGCAATCCATTCAGTAAAAAAAAAAAAAAAAAAAAAAATGCAGTGCTTAACTGTTCTATATTAAAAACAACTTCTTGCCTATTTCATACCACTTTTAAAAGACTATTTTTAACTTGAATATACAACCCCATGTTCTCTCATTATATCAAGATTGTCTGAAGATGTGGTTGTTAAACTCTATAGTTAGTTATTATAATTGGCATCATGCTATGAATAGCACTGCTAACTAATCAAGTGTGTGATTGAAGCCACTGGTGTCTTTCTCAAAAGTGGTATGCTTCAAATATTTTTAATAAATGTTGAGTAATCTTTGGAGTAGCAAATTATATATAATACATATATACATATACTTATATACTGATTTATAAATTTATGATCTGGCACATCTACATGAGGACAGTTTTATATTTTATGACATATTTAATAGTCCATGGGTAAATTTAACCATCTGGAAAATGTGTTCCCGTTTTAAAATTTATAGCTTTATTGACAAAGCTATCTAATTTGCGTGTGGGTGTGGGTGTGGGTGTACCTACAAATAATTACAAATGGATGTATAACATTTTTAGCTTTTTATTGGATCCAAGTGTCAATTCGTGAAAAAGACAATTCAATGACTCCTTTGGCACCGTAAGATAAAGAATTTGACTTTTACATGTGAGTTTTGGAATCATTCTTTTCACGTTTTTTTATTTTGCTATTGTACTCAGATCTAGTTCTTATTGTAGTTCTTATTTCATGGCAAAAATAGTGAGTTTCTTAGTCTTGATAAATGTCAAAATACATCACACCTATAAGGTTTGTCCATACCCACACTGCTCCATTGTTTCCCATCCATGACTTTAACAACTCTGTCAAGAAAGTGTAAATTGTTCTATGAAGTGGATAATTAACCTCTGTTCAAATCATCTCACCTAACAAGTGTGAGGAGACCAGGTTGTGGAATGTTCAACACACCAGAAGAAGGAACAAGCTTGGACTACGGAGCTGACCTCTAGGACCTGTCCACCCCAAGGAACGCAGAGACAGGACTCTTAATTTGCCACCTAAGCATAGTTTGGGACATGTGGTTGTAATCAGTGTTTCAATGAGATAGTTTTAGTAACAGTGTGAAGGTACTGGTTGTCTCAGAAGTCTGCATTTTCTCTCAAAAGCATTTAATTTAGAAATATATTTCTTAAAACAGAAAAAAATAGGTTATGTATTTCTCATTTAATGCAATCCATACTGTTTTTTCTACGTATTGTAGGAGTTATTAGAACTGCCTTACATAACATGGACAGAGAAGCCAGAGAACACTACTCGGTGGTCATTCAAGCCAAAGACATGGCTGGGCAAGTCGGAGGGCTGTCAGGATCCACAACGGTCAACATCACCCTGACTGATGTCAACGACAATCCCCCACGCTTTCCTCAGAGTATGTACTTGTTTTGCATTTATCAGATTTGCATTTACAGTTATTCATTTATGCAAAACAAAATGAAGTGCATGAATATCTAATGTCATGTTACTGTTATCTAAAATGGAAATATTTGTGTGGTTATGTGTGTGTGCGTGTGTGCGTGTGTGTGTGTACGGTCTCCATCTATACACAAGACTGAAGAAATCATTCCACCTATTGTCTCCTGAACCTGGTAGGTATCTGTCATTGTGTTAAATATATGTATTTCATTTGGCTTCACAGTTAAATACTTAAAATGATGTAGTGGTAGTAAGTATATCATGCGTTTGCTGAAGTAATTATTTCTAAGATTTTCATAGAAATATTCAAAATACATTTTGGTATGGACATTCTACTCATGAAAAATGATTGCATGTATACCTTCTGTTCCTGAAATTTAAAAGAAAATTATTCATGTTATGAATGAATGCTCTTCACACACACACACATGCACACACGCGCGCACACACACACACACACACACACACACACCATCTAACAGGATGGTACAACAAATATAATATGGTTGAATCTCAAAGTAGAATTTGGGTCTTAAGGAATGGAGAGCACAAACTAGCAAGCCACTGAGGGGAAAAATGTATTATTTCTGTGAGTTTGGAAGAAAATGGTGTTTATGACATCTTCAGAATGGGAAGTAAATAATTATATATTGATTATTTTTAATGTGGCAGAACTGTGGATGACATTTTATAGAATAATCTTTAATTATCATAAAAATTCTATAGGGTATCTGTCCCATAGGTCTTTCCAAAACATGATGTTTGAAAACTGTATCTATCTATCTATCTATCTATCTATCTATCTATCTATCTATCTATACACATATATACTATAAAAACTATATATGTATATATGTATATATATATACACACACACACACACACACACACATATATATATATACACACACATATATATCCATATATATGTGTATATATATATATATATATATATATATATATATATACATATATAGTCACAGGATGTAAAGTACAGCATAGGGAATATAGGCAATGGAATTGTAACGGTTATATCTGATGTCAGAGGGGTAGTAGACTTGGAGGGGTTATCACTTTGTGAGGGGTATAAATATCTAATCATTATGTTGTTTTGCACACCTCAAACTAATATAATAAAAGAAAAACAAAATATCAAGGGTGTCAACGAGTAGATGGGGACATAGACAAAAAATGAAAGCTCTTAAATTTTTAATTATAAAGCTTGATGATTGTCAGTGGAGAGTCATTAAATTCTCTATTTACTACATTTTATATGTTTGAGATTTCCAAAAAAATAAAAAATAAACCTACTAAAATATATAATGAGGTGTATCAGTACCAGCTCTTCACAAGTCAGTGCTAAATGTCTTCATCACCTTCATCTCTTAATACTGCTCTCAGTACACGCAGGCCTAGCCAGAGTGGACTGCTGCCTGTTCTGAAAACACAGTAACACTTTACATATCCTTAACTCAACATTCACATTCCTTTTTTTAAAAGCACTGCTATAAATTTCTTTGAACTCTGTTACAGAATTAGCAGAGATAACCAATCCTTAGTTACTGTTAAATAGCATTTCCCCTATACTTTTTTATTTATTTCCATAGGTTCACATCTCCTTGACTACTATGAGTCTCTCTAAGAAAGAATATTGCTTGAATTGTCTTTGTGACTTTAAATGTTCAGATCAGTGCCCAGCCCTTGAAAAATGATTACTAATGAGTGAGTGAATGAGTCAAACTTAAACACTCTGTCAAACTGCCGTTGTTAAAAGACCGTTGTTAGAATACATGCAAGTCAAGTTCATAGGTAGAACCACTTTAAAATATTGGTTTTACCAATAAGCTCATGTGACCTGGTTCACTGGCCTCCACTCTATGAAGTATGTTTGAAAGAAAATTATAAATCACAGATAAGTTCACATTATATTAATCTATAATATATTTGCAAAATTTTGTAAAATTAGTAAAATATATTAGTAAAATTTCGTAAAATGACTTTGTAAGTCATTTTACAAAGTACATGTACTTTTGTATTTAGTTGATCATTTAGTCCAATATGCATATACACATTTATCACTTTCAGACAAGTGCTATCATTTCATAGGATGAGAAAACTGAAGTTCAAAAATATTTAAAAAGATAATGAGTGGTAATGCTAACCTCAACTGAATACAAAATGTATTATAATTTACAATAGCAACTTGTCTACCTGATTTTCCAGTAGATTCTACCTCCAATATTTTTAAGATGTGTCTTAATATCATAGTTCTTAATCAAGTGAAAAATCCAGTGATACACAATAAGGGTAAAATAAATGGTGGGCCATGATGCAAATACTATCTCCCACTCTCCATCCTTCTCTGCATAAACTATTTTTTTTTAATTTACAAGTCCAATAAAATTAATTTTAGAATTCAACATAAACTTGTACTAGTGATGAATTTGGACAAATTAATTCCTAATTTTATTATGAATTAATAACATTATTATTGTTGAAACATCAGTTCATGGTGAAAACAATCATTTTGCCAGACAAGGAAACAGAATAAATGTATACTGTCTGGGTGAACTCATTACATCAAATTGGATTTTATTTAGTTAGTAGCAGTCGATGCAGAATGACTGACATGTCATTCCTGCCATATTGTGAGATGGACTTAGTTTTAAAACAGAGACAGTACACACTTCGACTTGTTTAAAACATATTTTATTTTGCTTTCATATTACACTAACACACTACTGCTTTCAGAATCATTTAGTATCACCATGATAAGAGGAGCTTTCAGTAAAGTTTGTTTTTGTTTGTTTGTTTGGTTTTTTTTGCCATTTACCCATATGTGTTACAACTCATCAAATGGCTACTTACGTAATGGGAAACTTTGTAAACTGCTTAGAGGAAAAAATGATATAGTATGAGAACTGGTATTCATGAATTACCATAAAATGCGCAAATCCATATATAACCAACATATCCAGTCATCAACTGGATCCAGTAGTCTCATTGTTTATCTTCAGATGTGATGTTTTTTACAGTTCTCCTGACTTTCTTTCTTTACCTGTCTGAGACAGCCATCTTGCTTACACTATTACTGTGACTGATTCTAGTATAAACATCTGGCACACAATACTTTGCCAATATATTACATCAAATTGTTTTTATTTCTGTTTCTTCCTTCTGCCAATCTACCACAGACTGAGAGGGTGAGTCATCTTCTTATATCTTATATCTTCATTTAAAGTGATCACTATATTTTAATATAAAGTAAGCTTTGATTAAGAGTTTGAGAGCTAGAGGGAATTAGGCTAATAGTTTACAAAGTCTCGAGGGAGTTACAAATTCAATGGCCTAGGGCACAAGGCAAGGACCACGCTGCCTGTCAATGTCAGGAAAGCTATCAGGGAGAACAGAGACTGTACAGGGCACGCCCAGACTGGAGGACAGCCACTACCCAATTCCCAGGAATGCCCAACGGTGGGCAGGACAGTTAGAAAAGGGAGCTTCTTATATGACTCGCAGTGGAAGAGAAGAAATCAGCTCATCTAAGACCTAAATCCTTATATAATGGACAACAGGATACCCACTTCTCCGTCAGAGAAAAAACAACCCCAGATGTAAAATTCCTAAAATCAGTCCTTACAATGAAAATAATCTATTCTACTTATGACTCTTGATGTTTCCTTTTCTTTAAAAAAAAAAAAAAAAAAAAAAGATTTTTATTAAAAATATAGTTTGGTTTGCATACAATGTTGTATTAGTTTCAGGTGTACACCATAGTTATTCAAAATGTATGTACCTAAAGAAGTGATCACCATGATAAGTCCAGCAACCATCTGACACCATACAACACCATGGAGATATAATGTACAGCATGGGGAATATAGTCAATAATATTGTAATGGAGTTATTTCCTTTTCTGGTTGTAACTATGTTATAGTTATATTACAGTTATTGCTTAATTTATTCTTAGGTAGGCAAAAAAAATCACTGACAATTATTCATCTGTATACAGAATAGGCATGTAAAGTTCAATACCTTAATGAAAGTTCATAAAGCAAACTTTCTGTATTATAAATGGAAGGAGCTGTATTTTGAGAATGGCCCTTGAAGAGTAAATAAACAAGTTTGGGAAAGAAGAATAATGCATGTCAAATAATCACAATGAAACAGTAGAAACTGTTTCTACTTCCCCAAAACTTCCCCAAAACTTCCCCAAGAGGTAGGAAATGATTGCAAAATTGTAAGTCACCCAACAAAATAAGCCCATTTATGACTAGTTGATAAAACACAATGTAATATTGGAAGGATCAAGTCCTAAAAGTTCAATAGATGGCAGTATTTCCTATAATACTAAAAATTACACATGTTTAACTAATTTGGGTAAGTTTAATGTTAAGTTAAAAAGAAAATGTCATTGATAAAGATATTGATATTGATGTGCTTCATTGACAGCAAAATATTTTGGATGAAGGACCATAATTTTTAACTTATTGAAAATTATGTGAAAACAAATCAAAATGTATTTATACATTGAGCATTAATATCTTATTTGGAAGAGGAATTAAAAGAAAAATAGGGTCTTCTTTGACCCATCAAAATATGAACCATATGTTTTAACTGCTACCGTGTTTTCCCAAAAATAAGACCTAGCTGGACCATCAGCTCAAATGCGTCTTTTGGAGCAAAAATTAATATAAAACCCGGTCTTATTTTAATATAAGACCTGGTCTTATATAATGTAATGTAATGTAATGTAATGTAATGTAATGTAATGTAATGTAATATAATGCAATGCAATGCAATACAATACAATGCAATGCAATACAAAACAATGTAATATAATGTAATATAATACCGGTCTTCTATTAAGTTTTGCTCCAAAAAGACGCATTAGAGCTGATAGTACAGCTAGGTTTTATTTTCGGGAAACACGGTAGCAAGTTGAAGTTTCTGTAGTGTACTTATAAAAATGGCATCCACTTTATTTTATTATGGTTACAGACATATTTTAAAAGATTTTCATTAAAATATAGCTAACATATAATACCACGTTGGTTTCAGGGATATACCATAGTTATTCAACATTTACCTAAAGAAGTGATCACCATTTACCTAAAGAAGTGATCAACATTTACCTAAAGAAGTTGAATACCATAGTTATTCAACATTTACCTAAAGAAGTGATCACCAGGCTATCACAATATTATTGACTATATTCCCTATATTATATATTATACTGCACTTTGGTGAGCTATTCACTGTTGAAGGACATTAGGAGGATTCCACCTTTTGGATATTGCAATTAATGCTGCTATGAAAATTGGTGTACACATGTATATTCAAGCCCCTGCTTGCATTGGTTTTGGATATGTATCCAGAAGCAGGATTGTTAGGTCTTATGATAATTTTATGTTGGATTGTTTTAAAGAAACACTACATTGTTTCCCATGGAGAATTCACTATTTTACATCCTCAACTGCAATGCACAAATATTCTGATTTCTCCACATGCTTGTTAATACTTATTTTCTTTTTCTTTTTTCGATAATAACCATCATAATCTCTTCATAATTCAGTTTTTATAGCTTGTGTGTTTCTAAGAATTTGTCAGTTTCATATGAGTTGTCCATCTTGTTGACATACAATTTTTCACAGTACTATCTTGCAATCCTTTTCTTTCTATAAAATCTGCCATTTTGTTTCTGCTTTGTTTCTAGTTTTAGTCATTTGAATCTTCTCTCAATTTATTATTAGTCATTGTTGATGAAGTTTTGTCATCTTTGGTGATCTCTTCATTGAGAGATTTGGGACTGAGTTGTTGTCTCCTACAGACCAAGATCTCTCTGAAATGAGACACGGTGGAGCTAGAGCAAGTAAAAACATCATAAATCCTTACAGTTTTCAAAGCATTTTTTTTGCTTAATTGAGCATTTGCTTCGTTGCTATAGACCTTTGACTGTTTTCCATAGCTCCTATAACATTTGTTTAGCCATCTTCTGGTGTTTTTAATGTTTATACAGGATAACAAAGCTTATAGCTTCCTAACCTTCCATTTTGCTGCTGTCAGTCATGTTATTATTTTTAAGGCATTTAAATCACAATTGTTCTAATATCTTTAGCTTTTCCAAATAAGAGAAAATTCTACTTTAAAATAATTTAAGATATCAAAAATGCTTTAAATTATGTAGTAAACATTTCCCAGACATTTCATTCTGAGAAAAAAAAATTCTCTCTACACTTTATCTATTTTTTCCACAAAAATATCTAATGATCACCAAGAGTGATACAACCTTCATGACAATTCAAAAAAAAAAGAAAAGAAAAGAAAAGAAAAGAAAAGAAAAGAAAAGAAAAGAAAAGAAAAGAAAAGAAATTTAGGTTTATAAAACATCTATGTGTTTGCTTTGACAAAAATTAGGTATATAATATGGGAAAGGAACATAAATTTACAAGAATGAGGAGAGATACTCATATGTTATAGTGGACCTATACATTGATTACAGTAGTTTATTAAGCAAGAGGCTGAGAAGATATGAGTTAGTTCCAGCTCCAACTCCAGAACTACAAAAGCTTCTTCTTTCTATCAGAATCATTTCTTCAGCTAGAAAGTTTCCATTGTTGCATATTTATCTTCCTTGATCCTATAAATGTAGAGAACATTCCTTTCTACTGGAACTCTATTATACAGCCCCATGAAGCCTAAGGGTCATAGATGGGGACCGTCATACATTCAGGGGATCATGTGGTGTTGCTACTGATATAATTGAGTTATTTTCCAATAGACTTTAATATTTAGTTTCATGTGGTTGTAGTGGTGTGAGTGCACCTGCACAAGTAGCAGGTTGGCAAGCTGACGTTGCAGAAGCCTAGGAGTATAAGGCAGGATGCAGGTGCCAGGAGCTGACATCTTATTGTCTCAGCCCTGGGAAAGGGAGGAGGTGTATAATTACAGGAATTTATTAGGAGTGTTACTACAACTGGGTGTCTAAAATGAAGCCAGGGCTCTAGAATAGAAAGTGAAAAAGCTTTACTCATCGATTAACAGAAACTACAATGTAGACATTGACATGAGGAGCTCAAACAAACATCATAAACATGGAATCATATTCAACTGGATACAGAGTAAATTAACTAGAAGACAAGTATGAGGAAATTACTGTTTCAAACAATGTGGTTGGTCAAATAGGTCCACTGGACTTTCTTGAACAGCTAGGAACAGACCCATGTATACGTTGAGCATGGAATGTGTCTAAGTTGGAGTTAAACATAAAAATGTATTAGGAAATGAAAGGCAGTGGTACTATTGGCCAACCAATGTGAAACTAGAGAAATTGACATTATGAAGATTTATCAAATTGATTAAAGACTTATATGCTATGTATGCTTTAAAAGAAAATCCAAAATTATTTTATGACATTTGAAGAAAGATTAAATAAAGAAATTAAATGTGAACTGATTGATCAATATTATCACATAAACATTAAATTTATTTTTGCAAAAGATATAAACAGAGGGAAAAGGCAAATGATCTGGTATTTACAATAATAATAATAATAATAATAATAATAATAATAATAATTGTATGTGATTTATGAGACTAGAAGGTTATAAACACCTTTTGTATCACAACATTTAAAAAGCTACATTTGTAAAAAAATTACTGAAATGAAACAGAATATAATCCTACAGATATCCAGAAATCTGGAGATAAAACAACTACAGGCACCAAATTTTCTCTTTAGAAAACTAATTGTCCTTTTGAATAGAATAAGAACATAAATGGCTTCAGTATAATACAAAAAGAAAACATGAAGTTTCTGATATACATATATTTGTTCTTTAAATAATAATAATTAATAATAAAAAAAACAGACACCATGATGATGTGAAACAGAAATATAAAAAATAAATTAGGAGTTCTAGAAAACTGAAAAAAAAATGTAAAGATGGGTTGTAGAAGCAATGAAAATCAAAAGAAATAATATAAAAACAATCATATAATGGTGGCTTGGTTCGCTCAGTTGGTTAGAGCATGGTTCTAATAACACCAAGGTTGCCCATTCCATCCCTACATGGGCCACTATGAGTTGCACCCTCCTTAAAATAAATGCATGAGTGAATGAACAAATGAATGAATAAATAAATTCTCAAAAGAAAAAAATCAAATAAATAAAAACTCATTTAAGAAGTACATATATAAAAATGAAAACAATGATATGAAAATTAGAGAAGAGGAAAATCTCTATACAGTAAGCAAGCTAATAATTTATATGTGGGAGTGATCAGAGAGGAAAACTGAAATGTAAATATCCCTTCAAAACAAAAAACAAAAACAAAAAATAAAAAATAAAACATTTTCAAAGAAAGCGTTCATGACTGAAAAAAAAAAGAATATTCAGAACTTACACCAAAATATATCTACATATTTTAATATGAAAACACCATCCAAAGCTAAAACATCATGTGATATTTGTTTATTATAAAAAAAAATAAATAAATAAAATAAATACTAAACATGGCTGCGGTAAAAAAGCCTACCTGACAGCGTCAATCAGCTGGCTAAGTGCAGTTGTCTCCTCTGCCAAAATGTATCCTCATCTCACAATATATCGTGCTGCAAATATAAACACTTTGGTTGGTTTGGGGGAAGTCTTTTTATCACATAATTTTACATCAGGTCCTCACCTACTTCAGCCTTTAACAAACAGTTTGTTTTACCATAAAGGATTTTTTTGAATGATTCTTTACTACTACATTATTCAGATAGAATACCCTTCCATAGTCGATGACTGTGAAAACAATAACTGTTCTCTCTAATAAATGCTCTAAAAAAAGGGAGGGAGCCGACAAAACTCTCCTCTTAATTACAAAAGGGAGAATTACGAATTAAGTTTCTACAACAGTTTGGTGGTTACCCGAGGATGGGAGGGGCAGTGGTAGAAGAGAGTAAAAGGGGTCAAATACATGGTGATGGAAGGAGAACTGACTGTAGGTGGTGAGCACATGATGAGCTATGTAGATGAGGTATTATAGAAATGTACATTTGAAACCTATGTAATTTTACTAACCAATGTCACTCCCATAAATTTAATATTAATTGAAACATTAAAGAAATCACAATAAAAATTAGAAATAATGAAAACGAAATAAAAAACCTTTATATGTATATTTATAATTTAGATCATATTAAAATATATAAATTTTAGGGTTAAAAACTGGAATATATGTATAAAGGTATAGCTTTAAATAAAAAGTGAACTGAAATAATTAAGTCTCTTGTTTTAAATTTGAATTTGCCCTTACAAACCGAATTATAAAATTAATTTCAAAGAATTGAATACACGATGTCTATCTTCCTATTTCTCTTTCTCAAGCAAACACATAATTGGAGATACAATATATCACACACATATAAAGTGTGTTTGTATAGATAGTATCTGTGGGTATTCATGTTTATGTGTGTGTGTTTATGTGTGTGTGTGTGAAATTGCAGTATCATCGTTTTTCTTTTTCTTTTTAAATCCTGTTAAACCTCTTGAAAATGGGATAGCACTCTTACAATACATAACCTTTTTGTGAACTCAGGGACTCTTTTGGCAACAGCAGACATGCTGACTGGATTATAAACTTATTCAAGATGAGTGTTTTGTTTGTTTTTTCAGAGAGTGATTTCAGAGTGAAAATATTATGGAAAGGCAAAAGAAAACATCATTCACCATGTATTCCAATGTTCTATGAGTCATGACTTCCATTAATCTTATTTAGATAAAGTGTATTTTTTCTGAATAATAGACTAAAGCTATGATTGAATTATATCATGAATAGCAATGGCAAAACTTCAGGCTGTTAGTCAAAGATTTCTAAATACATTTAGATCATACCCTTTAAAATATCTCCTGAGTGTTCTTTATTCCCATAAAGAATACCAATTTTCATAAAATAACAGATAAATGAAGGTTTATGTATTATCATTATTATTCAAAGATGATAACACCTAATTATTTATAAAGTATTGGTTCTCAGTTATCAGAATTTTTAAAGGTAATTATTTATGTCTTTATGAAAAAAAACTGGCATATTTTTTGTTAGAATTAGTATTTAGAGTAAGTTTGTCTGATATGGTTTGTTATTTTAAAATAATGTTAAATATTTCCATCCATGTTTAAGCACATATTACTAAAAATGTGATAGGACATAAAAGAGTTATATTGAGGATTAAATTTACAAAGGTACATGTGAATGTTATATCTGTGTCAAACATAAATGTTAAAAAAATATATATTTAAGCATTAAATTCATACTATCCTCTTTACAAGATGCTTTCTACTCTAGAACACCAGTCACAAAGATCATGGTTTCTTTGAAGTTAATTCCTAGAAACTGTATCTTTTATAATTTTAGTAATCTTTATTATCAGAGGCACCCTAAGTTCATTGAATCCATCTACATTTATAATGGTATTTCTGTTTTGTTTTTCTGTTTTGTTTTTTTCAAATTTCCTCTTCTATCAATCCTATAATCCTTTCACTAGAATATCTCCTTTGCACCATATAATTGTGTGTGTGTGTGTGTGTGTGTGTGTGTGTGTGCGCATACGTACACACTCAGGCGTTTTATTTTACAAATTTCTGGCATTTTTATCTTATTAGAGAGGGTCTTTATTCAGTATTTTTATTCATTTATCTATCGAGAATACTTGGATTGTTTCTATATCTTCGCCATTGTGAATAATGCTGTAATAAACATGGGAATACAGAGATCCATTTGAGATCTTAATTTCAATTATTTGGGATATACCCAGAAGTGGTATTGCTGGGTCATATAGTAGTTCTATTTTTAATTTTTGGAGGGATCTCCATGCTGTTTTTCCGTAGCGGCTGAACCAATTTACATTCCCACCAGCAGTGCACAGGGTCTCCTTTTCTCTATATCTTGTCAATAGTTATTGTCTTTGTCTTTTGGGTGATATCCTTTCTGACAGATGTGAGACAGATATAGGTTGTCTTTTCATTTTGTTAATTGTCTCCTTTACAGAAATTTTTATTTTTTCATTTATTTTCTTTTAGGTTGATACAGTCCTACTCATCTATTTTCCTCAAGTTTTTAAAATAACAATTTATTTTTTAAAAGTTAACATGTGCATGTAATAGGAAACAAAAACACAAGAACAAAGTCATAATCACAAGCAGTTTCATTTGTTGTATTCTTCTAGATCCTTTTTATATATCTACACAACTAAGCTTCCATTTTTATGTAATCAAGATTGTACAATTAAGATTGTACAAGATTGTATGAAACTTTTTCACACATAATGAATATTGGCCATTTCAAAATCCAAAAGCTATATGAATATTTTGGTAACCAATAACACACTATACCGACTCAATCTGGGAGGAAAAAAATATACAATCCTGCCTTTCTTCGTGACACAAATTTCATAAAGGACAAAAATGGCAACAGGCCTCTATGACAGACATTGGGACATTGGCAGAGTTAAAATTAAAATACTGCATCCCCTTCATGTTCAATTAAAAATGAGACATAAAGCAACAGAGTACACATTTAATTTGCTTTTGTTTCCTGTACTTTTGGTGTCATATCCAAAAAATCATCAGCAAGGCAAATGTCAAGAAAAAATTTCCCTATGATTTTTTCTAGGAATTTTACATTTTCAGGTCTTAATTTAAGCTGTTAATTACTTTTGAGTTGTTTTTTTTTTATTCTTGCATAATGTAAAGTAGAGGTCCAGTTTCATCTCTGGCATGTGTAAAATCTACCATTTGATGAAGAAATCATCCTTTCATCATTGTTTGCTCTTGTCACCCTTTGTCAAAGATCAGCTGTCCTTATGTGCCTGGGTTTACTTCTGCACTCCCTGTTCCATTTCATTAGTCTGTATGTCTATCTTTATGCTGGTATCATACTGTTTTAATTACTGTAGCTTTTTATTATATTTTTTAGTCAGGAATTATGAAGCCTCCAGCTTCATTCTTCTTTCTCAATATTTTATGCTTTGTCTATTTTGGGTCTTTTGTAGTTCCGTACACATTTTAAGATATTCCTATTTCTGTGAAATAAAATGCTATTGAATGATAATTACTATCGCATTGTGTTGAATCTGTAGATTGTTTTGGGTAGTATGCACATTTTAACAATATTGAGTTTTCCAGTCCAAATGGAAACACAGATGTCTTTCCATTTATTCATGTCTCCTTTAATTGCATTCATCAGTGTTTTATAGTTTCCAGTACGGAGTGATTATGCCTCCCAGCTCAGTTTATTCATACATATTTTATTCTTTTTTATGCTATTGGAAATGGGATTGTTTCTGAATTTCCGTTTTGGATGGCATGTTGTTATAGTGTACTAAAAAACACAACTGATTTCTTCCTGTTGATTTTGTATTCTGCAAGTTTGCCAAATTTGATTGTTCATTCTAACAGGTTTGTTATGTTTTGTTTGTGGAGTATTTAGGGTTTTCTACCTATTATTAGTTCATGTCATCTGAAAACAGATGTAATTTTACTTCTCTCTTTCTGATTGAATTCCTTTTATTTTTCTACCCAATTTCTCTGGCTAAAACTTCCAGTACTATGTTGAATAGAAATGGCAAGAATGGGTATTCTTGCCTTCTTCCAGATCTTAGAGGAAAACTTTTCAATTTCTCAACATTTAATATGATGTTAGCTGTGAGCTTATCATCTATGGCCTTTATTATGTTAAGGTACCTTCTTTCTATACCTAGTTTGTTTGTGTATATACATATATACATACAATGGAATGTTACTTAACCTACAAAAACCAAAAAAAAAAAAAAAAAAAAAGAATTCTGCCATATGTGACGTGGATGAAACTGAAACTGAAGGATACGATGCTAAAAAAATAAGTCAGTTATAGAAGGACAAATATCTGCATGATTTCACTTACATAAGGTACCTAAAATAGTCAAACTTAGAGAAGTATAGGGTTCAATAGTGGTCGTCAAGGGCAGGATGTATGGGGGAAATGGGGATTTGTTCAAGGGGTATACAATTTCGATCATGCTAAATAAATAAGTTCTAAAGATCTGCTATACTTCATAGCGCAAATAGTTCACAACACAGTGTTGTATGCTTCAAAATGTATTAATAGGGTAGATCTCATGTTAAGTGTTCTTAGCACACACACACACACATACACACACACACACACACACACACACACACACACAAAGAAACACAAGGAAACTTCAAGGGGTGTTGGATATGATGGTATCACCAGTGTTTGCATATATCCAAACTCATGAAACTGTACACACTAAATATGTACAGTCCGTGTGTCCCTGAAAGTAAGACTTAAACGGACAGTCAGCTCTAATGCGTCTTTTGGAGCAAAAATTAATATAATATATTAATATAAGCATTAATATAATACTCCAAAAGACGCATTAGAGCTGATTGTCTGACTAGGTATTATTTTCGGGGAAACACAGGTTCTTTATATATCAAGTGTACCTTAATAAAACTTTTTGTTTTTTCTTTAAGGAGGTCTCCAAATTTATTCTACTAGAATTAAGAGTATTTTGTTAAAAACTATCTGGCTATTCATCAGGCCTTAGAAGTTCTATAAAAATATCATAAACTTATTTTGATTTATAAATAAATTGTGTCTGTCTGCTATTTTCTGGTGATTAGGAGACATTTTGAATACTTTGGTAGTATACATTTATCAGTTTAAATAATTTTTGTCATTGTACTGTATTTATTATACACTTTCTAGGATATTCACTGTACATAGAATTTTTCTTTTGACTTGTATCATAGCATCTTAATTTTTATGTCTAATTATTATTTGCATGAATATTCCTTTTAAGACTTTATTTCTTACAACAGTTTTACATTTACAACAAAATCGAGAGGGAAGTAAAGGCATTCCCCATATATTCTCTGCCTCTATACATACATAGCCTTCCCTGTACCAACATCAGTCGCCAGAACTGTGCATTTATTTGTTTTAACCAAGGATGAACTTACATTGACACACAGTATTCACCCAAAGGCATAGTTTAGCTTAGTCTAAACTCTCAGTATTTTTTATTTTATGGGTTTGGACAAATGTATAATGTGTAATAACCACCATTACAGTATTACACAGAGTATTTCCAATGTCCTAAAAATCCTCTATATTCTCACTATTCATCTCTCCCCACTCCATCTCTGGCAGCCACTGATCTTTTTATTGTCTCCATAGTTTTGCCTTTCAAAATGTCATATATTTGGAATTATGCAGTAGGTAGCTATTTCAAATTGGCTTCTTTCATTTACTAATAGGTGTTTAACTTTCTCCTATGTCTTTTCATGGCTTGATAGCTCATTTCTTTTTAGCACTCAATATTCCATTGTCTAGATGTAGAATAGTTTATTTATTCATTCACCTCCTGAAGGACATCTTGGTGGCTACAAAGATTCGGTCATGAATTACAAAGCTGCTATAAATATACATGTGCAGGCTTTTTTGTAGACAGATTCTCAACTCCTTTGTGTAAAAACCAAGAAGCATGATTACTGGATGGGAAGGTATCATTTGGGAGGATGAACTGAGAATTTGGTTGTGGAAAATGGTTCACCTTGGATATCAGTTGTGATGACAATACTTTATTTCTTTATAAAAGAATATGTGGAGATTAGGAGACATTTTGAATACTTTGTCCTAATAATAAATGTGGTATCATGTTTTTTATTTACTTGTTTGAATTTTTGTTTTGTTTTGGCTTTATTTTTCTCGAACGTTATACATTGTACCACAGGATGACTAGAGCAAAAAGGGTCCACTGGATTTGGCAATTAACTAACAACAATGGAGCTGTATATGAACTATCTGTTACTATATTCCAAACCAGTCCAAATTTAACAGCTTAAAACAACCAACATTTATTATCTAATAATTTCAATATATCAGGAATCTCAGTTTCACTTAGCTAGGTGCCTCAGGTTCAGGTTCATGGGATCTCAGTATAGCTGGCAGGAGAGGCTGTGGTCTTACCCAAAGATTTGTCTGGGAGCAAGGGCAGGATGGTTTCTGCTTTTAGCTTACTAATGTGATTGTTGTCAGATTTTAGTCACTTACCATTTGATCCACTCTGGGCTTCAGTACAACATGGTGGCTGGATTTCCCCAGGGGAGCAATCTAAAAGAAAGGAGAGAACATCCATGATAGAAACCACAGTCTTTTTGTAACATAATCTTGGAAATGGCATCCCATTAATTTTGCTGAATTTAATTAATCAGAAATGAGTTACCATATCCAGCCAATATTTGACAGAGTGGATTACTTAAGGGCATAGATATCAGAAGGTAGGGAATATCAGAGACTACCTTAGAAGCTGCCTACTAAAAGTTGATTTACAATTTATAATTTGTAAATTCTCAACTATATGAAAAGTGCATCAAATGTTAAAATATTGATCTTAATATACTCTATTTTGTCTAATGAAGCATTGTAAATGGGGAAGATTTAGTATACTTGCAATTCTTAGAATGTATGAACAAGTGTGAATTCTTGCTCTAAACATGATCTTCCTTTCCAGAGGTATGCTTCCACTTGTAAGACTCAGCCTAAATGTTTTCTGGCCTACGATGACTCTCTTATGACTCACGTGTACAGTTTTTTGGAACTTTCTTAGTAAAAACATATTTTTTAAGTGAAATTCTTTTTTAAGTAGTACCGTCATAATAATTCTTTGATTTACTTATTAACCTATGTGTACTAAGACATTTTTTGTTTTCAGGTATCATTATCCCAGTCTTAACTAAAAGTCCTTTGAGAGGCTTACAGAGTTGAGGGAAGTCATGGTTTAACTGTAATATTGAGAAAAGAGCAACCAGAAAATTGACATCCTAGCCTCTATCTCAGAAAAAAAAACAAAAGACAAACAAACAAAAAACCCACACCATATATTCTAATTTATTTTGTAACTTGCTCATTTACATATATTTTTGAACAGTATAATGTCCTATTTCATATGTAACTGCCTAGGAACATCTCTATTTTCATGGATTCTAAAAATTATTATGGCTTCTTTCTGATGCTGAATTTGTGCCTTAGATTAGGTCTTCACCATACGTATTGAAAAAATGGTTATTGTCCGATGCTCCTTCCAATATTTCATAGCCTTGCCACCAAAGAGAAACTGCAGTTCTTTCCTGGTTCTAGTTCTAACATTTAAGGGAGTGTACTGTCTTTGGATCTTTGAGAATGAGCTACTTACCTTTTCACCATTCACCGTTGAGAAGAAAGATGGAGTCCTATAAAATTTGGGTCTCATGCTCTTCCCAGATCAATGAACGATATTAAGATAGATAGAATCTTTAACAACATGGCAGATCCTGGTAAAACATGATTAAGATCAGGGGATTATATATTTCACAGAAGAGGGTGTTCTTCCTGGGAAATGTTATGTTCATGAGGACTGGCTGAAATAAACAATAATATTTAACTTCAGGTAGTATCTCAAATATTTATAGAAGAGAACTGTCTAATATCTATGTTGAATAGTAAATAAACAGACACACACACACACACACACACACACGAATAAATTTTTAATACCTACATATAGCACTTTATATCACACAAATGTATCTTTACAAGCAAATTAGAATATTTCATATACTTGCCAACTACATTAACCTAAAAAAGTTAACATATCACAGCTAATAAAATAATGGCTCAGGGAAATTATGTTCATATGGGCTCTGCATTCACTTAGATATATTGTCAAATTATATCCATGTATAATGTGAAATCATCATTAATTTAGTCTTGGCTGAAACTCTTTTATAAAATTCTACCTCTATTAGATTCCTGTTATTTCCATTACTATTTGATATTTGCTATAATAAATGTCTTTAATAGATAAGTGTCTAACTTACCATAGAACAATTGGTAATGACATGTTCACTATGTGTCCTAATATCTAATTCATAAGTTCGTATATGGAGATGTCTATGAATTTAGAATTAGGACATATTTTGAAAATTTTATATTTTTCAGTGTAAACATTTAGTGTCAGGACATACTGAAATACATATTTCTGTATATAGGTAATGAGACATATAGAATCAATAGTGTTTTAATATTGTTGACTAGAGGATATATAGTGTCCAAATTAATGTTAATCACAAATACTACATTATCTTATGTAGTCATTATATTTACTTTCTCAGGCTTTAACGGTGATTATTTATTTATTTTTTAAATTTTAATACCCTTATTTATATTTTACTTTAGATAAAACCACTTAAAATTATTTTTAGAAGCTGACTGGGAATACATGGTAAATAAATGTATAAACACATTTACTGTCTCTCTTTTCATGGCTTATGCAGTTCAATATAAGCTATTGATCAAAGTAAAAATCACATTCACAGTTAGGCTATATTATTTTTCCTGTTTTCACTTTGAATTCAAAGTTCTCACACTTTTATTTTTAACATTACGCGCTATGTGTAGCAAGATTTAGAAATTACGCTAATATTTGACTAAGCATTATGTTCATTTTTTGCTCAACATAAGAATGCAAACTTGACATCCCCCATCTATTTTTCTGTTTATGGATGAAGAGCTATAAACATATTTTAATTCAAATATCTATACATTCTTTTCATGTAGGCTATTTTTCATACATGTTAAAGCTTATATAAATCTAGTATTTCATTACTAGGTATGATACTAATATTTAAAATTTTTAAATGACTAATTTTATACATTACTTAGTATATTGTTCATTTAAATATGTTGTATAAATATTTTAATGTATTTTCTTGTAAGATTATTATTTTATGAATATTATCATCATCAAACATTTACTGTTTTTTCAGAGCACTATCAGTTGTATGTTCCTGAGTCAGCTCAAGTTGGTTCTGCTGTTGGGAAAATCAAGGCAAATGACGCAGACACTGGTTCAAACGCTGACATGACTTACTCCATCATTAATGGTGACGGTGTTGGGATATTCTCCATCTCCACCGACAAAGAGACCAGAGAAGGGATCCTTTCCTTAAAGAAGGTAAAATAAACATAATGTTAGTGATTTAGGCAAGTCACCCTTTTTTCCATGAATGGAAATTTGGCAGAGGTATGAATAATCCATAGTCAAGTCATTTGAATGCTAAAATATTTCCTCTTTAAGATGTATTTATATTTTAATTATGGCTGTGTTTGATTCTTGGGATACTGTCTTAGGAATTCTATTTTGTTATGTTGGGAAGATCTGAGGTAGAATACATCATGAATTAGCCCCCTTATCTTTGTTTTCAGATAATAGACATATCATCAAAATCAGTTCTATTAATGCCATTACTCTATGTGTTAATAATCTAGTAACATTAAGAGACTCCTAAATAATGTAAAAATTTTCACCGTGTTAGTGAACCCTCTTTAGGAGACGGGTTTTTGCTTAATCTCCGATCCATCAAGACAGTTTTGGTGAAACCATTAACTTTTTCCCCTATTCTTCCTTATTCCTAAGAATTGCAAATTCTTAGGTATAGACTGAATCTATCACTTTTGGTTTTTAAGAGCACATAATACTCATTGTAAAAATAAAGTGGAACTCACAGAATTACCAAAGAATGATTTAAATGTAACTCGTAATGTAATGTTCTTGGTCTTTAAATGTTTCACGATTTCAGCTTGAAAATCTAATAATTTTCCGATCCTTAGGTCCTACTGTCATGTAGTTTGATTCAGAAACACTGGAGTTGGGCTGAGGAGCTGGCCTTTTTAACAAATACTCCAGATTATTCTACTGTAGAACATGCTCAGAACACAGGCTGAGACATTGTACCCTAATGTGCTACTATAGATTTTGAAGTGAACCTGTCTGTCTGTCTGTCTGTCTGTCTCTCTATCTATCTTTCTATCTACCTACCTACCTATCTATCATCTATTTTGTATATACTTTTCTATTTACACTGTATAAAATCTTCGTCATTCTTCTAACAATCATTGTTTTATTTTGATTTAAAATTGATGATTAACTTGTCTCCTGGAGGGGGCCTGCAAAGTAGAACTTAAAATTTGTAAATACTTACAGAGCACCAGTCATCATTGGTCTATGTAAAATGTTCATATTTTCCGTTAAAATATCTTTTCTTTTTATTATTTCATTTCTGACGTTGTCAGACCTGGGTCAAAAAATATGATGACAAGAAATCAATTTTCATATCTTTATTTTGAGTACCTCTTATGTGCCGAATACTATGCAAGGGTGAGCAGGGTTAGACTTCATCTGTGTCTGCACAGAGCTTCCAATTTATGAAAGTGGGCAGACATTAATATCACATACATTTATAGATCAATAATAAAAATATTTATTTGAAGGAGAGTTATACAAAGCTATCGGGGAAGAAAATCTAGAATTTGTGAGCCTGTCTGATATTCAGCATGGATAAACAGAGAATTGAAAGAAACTTAAGAGTTATAGGAAGAGATATAAAGATGAGCATTCCAGAAGGAGGAAAGAAAATGCACCGAGTCTGAGGTGGGTGGGACATGACTCCTTAAAGAATCAAATGATATTGTTGATTCTGGAGCAGAGACAGTGAAGGATTAAGTCAGTGGGTACAAGGTATATGGGGTCCTGCTAATTTTTACCCAATGGACAGCCATTGAAGGTATCTAAGCAGTAACTGACTAGGTCTCATTTTACGTGAATACCGGGGATTGCCAAAGAAATGTATACACATTTTCAGAAATGTTATCTATGTATTACTTTTTGAAGTTGAATTGAATTACATACTAGCAATGTGTAGTATGACATTTGCTCAAAAGATGGCATTAATTAAATGAATGCTAGCATCATTACAATTTTAATACAATTTTTTTCCTTTCTTAAAATGTATACATTTTTTTTTTTTTTTTTGGCACCCCCGGTATTTAGTCTTTGCTACAATGAGGAGAACAAATTCAGTGTGGTGGAGAGAAAATGTGAATCAAGGTCATGAAGAAAAAAGGAGAAACACACCATCCTCTTTGGGAAGGTTAGCAGGAAAGCGAGACAGAAAGGTTATGAAGCAGATAAATGACAACAGGATGAAATGAAGATTTTAATTGTAAGCTGGAAGACTGCACATGTGTTTCTATGCAGATAGGTAAAAGGTCAATAGAAACAAGAGACTGAGGATACTAAAGAGAAGGTAATTGATTTTAAAAAGATGCACTAAGATAGAAGTGGCCATGTATAGGATCTTGATCACAGGTGGAAAGAAATAACCCATGATAGTATGCCTCCTTCTGAGATAATCAAGCAGGAGGGTGAAGAAAATGGGTGCAGATAAGTATGCAGTGATCTACCCTGCAAGTGTATGTGTGTGAGTGTAGGGATGCCCTTGCCTACTGAGCATTGTTGTCTTTATAAAGTAGGAAGTCACATCATATTTCCAAAAAATGAGGGTGACGGTGAGTGGTTTGAATATACACATGATCTGAAATACAAGTATATATTGTGGGATTAAGGACAATGAGGTTTTTATCACCCTGCTTGGCTTCAATTAATTTGATTTTTTTTAATGAAAAAATGACATGAAATTAGTATGTGTGTATTTTTGTGCATACATAAAATTAATTAAAATTATTCATTCTATATTGCTCACATATACAAAATAGGTGTTTTCAAGATAAATATTGTTTTAATTGTGTAAAGGGCAGTGATGATATACTAAAAATAATCTTGATAATTGAGTTCAAATTCTCATTCACTTTTTCCCCTGAATTTATTTATTTATTTATATATTTATTTATGTATTTATTTATAAGAGTTTTATTAAAATATAGCCAACATTCAATATTGTATTAGTTTCAGGTTTATACCATAGTTATTTAATATTTATATACCTAAAAAAGTGATCACCATGATAAGTCCAGCAACCATCTGACACTATACCAAGCTATCACAATATTATTGACTATATCCCCTGTGTTGTACATTGCATCCCCATGACTTACTTGTTTTATACCTAGAAATTTGAACCTCTTATTCCCCTTCACCTTTCCCCCCCCTTTTTAAATTTTTGTTTCAATTACAGTTGACATTCAGTATTATTTTACATTAATTTCAGGTGTATAACATAGTAGTTAGACATTCGTATAATTTATGAAGTGATTCCCCTGACTAGTCTAGTACCCACCTGGCACAATGCATAGTTATGACTATATTATTGACTGTATTTCCTTTACTTTACTTTACATGCCAGGGACTATTTTGTAATTACCAATTTGTACTTCTTTTTTTCCCAACATTTTTTTATTACTTTCGGGTGTACAAAACAATGTAATAGTTAAACATTTATCATTTATATCCCTCACACAGTGATAACCCTCCTCCCCCATCCACTACCCCTCTGACATCGCACACAGCCATTACATTTCCACTGCCTCTATTCCTAATGCTGTATTCCACTTCTTCTAACCATATATATATGAAAATATATGTATGTAACTATATATATGTAACTATATATATATGTATAAAATTATAGTTGACATTCATTGTTGTTCAGCTTCAGGTGTACAGTGCAGTGATCAGGTATCTACATCATCCCTGAGGTGGTTTCCCTAATGAAACAAATGTCCATCGGACAACCTACAAAATTTGTACTTGTTAACCACTTCACCTTTTTCACCCTACTCCCCAGCCCCCTCCCATCTGTCACCCAAATAAACCTAACACCTTTCTGACACCATACATAGTTACTACAATATTATTGACTACATTCCTTAAGCTATACTCTACATCCCCATGACTACTGTGTAACAACCAATTTGTACTCTTAAGCCCTTCCCCTTTTTTCACCCACACACCAAAACCCACTCCCATCTGGCAACCACCAAAATGTTCTCTGTATCTGTGAGCTTGTTTCTTTGTTTGTTTTGTTCTTTAGATTCTACATATAAGCAAGATGACATTGCATCACTCTTTCACTGTCTGACCCTCCAGTCAGCATAGTACCCTCCAGGACCATCCATGCTGCTGCAGATGCCTGAATTCCTTCTTAATGCAGTCTAGACTTCTGCTAAAATGCATCATTGATTGCATTTGTCTAATTATTTGATTCTTCAGATTAAGATTATCAATCTCAGAGTTACTTCATTGCTATATGTTTTATGTTGTAAATGATAACAACTTAAAAACTGAACTGTATAACGCAGTGGGTTGTAACCTTTAAGAGGTACCGATTCAGATGGCAGGAAATGGATAAAAGTCCTTTAAAACCCATTCATTTCATCTCTAAAGCAGCTTACTTTATCCAGCAAGGCAGACCAGCTAATCTTCCCAAAGATCAAAATCAGCAGTGCTCTGTAAATCAGCTTGCAGGAGCGTCTGCACATCCCTGACCATATCATCCCTTCATCAGAAAATTGCCAAGTTAAATTTACCGGTCCGTGGTATGGTACCTTGTAAATACACTTTGATAACTTTCATTCATTGTTTAATGGAGTCTGGCTGGGTGGAAAGGGGAAAACAGATAAGGATGCATGCAAGTGGGTGCACTCTTTCTTCTGATAGAAACCTCTGGCGAGGGATGTGCTTCTTTTACAGTAGTCTTTCTTAGTGTCTCTTTTTGTGGCTCTATATCAATTTGTGTTCTCTTTAACAGTTGTTCCATTTCTTTTTCTTTTAATTCAAGGCTCCAACGCTATTTGCGTTCTTGATTTTCGGCAATATCCTTTGTAGTATAACTTTTCTTTTTCAAACCTATTTAAGTACGTATACAATGCCTGTTAAGTTAAGACCCCCCCAAAAAAAAAAATCTTTAACTTATCTTCAAATCATGAAGGGTAGTAGAAAACATAATATTTCTGTCAGTTGAAGTATAAAATTTGGTCATGCGGTTTAAATGTTCTATCACCTTATCTCAAGGCTTGAGCTTCAGTATTCTTATTTAAGTACTTTACAAGGTGGTTATTAAAAATAAAATAAGGTGAAAATAGTGCTCTGAACTGTGTTTGGCTAATTAAAATAATGCCTCAATATCCACTTTTCTGTTTTTCTTCCTTTCTTCCTTTATTTACACCAAATTTCAATTATACTTTCCATACCATTCCATGTGGTGATTTTGCCGCCCTCCTTTATTCCATGTTAACCAATTTACACAAAGAATGAAGTATCCTGTGTACATTATATTATAGCACATGTTGTTTTGTTGCAGCCTCCTTCCTCTTCCTTCTTCTGTAAACTATTTTTTTATTCAAAGTTCAAGTTTAATATTGTCTTTGTAGTGCAACATTTTCAGGTATATTTCAGTCACAAATATTTTTCTTTTGAATTATCTTTTATGCTTTACATACCATAGTGGGCATTTCACCAATTTCTTACTGTAGAAAATACAGCAATTCCTTAACTCTCTTTATTTTGCTAGGTCTGATAGAGGAGGAAGACCTTATTCTGAGCAATAAACTATGAGTGCACTAGGAATTCCCATTAATGTGTATCTCTGTGTGCTACAAATGTACCTATGCCCATAATACTGTGTTTCCCCGAAAATAAGACTTAGCCGTACCATCAGCTCTAATGCGCCTTTTGAAGCAAAAGGGTCTTATATTAATTTTTGCTCCAAAAGGCGCTTTAGAACTGATGGTCCGCCGGCTAGGTCTTATTTTCGGGGAAGCACAATAGTTGTTAAACATTTGTGTAACTAGGTACTTGTATTTTTTTAAGTTAAAAAACTCAGTCAACCTGCTACTTTTATGTTTCCGATATCTGGAAAGTAGTTCTGCTCAGCCAGAAGCCAAAGAGATAAGAGTTAAAGTATTAATTTAATAAAATCTATTACTATATGTGTAATAGCTTTGGATAGAGGACTGCTAATGGATAATTTTTGTTCTTACTATTCATCTGTAGCCATCACCATAAGCCTGGAGTGATAGATCAGTTGAAACTACCCTGAAGTTAATTGACTATTTTTTATATACTTTATAATACTTATATGTATACTTTATAATTTTATATACTTATATGTATACTTTATAATTTAGTGTACTAATTGGAAATTAATGATGTGTTGAAACATCCTCTTGAGTTAAGCTATACATATTTGTGGCTATTGGTAATTTTTCATATGTGTGGGTATATAGAAATACACACACATATGTATATGTGCTTGCATTTAGTTATACATAATATGTAATATAGTAAATATACTTTACCTATATGTTTTACTTGATCTTAGCCAAAAGGCCGAGAAGCGATACGTATATGTTTATATCTGTTATTTGAAGTAAAATCCATTTATTTCCCCAGTATTCAAATGACAGTAAGGAAACAGATAATATTTAATTGTATCGATGCCCTTGGAATTATATATATTGAGCTAAGTTATACCCTTTTGCATAGACAAATTTATAATATGAACGCTTATACATATGTTCTAGTCTCCACAGATTGTCATCCAGGAAAAGCCTCTGTCTGACAAGGACCACAAATCATGATGACATAATAAGAAAGCCAAGCTGAAGGAACATATTCAAATTCATTCCATTTTTCTTAAGATTTTGCAAAATACCATCATTTAAAATACGTGTCCTATTCAAGAAACAAAAATTAACAATAATGTTAGTCACTATTCTAGAATTTGGTCTTTTTTTTTTTTTTTCATGACTAAAGTTACATTTTTCATATTCAAATATTGCTATCCACTCCATTATTGTCCTCTCATTCTTGCAATTGAAAACCTAGATGATGATGCAATATAGATATTGAACCAAATATAGGTCAAAAGGAGTCTCTTCTCTTATTATTTAGGAAAGCAGAATTTTAGGACCTTCTTGAACTTCAAGAAGAACTGAATCATTGACCAATTTGGCTTTAATGCTGTTTTCAGTATCCTTCTATTTATGATGGTTTTATAGTTCCAGAGAAGGAATATACTAGTGTGATTTAATTAATAGTAGCAGTGATTAATGAGAAACAATTAAAACGTCCCAAATATGTAGAGCTGGCTGGAAAGTGATTGATGGAAAAGAAGATAACTATCTACAGTAATATTAAATGTGTTAATATTAAAGAGGGGAAAGTATTACTTTATAAGTTAGAAAGAGCAATGATATGTAAAAGTAATGACTAGGAGTAATAGGATGAATTAAGAAACTAAAATTTGAGATGAAAATCGGAGTCCACTCATTGACAGTGAATTGCATTTAGGATCTTGAGCACTTTCTAAGAAAGAAAGAGAAGCCCCACTGCCTGGGGAAGTTAAAATTACACCAGAATTAGAACTTCATGCAGGGACAGAGTTGATAAAGGGTTTCGCATGAAAGCATGTCAGTGTCTTAGTTCTGTGAATCTGTGAATTAAGGACGTTGTATAGATACTCAGAGTTCTGGTAGCCAGAATTAATGAAGTTAGAATTAATGAAGTTACCAGTTCATTTTCAGTGTTGTCAACACTTGGATAGATGATGCATGAATGTATCTTTTAATAATGAGAATATTATGCTTCACTAAAAATATGTTTTTCTTATTCATCAAATGTGAATATTATGATAGGCTATGTGTGTGCTAATTAGATTTTAGGCAGTATACCATAGTACTGAAAGGCACTACCTATGGATTCTCCCTGCCAATCCCAAGGATACTACTTCCAAGCTGTTGCCACTAGGCAACTGTGTTAACTTTTCTGTGCCTTGATTTCCTCATTGGTAAATGGGAAACCATTATATCTCATACCAGAGTTGTGATTAAACGAGTTAACATATGTTCATTGTTTTGGTCACACTTAGGTATTAACTATTCATATGTTAAAAATAATATAGAATTTTCCATCTTTCAAATGTAAACCATGTCAGAGCACTTTTCTGTACTCTGAACACAGCTATATTTGAGATTAAGGAGGAAATATTAATCACCCACCATATAGTAGGAATTATGCCAGATACCTATAATACGAAGATGGATTAGATAATATTCTTTTTCTTAGGGAAAACTGTAGACATGAACCATTGTTATAATACAAGACGTCAAGTGCTAATAGTATAGGCTAAGTTACCATTAAGTAAATGGAAGAAGGTCATGGAAATCTTTGCCTGGGAGATTACTGTTAAGTATGAATGGAGCTGTGTAGTCCAGATACTCGCAAAAATAAATGTGAGTAAAGAGCTTTATGTCCAATTACACT
The DNA here is from genome assembly GCF_057876585.1 of Rhinolophus sinicus. Lineage (NCBI taxonomy): Eukaryota > Metazoa > Chordata > Mammalia > Chiroptera > Rhinolophidae > Rhinolophus > Rhinolophus sinicus. The sequence goes on along the minus strand of NC_142503.1, from coordinate 13,007,443 downwards.
GTCCTTCAAGTATGGCGCTCACTGGCAAGCTATTTAGAACTTAAATACGAGGAAACATTTTCTGAGGATTATATCAGCAAACCAAAATAGCTGCGGGTACTAAAAGGAAATGACAACCAGAACACTGAGTACAATAAACGTCAGGACCAGAGTGATGGATCAGAATATAAAGAATATATGTCCTAAAAATGTAGAAACATTATCAGTTCTGTGAATCTGTGAATTCTTATTATAAGAAATTAAGATTACAAATAAAATAACCTCATGGATTGCTTAATTAGTAATAGCTAGAAATCAAAGACTATGTCAGAGCCAATAAATCAAATATTAGATCTGTAAGCATACTTAAAAGTGCAAAGATCAAAATAATGCTATTAATATATAAGGGAAGCAAGAAAAAATAGAAACACTTTTTAGTCACTGCTTTATGGAAGGTACTAATAATTATTGTTAAAGGAAATACAGATTAAGTATATTACCTTAATTTAAAAGCTTTAAAGGTAGTCACCAGAACAAAAATATAAACGTTTTTGAATAACAAAAGTAAAATAACTTTATACAACACAACTAGAGATACTTAAACAAACAAACAGAAAATGAAGGTTAAAATAAAAGAATAGCAAAATAAATAAAAAGGAAAATAAGAAATGTGTCTTAATGCCTACTAGAATCCAAATCAAATCCATAAAAAGACAAAAGTGATTTTCTAATTCACAATGCATATACAAAAAGGGTAAATATTTATGTAGCACGTTAGATAGCAACAACATTTACAAAATAATATACAGATATTGTAATACACAAATATTGTATTACACAAATGTATTAAAATATATACAAGGATCTATGCATAGAACCAAACAAGTAGAAGATTATATTATGCCTATTTCAGTCCATGACAAAAACAGTGTTATAAAAATTGGAATAATTCAATAACAACTTATAAGGAGGTTGATATATATTAATATCTCTATTCTGAAGACATACCTTTTATTTCCAGTTCCATAGAACATTAGCAATATTAATATAGTGTATATATATATATATATATATATATATATATATATATATGTATCTATAGAGAGTTATATATGTATATTTAATATATATATAGTTAATATAGCCTTCTAAAACTATCTCCATTTTTTAATACCCGATAGCCAAAATAGTACAGTCAAAATGCTCTCATTCAAAATGAAATATAACTAAAAATTAATGAAAACTACCAAGTAAATAAAACGATTTCCTCAACTTGGACACTTACCAACCATAATAACAGCAACCTTTTCTTCAATAACATGCAAATCAAAGAAAAAAATGCAAAACAAAATTGCAGAGCTTTTAGACAAAAAATGATAATGAAAAGAATGTATGTGGAAATTACGGGATACTGAATAAGTACTTCTGAGAGTATACTCATAATCCTAAATATATTAAAGACAGGAAATAAAACAATAAAATTAGATAAATTAATATATATAAGTAAAAGTACAAAGGAAGAATAAAAGCAGAGAACATTAATAAAGACAAAAGGACATTAGAAATTAGAAATATAATTTATTAAATTTAAGTAATTTATTTTTGGGGGGAAAAATATGATAAACAACAAAACAATAAAACAATAAAAGTGAGCCTTAATTAATCTTATTAAGAAACATGGAAAGAATAATGAAAAGTAAATAGCTAGAAAAAAATGGAAAAAGGTATAATATTTTCATAATTATACACAAGTAAATTTCATGTAATTTCTTGTGAAAGTTGCTAAAAAGCAACTTCAAAGAAATACAAGATACATATAAACTGGTTTTATATAAGAAAATGGAAAACTTGTGAAAGAACTACCTCTGCAAATACTTCAGAGTCAATGGTTCACTAAGGAAATTCTATCAAACCTTAAGGATCAAATGATTACAATACTGTTTAAACCTTCCAGCACACTACAAAGAAAGAAAAATATTTTCTGTGTTTCTATATGAAGCAAGTAAGTCTGTATTGGTTTCCTAGGGCTGCTCTAACAAATTACAACACATTGGGTGCCTTAAAACAACATTATCTCACAGTTCTGAAGGCCAGAAGTTTGAAATCATTTAGGAATTGGCTAGGCTGCACTTTCTCCAAACATTCTAGGGGATAACCCATTCCTTGCTTCTTCCAGTTTCTGATAGGTCCACAGATTCCTTCATTTGTGGCAACATCACTCCAAGCTCTGCAGAAATGTTCAAACTGGAATTGATAACCCAGACTTGTAGTTTTCCAAGAAGACAAATTTGGCATAGTTCTGAAATTTTGTTAAATGGGACAAATTATATTCCCATTATCAACCCCCCAACCCTACACCAAATACCTTGATAAGGCAAAATTTCTGGGGTAAATAATGGTGAACAAATGATCAAGAGTGGAGACTAGGTACCTATTCTTTCTAAGTGTTATCTTCTAGCTCTAAAAGGAAGCACTCTCCCCAATTTTTTCTTTAACTTGAGTGTTTTGATCAGCTGTTCAATGTTATGATCATTGTCAAGATCCAGCCAGAATGATTTAAAAGCATGGAGAATTGGCATTGTTATATACAGTTGGACAGACTCTTTCTTACACACATGAACACTCTCTGGTTCTACAACTATACTGATCACGTTCATATTATGTCTCATGTCTATGAAATTATTTTCTATTTGTCTTTGTTTAATTTTAAGGCTAAAATAAGAATGTTGTGTCTTTTATAAACTCCCAGAGACATTTCATGTTATTGTTTTCTGTTGTACCTCAGTAACCTTGGTAAAAACTTGGTGTGTTTTTTTTCCCCAAAATTTTCCCTCTATAATCCTCAGATAAAAATCAGGTATTAAATAAATAGGTTACATCATTCCTGGTATTCTGTATTTGATAGACTATTTTTAAGTTAAAAAAACAAACAAACTCATAGACACAGACAATAGTTTAGTGGTTACCAGAGGGTGAGGGGGGTGGGGGGTGGGAGATGAGGATAAGGGGGATCAAATATATGGTGATGGAAGGAGAACTGACTCTGGGTGGTGAACACACAACGGGATTTATAGATGATGTAATACAGAATTGTACACCTGAAATCTATGTAATTTTACTAACAATTGTCACCCCAATAAATTTAAAAAAATTGATAAACTATATAATAAAACTTAAAAAGAAAAGTCTACTAGTAAGTAGGAAGGTGAAATCCACAGATAGAGTTCTAAGTAGTTTCCCAGGAACAAAAGATTAGTAGGAAATTATTGAAAGATTTATTTAATTATGTTTGGATGATGAGTATTTGGATAGTTTTGCCAGGATTACAGTAATATGAAATAATTATAATCCTAATCCAATATCTATATTCTATTATAGTTGTAATACAAAACAAAGAATTAACATCCATTATATTATATACAAAATCCTGAAATCTCTAACAATAAATGGATATAATTTCTCTCAGTTTTTCTATACCTATAATTCAGCACTGCCATATCATTTTCATAAATGAGGTTGTTAAAATATTTCCATTCACATTGCTTTATATGATTCTAATTTCTGTCCCAACCTGAAATAATCCTGTCACTCCTTAGCGGCTCCAGATGTCCATCCATCTGCCAGTCCTGGCAAGCAAGTCCCTCAAAATGATTGTCCCTGCCTTAATGTAGTTAAATATATATTAGATAATCATAAACATGAAATTATGTGTCCACACAAACAGCCTGCTTCATGGCAGTAGGTAGGGTCCTGTTAAGACAAATGACATCTAATTTACTGAAGGACCTGCTGAAAAATGGAAAAGTGATGCCTGTCATATTGGATGCACAGCTTGATAATAATACCTAATGGGGAAGAAGTGACCAAAATACATCCACAAATGTCACTGAGAATCAGAAAGATATAAGAGCCTAGACTGAATAAGTGGAGATGTTTGTTTTAAAATCCTGTGTTATCATGAAAAAAAAAAAAAAAAGAATGTTAACATCCCTAGTAAAGTAAACAAATCTTATCTTTTTGGCTTTAAGGTGTCAGATACTCAAGTTCAAAGAGACCTTTAGTCATATAAAGTCTACCAGATGCAGCAGGTTAACTCTAAAAAATTACATTGATCTTAAATGAATAGTAAGCCTGTGAAGAAGGCTGCTTTCCAAAAGCAACATGCCTGGATTCTGCCAATCCATGCTCTGAGCCAAGGGGGACCATATCCATCCACACAATTTCTAATAGGAAGAAAGTGTGTACCATTTCTAGGACAGATTATTTAAATTTGGACGAGATTTCTTGGGTTAGTCAAAGACAAATTCTCGTTCATTAATACAAAGGAGAGAGGAGTCAAGGAAAGAAAAAGTGCAATCAATCTGTGAAACCAACTAGGAGTTATGTGACCTCCCAAACATGATAGATGCTAGTCACTTTCACAATTAATTTCTACTTTAAATTCTCTCAGAAGGAAATGGCTCCCAATTGGTGGATCACAAACTACAAAATCCATTAACACTTCTTTAAAAAATGTAAATCTAACATACATAATTTTATTATATATAATATACATAATTCTGCGATCTCTAACAATAATTATATTATATACATAATTATGTAATAATTATATACATAACTATATTATAATTATATTATATACATTATATATATATATATATTCTATAAATGTTCCACTTTTGATAATTTGAGTTTTTAAGATTTTTAAAATTTTTATTTTGTCTTATAAAACTTGTAAAATATTGTAGTAGCCCAGTCTCATTCATATCCCCATGACCCAAGTAGGTTCTTTGGTTCTAGGTTCTTAATATCTAGTTTGGAACTTAAATGGATTTTTTTTTTCTTTGGTGCAATCAACATTTTCTGGAAAGGCCCCATTTTCCAAGGCCATTCAGAAGAGACATGGGAAATAATCATCAGTAGGATTGTTCTTTCTATTTGTAAAGTCCCTTAAGGACACTCTGTCTAATCAAAATCTTTTTGGTCCTTAGTGTGAAGGAAAATATGTAAGTTCCTCTATAGGGAATGATCATTCTCTGATCCAGCCAAGAATATAAAACTTCAAGATTGAAGCAAGCTGGTGCAAAACCAGTGGTGGAAATAATTATGAACAACTATCTCTTCTGCTTATTCTCATAGACATAAATAAGGAAGACCAGCATCAGTGGCTACTTCACCAGGCTCAAATAAAAAGGCAGGTCTCTGGATCACCTGCGCAAACATCAACATGGAGAGTTTTGACATTGAGCTCAATTTTCTAACCTTATACATCTGAGCTCATTCTTGGTCACAGAGCCTATTATGTGCATCATGTTTAACATTTTCCAAACATTCTTATCTCAAAATGTACTTCCTCTTGGAAGCATCACCTAGCTGCTTGAATGCATGTAGGTTTGTATCCTTATTATTAATTCCCATAATACGCAGCTTTATGGCACTAAATATACACCACTGTACATGTCTCTTTGCTCTTTTATATCTTATATTAGACCATGTATTCCTTGGGATAAATTACCACACTGGTCTTATTTGTTGCTATATGCTAAATCCAAACAAAAAGACTATAATTTAAAAAGCAAAGTTAATTACACTATAATATAATAAATCAGAAAATAATACAAATACATGAAATGCTACTACCAGCAAAACAGAAGATAAATAATACAACTAAAACAACAAATGTGAAATTCAGAAGTCTGTATAATTTTTTTGCTAAAATTCCAAGGAAATATCACTGAATTGAAAACTTAAAATATTATGAGGTTTTTAAACATGATACAACGTTTAAAAAGAGCTAGGTAAAAGCAAGATGATGATAGAGAAAAATCAGTTGATATGAGATAAATTGTTTAAATGCAAAATACAAAAATAAATCTACCTCATTTTTTTAAATTTAACTAATTAGTTGCAATTATTTTTAAGATTAATAGTGTAGGTTTACAAGGAGATGAAAAGAGTTTCTACAGGAGAGTAAGAATGAGATTCTCTAAAAAGCAGTATTTGATTACCTATGGGAAAATCGTTTTGTACCTAGTTATTATCATATTTATGACTGTGAAAAATTCAAAATTGATTCAAACTTGAGTTTCCATAATTTCTGCTTTAGCTAGTATGAAGACAAACTCCATCGTTTTGTTTTTAAAAGAAAATGTATTGACTGTCTATTCATATTTGCTTGTTTCAAAAATGGGAAAAACAATGCTTGTTTGAAAGTGATGGCAGTCATAATATTGGAAATTTTGTTTTTCCCCACAGCCACTGAACTATGAGAAAAAGAAGTCCTATACCCTCAACATAGAAGGAGCAAACACACATCTTGATTTTCGCTTTTCTCACTTGGGTCCTTTTAAAGATGCCACTATGCTGAAGATCATTGTTGGAGATGTAGATGAACCACCACTGTTTTCCATGCCTTCCTATGTCATGGAAGTCTATGAAAATGCCAAGATTGGAACCGTGGTTGGCACCGTTTTGGCACAAGATCCCGACAGTGCTAACAGCATAGTAAGGTATGGTATGCTTCAAACTTCTCTACATGTCAAAATAGTGGTTGCCTCACCATTATTTACAATTTATAACAAAAATGCTTAAACTATTTTATTTTCATATATTTTTCTATTAATATAATGAAATTATAGTATTAACTGATCCTTTAATCAAGTGATGTAGCAGATGGGTTGCTGTAAAATTAAGAATATATATTGGGTTGATGCAAAATAATTGTAGTTAAAAAGATTAAAAATAATTGCAAAAATTTCAATTCAATTTTGCACCAACTTAACACACCTATATATGTGTGTGTGTCTGTGTAATCTCCATGAATATATCATTGGCCACACAGATTAGTTTTTCCCATTTGACTTAAGAGATATTAGAATAATTGACTGGGAAAAATATTGTAGGAATATTTAAACACAAACTAGAGAATCTTTGGTCCCTTAGTGATAGCGACAAAATGCTGATCTCTGACTCATCCTGTGTGACTTTAGGAGATCATCTACCCTTATCTGTAAAATAAGAGAAGTACTATCTATCTCTCAGTTCCTGTGAGAGACCAAAAAGCAATGTGCTCTAGAAGTGATCTGCACCTAGTAATCACTCAGCAAATGTGAATTAGTCTGAGGCTGCCTAGAGCACTGAGTTAGAGACTGGATTCTGAAGATAGGAAGACCAATGTGGGAATTCCAGAGTCTTCACTTACTAACTGTGATCTTGCACAGTCATTCAACCTTGGAATTTAAATTTCAAATATATGAACAAGGAATAATGATGTTGTACAGCTATGTTGGTAGAATTAAATTTGATTGATAAAAGTGCTTAGCACCCACGTACCCACTCCCAGCAGAACTGGCAGCTTGAAGCCCAGTGGAGAGATCAACTTGAAAATAAATATGCATCCTTTAATAAGGGTGACAAAATATGATGAAGGTGTGCATGAAAAAAGAACGCCCAGTATCTTCTAGAAGGAATGAGTTGAGGAAGATGGAATCGAGGCTCCAAACCCAGGTTCAGAATTCGACAAGTGGAGGATAGAGACAGGAACTGTAGTTTTTTGTGCATTTGAGAAGCTTGGGTTACCTGTGTGAGAATGACAAGTACTGAGGGTGTACAGAGAAGCTGGAGAGAGAGCACGAAAAGGTTTGCACTGACGTCTTTGAAATTTATCCTGTCAACAATGTTAAGGAGAGAGAGAAGAAAGAACAGATATGCATGTTGCAATTATAATCAAAGCAATGATGGGAAGATTTGCATTTCAAAATAAATGATAATGAATTGCCAAAGTGCTATGAAGAGTGGCATATGTGTGCCAAAAAGATAGACCAAAGGAGGACAAATTGAGGTCAGGGACAGACTTCTTTCAGTGTTGCACTGTGTATCCCAACATACATGAAATCATCCATTCCGCATAAAACAGAGGGTCTCACCCAAGGACAAAACTCTTGCCACCAGTGGACATTTGACAATGTCTGTAGACCCATTTGGTTTTCACAACTGGAGAAGGAATGCCAGCTACCATTGCCTAGCGGTGGAAGACACAGATACAGCTCACAACAAAGAATTATCTTGTCTAAAATTTCAGGAGTGCTGAGGTTAAGAAATCCTTATATAGAGTAAACCAAACTGAATGGGACAGAGACAAAACTAGAGAGCTAATTATACTCATTGAAATATTGTTTTTCTATTTTTATTATTGGGGTGACACTGGTTAATAAAATTATATAGGTTTCAAGTGTATAATCCTGTAATACGTCATCTGCCTATTGCATTGTGTTTACCACTCGGTCAAATCTTTTTCTATCACCATATATTTAACCCTCTTTACCCTCTTCTATCATCCTTTTCCTGGCTTTCCTTCTGCTAATCACTATACTGTTGTCTGTGTCTATGAGATTTTGTTTGTCTTATTTGTTTTGTTGCTTTCAGTTTCATATTCCACACCGAAGTATGAGACCTGAAACAAGGGAATACATAGAAGAAATTTTGAAAAGATATTTTTAGGAAATGCAAACCAGTATATAGGTTTCACATACTTGTGTAGTCATGTAAACATTTCAACCTGTAAATTTTATTTACTAAAAGAAATTATTTACATAGAGTCAATTGTCCCATGATATTAATTACCTCAGTAATTGCTCCATATTATCGGGAGCATTAATTGAACACCCTCTATGTTAAATACATTCTCCCAGTTGTTGCGATGCAAAGATGATTGGTATATTGTCTCCAAATGCTAATATTGAGGAGCACAGATCCATTAGCATATGCATTATTCTTTCCTCTTTGTGTTGGTTAGACTACTCAAATAAATCCTTCTAAAGCTACCTTAAAATAATTTGACTCCATAGCTGCTGTTTCTGGGTATAATTTACATAATATTTATTCTTGATTTCAATAAAAATATGTCATTCACATGGGCCTCTAGGTGCAAACAGTGAATAAGAAACAGAAAATGTTAACAAACATAAAAGCAAGCTTTATACTTCCACCTTTCTCAGTGACTAATCATTTGTACTAATTAAGGAAAAGCACTTTGAAAAGAGATACCTTGCGAAGTGCCTTGAAATGCAATTAACTCCAAGTCTGTCAAATTGATAATGAAAAGGACTTGGAGTCTTACAGACATTTGTGAAGAGCTTCCTGACTTCAGTCTTTTGTATTTCAATTTTCTAAATGATTAGTAAGACTCTTCAGATTTCTAAGAGCATATCAAGTCTAGCTTTTGTCTCTTTCAACTCAAAACAAGACTGTGCAATTTGCAGCAATATAATAACCACCTTTTTAAAAAGTAAAATCAGAACCAGGTTATTTACCAGCAGTGAATAAACCCTTGATTCAAATAGGTTGAGCTCACTGTGAAACTGCAAATAGAATTTGGGAATTTCCTGAGTAGCTACTGAGAGGTAAGCATCCTTATGTTGAACATAGGAAGCTAGAGAGCTCTTTGGAAATGTGATCTTATGCCATGTGACTCTAAAAAATAGTGACCATTCATGGCTTGCTATCTGTGGGCAAAGGGCTTTATATAGCACGGCCAAAACATTTTTAATAACCTTAAGAGTCTATATTACCAGTCCCATTCTACAGATGAAGAAACTAAGGCTCAGAAAGTTAAGTAATTTGACCAACTTTATATAGTGATAAAGTGGCAGATCCATACTTTGAATCCAGTTTTGCTTTACTCCAAAAACCCTGTTTGTTTGTTGTTTGTTTTTAAAGCCACAATACCCTGCTTCTTATCTACTCTAACGACTACTTCTACTCCTAATCACATGCAATTGCATTTATAGAAGTCAAGTATCACAAAGTAGGAAACCAATGGATGTTTTACATGGTCAGAAAAACACTGATTAATGCCAGTACCTGGGGTCTACACTCTGTGTGGATGATTTCATAAACTGGAAAAAAGAGATGATGAAAAGAGACAAGAATTATTTTACAGTATACTCCTACATATGGTAATATACACTGCTGCTAACACGTACACTACTATAGTTCTTTCCACTCTAGATTTATCTATATATTTACTTATTATTAATTTTCATGCTTTCTTTGTATAATAACTTTAAAGGAATCAGAAGGAAATAAATATTGTGCTTTATTGTTTCAAAGGCTCATGTGGACACTATTTAGGAAGCAGCCACCCATTTATATGCTAACATAAGAAATAAAATAAATTGTGATCAGATTTGGAAATATTTTCCAAATTAAAAAATGTTTCTAAAAAAATAAAATATCTATCTGTCTGTCCATCTATCTATCTATCTATCATCTATCTATCTATCTATCTATCTATCTATCTATCTATCTATCTATATGTATATATTTTAAAGAATAGTTATAGATAATTAGAAATGTTTACTCAGCCTATTTTAAGTTTAATTGTAGCCTCAGTGAACAAATGCCCCAGGATACTCAGTGAATCCTTACTGGTGTGTCTGTTTTTCTTATGAATCTCTCAAATTTTCACCTAGCTCATGATGAGATGGCGGTTAAAAATACTGCATTGATTTTGAATGTTATAACAGCAAAAATAAGAGATGTTTCAAAATAAAAACAAGGTAATATACCACATTCAAAGAGGAGAATATAAAAAGTTGATTAAGAAGGTGTGGGGAAGGAGGAAGGGGATGATAGATGAGGGTAAAAGGGATCAAATATATGGTGATGGAAGGAGAACTGACACTGGATGGTGAAAACACAATGTGATATATAGATGATGTATTACAGAATTGTACACTTGAAACCTATGTAACCTTACTAACCATTGTCATCCCAATACATTTAATTAAAAAAAAAAGTGTGAATGCAGGATTCAAAATTTCTAAAAGAAAGGCAAAGAATAATCAGAAACTGTTTCAAAATATATTCATGTTAAAGAAAGCACCTGATATATATTGAGTTGTATTCTGTAAACCAAATTTACTTAAAAACATTAAGCGTATTTAATGTCAAGAATATCTTAAATGACGCTTAATGGCAAGCTTTAATTTACTCTCATAAAACTGTCATTGTCTTCTGATACAAAGGAAACAACCTAAGGATATTTAATGCAAATCGGGTAGAGATAGAAAGAAAGCAGGCTTCCACTTAAAACTAGAAATCTTTGTCTATAACCTGTGTTTTGTAATTGTGTAGCAATCCATGTAGCCAAGTTAGCATATTTAGATTGACTAAGAACGTTACTGCTAAATGTCATGTGACTGTCACATTTGAGAATGTAAAGGGACCTAAATATGACTGAGCCAACCCTATTCTTATATAGATGAAAATTCCTATAAACTAAGAAGGCTGAATGACTGACTCCAAATCATACAGCTAACTAATCATAGAGATTGTATAATAATGTGGTCACTTTTGCCATGGTCTAATAAAGATATAAAGACTCCTAATTTACACCCCCATTTTTGGGCACTAATTTCTCTAACAGCCTAACATATGGTGGTAACCAACCCAAACTGCAGTCCTGAACCCAAGAGGAGAATCTGTTTTCTGGGCAGGCATGAGTAATTCATCTAGCCCTGGAATGAATACGTAAGCCCTGGCTTAGTGACGCTAACTCTACTGATTGGAGACTAAACATCTTTATAGCTTTCATGGGAATATTTCAAAGAAATAAAAAGTGTTTCACATGGTTTTATAGCATTACTAGGACACAGGATTATTGGAATTTATAATATTTTAGTAACTTAGAGGCATAAATAACACAGGGAAACAGAAGTTTTTGTCCAGGGGTTTTACTTCTTTCGATACTTTAAGTTTTATTGGATCAAGGTTTTGGTTCAGAAAATTAAAAAGCTTTCCAAAATATCTATGTGCTGCGTGTGCTGTCCATTCTATGAAACACACTACACTGTTTTTTAAATGACAAGATCCTTATGTTTTATTTATTTTTCAAAGATTATTTTCTGGATGCATGACTAGTGGGAAAAATTGCATCCCCTAAGTAAACAAAGGGAACCTTAATTTTTTTAATGGATCTGAGCTAAACTGCACGTATGACTTTTAGTTAAAGACAAGGCCAAGCTGCTGGAATATTCCACAGCGTATATATTTATTAAACTTGATCTCAATTATTGGTCATAGTCAAGTTTACACAAACACCTGTTTGAGAGGCAAAATCTCAATTAAATAAATGAGCTTTACCACTCACATTCTGGATCTTCAAGATCTAACGTGTGACAACTGAAAGAAATCTCCTATACTTTAAGCCAACTGATATTTCTTCAAATAAGTCACTGTATAAATGGTTTTCTACTGCATAAGTTTTCAATTAATTTCTTATGAAATGGACAAACTATAATGAAAATAGTGACTCTCAATACTGAAATTTTGTTATTGAAATGAGGAAGAACTCATCCAGTACATTTTAACATGACTAACAATTATTTTGAGTCTATGCCTACATAAAGGGAAATGCAAAACCGAATGGTGAACTGGGTAATTTGTTTAAAGTAGCTTCCCTTGAAGAAAATACTTAAATAAATGTACCCATTATTGACAGTGACTGTATGCTACTGCCACAACTTGTCTGCCTATTTGTTGGCCCATAAATTCTAATATGAATAATGAATTTTCATCTTCTTTCAATATAATGCATATTCTTTTCACTTTTCTCACTATATTAATGTAAACATATTTACTTTCTGAGCATCAATCATATTAGTTTGCAAATACTTTCTCTTCTTTTTCTTTTTGGCAACCTTGTTTTCCTAAGTAAATCATATATCCAAGTAAGTCACAGGTCTTGCCATTTTTCTTTTTTAATATTTATTGTCCCTTCCTTCTACTCCAAATAAATATTTTTGAATGAATGTATTAAGCCTCAAATATTGTCTCCTTTTTCAAAAAGGAGCTTATAAATATTACTCAATAAACCTAGATTATATTTTAATCTCTTGCACTAACTAGCTCCTTGATATTGGGTAAATTTCTCTATCACTCTGTGCCTCAGTTTCCTTCTCTGTAAAAGAGGGGCTATTAATAGTAACTATCTCTTGCAGTTCTTTTGAGTATATAATGAACTACTATTTAGAAAACATTTAAAGCATGATGTATAGTACATTGTAAATCTGCCATAAACGTTAGCATTTATTATCTCTTACTACATTGCTTTTGTAAACAACTGCTATATGTTTACAAAAGTTTCCTCCCAGTCTCACAATAATATTCCTCTATAGTAGGAAAGTAGAATTTGAAGAATATCTTTAAACATTTTGAACAGTTATATATACTCAGTTCACACTGGTTTATTTTTTTTTATCAATGGACTAGAATATAAAATTTTTAAAAATTCTCAAAATTTGAATTTTTCAGGTTTTATCATTAATCCCAATTAGGACCTATATCAAATGGTTGCTTGATATTATACTTGCTGATATCCTCAAAATATTAAATTAGCATTAGCATTTGCAAAACAATTCTAAATATATTAATATATGTTCATAAATATTAAGACGTTCTGTTTAGTTTTTGAAGGTTCATAAAAGGAAATAAATGAATTTTATTGTGAAAATTATTTGAAAAGTTACCTACTGAGAATATTTTCATTGTTTTTTGTTTGTTTGATAAAGTTTGTGGAGCCATGTCACTACTTAATTTTAAACTGTTAGCATTGAATGATTTGATATTCAATCTGCTAATAATACTTCTGAACAGTTTCTTTTCTCTCACATTTCTGTCTTCCATTTTTTTAAAATTTTTTCCTCCCTATGGCTAGGCAAAAACCCAAATGTAGTTAAGCATAACTATTTAGTTCTACTTGAGTTGAAATTCAATTACAATTCAATGACTAAGACTCTTTGGATCCAAGCATACCCGATATCTAGCCCTTATTTTGTAGCTTTCCTGAGTTACATTACACAGAAAACTAAGAATTAAATATATGAGTCTGAGGACACATGCCTAGTACCTTTTTAAACTATGCTTACCATTTTTTTAAAATTATCTACATATAGGTTTTATTTTTTTAATTCAAATAAAAATACATTTCCAAAACTATTCAATCACTAATAGTAGTGCTTCCATTAGAAAGCTCTGTGTAAAATGCCTAGAAGAGAGGGATTGCTCTGATAAAGAGACTACACAATTTCAGATTCTTAATTTAGCTTACAAACAGAAGAAACCCCAATTTTCTTTCAGACTGACAGTTCTGAAGTGTTCAGATTTCTAACATGGTGCATATTCTGCCATATTTCATAGGGGTGTATCGATAGCAATGTACTCTAGGCGTTGCTGATAGTTTCTGCGGGAACCTTTGAGGTTGAATAGCAAGTTTCAACTTTAGGTCCAACTTTCAATACAGAAACCATTGTTATCTAGAGTACCCACAACTGGAAAGTTTCTTGAACGCAGGCTAATGGTAACTGACTTTAAATACAATAATAACCAGATTGCCAACTGATTACATTTTAAAGGATGTTATCCTTTCCATGTAGCAAACTTCTTCTATCTCACAGTTCAGCCTTCCACATCAGGCCTCTCTGAGTTAGGGATATTAGGAGAAATTTTTGTGATATGAACTCAAGTCAAAAATAAATCAGTTTCAGTGCACCATGGCCTAATGCTTTGAAAAGCCCAATGGCATATCTTGCCCACTATTCTGTAGTGTCCGAATCGAGTGTCTCTTCTCTGAATCATATTTGCTTTATACCTGTACTTCTTGTTTAATTTGCTTTTCGTGTTGAACTCCCTTCAATTAACTTGTAGGTATTATTAGAAAAATCAATGCACAAAACTCAATTCCTTATTTTGATCACACAGTTAACAAGTGCTGTATCCCATCCCTTTTTAGGTGTTATTTTCACTAAATGAACTCCTAGATTTTGGGGGATGCTCTGTAGTCTCAATTTGCATGGTAATATTAATGTATTCTGCCATGTTTGGGCATGTGTATCCACAGGTTTTATAAGGCTCCATACCTTGACAATATGTTCTGCATATCTTGTTAACACGTCATGCTTTTGAGAGGTGTGGGGTTGTATTTCAATTATACTTATACTCTATTCCAGAAAGTAGGATGAATTTTATAATATTCCCAGTACCACAATTAATTATTCTATATAGTTACCTGACTTCTGAGATTTCCCTCATGCTAATATGGAAGGAGTGCCTCTGTTACTTTCAATGGAAACCCTTATGTCTGTGTTCTGGAACCCAATTCTACTCAACCTTTGCATGAATTTTGCCTTTTTAGATATTTCACTTTTTCAAAATGGCCATTCCCTTCAAGAAAGACAGTGCTTTATATTTCCCTTATTAGGAAAAAATAATTTGTTGAACCTACTTCTCTGGTGACATAAAGCACCATTTTTCTGCCAGGTAATGATGTCAGGTAATGATATCCAACAAAGTGTCATGACTCATGGGTTTCATATACTCACATGCGATATACTCTTGAATAGACAGTAATAAAACCATGTTTTCATATTTTATTAAAACTACTCTTTTCAGTTTTCCTCCAACCTTGGGTTGTTCCTTTCATTTTGCTAGCACCTTCTTTTATGTACAGCTGCGGCTGTAGATTCAAAAGTTTGGATGCCATACTGCTCAATATTTCAGTTCCTTTCCTCTTAAGGCTGTCTCCCAAATTAGATTATACAGTCCCCATTACCTTAAATTTAGACTATTCTATCTCAAAGTTATATTTCCTATTCAAAAAGTACACTTGAACTACACACCCATATCCAATTCTCTGCTTTATGATTACACATGCTTATCTAATTGACATCTAAGGAATAATGTGTCCAAATGATTGATTTCTCCCAAATTGTTTTTCTCCCAGAGTGCTTTTTCCTTATGTCTTTATCAATTATATGGTAGACCAAACAAACACACAAAACACACAAATGGAGTCGTTGGTAATTTTTCCCCTTTACTAATACCATTTCAACAAACATTTCTGTAGGTGGTATCTGCTATATAGCATTGCTGTATATACTTGTTTTCATGCCCTTCTTTTTTCCACCTTTATGCAAGATGACTTAATTTCTTGTCTGAATTGTTTTTAAATTTCTACAATCCAAGATTTAAAGTAGTCGCTGTGATTTTTCCAGAAGGTAAATTTTTAAAAAATCGTTCCCATTCCTTTTTTTAAAAAAGTAAAACCTCTTTACCCTGTGCTGCAGGACCCCCTTATCTTACCCCGGACCATCTACTTCATTCATTCTGCATGCCACGTTAAAACATACATTTGTTTTCAAAACAAATCAGGCTTCATCTTTAATTTGGATCTTTGCACTTTGATTTTTTTACATTTAAATTCATCCCTGGCACTTTTCATGTAATAATTCTTTCTTTTATTTTTTTTTTTTAATTCACGTCTATCTATTATAGATAAAAATGTTACTTAAGTTGAGACTAACAAAAAGGGAAGAAGTATTAGAGATTTAAGGAGAAAACAGTCCTCTTCTTAAATAGTTCTAGAAATGGTTTTGAGTATTTCTAGAACATATGATTATTATTTATTAATATTTACGCTAATTAACTGTTGCTGGATAATGTAAAAGCCCAAAACTCAGGGATAGAGAAAGAAGTGACTTAGAATGATAGTGCATACAGCTGTGAGTCAGCTGAGGGTCTGCTGAACTACACTGTTTTTTTTTTCATTGGCTCTGCTTGTCTCCGGTGCATTCAATCGTACATCTGCTTATTTACTAGGTAACTCTAGGCTGAGGAACCTGAGCTGGGACAACTCTGCCAATGTCTCTCATCTTCTTTCTGAGTGGGCTAGCTCTGGCATGTGCTTCTTGAGGCAGTGGCAGAGCATGAGAGGGAAAATGCCAAGTCTCATCAAACGTAGCCCCAAATACGGCATAGGACACCACTGCTTTTGACTTATTCTATTGCCAAAAAAAGCTAGAGGCCAAATCTGATATGGGAGAGCCCTATCAAATTACATGCTTTACAGAGGGAAGAAGATTCGTGGCCAGTAATGCAATCTACCACCCATTTATTTCATTTCTCATGCATTGACTAAAAATGGGTTTTAGGTTATGGAAATATACTGTATTTTGCCATGTATAATGTACTCCTATGTATAAGTATAATGTGTACCCATCTTTTTGGCCCAAACTTTCAGGGGAAAAAAATCTTGCTTTAATTTTTTAATTCAAATTTTTATTTATTTACATTTAGGTACTTTTTGTATTATAAAGGAATTTTAGCATTTATTTTTAACATATTATGGTACAATAAATTTTATGCAACAAATAATTACAAAACACAAGAACAGATACACAGTACAAGAAATTTTAGATACCAGTAACAAACTTACGATATTTACGCATCGTAGAAAACCAAGAACTGTTCGTTGTTCCAAGCTCATAGTATGTTCAGTATAACCGATTATCATATTCCAGGGTATTATTTTGCATATGAATATTATTAGTGATTTCTAGAGTTACATTTTTAACTCATAAGCATAAATAAAAGAATTAAAAACATTTATATAGGTATGGAATTAGTACTACCCACGTATAATGCACATCCTTATTTTCCCCTCACAACTTTGGGCAAAAAGTGCACAGAATACGCGGCAAAATACGGTACTGGTAAATAAATTAAAATGTTTTGTTTTCATTTCATATCTATCATATAATCTCAACCATAATGAAACTCTAAGGTAAATTAATCTCTGACATATACTATCCTAAATTGTTGGTTCATATAGCAACGAGAAGTTTAATTATACATTTATTTGTTTTCTCCCAATGTATGAAGGACTTCCCATAGGTGATTTTTCGTTTGTTTATTCTCCGTTATCAATCACTGTGTTTTTACTGTTTACCATTTTATTCATGAAATTTGGTTAAGGTTGCCTTTTTTTTTTTTTTTTTTTAATTAGTATTGAACAAAGCATAGCATTAAGGACCAAGAGAGATAAAAAAATAAGTGTCAGTTCTACGCAAACATAAAGTTGCCAGGGAAATATTAAGAGCTAAATATAGAAATTAAATATATACATTTACATATTTGAGTATATTTAATTTAATACTTCCCTTGGTCAGTTTTATTTTCTTTATTGTAACATCGTGTAAAAAGATTTATCTATTTTGTTCTCTAGATACTTCATTGACTACAATGCTGAAGATGACAGATTTTTCAATATTGATGCCAATACTGGAACTATTAAGACTACACATGTTCTTGATAGAGAAGAAACTCCGTGGTACAACATCACAGTTGCTGCTTCAGAAAATGGTAAGCTATTTACCTTATGTATTATAGGAAAACATGTCACTTGTTCATGAAGATTTATACTGAGATTTTCTCGTAAGCAGGGCTCTCACAGTTTTTTTGTTTTGTTTTGTTTTTGATGCCAGGATATAGCAGAGCACACAGAATGTGTCCGATACAATTTTACTCGTTGTCAGATGAAGTGAATAAATCATATACCTCTTCCTTTACTTTAATCCTGGCATAGTGGAGGAAAATTGGCATCATAAATACTTAGTTCTCATGTCTGTGTCAAAATATTTAGTTTCCTTCTAATTTTGACACTTGCTCTTTCATGTGCTTATGCCTTACTTAAAATTAAGCCATCAGGTATTGGAAGAATAGTTCTTCATCAGTTTAGAAGAAAAATAAATGAAATCCATCATTGTTCTTGAATAATTTTGCCAATATAATGTCCTCCTCAAGCTTCTATCAACATTTAGAGAACTTACAATAAAATAATAACTCTTGGAATTTCAACAGGCAGGTTTAATCCTCTTTGAGAGAAGTATGTGAGATATAGCTGAAGAGACTCTTGTTTCTTCCCTTCCAGAATATTGGGTTGTGGTGAATACCTAAGATCTAAAAACAAAAAAACAGAAAACATAAATATCAATAATTGTGAATTAAAAAAGGCGTTTATGGCTATGTTCAAATTAGAATAAAATTCTAGAAAACATGCCTACTGTAATAACAGTGAAGTTTTCCTTTACATATTGAGAAATGAACTGAAGGTTCCAATTACCCCAAGTCCAGAATTTTATGCAGAAATTTTGTCAGCATTTAGAAAAAATTTCTATGTATTCATGATAGAACCATAAATATATTAGAAATTAGTAATACTTCACATTAGAAAAGAGTGCTATGTAAAACAAAATTATGCTCTCTTTCAGAAGTATGAGACATTACCAGCTTCATTTAGAAATTATTCACATACCATAAAATTCACCTTTTTAAAGAGTTCAGTTCAGTGGATTTTAGTATATTCAGAGATTATGCATTCATCAGCACAAGCAATTTTAGAATCTCTTCAATACTCCACAAAAAAATCCTGTCCCCTTAGTCATGATCCTCCAGCCCCCCTCCTTGTACCCCAACCCAGGAAGCCACTAATCTCTATTCTGCTTTGATAGATGACTTAGTCTGTTAAGGCTACTATGACAAACTACCATAAACTGCGTGCTTTAAACAACAAACATTTATTTCTCGTAGTTCTGGAGGCTGGAAAGGCCAAAATCAAGGTGCTTGCACATTCGGTTTCTGATGATGTCCTGTTTCCTGTTTCTTCAATAGCTGCCTTCTGGTGGTGTCCTCTGGTGTCCCCCTTTCTAAGGGCACTAATCTCATTCATGAGACCTCTACCATTATTACCTAATCACTTCCCAAAGGCCGCTCCTGCTAATCATCAATTGGGGGTTGTTTTAACGTGAATTTTAGGGGGACTTAAACATTGAACTATACCGTTTTCATCTGTGTAGGGTGATAACTCATTGTGGTTTATGCACTTTGATAATGTCCTTTGAAACAAGTTGACAAGTATACGACTTTATTCTTTTCTATTCTACCTAAATTTTCCAAGATTTTACATCTGCAAAGTTAGCTCAAATAGCTTCTGTTTAAATTTTTTAACATGACATTCTCTTTGAAAATAAGCATTCACTAATTCCTTTTAAATGACTGTTGTAAAGAATACATGTGGGTTCATTTGTGATCATTCTGGTTAATTTTCATTTTCAAAATATTCAGAATAGGTATAGAATTACATGTTCTTAGTCATCGGAGGACAATTTAATAACTGTCAAATGATAAGAGCTCATTGAAAATTAGTTGAAAAAATAAAGGAATGAATGGATTAATATATTCAAGAAGAAGTGATGAGGACATTTAAAAGAGCCAGAAAACATTATGTAGTTCTTTGGGAACAGTCTCTGTATATAGAATATGGAAGGGAAGAATCCCTGAAGAGAATATTATTTGTTTTTCGGAACCTATAGAAACTTATTATAAAATAACTTCAAGTTCAACTCTAGAGGTGTTTTGATCTGAAACTATACCTTTGATTGCTCTAAATGTCCCCTCAGCCAAATAATATTTGTATCAAGTAGAAATTAAGTTATGACTATACATGAATTCATGTATGTCATGAAAATTATATTATGTGCAATCATTACCAAAGGAAATGCCCATTTTTACTAAGGGAATGCCTTAAATATACACTCACTTATATATATATATACACATATATATATATATATATACATATATATATATATATATGTATATATGTATATGTATATAAATATACACACACCTATATGTATATATATGTATATGTATAATACATATATATGCATTATATGTATTATATACACATATATAAATGTATTATATACACACATATATAAATGCATTATATATATATATAATTTACTTCATCTGAGAAATGAGTTAATACGTATATAGTTAAGTAAAACAGTATAGTAAATTGTAATATCCTGAATTTTATGGATAGTAAGAAAAAAGCCTTAGAGACACCTCAGTGAGCAACACTAAATGTAATTTAATCCTAATCATAAGCAGGTATATTGAAAGAATGAGCACTAGTTAAGATTTTTATGGCCATATTACAGGACTGTGTTCAGAAAAGTATACATTCATGCACTGCTTACTTGGCCTAAGTGCCTGTTTGATAATGTTGGGAGTTTTTCCATGTACAGTTGTTTGTAAGTGTTAGTCTCAACATTATCAGTCTTTTCTAGTATATTCTATTTGGGAAATGCAGTTGACAATTTCTTTTCAGACCAGATTTTTTTTTTTTTTAAGGCTTTATATTAAATCAGTTTTAGGTTCAGAGCATAATTAACAGGAAGGTACATAGATTTCCCATATACTCTGTACACATGGTTAGCAGCCTCCACAATCAACATTTCCCCCACCTCATTTGTTATAATTGAGAAACCTAAATGGACACACCACAATCACCCAAAGTCTATAGTTTAACTTAGTGTTGACTCAGTATTCTATGGGTTTGGATGAATGTCTCATTGCATGCATTCACATTATAGCACCAAGCAGGGTAGTTCCACTGTACTAAAAATCCTCTGTGTTCTACCTATTTATCTCTCTCCACCCCAACCCCTCATGACCACTGATATTTTGATTGATTCCATAGTTTTTCCTTTTTTTTAGAAGATCATGTAGTTAGAATAATACAGTATGTAGCCTTTCCAGATAGGTTTCTTTCACTTAGTCACATGCATTTAAGTCTCCTCCATGTCTTTGCCTGACTCAAGAGCTCATTTCTTTTTACCATTCAATAATATTCCCTTGTCTGGATGTACCAGTTTATTTATTCATTTACCTACTGAAGGACATCTTGGTAGCTTCCAAGTTTTGGTAATGATAATCAAGCTGCGGTAAACATCCATGTGTAGGTTTTTGTGTGGAAAGTTTTCACCTCCTTTTCCACTCCTTCATACCAAGCAGTACCATGGTCGGATCATATGGGAAGAGTTTGCTTAGTTGTATAAGAAACTGAAAAGCGGTCTCCAAAGTGGCTGCACCATTTTACATTCCCACCAGCAATGGATGAGCGTTCCTGTTGCTCCACATCCTTGCTAGCATTTGGTGTCATCAGTGTTGTTGACAACATGGGGTCTCTAAGAGGAGCCACGTTAATAGGTGTATAGTTGTATTTCAATGTGCATTTCCCTAATGATTCATATGTGGAACATCTTGTCACATTCTTATTGCCATTTATGTTTCCGTTGAGGAGGCCCATTCACATTACAGAGAACAATCTGCTCTATTCAGTCTATCAGTAAATGTTAATCTTATTCAAAAACACCCTCACAGAAACACAGAGTATAATGCTTGATAAAATATCTGAACACCCCCAAATTAGGAACTGGTTGTGACCCAGTGTTCTAACGTTTATCAGACCATCTAGGTGATTCTCATGCACGCCAAAGTTTGAGAACCACCACCCTATGTAATTCTAATGTGAATTCAGTTTAAGTAACATTGTTTCTGATCACAATTTGATTTATGTCATAGCATTCTTTAGTACTAATCTTATGGGCATGCACAAGCATGCAAGTGTTCATATGTGCACACACATATGCATACACACGCATGCACACATATGCGTACACTCACACAACATCCTGATTGCCTAATAAATGAACTCCATCCATAATGGACTTTTGTGGCTTTTGTTTATAGGTCTTGGCCCTCTCTATTCTCAGCATGACCCTCTGAAAAATGTATGTCACATTTTGGTCACAAATCCTCAAACAGGCCATGTTGTTTCAATAATTTTGTAATCCTTTTATGTCTCAATACCCTCTTCTAATTTTGTTATACCTTACAAACAGCTATTTCCTTTTAAGTACTTTTCCAGATCTCACGTTTGTAAAATATTCCTGAACTTCTCAGGCAAATTTTAAATCTCCTTCCCTTCTATCCTCTATATATGCCTTAAATATAGTACTTATCATTATTAATCTTAAATACAATATCTGTTGCATTTTATTATGATGACTTTTACTTCTGTTAGATTGTGAAAATCTCAAGTCTAGGAATCAGGTCTATTTTATCTTTGGTTGTCACAGTATTCCCAAATACATAGTAATTTTCCTGACACATGGAACTTGGTTAATAAAACTCTGTTAAACACCTGGATATGTTTTGCCCCTCATTTTTCCACATAACTGCCCAACAAACTTATCTCTCACTCTACAATTCAATGATCACTAAATCATATATTTCCTATTTTCCCTAAAATATCCTATTTCTTCTGTTGTATGCACTAAATGAGAGAATGTTTTCCACCTGATCCATGCAGCACAGTGAGACTGTATCACTCATTACTTGTATGACAATTGAACTTTCAAGAGAATCAAAGTCTGGAGATGCTACTTTATTTATACTTCTAATGAGCCTAAAAGATTCTGCTGTCACTAGAGCTCACAAAATAAACAACAGCCACATGTTGTTGCATTGATATAAATATTTGCCTCAGCTCTCTGTTTCATTTTTTTCTATATATAGATTATGTAACTCAGTCCAGACATTGATGTTTACATATTCTTTTGTAAACATATTCTTTATTCACTGATTTTTTTCTTTTCTTTTTTTTCCTCAGTCCACCTTCAAATACATTAAAAAATTAGGATATACAGATTTTAATTCAGTCCAATTATTAACTGCAGATAGTGGATGTTAAATTTAGATTTTATGAACTCGTTCCTTGTTGCCTTTTAATCTGAAATAAATTTTTGTTCGCAGCTGTGTGTAACGATACAAAGCATATTACTGAAGAGTGGGTGGTTTTAAGTCCCTTCAGATTCCATGCATTATTTTCCTATTGTCAACATGCTTATTTTGATACATGAAACTTGTCTTCCACAATATGTTCATATTAGCAAGCAGAAGCATCCTAATTGGCACTTTTTCTGTGGCACACAAAGGGAATAACACACAAAGAAATTGGTTTTGCTTTAACAAGTGATCAACAATAATAAAATAAAATACCCTCTGATATGTTTATTTATACATGTATTTATCAGTGTATTAGTGACCTGTCATGTAACAGATTACTAGAAAATGATGTCCAAAACTAATTTAATTTGTTCTAAAATTTACAAGAAATCTATTGACCCATGTACTTGAAAAGTTCATAGGTAAGTTAGACTTCAGGCTTGAGTTGATCATGTCTCTATCTCCATTTCTGTATGATTTATCCTTTTCTACATTGCTTTTTATCTCATCTTTTGCTGTTGTGTTGCTATATTATAGTAACAAGCAATAAGGACTACGTTAACTTTGTAATATATTAACAGGATGGATGCCACCTTAAATTGAGCATATATTCATTCACTTTCAAGGTGCAATAAATTGTCATTTTGAATAACTGTTAAAAATGTTGCTCTAATCAGTTCATTTTTAAGCTAACCTCCATTTGCTGTCTATAAAAATTGTATTTAATACATGGAATGTACCCATAATTGGATTTATTATTATGGCAAAGGTGAGGGTTTTCCACTTTGACTCAGGACAATCAAAACCCATCCTTTTATCTTCATCTGCAGTCAATTCCATTCAAACCCCTTCGGTTCTACACATGGGAGTTGTTCAGTGAGGCTATTACAGTATCTACCACATTCTATTATTATTTTTTTGCTCATATGATATGTGCATACATTTGACAGCTTTGCACAGGCACTGTCCTACCTTAGCATCAAATTCTAGACGAATTAGAACAAATATGTTTATTCAAAAAACAAACTTTAATAACGAAAGCAATTGTATACATCACTGCTAGATATTTATAGTTTTCGTCGCTCCTCAAATTTTACATACCTCTTCCAATATCCTTACATGTATCAGGTAATCTTGCTTCTCTCATGACTTATAAAATAAGAACAATCAGAAAAGGAGCTCTACCGTTTCCTGCCATCATATTTACCAACCTAACTAGTATTAAGGGCATTGGTCCCCATATATCTACCTTCCTTTGGTTCCTGTGAATCACTTCTCCACACCATGTTTATACCTCCTCTCTATGTGTTCCCTGAACCCTGTCTTTCCTTGCTCACTGAGACACTGCACCGTCAATTATTTTCATCTTTCCTATATTTTCCTTTTCCTCTATCTGATACACAATTCCCTGTCCTCATTAAATAGGCTTTATTTCTTATCTGAAAATAAAATTGACTCAAGCAAACAAAAACTGAAAACCTACATTGATCTAGTGTTTTCCCCATGCTGTAACTCTATTGTTCTGTTCCTTTGGCTGAACAATTCCTTGAAAGAGTTGGCCATACAGGCATGCATAGCTTATGATGGGGATACATTCTAAGAAATGTGTTGTTAGGCTATTTTGTTGTTGTGCGAACATCAGAGTGCACATCAGGTATACACAACCCTGATGGGATAGCCTACTCCAAACCCATGCTGTAACAGGGGTGTCAACAATGTATACTCATAACTTCTATTCATCTTTTCTTACCAGTATATGTTGAGTATTACAATTTTAATACAGTATTTTTCCCTTTCTTTCTTAAAATGTGTATACTTTTTTTTTTTTTTTTTTTTTTTTTTTTTTTTTTTTTTTTTGCACCCTCTGTATTTATAGCCTATTGCTCTGTAGAGTAAAAAAATAATTTTCCCTTCTGGGTTCATGGCTGAGAAATCCGTGTAATAAAAGATTAATAGAAGAAAAACAAATAGAAACTTACTAGCATGTATACCTCCTGTATACATGGGAGAGACCCAGGAAAATTGAGTAACTCACCAAAATGGCTAAAGCCACCAAGCTAAATGCCATCTTCTGCTGAAAGACAAAAGATGTTAGAGGTTAGGGGAGTCAGTTACTGCAGGTTACCAGGAAAAGCACAGTAAAGGAGGTAAGGTTATTATGTAGATTTCATTAATTGTCTTCTTCACTTGTAAGAGTTTCTAGAAATATGGTCATCACCCACCTTCCTTTCTTGTACAGCAAAGGAGACACCATTACAAATGAATATTTCTGTTACCAATGTTAATATCTTTTGTAAAGGGTAATATCTACTTGGTTTTCAGAGATTCTCCCATGTCTGTTGTTTCTTAAAATTAACCAGCTTAAAATAATGTTTGTGACAAATAGGCATATTTTGGGGTGACAGATTCTGTTTCCCTATAGCCCCTAGGCTATAAACCTGTAGAACATGTTACATTACTGAATGCTATAGGCAATTGTTATACAACAGTATTTGTGTAATGCATTGTACTATGATGTTAGGACAGCTAAGATGTCACTAGATAATAGAGATTTTTCAGCTCTATCATAATCTGTAAGACCACCATCATATATGTGGTCTTACTGAAGTGTTGCCATGCAATGCACCATTGTATTCACAGCCAGCACTCTCTCCCTATGCTCTTTAAAATCCACTCTAAAAAGACTCTTATCTTCTATCCTTCACCAAAATTACTTTTGCCCTCAATATTGCAAAATCTAACATAATTTAATTCTTCCATTTGCTCAACAGAGCGGCAATATTTGGCACAATTGACAATTTCAAGACACAGTTTCTTTCTTTGGCTTAAGGACACACCGTTCTCTAGATTATTTTTATCTCTCACTCATTCTTCAATTTCATATGATGCTTAATTCTTCTCCATCTCTCTGATCTTTGAATTTCCTGATTTTCAGACCTCAGACTGGTCTGGAGTAATTGCCCAAGTAATTTCATCTAATTTAATGGGTTTCTATAGTACCTACCTCTAGATAACTCTCAAATTTAAATACACAAAAGTTTGCTTACTCTTTTCCTGAAGTGCATATTAGCCACCCTAATATCGCCTCTTGGAGGTCTCAAACTCAAAATGCCCCAAATAAATACTTTCCTTAAAATCCAATTTTTCTATCACTCTGCTCCTTCAGAGGTTTTATCCACGTCAGTAGTGGTGGCTATAGTCTTCAGATTGCTCATGTAAATCATTCAGAGTCATATTTGGATCCTCTTCTCTCGTGCTCCACATGCAATTTATCAGAAACTTCTGTAAGCTATACTTTTAAACTTAGCCATAAATCAACCAGTTCATACCATTTCCATCACTCCCACCCCTGTCCAAACAACCATCACCTCCACCTGGAGTTTGGCAGTAGCTTCCTAAATAACTTTTGGGCTTAACTGTAGCCTCCTTTGATCTATTATCCCAAGAACTGCTAGAATGTTCCTTTTAAATCATAAGTAATACCATGTAGTGCTCTTTTAAGATAAACTCTCCCAAATAAATTAAGGTTATAAAATATAACACTCATAAGGGTGCACCAAGACACACACACACACACATGCATGTGCACACACCCTGCCAAACAAAGGGTGAAGGTAAGGAATATCTTGCTTTCTCTTTAATTCTGGCATATGAATCTGAACACAATTTAGAGATTCATTTTCATATAAATGTAGACTGTTCTGACATTTTTATTGTTTTCATTATATACACTTCTCCATTTTTATTTCTATGCTCATAAAATGTATTGATTTATATCTAATTAATCATTATATTATCAATAAAGCCCTTACATTATCTTAGTAGGAAGTGATGTGTAATATTTTAAAATCAGGAGTAAGACAGATTCTATTTAAATTCTGTTTCTGTTTGTTACAAGCAGCTGGAACTTGATCAAGCTATTTGATCAACAAAATATTACATATTTTCTTATCTGTAACAATGGATTTCAGTGAGGATTAAATGAAGTATCTTAACCCAGTATCTGGCACATGATGACATAATAAATGTCAGCTCTTATCATTATCAAAAATATGGCTAAAATATATGCTAAATCAATTTTGGTAATTACTTGATACATCTTCACAGGGCTTAAAGAAAAACATACACTTTGGAAACCGTTAGAAAATAGCATACTGATAAAAAAGTTAGAAACAAAATTTTATATATAATGACAAAATCTTCCAGCACCTCTATAAAACACATAAAGAAAATATTTTTACAATTGAACTAGTGTTAAAATGCATCAGTAAGCTCACTCTTTTAGCTATGATTTTTTTCATGGAAAACTTAATTGATGCCCATAAACAGCTAACCCTATGCTAATAAATAATAGGATCCTCTTAAAAATGTATAAATGTTCTATTCTCCTTGAATAACTGGCTTTTTTTTTAACGGGTAATATTGACAAGTACTGAAATGTATAGATCTTGTACATTTCAATGGGTTTTACAAATGTGCCCTCCCTGTGAAATCACATCCCTATCAAAGTCTAGGACGTTCCCACAGCCTTGGAGTAGTTCTCCAGTACAGTCAATCCCCTCACGCGTCACCACTCAGAGGTGGCAATATTGTGACTTATTTCACCTTAATTGTTGACACTGCTAGAATTTCATATAAATGGAATCACAAGGTAGATATGATTTGAGGCATACAGTATATATACTCTGCCTGCTTTTGAACATTGTTAAATGTTTTTTTATCCATATTCTCACTAACAGTAGTTTATTTTTATATATAAATAATGTTGCATTGTGAATATAGCATAATGTATTTACCTATTTCCCTGTTGATGAGCATTTGATTTATTTCCTGTTTAGGGCTATTATTTGTAAAGCTGCTATACATACTTGTAAACAAATGTGTGTATATATATATATATATATATATATATATATTTTTTTTTTTTTTCATTTTTCTGGATAAATGCTTACCAATTGAATGTTTCCAACAAGATAACTACATGTTTAACTTTATGAGAAACAGTCAGACTGATTTTCCAGTGTAGGTGTAACATTTTATTAAAATGTGAGAAATCTGGTTTCTGTAGCTCATCAGTTGGAGTTGATAACCTCTTTAATTTTAGCCATTCATTTGAGAGTACAGTAGAATTGCATTGTGATTTTAATTTACACATCTTTAATGACAAAAGATGTTATGTACTTTTTTCATATTCAAATTATTCGTGTGTATATATTCCTCTGTCATCTTACTTGGCCACTTTGTTTAGAGTTTATTTCTTATAATTAAATATTATAAATTTTACATATTTAGACATGCATTTTTATAAATTTGCACATACATTCTTTGAGATATAGTTCTATATCTATATTTATACCTATAGATAGTCCTGTTCAGAGGCTCACTATTTTGTTTATTTAACTGTATTTTTGAAGGACATTTTTATCATAAGTGGAAATTATCTATTTTTATTTTATAATGAGTGATCCCTGTGTCTTGCCTATAAAATCTTTCCCTACCAAGATTGTGATTGTTTTCTAATAGCTTTGTATTTTTCATTCTTAAGATTAGGATTAACCCTCATCTGGAATTGTTGCTTGTGTCTGAGTGACACAGGGATGAAAGTAGATAATTTTCCCATATAGATGTCATTTTTGTTTCAAAACATTCTCATTCTTGTTTGAATTCTTTTTGCAAACTAGTCAAAAATCAATTGGCCATATTTACCTGTTACAACTTTTTGACACTCTTTCATGTTTCATTGATTTACTTGTCCACATTCATTCCAATGGCACATTATCTTCATTAATATAACTTTATAGAGAATTTCGAAATCAGGTAGAAAAAGATGTACAACCATGGTCATCTTTTCACAATTGACTTAGAATTTTTTATTTTTTTGTATTTCCTCATAAATTTTAGAAATAGCTTGCCAATTTCTATTCTTAAAAAAATGTATGGAGATTGGGTTTGGCTTTGGATTGAAATCTATAGATTATTTTAGGGAGAACTGGCATTTTAACAAGGTCTAATCTTCCAATCCATGAATATGGTATACTCTCCATTTATTTAATTGTCCCTTGATTTCTCTCAGCAATATATTGCTGTTTTCATGTAGAAGTGTTATACATATCTTGTAAAATTTATCTCTATGTATTTTGTGAATTTTTAGTTCATTATACATGAATATGTTTCAGTTTTATAACAATAACTCTTAAGTAAAGCTTTATTTTTATCATGTTTTACTTTTTTTAATCTAATGTCATTATTTACATTACAATCAATGTGTAAACCAAGTGATACTATTTCCTGGCTCCTAATTCATAATCTCAGAATACATCACTTTTTTTTTTTAGTCAGATTTCTTAAGGAATAATTTACATTGTAAAATCACCATTTCTTAAGTGTAAATTTTGATAAACTTTGCAGAGGCATTTGATCACAGAAGCACTGTCATTATCATGATATGGCCTAATTCATGTCTCCTAAGAATGTCCTTTTTGAAATGATTTCCCTTCTCCTACTGCTAATTCCTAGAAACTACTGGTCTGATTTCTGAGCCTATAGTTTAGCTTTTCCAGATGTACTGAAAATGGAAGGTAGACATCTAGATTCTTTGGACAGACACTTTTCACGTAGAATATGTTTTGATATCTGTCAATGCCATTATATTAATGAGTAATTACTAGTTATCATTCCCTTTTATGTATGTATACCACATTTTGTTAAATAAGTTGATGGAAATATGGCTTGTTTCTAGTTTTTATCTATGCGAAATAAGGCTTCCATTAATATTTGCAATCAAGTTTTATGAGGATATGGGTTTTAATTTAATTTATTTTGGGCAAATAGGCAAGGATGGTAAATACTAAGAAGTTTTTATTATTTATTATGGTATCCTTTTTTGGCTTAAAAATTAAAGCATGAGTTTCATATACAAGATTTTAAAATACAAATAAAATTAGAAAAACTAACAGTACTACAAGATAAATATATTGTGTGGAAAGTTTGTTTCATTTATCACTTATTTGCAAATCTTATTTTTATATATTTATTTAAGGAAATAGTGGAAACCTATTCACTAATAAACAAAATATTAGTCAAGTATTTAAAATGTTCTAGCTTCAGTCCACAATAACTATTGACAAGAATGTGGACTGATTTGGTTTGTAAATATTTGCCTGTAATGAAATCTTCGTGTAGAAATCAAAGAAACATATACTCCAAAATACAATTTATAATCACATTCTTATATGTATGTGTATTTATTGAACTTATATGACTATAAATGTGATTATTTTATTAAATTTATAACCACTGAAATTTACTATTAAATTCATAACCACTGCAAAACTACTGCATTTTAAGTGAATTTTCTAAAGGAAAAGAATGAAACCACATTTCGAGTAAAATAATCTACATTTTATAGGCAATAAAATTTAATCTATGTATATGCAAATAAATTACACTAATCTATGCATATAAATTAGATTACACTAATCTATGTATAATTATTTTATACCAAAATTAGAATATGAATATTTAGATGACAATCCTAGAGAAATCCATACTAAACTGTGATACATGTACTAATGAACATGATTTAGATTTTTAGGATGGCACACATTTACATAATAAGGGTTTTGGGGTTAAATTAAATTAAATATATAAGTCATGATTAAAAGAATATATTAAAAAAATCTTAACATATCATTTGTAGCTCCATTTTATATCGATAGTGAGAAACCTACAGGAGTGACATATTTTATTGTCGTATGTCCTCTAGAGCCCATCACAGTGGCATGCACATATCAGACTTTTCAAATGAACTCATTGGATAAAACGAATTCGTTCTCAAGTATAGAGAACCCTCTAAATATTGTATCATCAAGCTTGTGTTTGCTCTGGAATACCACTTTCACTTCACCCCCATCTCCATTGGGGCGCCCTACTGATGTGAGCTCCTGTTGCATTGCTATTGTGTAAAGCATGGATGATTTTTTATATAGTAGAGTTTGTGCTGGAAATTACATGTATAGTACTGTCAGAATGACATAGATTTTGTTTCTATTTTCAGAACGGGTTAAAATGTGCATGCGGCTCTCTCCCAGACTCTATTTTTAAAGCTTACAGAGCTTTCTTAATTGTTTCTCAAAAACGCAGTTTGGCAAATGAAATAATTCATATGCTATCGTACAGGTTAAATAATTAAGACATAGAAATAACAAATAACTTTCCAAAGTTCAGGTTCCAAAACAGTTCTGGAAAGGGGCTAATAAAAAGCTTGTCTGATTCAATATTTTATTTGATTTACTTTGCCATCGAAAGGACTGAAAACTGATTTCCTAGAATGGAAGAATGAAAATAAAAATAATCATAACAATTAAAGAAACGTTGCATTAAGAAATTCAGGGACATTGTCTAAATTTTGCCATAGCAAAATTCTCACTCACATGGATATGTTCATATTTTATAGGTGAAGTGATTGACATTCAAAGGGTAAAATACAAGCCCAAGCGCTATGGTAAATAATAAATAGAAACCCAAAGGAACTTGCCAAGTCACTAATACAGATTTAGCTGGTTTTATTATTGAGCAGATTACACTAGAACGCACGCAGTTAGGCTACAAGTATCTGTAATGTTATTGTGGGTTTTTTGCTCTAATCATCTGGATTAAAGCTAGTTTTTATACATCATCCTACCGTTAGTACATAGACAACAGTTATTTCAGTTTGCATCAGTAATAACACTAAGCTTACTCTGACAGTCTGTGCTTCATAACTCTTTATCAGTACCTCCGGTGGTTGCCCCAACAGTGCCTGGCATACAGATTGCCAGCTGTATCCACAATATGGTTAGATTCAGTTCAGCTCCGCCAAGGAGCACATAGTAGTAGTTAAGTCTACTGACCAATTGTTACTTGTCTGATCCCAAATGCTGTGCTTTTAATCATTAAGTGATGGAATAGTGACTGTACATTGGAGGTGTAAACAATATTCGATAAACATGAAGCGGGATCTGTTTCCATCAAAAAGGATTGAGTTTCCTGTACACCCAACTATGGTATAGGTGCAAGGTCATTCCAGTTCCAGAGGACAACATGAGCTTGACAGAGGTGGGACAGTGAAGAGGTGATGGTTCAAACAGTCAGGTACATAGTTGTTCTGTTTTTCTAGCCATTCCTAAAGATGTAGTCTTTCCAGAATCCCCTCCTGCAAAACATTTTTTTTTCTTTTTTTTCTGATACACTAAGGTTGCTTCCAGACCTGCCTGCTCAGAAAAGGAGCAGAGAACTATTTACTCAGGGACAGTTAAGGCTGATGATACCAGTGATTAGAGTTAATAAAAGTATTCTTGCCTCAGATTTCTAAAATAGATTGCCTTTGACTGCTCTGGAAAGGTGAGTAAACACCTGGTTTAGAAGTATAAGAATACATGAAAAAAATCACGTACAATTGTTATAATAGAAGAGATATATTTATATAGTGGCCATAGTAAGGCATAAGAAGGTAATCGTAAACCTGGCTTTGACAATATAAGTAATTTAAATTGGGTCAATATCAATTTTTTTTCTAATTTACAAAATGGGAATTAAGACTAAAATATTATTTTTTGTATTGAAATATAAAATATCAAGTAATAGTCAATATTAGCTTGAGAAATCATTATTGCATAAATCAGCATTTAACTAATTTTAATACAATGAATATGTTTATCTTTATAATATAAAATTGTTTAACATGATAATGTATAGGCATCACATCTTTCATTCTACGTAAGCAAAAATAGTAATTAATATCAATATTAATTAGTATAAATGATGCTATTAACAGAAAGTATTGCTTTCAAGATGTATTTATACCTTTTTTCTATGTTAAAATAGTATTCAGTATTTTTATAACTTTTTAACTCAATATTTTTATAAAGTTTTCTGTATATTTAATGTATTTGTATAACTTTTTTTGTATATTTAATGTTGCATTCAGTATTCAGTATAAAGATATTGCAAAGCTTAATAAACAAATTTTAAACTGCTATACTTAAGAGGAAGTGCTACTGAGAACATTATCCTCAATAATATATTATTCAATTTTGCAGTAAATTATTTAGTTTTACGTGTTGTTTTTCATCTTTACAAAATTTACTATACTTAAGTAATGTCTTCTGAGACATTTCTAAAAAATATATTTTTATCAACATTTTGTTTCTAAAATTGATCTACACTATGGTTATGCTATTATTTACTTATTTTCTTTATGGTATAAATACACCACAGTTATTGTGTTTAATCAGCCATTGTTGGACATTTGTATTTTTCTGTTGCTGTTTTTATTAATTGTACTGGTAGCATATGTGTTCAAGAGGCAAAAGCTAGGGAAATTGCGAGATCTTGATCACAAGAATATAGAACTGAGCAAGCAAGGAAGGAAAGACATGTGTATTACTTCAATTTATAAGCATCCCTGTTGGTCTATATCTGATCCAGCATTTGGAGAAATCTTGTCAAATTTCTTAATATTGTATCAATCTGGTTGGTACTAAATGGTAACTTATTTAGATTAACTTGCATTTCTTTAAATACTAATGATATTGAAAACTTTTTCATGTGTTGATTTGCCATTTATATTATTTATTCTATTAAATATTTATTATTAATTTTACCTGTTATTATATTGTGCTCTGTATTTTTATCTTTTTGATTTAATACATGGTGTTATATATCACAGGTAAAGAACCCTTGCCAGCAAATATATTCACTCATTTTGTGACTTTTTTTCCCTCTTTGTAGCATATTTGGAAGAACTAAAGTCGTATTTGAATGTAATCAAATTTATCAGTGCTTCCTTTGTATTAGTGCATTTCGTGTTTTGAAATATTTCATGTACCTTAATATATTATATATAAATATTTTTCCAAAGTATGTGTAGTTTTGCCTCAGCTATTTCCGTCCTTAATTATTTCAAATGTACGTTTGTATATAGTGTAATGTGTGGCCCATTTTATTAATGATGATGATGATGTAGATAACAAGTTTTACTGAAACTATTTCTTCATCAATCTGTACTTTCCTCGCTGATCTGCAGTAGCACACTTACCATAAAATAAATATTCATATGTAGTGGATCTGTGAGTGGTTCAGTTTTATGTTTCTGTTTGTTTATCCCTTTGACATTGTCACATTGTCTTAAATTCTAACAGCATGTAACAAATATAACAAGACTTGACAAATGGTAAAGCAAGTGTCCTTTTTCATGCCCCTTCATACAAGGCTGGATAATCTTTGTATTTATAAATCTTAGAATTAGCTTTCAATTTATTTGAACAATTCTCATTGAATTTGTATTAGATTACATTGAGTATATTCATCAATTTTGGGAGGCTAGCTTATTTATATTTTGTCTTCAAACAATATAGGTGATATAGTTCAATTTTTTCAGACCTTCTTTAATGAAATTCAAAAAGTATTCTGCATATAAGTCCTGCACCTACTCTATTATAACAGAATTATTTCTAAGTTTCTTTCCTTCTTTCCCTCTTTTCTTCCTTTCTTCCTTTAATGCTGAACTAAATGAGCATTCCTGAAACTAAATTGATGAAGATAGATTATTTTACGTATCAGTGGAGTAAGTTTGCTATTACTGTTTTAGGCTATTGATACCTAATATCTTTCATGAGTGGGAGTGTCTGATATTGATACAAAAGTTTTACAGAGCACAGAAAACAAGTTGTGGAGTATTTTCTCCTCCCTGTTTTCTAGGGAAAGGATGTATAAGAATGCAAATAAGTTTTTAAGTAAAATAATCTAGGCCTGAATTTTTTCTCTTTGAAATTACTTTTTTAACCTAGCTATTAATTTTCTTTTGTTATAGTACTACTCAGATCTTCCATTTCTTTTAGAGCCACCTATGACACTTTTTAATCTATCAATTTCTTACTATTTTCAGTATCTTCTGTGTATGTATTTATACACCTTTCTGTGTATGTATTTATTAACCTTTAATATGGTTAATTTTTGCCTTCTTCTGATTTGCTCAATTAATAAATTTGTTTTGATTTTGTCTTTTTTATTAGTCCATTTTAAAGGTATTAGTCTGTTGTTTTAATTTTGGATTTATTTAGATAACGACAGGAACATCAGCAATAAAAAAAAGAGTTCTAACTTTTCCATTAAGAATCTGAATTTATAGCTTTAACATGTAAAATAAACCAAATATTTGCCTTTCTGTTATATCTCAGAATTAATAAATTGACTAATAAAATGGGAAGACTGTGTTTAAAACATATTTTAAAGTATTAACTATAATATTCTGATCTTTACCAGTTATGTTTGCATTCCTTACTAAGTTCTATTTTAAGTTATTCATTTTTCCTAAGTGTGATATCACACACTGCATATATTCTCCCATAAGAAGGAAATGAGCCTTGTGTAAAGAATTTTCCTTTTCATGTTCTCCAAGTTTATTTAGATTTGAAACCTTGAAATTTTTAACGATTATGTTATTTTATTTTACCAACTGCTGTGCTTTTCTTAGGTTAATGATGCCACCAGTTGTTCATCCCTTAGACTCTGACAGCATACAATGAATTCTGACAACTTTCTCTCACTCCAGTTCCCGAATAACATGTAATTTCCTTGATATGACGAAAATACCATTTTAGCATTCATGTCATGCCTTGGTGTTCATTTTTCATTTTTCTGTAAGTTAATGAGTTTAGCAAAGATTGCCTTCATAAAGTTGTATTTTGCCAAAAGTCCTGCTGTAGCATATGGTGCTAGTAACAAGCTGTAGTGTTACGGAGATTTCTTTTAAACCAAGCCTTGAAAGTGTGCATGGAAATACTAAATACCTCCCTGTATGTTTTGCAGACAATCCTGGTTTGCTGAGCCATGTCACAGTGGGCATTAGAGTTTTGGATGTCAATGACAATCCACCCGAACTTGCCAGGGAATATGATATTGTTGTCTGTGAAAATTCTAAGCCTGGCCAG
Source organism: Rhinolophus sinicus (assembly GCF_057876585.1). Classification (NCBI taxonomy): domain Eukaryota; kingdom Metazoa; phylum Chordata; class Mammalia; order Chiroptera; family Rhinolophidae; genus Rhinolophus; species Rhinolophus sinicus. Next base: position 12,971,018 of record NC_142503.1, on the reverse strand, counting down.
GTAAGTTCATTGCCGTCGTTGTCTTTTTTAATGGAAAACACACACACACACACACACACACACACACACACACACACACACACACACACAGAATGCAAAACAAGCAGCTCTATTTCTATTATTCTTAGATATTATCCTCAAAATCCCCAGTTGTTTTGGTTCTCAGTAAAACTAAAGCTTTATTTTAAGTACCAAATAAATTTTTTTGAGAACCATAGAAAATAAATTTTCTTCAGATCCCAAATATAATTCAAAAACTAACTCAGTCATGCATGCATTCATCATACCAATAAAGTTGTATTGAATGTTTTGTGTGCAGCCCTGTAGTAAATGAAGAGGAAACAGTGAACTTTCCTGTCCTACTGGAACTTTAAGATTAGATTGGGGAGTAGAGACTGGTTCATCTACTTTGGAGGGCCTGAGGGAATGACATGTGACATGAGTAATGACCGAGTGATACTGGAACTAAACCATGATTAGGTTTCAGTAATGTGAAGCGTGCTTATGTATTAAGGCAGTGGGGAGAGTAAAGGGAGGAGAGAAGAGCTCGAAAATTAGACATGAATCTGGCTGTATCATGGCAGTTGGTTGAAGGAACATGGAAATTCTGAAGGACGGCCAGTGAGGCTTAGGCACAGAAAACAAGAGGGAGCTTGGAATGGAAGTGAATTTATCATCTCTGCTATATAACAAATTACACAAATTTAGTAGCTTCAAACAACACTTATCATTTTACAGTTTCCGTGGGTCAGATATCTGTTCATGGCTGAGCTGGGTCTTTGGAGAGGTCTCTGAAGACTATACTCAAGGTATCAGTCAGGGCTGTGTTCTTACCTGAGGTTTGGGGATCTCTTCCATGCTCACATGGTGCTGGCAGCATTCCTTCACTTTCAGCTGTAGGGCTGAGAGCTTTAGGATTTTCCTCAGCTCTTCTAGGTTCCCCCCATAGTTCTGAGATGCCACTCACAGTTGGGTTTTCCCATTGTGGACACTTACTTCACCAAACAAGAAGTGTCTTTCTGGTAAGTCAGCTAGTACACAATTTTATAAAATGTAATGCAATCAGATGTGTGATGTATCAATACTTTTGCCATAGTCTATCGATCAGCAGTAAGACACAAGTGACATCTACACTTAAGAGGAAGAGCTTACACCAAATCATGCTTTCCATGACGGTCACCTCAAAGTCTGTCTGTGACAGATAAATCTAGAGATGTAAAAATGGTCCAGATCCAGCTGTGTGAGATAGTCCCTTTCACTGTCTGGTAAACCAGAATGAAGAGATCATCCCAAATCACTTTGAAACATTTTGAAGAAGCTTGTGGTGACATTATAGTCCTAAGAAACTTTGCCTTGTGTATTCGTGTATGAGGAACAATCAATAGTGGCTTTCTAGTGTAATAATTGCTTATGTGTTTTAAATACAACTAGCAGAGGTATTTATGTGTATATAAATGGAGGGTATTTTTTACATGAAATTTTCTCATGTTCATTGTCCACAAGAAAAACAGAAAACATGGATAAGGGCAAAGTTGATGAAAATTATATATTTAAGTAGTTATAGGTTATATGTTTTATTATCTTATCAACATGTTAAGGTAATCACTTCAGGTACTTAAGAATTTTCCTATATCACCATTTTAAAAGCCATAAAGAATTTTATGGTATAGATATATAATGATTTACTTACCAAATAGTCTTTCAAGTCTTACAGAAATGGATGAAGACAACCCCCAATTTCTTTCTTAACATAGATTATAAAAGCACAATTGGTGAAAAAAATGTTAAAAATTCAAATTTAAATTTAGATTTTTAAAAATACGACAACTGAATGTGGGATCTCAATTATTAGTAGTGATAGCAGATTAGATATAGCTAAAGAGAAAATAAGTGAATCACAAAATAGATCAGAATAATATATCCACATTGAAGCATGGAAAAAGAAAAAGAAAGTATAAATAAAAATATGGAAGTCATATAGACATGAATGTCTAACATACAAGTTATTCAATTCTTAAAGGGATATCAAAGAAGAGTTTGGCAGAAGTAATATTTGAGGACATGATATTTGATTCTTTTTTTTAAACTGATGGTAAGCATCAAGTCACATATTTAAGAAGAATAGAGAATGCATAAACAAAAAGCTAAATGATTGGATACAAAGATAATTTCACCTAGATGCCTTGAAATAAGATTTCAGAACGAAAATCAGATGACTAAAACAGCAAGAGAAAAAACACGTTTAGGAAAAAATGGATCTAGCATGAGTCAAAGATTTCCTAGACTTGATATCAAAAGCATGATCAATAAAAGAAAAAAAAAAGGTAAATTCAACTTGATCAAAACCAAAAATTTTTGTTTTGTGAAAGACCCTGTTAAGAAGATGAGAAGACAAACCACAAAGTGGGAGAAGATATTGCAAACCCAAATCATATATCCAATAAAAGGTTAGTATCTAGAATATAAAAAAAAATATATTCAAAACTCAACATTGAAAAAAAACAATTAAAATTGGCAAAATACATGAGCAGACATGGCATTGGGTGATCAAAAGTAAGGAAGGAAACAAATGAAGGTAAAATATTAGAACTTTGATTTTGAGGATTTAGATAAACTCTTAATTTATAATAGATACAATGCGTTAAGAATATATGCTGGAATGTTTACTTTAATAGAAGTTATACAAGTCCATGCAACTAATTAACTAACTAAAATTTGAATTGACACTTAATTCTAAAGAAGTTGGGGTTTAAACTTCTATTTCTTTAATTTTTTTTTACCTTAATTGTGTGTTATCAAAATGTTCTTTCACTTTAAAATAATTCACACGCAGTATTATGGTGTGTGATTTTATACTGCTGTATTATAATTTATGGTACAGAAACAAAGGGATTAAAAAATGTTTTATATAGGACCGATCTTCAAGGATTCTAGAACTGCACATTTCAAATTAAAATATAATCCTGATAAAATATGAAATTTATAACTAGTATAATAGTTCCAAAATAATCCAGAAAGTTGTGTGAAGTTTTAAAGCTTATATTTAGATGAGGGAAAATGGGATCGAATATATGGCGATGGAAGTAGAACTGACTCTGGGAGATGAATACACAATGTGATATATAGATGATGTATTACAGAATTGTACACCTAAAACCTATGTAAGTTTACTAACCATTGTCACCCCAATAAATTTTATTTTTTTAAAAAATAGAATGACAAAGTTTTGCATTTGATGTTGAAATATAGTTTTTTTTCAACGCAAAATAGGCATAATTACATAAAAATTTTAGAACACAAAATTATATTATGTAGGTAGAGGACACAGTATTTTTTTTAATCAAGAAATGATATAAAAGTAAATATAATAAGTGGTAAAATAGCAATCAAGGGAATAGAATAATGTGAATTTAAAGAAATACATATTAATATTTATGTTAAAATCAACTAAATACTGAAATTAAAAAAACTATTGTCAAAATGGATTAAAAATTAAACAATTAAGCATTGTTTGCAAGAGGCATATCACACATATAATAAAGAAAAATAGTTTGAAAGAAACATTTGGAAAACTATACCAAACAATTACTTAAATAATTACTCTATATAAAGTCACCCAATTACACTCACACACAAACTTTATCAAAGAGAACATTACTAGCTATAAACAGGCCCATTAATTGTGGTAAAAAATCATCAGTGCACCAGGTAGAAGTTACAATTTTAAATTTACATGTAGTTATTAATATTGTCTCAAAATGAACAAAGCGAAAAATAGAAATATGAAGAAAAATAGACTAGCCACCTACTGGAGTTTTATATATGCTTTTGCCAGAAAATGATAAAATAATCACTTAAAATTTTAGTAAGGATACTGAAAATTGAACACTTTAATTATGGTGCTAATTAACAACTTCACAGTTTAACACATAGGAGGAGTGATAAAAAACTATGGTAAATGTTTAAATTTAAAAATATATACAGTATATTTATATTGTATATATAGGTATATATAAAAATATATTACAGTAAAAGACACATTGGATCAGTCTCCCTTAAAATACTCCCCCTCATTTTGAACACACTTATTCCATCATTCTTGCCTCTTTCTGAACCTGTTCTTGAAGTCCTCTTTCCTGAGTGTCTTTACTTCATCCGCCATCATGATAATGCTCTGTGTCACATATCAATTCTGGTACAGCAATTCCTGTCAAATGAAAATATTACAGTGTGATTGTGACCTCATCAACCTTATTCACTGTATCTGGCACAATATGACTTCTGGCTCTTCCCCAAAGTCAAAATGATTCAGACCATCGAGGCAGACATGACAGCGCAACTAAAGACACTCACAAAAGAGGACTTCCAGAACTGCTTCAGAAAGAGGCAAGAACGATGGGATAGTGTGTTTGAAGTGAGGGGGAATATTTTGAGGGGGATTAATGGCAATGTGTCTTTTACTGTATTTTTTTTTTTAATTTAAACCATAATTTTTTTTTTTGATCACACCTCACATGTGTGATACATTTCAGGTGTTTTCTTCATTTTTAGATACAATAAATGAGTATATTCTTATAGAAGGTATTCAAAGTGCATTTCACAGACATTTCTTAAGAAGTATTACACATTCTTTCAAAATTTACACAAAACATTGACAAAGAATTTACTTTATGAAGGCCCACAAAGTAAGTTTTAATACTTTTCAAAGAATTGGCTTCATTACTTTTTTCTGTGACAACAAAATAAAACTAAATATTAATTCAAAAATATTGCTAAAAAAAGAAATCCATTGAAAATGAAGAAAGACACTTCTAAATAAGCTGAGTCAATGCAATAATAAAAATTCAAAATATTCAAATGTAATGAGAATGAAAATACACTGTATCTAAAAAAGGAGGTATCATTTTCCTACTCATTTGATGATAAAACAAAACTTTAATATCAAAACCTGACAAGGATATAGTTTTAATTACCAATGTTCTCTCTTAAACATAGATAGATCTATCATAACTGAAATATTGCCAAAGAGAAATCCAGCAAAACTAGTACTTCAATATGCAAAGGAGAAAAACTTTAATTCATTTTGATAGGTGAAACCAAAACTTTTGATAGTGTTCAAAATCCATTAATAATAATATTAATAATAACAGTGATAATACTACTATACACTGGTAGATTTGTGGATGAAATTAACACTTTTCCTAAATCTAAGGTCAATATAAATGGCATAAATGTATTTCTTATATTTATTTATATCACAAACAACTAGAAATAAAACTTAAACACTCTCATTTAATATTACATTAACAGAATGAAATAGCTAGAATTAAATGTTACCTTTTGTATGTATCAGTTACCTGATCTATCAGGAATAGCCTTTAGTAAACATAGGTCTTTTCCTTTCCCTCACTCAATCTGTTTCTTTGGTTTATAAGTTATTCAGAAAACTCCAAATTTGAAATATGATATAAAGAATAAAAAAATTCAAACATAAGTTAATGATTGCATCAGCAATTTTTGGATCTTTTAAAGATAATTTGTTTCTTTTTATAAATTTTATATAAATAAATACGTTTATTCTTACTTTAAAATAATTTGAAAACTTCAGGGATAAATTGTGATCTTATATTAGGAATACTGTACACTTGCTAGTCCATAGCAACCTTTGTTAGGTGAAATCACTGAAAATCTGGGCAAATGATTCTCAACCCTTGCTCTTGCATCAATTAATATTTCTCCTATTAATGTGAATGTCGACTCCCAAATCTAGATTGCTAGTTTCAGTTTTCTGGATTGAATTCTCTTCATATTGGCCTGTGATCATGACTTTCTGTTGACCTCTCATATTGTCCACTTCTTGCTCATGTGAATATTCATTCAGGCATTCTCCAGGCCATGCCATCCTCTCAAGATCACAATGCTAGTTTGGTATCTTTTTTTTTTTTACCCTCTACATTGACCACCTACATTCTGTAGCATTTCTAAGAAATGATTTTTGTGATACTGACAAGTGTTTTTTCATCTCTAAAATGAATTAAATTATCAGAATTTCAGGATCCTTCCAAACCTGAGATTTCTATGAGTATGTGACTAGATAAATATCAAATTCCTTTAAATATGGGTTATCTTATTCTCATATTAAAAGCCATTCCATTTTTTTTAGGGAGGGCTAAATTAGTGAAAAACAGTTTTGTTTTGTTTTTCCTGTGTGTCCTGTTCACCATTTATATATTCTTTCTCTTTTCTTCATATAAGCGTTACTGTTTTCATAAAGTAATCACTACACTTAGCATTCCTAAGTTCCAATGTACTTTGATTAAGTTATAGTTACTTCCTTTTATCCTTTAAAAACTATTCATATTTAGCATCACTGTGGTCTTTTAATATTGTATGATTTTAGCTGTCACTATGAGATAATTGGATTCTTTATGTTGCTCGAACATTTGTTTTCAACCTTTCACCAAAATAAATTTAGACATTTTCATTGAAGGGATAAAAACATCTTTTTTCAAGTATTATTTATCGCACTCATATTTAAACAAATCATTGCCAATCTGTGTGGTCAATTGTAGGGGGAAAATGGTCTGAACCTTTCTGTTATTTAACTTTGTAGTATTTGGCCTATTCAACCTTATGTTTATAGCACTTCTGGGGAAACCTTGTGTATTATGATGCAGAGTGGGAATAGAGAACTCTTTAAATAATGATATGTGAAATAGGTTTTCTGAAGCATATTTGTATTGCCCAGCCTGGCACTTGATTTTGGAATTACAGACATTTCTATTATGGATTCTGTGCATCTAAGTATAACAGCATGTGGCTGTGGCAAAGACACTGGTCTTTTGTGAAAGCAGAGGTTTAAACCACGTATAACAGCAGAGTTCAGGTCAATTCAATATAATCAATATAAAATGCAACAATATATTTCTCTGAGTTAATATACTTTCTTATTCTGGAAAAAATCTTTTAATACCTTGCATGAAAAAATATTTAAAAGGAAATCATGCATGTATGAAATTTGAAGTCAGTTCCCAAAATAGAGTGAATTCAAAATAATCGAGATGTGCCTGCATCTAGAACTTTAAAAAATAAATGTAGGGAGTGCTTTCTATCTTATTCAGATGTACATTTCCATCTGTGTGTGTGTGAGTGTGTGTGTGTGTGTGTGTGGTGTTTCCATTTCAACTTAGGAAATAAAACATATTAAAAACACATTTTATTACCTGACACCAGACTTTGCCCCAATCCCATCCAAATAGTAACAATACAACTTTGTATGAAAAAAAGTAAACTAGATCAGTAGAGATTTTACACAGTCATTATATTTACAAAAGTTCATATTATTATCAAATAAAGTTATGATCCTATTTGAGATTATATTATAAAGCAAACTTTTGATTACTTTAAAGAAGAGACTATGTATTCTATGGAATGTTTTTTATAATTTAAAAGTTTAGTTTGGGCTATCTCAGTTACCTAATAGAAGATCATGTTATTTGTCTAAATTTGTTATACTAGTTTTTTCCTAAGAAAGTATTCCGGAAGTAGTAGACTACAGAAAACATTTAAACAAGGAGATACACTTATCTGATAAAATGTATCAGAATTGGTTCTATTTAGATTGTGCCCAAAGTACATACTTATTCATGGGCATTATAATAATTATCCTGGTAAATATTTATCAATATCAACTATTATCTGGATTTTTTTCACCTTTGGTAAACTCAATCTGTGACTGTTTCTCTCAGTTCTTTCAAAACAATCAAACATTATATGTACTAACTACGTAATGTGTAAATAGTAGAGACCATCCAAGTTTAGTTAAAAACAATGAGAGTCAGAATGTAGTTATGGAATGTATATCATCAACCAATTGCAGAAATAGCACAGGGAGCACAGTGTACATAAATCATAACTCTGATAAAAGTGTAGAAAATACTGATGTTGGAGACATGGTGATTATCTAGACATACACCAGAAGTTTAAATCTTCTGAGAATCATAAACATTAATCTCTTAGGTATGTTTCCTAGTAGAAGTCTGAGGGAACAATAAATGGAAATCCTATTTCCTAATGAAAGAGAAACAATAATTAGTAAAATAGAAAAGAAAGATGAATATCCCACCTCAGATCCAAAGACTATCTCTGGGTTCTAGGTAAAAATGGACCAACACTCCAGCTTTTTGGAAATTTTTTCTCCAAAATAGTGTAAATTGATGACCAACGATTCTATAAGAGTTCAAGATGAATGATTCACTCTGAAACAAAAGGAATGGTAATCAATTCATCATTTGCTATGTAGACTAGACTGAGAACACTTTCTTAAAAAGACTAATTTGCCATAAGTGAGTTTTTTAGTAAGTTCAGATTTGAAATTACCCATATAAAAATGGAAAGAATAGTTTACTAAAGATAAAAGAAAACCAATAAACACAATATAATATGAATTATATCAGAGAGTAACAAATAGAATAAGCTCATGTTTGTAAACATATCAAGAACATTTAAAAGGACAAATTGACTTTGAAATGAGAAGAAAATAATTGTCCCAAAGCAGTAAAAACAGAAAACATAAAATAGCTCACTTGATTTAAATTAATTGTTTACCAATCCGCTTCAAAAGTACAGCTAGAATAAGAAGCGAACTTGCAAATGTTTCAATATTTTATGAGGTATCATTGAGAAAACAGGATTGCAAATTGGAGAATCACAATGAATGAAGCATAGGGGTGACTCAGAGATATGGAGAAAAAACTGATGGTTGCTAGATGGGAGGGGGGCGGGGAGGGGGGGAAGGTGAAGAGATTAGAAAGTACAAATTGGTAGTCACAAAATAGTCACGGGGATGTTAAATACAGTATGGATAATATAATCAGTAATATTGTAAAGATTATGCAGGGTGCCAGGTGGGTACTTGACTTCTCAGGGAGATCACTGGGTAGATTGTGTAGATGCTTGGCTACTGTGCTGTACACCTGAAGCTGAAGTAGAATAATATTGAATGTCAACTACCGTGTTTCCCAAAAAACAAGGCCAAACCGGAAAATAAGCCTTAGCAAGATTATTCAGGAAGGCACCCCCTGAACATAAGCCCTAAAGCGTCTTTTGGAGCAAAAATTAAATAAGACCCAGTCTTATGTTCGGGGAAACATTATATATATATATAATTATAAGGTATAATTATATATATATATATATATATATATATATATATATATTATATATAGTGTATATATATATATAGTGAATATATATATTGTGTATATATGTATACATACATATGTTATATATATATATATATATATATATATATATTCACAAGATGTAAAGTATAGCATAGGGAATATAGTCAATGGTATTGTAAAGAATCATTACAATGTCAGAGAGGTAGTAGATTGGGGGGGGTTATCACTTTGTGAGGGGTGTAAATGTCTATTATGCTGTTTATATACCTGAAACTAATATTTTCCTTTCTTTTTTTTTAAGTTGGGGTGAGAGCACATTTGCCATAAGAAAAACATATTTATGTTATTTAACCCTGAAAACAATTTTGAAAATTCAGTGCTATTATTTAAATTTATATTAAGTAACTGATGTGTAGAGAATGTAGTTTTGCTCATCAGATTATGCACATGCTGAACTCTATAGAGTTTTTCATGAACTTCAGAAAAATCTTAAGATGGCTTCTGATTATCTATCAATTTATCCTCTCCTCATCTTAAGAGACAATTATCAGGGTAAAAAGATCTAAGCAGAGACTAGCTATACTTTACATAAAAAAGAAACCAAACAGTAAACAAGTATGTAAAATTTCAGTTAACGAATAATAATATGGGGGAAAATAAAGAGAAAGATAGAGACTTCTTGGAAGATGTGTGTGTGTGTGTGGGGGGGGGGGGGATCATTTACCTAGATCTCTTGCTTAGAAAGTCAATCAAAAGAACCCAAGAGAGGGAGCCATGTGAATATATGAAGGGCATTGATCACTTCTATATCCTGAAGCACTTTCTTCACTTTCACTTCATGGAAAACACATGCTTTTGTGGTCCAGCTCTCACTGACCACTCATTCTTAGTGCTTTTGGATTCTTCTCACTGCCTGACCAACTAATGGGCTTGACATAAAGAGGAATTTAGGTTTTAACTGTGGTACATTTTGGTGATCACTTCATTAGTGAAATGGTGAAATTGGGTCCAATTGAGTCAATATGGTCAAATTCTTAGAAATCATATCAATTTTTGAAATGGACGTTCTATACTTCACATGTAGGAAATACTGTATTTATGGTTCTCTCTCTCTCTCTCTCTCTCTCTCTCTCTCTCTCTCTCTCTCTCTCTCTCTCTAATTTACCTGAGAAAAGCCTGGAAAGAGGACACCTAAGCATTAGGATACTAATTTTTTTTTAAAAGAGGAAAGTATTATCTTGCTTACTTGTTCGGAAATTATTTTTTTAAGAGTGTAATGCCTATAACTATTGGAATGTGTATTCTGCTCTTAGACCACCCGGGATATGTTATTTACATATTCTAACTTTCTCTGATCCTTAATTTGCATGAGGTCTAAATTTTTGGAATTGTTTTCTCTCAACCATGAGAAACGAGAAATACTCTGTAAAGCTCTGAGTGGTCTGGTTTTGCCTCTGTCACTATTTTACTCTTTAGATTTGAGGCACGTGTCACCCTTCTGGGGACTCAGGTTCCTCATGTCTAAAATACAGGAGCTGGATCATGATCTCAGAGGTCCCCTGAAATGGGAAAAAAAATATGACTCCAGTGCTTTTGCATTTCCTGATTGAGATTCACACAGACTGCAGGGCTGTTCCACATCAACACCGGGATATTTATATTTATACAAATAATATTTCACGTCTCCCCAAACAGGTGTTCATGCAAAACCTTACAAGTAGTTGGCCCCAAGCTACCATAGGTGATACAGGAAAAAGAAAATTAAAATGTTCCTACCATGCTAGAAAAGAAAGTGTGAATGATTATAGGTTGTGCCATAATGTTTCCTGAAATCCGATGCAAGTAAGATCGAGTGAATTGGTACTTTTACTAGAAATTTTAAAACACTCAAGTGGATAAAGAGGTCTTTTACAAATCCTTCTCTGTTAACAACTGAAAATGTTAAAATATAATTCAAATCAAGGGAATAAGCTGAGTTAAATTAACTATTGAGTGTTTGTTTTTTCTTTAGGTTATTCATACCATCAGCGCCACTGATAAAGATGATTTTGCCAATGGACCAAGGTTTAACTTCTTTCTTGACGAACACCTGTCTATAAACCCAAACTTCACCCTGAAGGACAATGAAGGTGAACATGAATACATACATTTTAGTCTATATGATATCAGTTTTGATTTGATATGGAATAGGCTTGAGCAGTTTTACTATATTCTTATATACCCACCAACAGCTTGCAAATCAGCATTCAAAGTCAGTTTGATGTTAATGTGTTATGATCTGTGAAGAGCTTGTATTTAAAATTGAGCCATATGTACAAATAACTTTCATTGAATTTATTCAGAAGCATCCCTTTAAATAAGAAATGTACATGTAATGTGCTCTTGGGCAAATTTTGAGAGGAATTTTAGCTGACAAACATGTTTACGAGAGCTGCTGAAACTGCCAGGGGTAGAAAAAATTTAAATTAGGAAAAATGAAAAATATGTCCTAGGGACAGTTCGGAAAGGAACTTCAATGTTTGAAATCATCTTGCATTAGCAAGGCTACCAAGATGTGCAAATTATATATCCTCTTGTTTTTTAGGAATATTTTCTAAAATATGGGTATGTAATTATGAATAATTGGAGGGTATTGTGGAAATTCTTAAATTATTTTTAAATTATTTTGTATTGTGTGTGGGGGGGAATAACACCATAAGTTACTAACCGGAGACTCATCATGATTTAGATTCCCTATTTGGTAGATACCTCAAGGTTGTGTAAAAGTCACATTTTTACACATTCTGTCATTCAGTATGCACAGTGTTCTGATAAGCATCAACTTCCTTTTTACCCAAATTGTCTTTGACCACATTTATCTGAATATTACGTTATTTGGGATTTAACACTTGCCTCAGAAATACATGAAAGAAACAATGGCACATACCTTTTGGAGTCATCATTTCATTCTTCTTCTGTACCCTTCGTGGGGAAGCCTTTTCAAACACAAGGTAAAATAATATCACTAAATGACAATCCACTAAAACATTTTTCACATTATCCCTAAAGAGACTTTAAATTAGCATGACAGAGATTCCAAATTGTGCATTTTTCTGTACAAGGTTTATATGAAAATATAAAGCTTGTGTGTTTCTCTCCTTTTAACTAGTCCTGTGGTCAGCTCTACTTATGCTAATACATATTTGTGTATGACACATTGTATTTAACTGACTACTGTACATATATTTACATGTGAAATCTCATCCTACTATCCCAAATACATCTAATGTAATTAACTACACTAAATATGTAAGAAAATCAATACATATGTCCCCATATTTCAGATAACTGCATGATTTGTGGAACATTCAACATTCTGTCTTAAGAGGTTGATATCGTGTCTAGAAACCCATAATTATGTTTCAGCTGGAGCTGTTGTTGAAACTCCCATTAGTGACTAATCATCTTTCATACAAGATTATTATATCTGGAATTTGAGAATTTAATTAGTGAATATATTCAAAAGGTCTTAATACAGTAATTAGACAACATCATCAGTGCTGGGAATTCACATTTAAGGAATTCTTGCTAAAAATATATATACAATTTTAAAAGGGTTTATAATGCTGAAGTGTTTTAACATGTATTTTAACCATGCATATGAATGCTTAAATCAGCTACACCATTTGACTTATAAGAGAACTGTGGAAAGTTGTGTAGGTATAAAAATGTTTGAATTTATTTGTAAGACTATTTTTTAGAAATTTTAAAATGTGATGAAATTATAAATAACAAAAATAATTTTAGGTAGGAAAAATTAGCAATTTTCTTTAAAAAAGTTGCTAGTGCATAGCTGAAAACTTTTACTGAGTAAACAGACTTGGTTATACTAGGTAAAACAAGCCACTAACCTCTCTGAGCCTTAGATTTTTACATCCATAAATTGAGGTTAAAAGTATCTACTTTGTAGCTTTGGGATAATTAATGATACCGTATGTAATTGTATTAGAGTCCAGGTGATCTTTTCTCCCAAAACAAAGCAGTCGTGGATCATACTAAATAAATAGAAATGGAAAAGCTATACTCAAATGAATACATACATACACACATGCATACATTTATGTGTACACAAATACTTCTCTAGACAAAAACTAGAGCAAGCCCACAAGGCAATAATACTCAGCAAACCCAGACCTGCTGGATGTGGGTAGCTTGGGCATTGCATTATATGGATTAGTAAACATTTATATGCCCCCAGAAAATAAAGAAATAAATCTACGAGAAAAAATTAAAGCTGTTTTTTTCTGTGCCCCCTGCTTACATGAAAGTGCATATTCAGGGAATAATAGAAATAAACATCTGACAGAGTCTCCAAGCAAGGATGAATGATCAGGAAGTAACTGGTTTACCGGTACCTCTAAAACTGATGTATGATAAAAAATGGAAAGGAAAAGATATTTCCAAAATAAGAGAGAGAGAAATTCATATCGTTATTTATTATAAACCTGGAAATCAAAAATTTAATAGGAAATAAGGCAGAAAATGAATGTACTCTGAATAATATAAAATACATAAATAATGAGAAAAATACTTTAATATGAATATTTGTTAATATATTTCTTAAAATTAAAAAAACTTAGCCAAAAAATAATAAGTGATTAAATGCAATGAGACAACAATGAAAAAAGAACTTTGTATGAAAATAACTTAAAACTACTTATTAAAATAAAACTAATTTTTTATGCATAGAAAAGTATAAACTACATGAGAAATATGTAATAATTTAGTTTGACATGCATAAGGATATAAAACATATATCCAGAAATTAAAATTTAAATTTAAAATATAATTATATATATATATATATATATATATATATATATATATACCTGTATATGAATATATATTATATTTGTACAAATCATATATATATATATATATGTTTATATATATATAAAACAATAGTTATTGAATAGATAGAAAAGCATATAGGACTATACAGAGAAATATATAGAGGTGTACTTACATATATAGAACTATCTAGATGTAAATGTGTATCCATACATTTAAAATTTAATTATACATATATATGTATATGTAAGCATGCAATGCATGTATATGTAAGCATGCAATGCATATATATGTACATGTATGCACATACATACACATAGATGCAGAGAGATGACAATAAAAATTAATAGACAGTATTACCTCTAGACTGTACAAAAACAGAGATCTAACAAGTCAAATGTAAAATTTATTAATTGATATGTCAGTTTAAAACTGCCTATGTCAAAGATAGAGAAAAATTAACTATCAAAAAGAAAGAAAAGGAAAAATAGTTTAAAAAAAAACAAAAATCTGTGATAATTAGATCTACAGTAGCTCCCTGGTCCTAAATAAATAAATAAATAAATAAATAAATAAATAAATGAATGAATGAATGAATAAGATGACAGTTGATAAAAATTATGAGCTCAAAGTACTGCAGGAAAATAATTTCTAATTGTCAAGCTTCTCTATATTTAGTTAAAAATGATGTTAAACTTTTAGGTATTAATATGACAGTTATTGAAGACTTTTTTCCAATGTGTAAAAACAAGCTTTTTATTTTTAGCTATTGACATTTGGCCAAATATTCTATTAATGTTTATCTTCAGGGCTTCTGAAAAAATAATAGACAATAAAATAACTTAAAATTAATATTTCATTTCATTTGTTAAACTTAAACAGTTACAACTCAATTAATAGAATATGAATCTATAATTTCCAAAGAAAGGAAGATTATTTTTTAAGTTTAATAATAAAGCTTATTTTATCAATAGAACACAAGATCAGAAAACAGAATAAAAAATATGCAAATTAGAAGCATAGAAAATGAAAAAAAGTAGAAACTTGTTTAAAAACCATCAGATTAAATCCCATTCTTAAAGATATCTCATTATATTTTAAAAATATACCATTTTACACAGAGTGAATCAGGATGCTCAAAATTTCATAGTCTGTAACAAACAATTGTAATAATAAACTGAATTTAAGAATTGTTTAATAAAATGAAATGATAAAGGATTGAGAAAAGCAAGAATTTTTTGAAAATGATGAAGGAGGTGTATAGTTAGAAGAAAGAGAAGAAAAGAGGCATATCCTAAAAGATATCAAGACATTATAAAAATGACTGTAGTGTGAGACTGTAGTTGTTTTGTTTTTGTTTTTGTGACCCAAGTGGCTGACGTAAGCTTTGATTGCTAAGGCATCCACCTCAAAGATGGCTGTCTGAAATAAACCATTGCCAACCGTAGGACTGGATAAACATCCAGGCCTCCTCCTCTTCACCCCACCTTTGTTCTAGATATCTTGCTTAATTTTGATAACTGACCATTTGGCCTGCCTTTTTAAACTCTTCCCATACTTTAAGTTCCCACTCTTGCATTTTAATTTCACCAATAAAGGGTGAGCCCACAAAACCCTAGGTCCCTACCCGCATCCACAATAAAAGCAGAACCCCGGGCTCATGTGTACATTCTCTCTCTCTCTCTATCTGAGACTTCACTGTGTGGCCTCAGGTGTGACATGTAATTTCCAGGACATGTAAGTGATAAAACTTGTTTTCCAAGTTTCCTGATAGTTATTGCTGAGTGTATTTTGCAATCAGAATTAGAATCACAAGGGCCAGTCCAGCCCCATCATGGGTTATTGAACATCTGAGGTGGGCATACAACAGTGCAGTGCTCCTTAAACATGGAAGTAGAACAAGTGCAGATAAATAGATGAGGAGAACAAATGGAGAGGGCTGAAATAACATGATTGGATATATATATATATATATATATATATATATATATATATATATATATATATGCAAAGGTAGCATGTTTAACAATTGTGGAAAGGGTAATCCAAAAAATACCCTTTGAAGGAGACCAACTGGCTATAAATCTAGAAAAACTGACATTGGAATCCCTTATACACATGCATGCAAATAAATTATACATTGATTAAATAACTACTTGCAAAATTTTGAAGAAATTTTGAGGAAAATGTAGTGGACTGATTTTATGTAATTGGGGTGGAAGAGGATTTCTTATAAAGGACAAATACCACATGCATAATATATTGACAAATGTGATAATATTAAAATTATTTTATTTCTGCATCAAATTACTGCCAAACAAAATCTGAAAACATGTCATAACCTGGGATAAGATATAGATATACCTATCTTATCATATATAGTATCATTATAAGTAAAGATTGGTGTCATGAATGTATTTAAAACATCTCACAAAATAAAATAAATATTCCAAATAGAAAACAAAACAGTTAAAGGACAGGAAAGAATAAGTAATGAACAGAAGAGGAATACCAAAATAGTAAATCAACATGTGAACATTTGCTCAGAACTATTAATGATCTTAAACATAAAAGAGAAAAGATAATAATATATTATTCAGATGTCCCCCATTAGCCAAAAATAAAAACAAAAATAAAAGCAACAATCACGTAGCTGTCGAAGACGTGTGAGAGTAGAATTCACACCCGGATGTTAAGAGTATACCCTACTTACGTTCTCACCAGTTATAATATTTTTGATGCAATTGCATGGATGCTGGCAGAAGGCTTGATACTCCTGGCAGAAATAAATTATCCAATTTCTCATGGCATGGATAGCAGTATGAATTTCATGCTTTCCCTCATTCCTCTTACCCCAAAGTCTCAAGGGAGAGAAATGGAGTGGCCCAAGGGCATACTGTGTGTGCACTGGGTTTAAGTCAGATAAATGGACCCTGAAAATAGGGAATCCTGATAGTCTATAATTCAAGAAAATCAGGCTGAATTGTGTCCCAGAGGTAGTTGTTATGTTTATTGTATGGGACAATCAGCAAACTGGCCTTCCACTCTGGAGGGAGACACTCTCTCTGCTGTCTAAGACCGTTCTGAATGAGAGCTCATGCTGCATTCTGTGACATGAGTAATAAAGTACTTTGTGTCTCACTCCTGAGCCTTGTATCTTCTACCACCATCCGTAAAATCATAGCAGTCTGACTTGTTAGCATGTGACAATGGTCGATTCTCAATTCCTTTAGAATTTTCCACACTTCATTGGACTAATTCCTACTAGAAGCAATTATTTAAAAAAACACCTGTTTATATATTATAAGATGTTCATATAGGTATACTTAGCTAACACTAGAGGCAAATACCTTAGTAATATTTATGCCTGGAATCATATAAGCTAGTAATGTCCTCAGAACAACTAAGATCTTTCTCCATCCGGATAATATTCCCCATTTACAACCCAGATCTGCTTGCTAAATAATTAAGTTTAATACCACATTCCATGTTTTCCCAGATCTTTACTATCTTCAATAGATCTTTTCTACCATCTGTTTCATCTCTCATTAATTTAGAATCTGTTAATTTATCTGAGCTTTGAAGAACACATACTTCTTGAGTGTTTCCCCCTATTTATATAAAGGTTTTTGTTTATTTTTTTTATTTAGTGCCTATTTTTAAATAATTCATTATGACATGTTCTGGGAATATATTGGTAGAAAACACCTGCATACATTTAATAGTTCATTCTAGGAAACAGAGTCTTATCAAAGCAAATACATCCATTCAAAGAATACATAGTCCAAACAAATACTCACTGCTTTGTTTGATAGCCATCTCTTCCTTTTATAGAAGTACAAATCTCTGTTGCAATTCTCTATCTTTTTTTATGTTGTTGTTGTTTTTAATCTTTTCCTGTATATACTTATATATAGTAATCTTAATGATTTTGCAATCATTGTCAGATATTATAATTCTATTATCTCAATAGAGTGGCAGTTTTTGTTTTGTTTTGTTTTGTTTTGTTTTGTTGTTTTGTTTTGTTTTTCATGGGTACTGGAGAGCCAAGACTGGGACTTATGATCTTATCTCTTGTGTCTAGTAATTTTTTGTTGTATATTTCATATAATGTGTAAACTTAGAAGATTTTCAAATGATTGATATATTTCTTCAGAAAGCATTCACAACTTTCTCTGATAAGCAGTTAGAGAGGAGGATTACTACTTTAATCCAGTCAGAGTTGAACTAAGTCAAAGCTGATTTGCAGTTAGTTGCCTTTAGAGTAATCTCTGATTTGTCTCTGTTCCGATGGCGTGGTCTTCTAGGGCTTTCAACACAGTGCCTGTTTATGCACTGGGGACACCCAAGCTGGTCCCTAACTTAAGTCATTGTTCAACAGTAAGTAAGAGATGGCAAAACAAACAAACAAAGCCCTTTCCAGGGCTTTTCAGCTTAGAGTTTTAGCTTCCTGATGAACCTCTAATTTAACTTTCAATTTTCTTTAGAGAAAATCAGCCATGTGCTTCAGGGCCCTCAATTTCCTAACTGTAGGCCCTGGGTACTTGCACAAAAAAATTCTCGTTTCTCTATTCTTGGGTTGGAATTCCAACGTCTTGTTCCTACTATGTTTCCCCGAATATAAGACCTAGCCAGACAATCAGTTCTAATGAGTTCTTTTGGAGCAAAAATTAATATAAGACCTAGTATTTATTATATTATATTACATTACATTATATTATATTATATTATATTATATTATATTATATTATATTATATTATATTATATTATATTATATTATATTATATTATAGACTGGATTTTTTAGTAAAATAAGACCAGGTCTCATATTAATTTTTGCTCCAAAAGACGCATTAGAGCTGATTGTCTGTCAAGGTCTCATTTTCGGGGTAACACGGTATAAGAAGATTGTAATCAACAGTTCACCTCTCCACATCTATCTTCTCTGGAATCTTATTTCTAGTTGTTTTGCTTTAGCAGTTCCTTAATGCCATCAAACAGATAATTTCTTGAAAATTGCAGGCTTTTTCTTTGTTATCAGATAGTATTTGTCAGTCAAAAACTACTATTTTACGAAGACCTACATCTTATAAAGCAAGAGTCATTTGGGAACAATCTCATTAAGTAGTTGGGATATAAACTAGGCTTGGAAGAGAGGACATTGTTCAATAGTAATCTAATTATCATTGAGCTGCTGGCTGCCTGCATGTTCACTGATATGCTCATTATTTGTTCTTTAAAATTTAATTCAACTTGGTTCAGAACCCCATCCTATGTATTGAGCAAAACCAAGATCCTCTCCAAAATGTGGATTAGAGTGAGGTATACGACATCGTCACTCTTTTTGCCAGCTACCATTTCCACCAGTTTTTCCCTTTTTCTCTGCCTCTTGTTTCCCCTGTTACCCTTCCATGCCTACTACAGTCTTTCTCCCCAAAGTACCATATATTCAAAGCTCAAACTATTCAGTTCAAAGCTCAATAATGCTGAAAGTTATGGGTGAACAGAGTATAGCGAAAAAGCAGCCCAGCTTATCACATATCTGGAAGAAATAACAGATTAAAGAAATTGTAGCCTCAGAAATGATTTCTAACGAATTCTTCTAAATCATTACTGGGATAACATGTCCAACTAAATAAAAGTGGCCTAAGAATGCATCCTGAAACTCAGTTCCAAAACAGAGTGGTGTTGAAATCCACAAGAAAATATTTAGGCGTTGGCTCCAGTCCAAGCGGCCCACTGTCCCTAGGAATCAAAATTCAAAGAACCTCCCTAATTGGAAGAGCAAACGACATCGCAGGGGTCAAGTAAGTTAAGGTACAGAGGCAGTTAGCATTATAGGGGTATACTTAATATTAGAAAGAAAAACACACTTAAACATCTAACTTAATTTTTAAGTTAAAATATTGCTGATTTAAAAATTATGGTAAGATGACAAAATTCAAACTGATACTGCTGAAAGTGGAACTAGTGATCAGAAAGATCAAAGAGGAACAGCATTGCCCAAAAGAATAATGCTTCTCCACACCTTGTCAAGCTGACAGGGATGTGGGGTACCTTTCCACTCCATGTTGCTACGTCTGCTGTTCCTATCATCTACCAACCTCCACTCACTTCCCCCTTTTCATCCAAGTTTTGGCTGCACTGTGTCTGTCCACTTAGAATCATAACTGGAAAAGGTCCATTCCCATACCAGCCAGTTGGCCAGCACCTCAACCACCCAACACTTGGATCCCATCTTCAACCAGAGCATATCAATTCTTTTTGAAATGACAAATGTGGTTACATGATAACCTCCACTCCCCAATCACAGCACTTGTTACACTGTGGGCTCTGTCACCATTTAGACTGTAAGCTCCATGAGGACAGAGTTTTGTGTCTGAGTTATTTACTGTTGCATTCCTTACTCCTACCACAGTACTTGGCACAAGAAATTTGAAAAAATATTTGTTAAATGCAATTTAGAAAGCGGAGGGAAGCAATATCAAGGAATGTTTCAGAGTTAGACTCTAGAAATAGGTTACTTCTCTTTGAAACCTGATTTCTCTGCTAATTGTGTGTGAGACAATGGCCAAGTCCTTACTCTCAGTGTATCTCAGTTTCCTATTTGTGAAATGGAGATATGGTGACAATTATTATTTTATGTTGATGAAGAGAGATCAAAATATAAAGAATTTGAAATTACACACAAAGTGATACAACTTATAAAGGGTACATTGAAGATCATGTTTATTTAAATAAATAAGTAGATGGAAAAACAGTAATGAATATATGAAATTACCAAGTAAAGGGAATATTTGGGTTTAAGAAGAAAGAATATGCATGTATCCCAATGAAATCCCCTAACTTGACAGATGAGGAAATCATTGTACAGATTTCCAGACAGTGAATTTAAATTGTAAAGAGAATGAGTGGAGATGAAGTACAGATTTTAGAATTATAAGCAAATAGTCAGTGGATGGTTTTTAAGTAACATTTAAGAAAAAGAACTACAGTAAAAGACTTATCTTCCTACCTAAGATAATACTCATGTGTCAATCAGGGAAGGATATTTTAAAACACTGAATGTCTCAGAAAGCATGAAAACTATGTATCCGTTACAATCAAATACCATTGACAAAATATTTGGAGCTATTGCAGATAAATAAAAATAAGATAAAATAAAAGTAAATCTTTTAAAAGGTAAAGGCAAATATAAAAAAATGTATGATTATACATTGAACAGAAACAATGATTTGAGTGTAGCGTATAATCACATATAAAAGTAATAATGAGAATATGATAAAAAGTGTAATAGTTTTTAAGGAAATGTCTGTGAAATGCACTTTTAATATTTTCAATAAGAATATATTAATTTATTGTATCTAAATGAAGAAAAACGTCTGAAATAGACACACAAATGTGTGCTAGCGGGCACACACACACACACACACACACACACACCCACACCCCTATTTCCTCACTTGACATTTTACACTCGCTGCCCAACGTGTTTTACTCCAGCTTCATTCTATATTACTATTCGCCACCACACTTTTCCTTTCTTAGAATGTTTTTATTTTTTTTTCTCTAAAAGAAATTCTGTAGTCAGCTCTTAAGTAAACATTGTTTTCCTCCTGCCACTTAATCTTTAAGGCGATATGCACTGTGTCCTCTGTCTAGACGGCATCAGTCTGAGCTCGCCAGAATATAAGGAATTAAAATGCACAGCTCCTGCATTTGAAGAACTGGCCACCTAATTGAGGAAATAAGGATGATACAAAATGTAACTTGCAATTGAAGGCAGTGAAATGTGAATTACTTTACAGAGCTCACTGAAAGTTTTAGTCTTAGAAGAGGTGGAACATGATGTGATTTTAAAGGACAGAGTATTCTACCAGGTACAGCAAATCAAAGAATACTTTTTAGTTAGGTGGGAAATGAAGACAGCAGTGAGGTGACAGAATGCAACATCAGTTATGTCAGTTAGAAGAATCTAGCCAAGGAGATGTGATTAAGCAGAGACACAGACATTTTAATTCACTATTAAATACACTAATTATTAAGCACTGAGTTGTATCCCGTGCTCCAAAAATAAGATATTCTGCCATGAACCCTTCAGCTGCTCTGGTACAAATTGTAGTGGGTAGAAAAATGGTGCCAAACAATAGTCTTCAATATTTACCTGGCAAGTTATGACCCCTTACTTACCTATTAAATACTAAAGATAGATTTGGAAAATAACCAAATGAAGGATTTATTTTCTTCTTTGGTATAGATAGATAGATAGATAGATAGATAGATAGATAGATAGATAGATAGATAGATAGATAGATAGATAGATAGATTAATTATGAATATCTCTGTATTCACAATTCACAGCTCTGTATGTTGTGTGTGTGTGTGTATATATATATATATATATATTGCAGACACTTCTATTCTTCAAAAATAAATGACTCCAAATAGCACATTCTTTTAAAAATAATGAAAGAACTGCACTGAAAATGACCATTTTTCATCATATTAAACAAAAGATTCTGTCGACTGTCATTTTCACCTTGCTGCAGCATTCTGAAGATTTTCTTTTTTCCTTGCGTTCATTATTTTTCTTTATTTCTTTGCAATACTCATTTCTACTTCCAAAAATGAGATCATATTATTTACAAATCTTTTATAATTTTTAGCAGACACTAAAAGGCCACATAGGAAAATACTGTTTTTCTTTATGGATATTTGGGTTTGATGAAAGAATAACTTGGATTTACATTGCATTGAGTTGAAGATAAGGGATATTTTCCAATTTGACTATGGAGCTGTTGAAAAAATGTCTTTCTCTTTCAAATTTGAGAGTCCTCTAGTAAATAAATGAGTTTGATATATATTGGAAACCATGGGAGATTTTATGTTTATTTCGCACTTCTTTGGCATTGTCAGATTCATAGTAATCAATATTGCCATAGTTTATTTCTGTCCTTCAAACCAGAACTCCCAGCTGGTGTAATAATATGCATAATTTCTCTACAGATTATAACCATTTAAAATTCTGTTTTTGTCCACAGGGCTTCAAAAGACCATTTAACGTTGTGTCCATTTCCAAACAAAATAGCACACATAGCGTGTCCTGAGAATATAGTTGCAAACGGAGTCTCAGACGTCCTCTAGTGGATGTGGGAGCAGCTGGGCCTGCTAACTCGCCTACTGCCAGTGATAAGGCCCTTTCAGTTCTGCTATGAATCCTTTCTCTTCCCAATCAAATCTCGTTCTTCATTTATGATTTTTATCCAGTCACACCTGATAGAGTCACACTGTCCTTTATGTGAAGGTAGAACCCAAAGCTTGACTAGTCATGAGGCAGTTTGTATGTACTTAAACAGGAACGTGTGATTTGCAAATGTAGTGATATGATTTGTTGTGGTGGGTCTTTTGCTCTAGATAGAAAAAAAAATGTGTTAATACACTTTTTTTTCTCTCCTTAGTTTAACCTCTGTGGGTTTTGTTTGTTTGTTTGCTTTTAACCTTTTATATATTTTTTGCCAATGGGTTTGCCAGCCCACACCTCCTCTCATCTTCTTAACACTATATATACTCCCAACGTAACAGCAAAAGGACAGCTGACTCATTCACTAAGCAAAACAATAAAAGTAGAAAAACAAAATAAAAATGTAGCTAATTTTACCATTCTGTGCCACTTTGTTTGCTTTCCTTTTGTGAAAATGCAGGTTATACTCTTTTGCCTTATTCCTTGCTCAGAACCACACACCGCTGCCAAGAGTCATCTTCTCCACCCTCTGCTTTCAGGCGGGGGGATCTTGAAGCACTTTTTTAAAAAGCATTACATGTTAGCTTTATAAAAGCTCTCTAAGGGTTTGCAATTTTCTTCAATATTTATAAATTGAATTACACCATACATACTTTCTTCTACTTTGAGTCATCCATGCCCTACTAAAGATAATAGTGTTTGTTAAAGGTATGTGGTAAATAATGGGAAGAGGGTTTCTCTCTCCGTTCTTTTTTTGTTTGTTTGTTTCGTTTTGTTTGTAAACTGCTGCTCTTATCTCTATCTCTGTAATTATTATGGTGCTATGATTACGAGTTGTTTTGAAAATGGGGTCGGATTTCTAGTTTTAAAATTTCCCTTTTTATTCTTTATCACCTTCTCCACCTAAATTAATACTCTTATGTAACTGCATGTGTTATTCATGAAATTTGCTTATTTTCCTCAAGATTCATATTTTTGTGTCCTATGTACTTATATTCTTTTTAAAACGTCTTTAATATACGTAGTCATGTATACAGAGATAGACAGAATTAATATCAAGAAAGGAATGAGAAGTTCCAGATGCAATTTTAAAATGCTGTTAATAGATGATAGTTTCTTTACAGACAGAGGTGTTTTCCTGCTGTGAGTTAGGGAATGGGGCTCACAAGAAAATGGCAGAATCAATTTAGAATACCTAAGTATGGCATCTGATGAAGGAAAACACAAAAATTACTAGATTGATTGCTAATCGCCTCTGAGAGCATAGTCTAAGTTTCTCTGTATAATTAGTGCAGTCATTTAGGATGGTTGTAACTATTTTACCAGCATTTTTTATGAATCTGAAAGCTGAAACCTGAGGCATTAGATGGCTGTGTTTATCTGGGATTTAAAGATTATCAAGGAGTGTGGCAGATGGTCAAAGGGATGACATTCCAGGGTACAAATAGGAACCTAATGACATATCAGATCGTACCTTAGTGGTTTGGCAGAAACACAAGTGAGACTAAGAGGATATTTACAAACTTATAAAAACAGACAGAATCCAGAATCTGAAAAGCCAGATTAGGGTAATTCTAAAATTCAAAGAAGGGGATGTCAGGAAACATGAGAGAAAGAATAAACATCAGTAGGGAGAGTGAAGAGATCAAGCTGCCGAAGTATTACAAGATACGTTATTTCATTTTGGTTTTAATTTCTTAATACATATCAAACATAATAAGGACAATATAACAGAAGACAAATTCCTACTGAGTGCAGTTCAAATAATTATTTATCACCTATTATGTGAAAGGAGCTTTTCAGGAAAGCAAAAGAACACTATTTCATGCATGGGCTCTGACAATAATTAAATTATAAATGGATTTTTCTGTTGCTGGTAGACCATGCAAAAACAAACAAACAAAAAAAAAAAAAAAAAAAAACAGAAAGAAAGAAAATAATATGAAGCCACACATATTTATCTGTCTGGTGGAAGTATTTCCTACTTTCACTTCAGACACATTAAAAAGAAAGTCCACTAAGAGATCCACATATGAGGATCTCATGTTTCTGCCGTTCTGATAGATTTGGAACTACTATTTTAATAGTCTGCTAGGCTATGGTTGAGATAAAATATATCTTTATGCCTGCATTATCAAATAACAAATCTGTTGAAATGACAGGGAGTGAATGGGTGTCTAATAAGTAAAGAGTTTAGAAGAACACATAGTTTTAATATTTTCCAAGACCTAAGATAATATTGGACTTTAATATAGGATTTGTGTGTGTGTGTGTGTGTGTGTGTGTGTGTGTGTGTGTGTGTGCGTGCTTCAGGGAGTATTTCAAAAGAATGCCTTATTTTAACTTAAACTGTATTGCAGTTTACGAAAGTAGCACAGAGGTTTTAATCTTTCAAGATCTGTCAGAATACTGAACAAAAAAAATAGACATGTACTGCTTGTTCAAGAAAATTTGGTCTGAATTCCAGAACCAGTATACAAGTTGTATTAGACTATCATGATCTGTAGCCTTCTTTCCTGTAGAAATATAGATCAAACCAACAATATATTTTAGTATAAATATTTTTGTGAATGGTCCACACAAAATTATTAGTCAATTATAAAATTCCTACAATTCTTCCAGCTACAAAACTAAATGTTATTGCTATTGCTTTCCAAAAGACTCCAAATTTTAATTCTTTTATAGTCTTCACAATATGTCTACATGAGTCAAATATTATATATCTTATAGCAGTCTCCCTCATTTCTCCTATATGTGCCTGTATCCTTTTCTGCACAAGAAATGGGATATGTAAGAAAATAAGTAATGCATTGTCATCTACTTTGAAAGTATAAACATGTTTAAGGCTATTTCTGCATTACACTGAAGATACAGTTGCTTGGAATAGCAAGATTATATTGATTATATCCATAAAGATATTAATTACTAAGAAAGTTTGCCAAGATTTTCTGAGACCCTTTGGTCACCTAAATCTGTAAGTGACACGTAGAATTATCACATGCTGTTATTTCAAAGATCCTTCATATGATAAATGTTTCCAACTCTTTTACCATCCCAGTCGAGTTGTTGTAAATACAGTCCATTGGGTTAAAGCATCACTTTTAAGGTAGGAAACTCAAAAGTATGCACAGCATTCCAATGAAATCTTCTCAATAAAGAGATGCATAGAAACCCCATACCTTTATCAAATGCTTCTGAGACTGTTTTAACTTAATGCCATCTCTCTCATTTGAAAATTTTCCAAGTTTACAATCTAACATGCATCTGTATGTCCTCTTGTTAGTTAAAGACCTTGTGCTGGTTGTTCAAACTCCCCATGAATCCTAATCCAATATCTTCGCTATATTAAACTGGATTCCAAATCTTCTGTAAGCTTCTGTCTTCATCTGAACTACTGAGAATTAGAATGAAGAACCAAGCTTGTGTAAGCATTAATAGAGATTGCCCTTAATTTTACATTGATAATTAGCACTTATCTGCAGATATGCCATTCCAGCCTGCTATGGGGTTGCTTTATTCAGCTCATATTATTTTTTTTAAGTTCATTTGGTAGTCATACAAGACTTTCTATAATACTTATTTTTTAAAACATGTTTAAAGCTAGTGATTTGTTGTGGCTGTTGTCTAAATTGGAGCTTCAGCTAGACCAATTTTGTTTTCTGTATATATATATATATATATATATATATATATATATATATATATATATATATATATATATTCCTTTTATCCATTTCATTTTAGATCAAAATTTTATTTTTCAAGTTCAGAGAGCCTTCTGCCAAGTACATTTTTTGTAGTTCTGGTGAGGTACACAGTATCCCTTGTCAAGAACTCATTATTCTGCTGTGCTAAGCTTTTCTAGGTGGGCAGCTCTTTGCTTTTTAAATCCTCTTTTCTTTTCAAAAGTCAGACCTTCAGCTGGAGAAAAGAAAGTACATTTTTATGCCTCCATGCCTGAGAGTTTTCTGTTTAAGAACTTAAAGTATACTACAAATAGACTTTTGCTTTTTTCTTGTTTCTGATTGCATGTCCAATAATTATTCTGAAAGAGGACATGCTTCCAAATTAAGAATGTAGAGTGTACACTGGACCAGAGCCATAAAAGGAAGTTCCCGCCAGCACTGCATGTTATCATGTCATTCTACACATCATTATTCATATTTACTGAGATCAGTGGCCAGTGCCTTCCTTCTCCTCTTCAGAGGGCCAGCAGTGAGATTCTCAAACACGTTTGTGCCTGTGAATCCTTAGTTCATAGGTTTTCCTTCGACTATGGAACTGTGCATGTACATCAGTTAATATTAATCACAATGGAACATCTCACAGCTAATGGATGTGCTTCCTCAAAGCTCGGTTTTTCTGTGAAAGTACCTGTGGCTGTTATACAGCATGTATGATGCAGTTTCGCCTCTTTTTCTTTCTCTACTCTGAAACCTACTTCACAATAGACAATTTATACATTTCTTATTCCTCTTCTATCAGATAAGAAAATCATCTTTAATTCCTTACCAAATTATTCATTTATGCTCTAGAACAAACCTTCAACAACATATATATATACACACACACGTGTATGTACATACATACACACACACACACACACACACACACACACACACATCAGGGGTGCCAAAAAACTATGTACACATGACTTGTATTCATCTTGTGTTATCGGTATACACTGAGTATTACAACATTAATACAGTATTTCCTCTCTTAAAATGTGTATACAATTTTTGGCACCCTCTGTATGTATATATGTATGTATTTATGTATGTATATATGTATGTATACAGAGATATATAAAGATATTTAATACATACATAAAATTTATATATACATACAGAATATGTATATAACACAGAGATACATAGATGTAGATATAGGCATAGATATATAATTCATAGATGTATAATTTACATATATACAGAGATAGATACATAGATATATAATATCGCTATGTTAAATTTATATATGCATACAAAATATATAGAACTCGTGTTTTATTGCATGACATTTAAAATTTGAAATATTTATTATCTTTCTATTGCATTAATTTGGCAATGTGCAATCAAGAAAATATATCTGTAGGGCACTGTATCGTGACTATCACAAGCATACTTATATGTAACAGAATTCCAATTTTCAAAATAAATTTATATGAGAGGAAGAATCTCTAAATAGAATTATCTAATGATTCATTAACTTTTTAGTGAGAAGTAATAACCTCATAGGTGTAGTTGCAGGTTGGGTTCTCTGGGAAGTTGACTCTGACTTGGAGTTCAGAGGATATGATGTTTACTGCAGTGTGCCTGTGGACTCAACATCTGTGAACCCCAGAGGGAGGAAGAAGGTTTGGGCAGAGTGAGAAACCGAGTTGCCCTGATATTGTAATGCCTCCACACTGAGCCCAGGAGAAAGCTTGGGAATTAAATCTGCTGTTTAGTATTGTCTGCATTCTGAGAAAATGGCTTGACCTTTATAACCTTGTAGCAATGAGTCATTGATGATGCACTGCTCCTGAAGGGTATGACCTTGAGCCAGCCAGCAATCTACAGCTAGGGCCTGAAGTCTTTCAAGTAGAGATCTGAGCAGCACATCCAAGTGTGTAGCAGGAGGATCTTTAAGCTAGCAGATATAGAATGACAAATAACAATGCTAAGAGAATCATGTACTACATGTACCTGAGGCCATCAATACCAATTGGAAGTGAGTTGGTGGAGAAGAGGCAGTTTGACATTGTACTTGTGAGCAGAGTTCTAGAATATATCACGAATGTATTCTGATCATTCATTAGCTCTGTGGTTTTGGCCAATGTATCCTCTGGGACTCAGCTTATTTATTTTCTAATTATTATTTATAGCAAAAATAATTTCCCCTAAAATGTAACAAATGTAACACCCTCTCCTTTATAAGGTTGGGTGGATTAATCAAAACATATCATGTGAGAATTTGCTATATAACATATAGCATTTAAAAAGCATATAAAAATATAATTAAATGTTTTATTCATCATTAATTTCCCCATGATGTACCCAGTATAACAAGAGTGCTTCAAATCATAGCTACATCTAAAAAAGTTTATCAATTGATCTGGTGTCTCCATAATTATAGTATCTATACCAGTGGCTCTTAAACTTTTTTGTACATGAACATTGCCTGAATGGTTTGCTGAAAAATGTAGATTTCGGTTCCTATTGCTTTTATTCAGAGTCATCAGGTTTGGGGTAGGGACCACTGGCTCACCCAAAAGTTTAGGGTCTACTGGCTTTAAGTTATCTGTATTCTTTTAAGTCATTTGGCTATTATGTCCATGCCCAAAATGTTTATTACTTTCTCCCTCCTTGCCTTCCACCGTTCTCCCCACCTCCCCTTTAGTTTGAACTCTATTAATTTTTCAAATAGGCTTCTCGATGTGAGAACCAATATTAGTTATTCTTTAATAATAGCCCCTTCATTACCCCCTTGTCCGTTACATAAACAAACAAACGAACAAATCCCACATACTCATTTTATCCACTAAAGGAAATGTGACTCTTTCATGGCGACTTTACTAAGTGTATTTTGTTCTGCTTATGTCTGTCATAGATAACACAGCCAGCATTCTGACAAGGCGGAGGAGATTTAGTCGAACTATTCAGGATGTGTATTATCTCCCCATTATGATCTCTGATGGTGGAATCCCCTCTCTCACCAGCAGCAGCACCCTCACCATCAGGGTTTGTGCATGCGACAGAGATGGGCGCGTGCGGACCTGCCATGCGGAAGCCTTCCTGTCCTCGGCTGGTTTGAGTACAGGAGCCTTAATCGCTATCCTTCTGTGTGTTGTCATCCTCCTAGGTAAGTCAGCCTAAATCCTAATGCCATACGATGGCACTTCTGAATGTACTACAATGGCCAGTAATGCATTAGAGAAGAGAGAGAGATGGAGAGAGAGAGAGAGAGGGAGAGAGAGAGAGAGAGAACTTCTAAGTGGTTATATATTTATTTTTCCAGCATGTGCTCTCCCTTCCGCCTATATGCAACCTTATCTTTTACTCTTTTCTTGGTACTGTACATACATTAAAATAAACAAAACTATATGTTTTGGTGAGACAGAGATATTCTTGTAAGAACTGTTTCTTGCTTTGTTTCTGCGGTAGAAGACAAATTACCTGTTCAGAGGGAGTGGAGAGCAAGGTGCAATGTACTATGGCTGAGAAGTAGAATGGAAATTTAGGCGGGTGTGAGATAGTTGGGGGCTTCCTGGGGCATGGTAAAGATGGTGGGCTTTGTTCTACAAGTGTAAAGAGAGGTTTACAGTAACAGAATCCTGTCGTAAAATTTGCATTTTGAAAAAAGATGACTGTGAATGAAGTAGAGAACAGATTTCATGTTGGCAAGAGAGCACATAGGCAAAGTGAGAAGGCAATGCGTCTAGCTCACAGCATAGTTTGGATGAGCATACTGTGAGTGAAGAAACATGGGTAATATCAGGACGTTTTAAGTGAAATCAGAAGTGATCTTGGATACTATGATACAGAACGCTGGATAAAAATATTTATCAAAATTTTAGCTGAAATTTTATCGAAAAATACCTGAGATTCCATTTGAAAACTGTGATGTTAATCATTTCATGTCAGTGAACAAATATCTAATGTTTATGACATAGTGCCATAAACTTGTTCCTTGATATACATTTCCAAGGGCTATATGTAAAATAGCCAAAAAAAGTTCTGTTTTGTTTTGTTTTTTCAATGATCTTAGATAAATTAGTATGTTGGGAGTCAGTACATAATGTATTCAAATGCAAATTTTTGGCAGTTTAAGTTATAAAAACTCAAAACCACTTAGAATTCAAACCACTGGAATGATTAAATAAATAAATAAATAAATAAATAAATAAATAAATAAATAAGAAGTAGAAAAATGTTTACCCAAATTTAAATTCCTTTTTGAATAAAATAAATTAATGGAACTTAATAAATTAATTTTAACTTCCTTAAATAAAAAAATAATAATAATAATAGTCAAGTGGATTTAAAGTCCTGGCCAAGCTGAAAGATAAAATAAGTGAAGAAAAAGAAGTACTACCCCAAAATAAAATATTTATTAAAATAAGGACCTCTCAAAAGTAATAGTTTATTCATGTTTCAACCCAGATTATATAACCAAACTTCAAAATACCATAAATCGCTTATAATTTTGAATGAAGAAGGAAAGGACAAGCTCTGTATCACCTATTTCTTTCACAACACCATGACTCTACCATATACTTTTTCCCCAGATGACCCACTGTAAGGAGTTATAACTTGTTTCACATGTATGGTTTGATAGACTGGTGAGGGGGTATCATTTGAATATATTCATTTGACCACCAGTTTTTGAATAACGATTTAACTCTCAAATCTGTGTGTGTAATTATTATCTTCAGTTGTTCTCTTGAAATAAATTCGGTCTTGGGATTTTTAGGTAACATTTAATTTGGTTTTCAAACATTTTCTGTTATTAAGCTTATTGGGGTGACATGTTAATAAAATTCTGTAGGTTTCAAGTGTATAGTTCTATAATACTTCATCTGTATATCGCATTGTGTGTTCACCATTAAACTAATGTTTTCAAGTAAAATTATGTGTTTGGTATTGTTAATAACCATAAGCCGATTTTATATATATACACACACACACACACACACACACACACACACACACACACACACATATATATTTAAAACTTATTTTCTTACTGAGGCTATTACTATTCACGAAGATTCTCTTACCACAATGCCACATTTACACTTTCACAGATATGATTCTTTTGTTCCTCCACACAAGAACTGTTTATGCAGTCTGTACTGTGTGCCATCTGCTCCAGAAACACCTACTGAACAAGCATGAATATAAAGCAGTTCATTAAGAGCACATCTTATCATCCATGTTTCCACATTTTCTCTGAGTTGATCTGAATTTGCCTTTGACTAGTGGGACCATATGTCCATACTTGTCCTGATGTCCTGGTGTAATTATAAACAACATCCCCTTTCACCTTTAAAAGTATCTCAGATTGTATGATTAATTATATTTTGATCCTTAAGTAGGTATGTAACAAAGCAAGCAATATTCGACACTGGAAAATAACTATCTATGCCTGGAAAAGGGACAGATTGTAAAAGATCAAGATTCAAACTTAACTAGTATTTGTATTTTGAATCAAAATATATCAAGAATATTTCCTTAAGTTTTGGGGAATAAGCAAATATAAGCTATCATACTAATAAACCCAGCATTACCCTCTATGTTTCATTAGGCAAATATGGCTGAAGTATTGGTGAAGAAAGAAAATAATCTCAATACTTTGACAATATGTAGTATTGATCACATTCTCCCTATTATACATATACATAAATTCCCTTGACATTAATCTCCAACCATTTCAACATAAAGGAAAATAACTTGATTTATTGGGAAAAGTAAGAAAATTTACTCAAATAAATATAGAAATAGATGTTTTAATCTAGTACAGCCTCCTCACTAAATCATACAGATGAGCAGAAATATATAGTGGATAATAAATCTAAACCTCTGAATAGAATGAAGTGATTTGCTTGAGGATGAAACTTGGGGCATTGTATTCGAAAGCCCTAGACTGGATTTACACTAAAATACAGTGAAGTATTAAAAGCATATTTTCTACATTCGGTGAAAAATCTCTTTTTTTTTCCAAAGATAAAGTGATATATTAGAAAATGTCTTTGCAGTATAAGCAACATGTATGGGAACTGATTCTGTATCATAGTGCTTTGTGAAGCAGGACCATGTGCAGCATCGGCATTTCATTTTCAGCTCACTATAATTACTCCATTCCAAAAACACAGCTTCCCAGTGCTTCCTCGTGTCTGCCACCATCTCCCCCATTACATTTTCCCATTATTTGTCAGCAACCTTTTATTTCTTGTTTTTCCAGATCATTCTCTGATTCTGTCTAAAAATGTTTTGTCTTTTTTTTCCCCCATCATCCTCATAGGCTCCCACTTGCCTTTTCTCTGCAAAATTAGATCCCTTCAGTGCACTGTGACCATCTCTTTCCACATATCGTAGTAGACGTCTCTCATAATTATCCTTTCCACTTCTGGCTTGGAAATCTTCCTCTTTCTCCTCCATATTTTCAAGTCTTAAGCCCATATATACTATGGTATCTAGTTCAAATACAGACAAAGCTTATCAATATTGCTTAAGGGTACCCATAAAAAGAAGTTAAACCATAAAGAGAAGCAGGAAAACAATAAAAGTAAGAACAGAAGTTACTTTTTAGAGGTAAGGGGTGAAAGGATAGTTTGTAGCTTGCCAGATATGATCTTTATCAAAGGAGAACTAACCAGGTGTTTGTTTGCTTTATAACCATTTGTTAAAGCTCACATATAATCAGGGTTTCCGAGATAAAAATACAGCATACAGACATAAATAAATAGACAAAATACAGTATAGAAACATGAATTTCAGGTTAAAATATATATCTGTAAGTGCATATGTGATAGACACTCCTTTCTATTATACAGAAACTTGAAACATCCTGCCTTTAGTGCATCTCCTAGAAGGATTAAGTATCTGTAGATAGACCCACACACACCGTTCTTTTTCCAGTCAAAATTTCCTATGGCTTTTCCATTATCAGTTTCCCTCAGTGTATATATACACTGAGTAGTTATACTGCAACGTGAATCAAATACCCTGAATACATAAGCCTGGCAAATGAGAATATTCTGGGCTTCTAGAGAAGATCAGTAATTCCCAATGTTTTGTAGATATAATCATTTTTTTTTTTTTTTACATTCTTTGAGATGTCAAAAAACTTTGAAGTGTTAGAGAGTGCACAGATCAAGTGTTACAATGCAAGCCTAAGTGGAGTGTCGATGATGACAGGGGTTGAAAATTGATGATGTCACATCTCCAAAAATGTCCTTGTCTTTCTAACTCTTCATCCTCTTTCAATTTTCCCTCAGCGATTGTAGTCCTTTTTATCACCCTGAGACGCAGCAAAAAAGAGCCCCTGATCATTTCAGAGGAGGATGTGCGGGAGAATGTGGTCACCTATGACGATGAGGGGGGCGGGGAGGAAGATACGGAGGCCTTTGACATCACAGCCTTGAGGAATCCATCTGCTGCTGAGGAACTCAAGTACCGGAGAGACATCAGACCAGAAGTGAAACTCACCCCCAGACACCAGACATTGTCCACCCTGGAAAGCATAGATGTTCAGGAATTTCTTAAACAAAGACTGGCAGAAGCTGACCTAGATCCCAGCGTTCCCCCTTATGACTCTCTCCAGACGTACGCCTATGAGGGTCAGAGATCGGAAGCTGGTTCCATCAGCTCGCTGGACTCAGCTACGACACAATCTGACCAGGATTATCACTACCTTGGAGACTGGGGTCCGGAGTTTAAAAAGTTAGCTGAACTCTATGGAGAAATAGAATCTGAAAGAACAACTTAGGGGGTCGATTCTTGAAACATTCTAGAATTTGCTTCCTGAGCAAGTGCAGATATAACCTCAGCCATGACAAGGAAGAAGCGTGGAAACAGTACTTGGAACTGAGCAAGTCGTACACAGCCACTGTAGAAACAAGTGCCCTTTTCATGATCGAAATTGGGTTATTTAATTGGAAGAAAGTCAAATTAAAAAAAAAAAAAAAAAATGGAAAACTTACGAAGAGAAAGCTATTGTTCCTTGTGTATATTTTCAATTGCTCAATAAAGTCTGTGGTACTGTTTAATTAAGAATACCTGAATTAAGCCAAACAATGTTATTTGTTTCAATATTTTGTGATTTTTTTTTTTTTTTTCCAAAAGCAAAACTAAATAGAAAGGTTAAAAATCATATATGACTCTGATTTCTAGGGGTGATACACTGAAGAATGAAATTTGTGAAGGTAATCAAGACCTGTTTTTCCACTTTTCTGGGTGGACTCTTGAGACCCAACACTTATTGTGATAAATCTCATTAGCTTTGTCTTGTGTTTAAGTGACATGAGGTATAGCCAATAGACCAGGCCACTCTGTCATGGACTTGTACGTGTGAACAATTTTCCTTTGCCCTCCCCACTTCTTTTCTCCATGCAAAATTGATGGAGCTTGGGGTTTGCTGCTTGAACTATAATGTATGCAACTTCTGTGCACTAACTGTGCACTTCTCTGAAGCAAGGAGACCACTGTCTCTGTCCAGCCTGCCCTCTTTGATCTTAACAGGAAAATCCCCTTTATTTTAATGAATAAAATTAATGATATAAGGTGTATGCTCAGATAATCTGATCAGGGAAAGATTTAATCTAAAAAATAGCTGCAAACCTCATCCTGTACAACACATTGGGGAACCCCTTTTTTTTTCCTCCATACGTATTGGTTTAAGTATGTTTAACTCAGCAGATTTGATCATTCCTAGAACTAAAATTAGTTGTCAAAAAGTTTGTGATTGGTTTATACTTCAGTCCAGTTTGCTTACTTGTAACATGGCAGTCATGGAAACTATGTACCTCACAAGATAAGAATGTAGTCTGAAAAGATTATCCTCCAAATTTACACAAACTTCGTAGACTTTTGATTGGCTTACTTTTATTCTATACACAGGTTCAGACTTTCCCCATCTCGCTGACTGATTAGCCCTTATGTGCTTGGGATATACAGGAAAATGTATACAACTAGAGGCAACAAAATAGGAGATTTACACTTACTATTCGTGGACTCATCCCCAAAGTCTCTGAGCTTCAGAGTCCTGTAGAAATGGCAAAGATCCCCTGCCTACCTCACAGGCTTGTGTGAGGGTCAATAAGCATCTGTAAAATGCTTTGCCAACTGTAAAGGCTTGCAGATACCATCTAATTTTCTAATTCCCGTAGCTTATAAATATATATTTACATACATTCTGAATAAAATATATTATCATGGGATAATTTCATAAAACCTTCAACAGTGAAGCAACTGCTAACTACATGAAATATACACAAGTTTAATTATTTTAATATTTTCCTAAATAAGCAAATTTTCTTAGAACTTCTTAGGGTTATTTCCCCAAATTGTTTAAATAATGTTTTGCTATTGTTGCTATTGGTCTTGAAATAAAAATTCAAAGCATTAATGGTCCTATTCTCTAAAAACAACCCTATTTATGTATTAATTGAAATCCACAATTAAGAATTATTTTAGGGGGAGTTTTGCCTTTGCTCTTTAAATTTATCATAAGCTAGTGTCCTCAAAAGTTATATGACTCTTTCTGTCTGATTCTACTTATGTGCAAAATTTTAAATTTTTGCCTGTGTTTGCAACTGCCCTGTGCTATCATATTTCTATTTTGAGGTATGGGAAGTAAGTTTAATTTGAATAATTCTCCATTTGTGTTTCAAGCCTGAGGAATAAAATGTAATTTAATTTTGTACAACATTTTAACTTTCCAGATGCTACTTTATCATTTTATATATCCTAATAGTGTACATTCCAGTATAAAGCTAAATCAAAAGAGACACTCAGGGGCTTTGGGGAGTAACCTCCGGAGGCACATAGTCTGATTATGCTAATTTTGGACTACATTTACCCTAAAAAATGGTTAACTTTTGGAGAAGATGTATGGATCCTGGTGTTTGACTTACCTATGCAAAGAGAACAAAGAAGATCAGGTTTGGAGAGTCTACCAGGCTTTTGGATTTAGATTTTTTGATAAACTATCCACAGCTTTTGTTTTGTCTTATATTCTTTTGTTTGTTTTTAATATTCACCTCGTAACTTTACAGATGACAGTTTGCAAGATGAAAATATTTCTGTACATTTACATAAAAGCTAAGGTCCTCTGCATGGTTTTGAATATGAAAATAAGTCCATGCTTTTGTAGAAAAAGCACCCAGATCCAGGTAATTTTAATTACACATTATGATGATAATGGATTGCTTCTAAGCCCCTGACATTAAATCTAATATGGAGGCAAAAAGGAGCTTCTGCAGTATAGAAATACCTGTTTCTGTGATGATGATGATTTATTTTAGAATTTTGTTAATGAAAGCATCCCAAGCATTATTTTTTATATGAACTCTGAAACTAGGCAATTATATTATTATTATAAGTATGGATTGGGTCTCATATTTTTTATTCTGCTACTTTGAGTCAAAAAATAACCAATAATGATATATAAATGGTTTACAAATGGACTGAAGTCATTTAACACTCAATACCTTGCTTTAAAAACTCCAGTTCATCAGGGTTAGAAGAAAATTCTCAAAAAATTTAATGGGCAAAGAGTTGGCACATCAACTCTGAGCATTCACTGGCTACAAATAATCAGCTATGGAATCATATGTGTCTCAGCACATTTTGTAAGTCATAGTTATATGCACAGATCTAAATAAAATATAACTTTGAAGTCAATTTGCTTCTTTCTAATAAAATATATATTTTGCTTTTTTTTTTTTTTTTTTTTTTTACAGAGACAGCCAGTACAAAGTTGTGGCTGCTAAATTAGAGGAAATATAAATTACCATGATATTTTTATCCATGTTATTCTTATGAGAATTTATAAATTTCAAATATTATTTGTGCAAACACTGAGAAATTAATAGACCTTGCAGAAATTGCTAAAGATCTATCATCAGAAATTCTTTCTATGGCAAATCTGCACACAGATTTGAAGAGGAGATTGAAGAGAAAAGTATCCCTGAAAAAAGGCTCTAAACAAAGTTGTGACTTTTCTATAACATGGTACAAGAAGGAAAATACTCTGAGAGAAATTGCATTTATATAACCACACACACACACACGCACACACACACATACATCTTCTTGAAGGATATTGTTGAGTAAAAGAATATTTATAATAGTGACTTGGGTAATAACATGATCCATATACGTGACACATACAAAATGTTAGTACCCAACATATGGAAGATTCAGCTAGAATTTAATGAACATATTTTTGCCTTTATTTTGTATACAGCCTCAGCCTAACTTTCCGTGCTGTCAATGATTCACAAAGTGATTCCACACAACAGACAAAATGATCCAATAGTAATAAATCGTTTAGAAATGATTTAATGGACACAGTATGGCTTTTAAAATACCGTGTTTCCCCAAAAATAAGACCTAGCCGGACTATCAGCTCTAATGCGTCTTCTGGAGCAAAAATTAATACAAGACCGGGTATATTATATTATAGTATTATATAAGACGCATTAGAGCTGATGGTCCAGCTAGGTCTTATTTTCGGGGAAACACGGTACTAACAAATGCTTTGACTTTGATACTGAGTGTACTACAATGTAGTCAGAAATCTGGGTAGAAGGAGGGAGGTGTATGAAGTCCACCATTCTCAGCAATACAGAAAGATGAAATATCAATCAGTCATTGCTTTGTTCGTAACGACTTGCACCCGTAAGTGTGATTTGTTGTCTCCTTTCTGGTTTAGCTATATGTATATATACAGGGAAAACAAAAAGAAATTCAGATAGACTCATTCATTTCAGCAGTCATCAAAAGTCTCCAGTTACGTGAGCCTGGTAATTGGTATATTGGAACCGGCATAGACCCTATTCCTTTTTGTGGGTAAGTTTTTATCTGCTTATTAATATGTATAGTTCTTGGTCAGCTATTCAAAAAATCAGAACTCTATACCTGATTATTTTGGAAAGGGGGAAGATCCCCATGTTTCCAACTCAAATTGTACTTAGCGTCAAGTTATGGTAATATTCAATAAACTTACTTGGTTTCCAATTTCAAGAATAGAACAAATGTCAGGACAGTTCTTGGGAGATATGACTCAAATTCAAATTATCTCCCCTTAGGATTAAAGGCAAATTAAATATCATTTGAAGAAAACAAAAGCATTTCCACTTTTATACCTCATCTGCAGAAGGTAAATCTTTTTGCAATATAGGATTAGAAGTCTTATAAACCCTACAACCAAAGTAGTTCACAACCATTTGACTAGCACAACCAGCACAGAACCCATTCACTTTTTCAAATATTCCAAAAACATCATTTTAAAATAAAAATATGAATAGCAATATTTTTTAACATAGCAAAAGACTTATCCCAGTAAATATATTCTTTGACTTATACCAATAAAATACGTATAAGAGATGAGAAAAAAATACAACACATCCTTCTTTGAAGCGATGATGCAAAAAAAAAAAAAATGCTCTTTAGCTAGTGAGGATTATTTCATTTATCCACTTTGCTGAGTCTATGGAAGTGAAGGATTTTTTTGCCCTTCAGTACTACAGAGACATCAAACCTATTCTAGTAATGATGCATTTGTAAAGTCTTTTGTGAAAGCAAACGGAGAAAATAGGCATTCAAGGAATGCCTTGAAATTATATCCTGTGGGGAAGTTTATATATATATATATATATATATATATATATATATATATATATATATATATATATATATATATATGATACAAGTACAGAGAGAAGTAGAAGCAAAGGGAGCAGTTTAAACAAATGTTCAAAGGTGGATTATTTTATATGGACTGAGGATTCATGCATGGAAGTAACGTAAGATGTTAAGAGCAGCTGACTTTAGATTTAAGATGATTGAATGGAACTTAGTCTTTAACTAATATCATTGAGTTTATTTCCCCAAAAAGTAGAAAAGTCACCGTGGCCAGACTTCTCTTTCAGGAATCTGAATATTTCATTAATATCTATAATTTGTTAAAGAAAGATTCTAGAGTTATGTATACCTGCAGAAGAAATATTAGACTATTTTAATTATTTCCAAATGATAATTATTTTAGGAGTTTATCTTGAGGAAGTAAAAATATGTCGTAGATAATGTACACTTCAGGTATGATTGTTGGAGTCACTTAAATGTATCAATTTATTCATCCTTATAAAAACAAACTAAATTGAGGCCAAGAGAGATAACTTTAAGAATAATATTATTCATGTAAATTTATTCTTAGCTGTATAAATGTGTCTATCTTCTATAATCATTGTTTTAAGTATAAAAATATTTTTGAAGTGAAAAGAAATAGTATCCAAATACCAAAGACTCAGTTGATGCCTTAACTAAAACTACATCACTTATTTTTTAAAAACCTGTTTTTTAATACTTAACACAAATGATAGCACATACTTCAATGCTTCATTATATAAACATTTACATTTTAATTTATTTTCAAAAAGTGGCTATCATACACCATGACAATTCAATGATTTCTTAATGTCACAGGCAGACTTTGCCTGAAATCCCTACTTTTATATATTCTGTTTCTCATTTTTTCTTCTTTCATATTTACTTGCCTTTTTTACAACCCTTGACAAG
The DNA here is from genome assembly GCF_057876585.1 of Rhinolophus sinicus. Taxonomy (NCBI): domain Eukaryota; kingdom Metazoa; phylum Chordata; class Mammalia; order Chiroptera; family Rhinolophidae; genus Rhinolophus; species Rhinolophus sinicus. Next base: position 12,930,477 of record NC_142503.1, on the reverse strand, counting down.
CTATGTTTGAGCAATTTCTATACTTAATGTATTTTTCAGAACAAATTCAAGAAAATGTTTTTCAGAAATAGAAAGTAGTTATCATGTTGTTTTCAGGGTTTTGATTTCCAGCGCATTTTCTCCCCCTCTGTCACTAATCATGCTCTTCCTCACAAAAAGTAATAAAAGAAAATTGCATTCCGAAAACTACTCTGTGAAAGTCACTTTCCTGTGAGCTTGAGATTTCACTCTATGATGTGGTTTGGTTTTGCAGCTCTCACAACACGGTGAATTTCCAATCTCCTGGAATTCAGCTTGTCTTCCTTCTTCCAAAGACAGCTGGGGGAAAAGTAATTTTTGTTCATGTTAAATTTATTTCAAAAGACTTTGATGATCCATTTCATAAGACATTGAAATTATAAGTGAAATTAAAATAGTGCTTTCCACTTTACAAAACATTTTAAATATCATGTTTTTTTAAAGTTTAAAGGATAATTATAATTTTCAAAAAATAAGTATTACTTTATTAATACGTTTCCTTCACAGAAAAGACAACTTTGAAAACTGTTTTTCAAGGAGGACTATCATTAAAAAAATCTGCCAAATTCCATCACCTATGTTTTGTCTTTTCAGTTGCACATAAATTTCATATTGATCACATAATGATAATAAATGGCAATTAGCTTATAAATAAAATACCACCTTAAAGATTACTTTTAATCATATGTTTTAGAATGCATAAATTTCATTTAATCTGTATTTCACTAAATTCTCCTCACAATATGATTTCCAAGGACTGGAAAGATCGCTATTTCTTCCCCTGCTTCCTACCAGTTTTTGTAATTTTCTTTCACTTGCCTCCTCTTAAGTTGGCTGTCCCACCCACTCTTAGCTGTCTCAGTTTCAGTTTGATACAGGGAGTAAGACATGAAAGTGAAATGTTTTGTTGGGACAAATAATCTTGATGACACCAGGTCATAACTCAGTTTTCTTGATTCCTAATCAAAGTTTTGAATTAAAATGTGAAATTAGAAAATATTGACAGAAAATATTTATGCTCAGATTAATAGGTTAAAAACAAACAAATAAACAAACAAAAAACAAACAAAAAAAAAAAACCTTGGGTTTAGGAGTCTAGGATTTAGAACATATCAGGAATCTGTGACTTGAACTACTTGTGTAAGTTTAAATCAATTAAAACATTTATAAATTTCCCTTTAACCTACAGTAGAAATAACAATATATTTACCTCACAGAGTTGTTATGAATACTAGGTGTGATTTTGTGTGTGAAATACAGAAGTTAGTAAAGTACTTAGCAAACTGATTATTATTATTATGGTCTCTTTTTTCTTTGCTTCTTCAAGCACCCCAACCTCTGGCCTCAGAAAAATGTGAGGTATGAAGTGTTTGCAAAGTTTCAACATAGACTAAGTGTTATATATTACAGGTATGAAGTGTTTCCCAAGTTTCAACATAGACTAGGACAGATGTGTACTCTCTATTCAGGCAGACCAAAAAAAAAATAAGCATTCTAGTATTAGCTCATTCGATCCTTCTCACCATGCAGAGGGTGAAAGAAATTATAATTTATATTCTACTGTGTGTATTGGTGTATTGGATTTTCTTTAATACCTTTAGTACATAAAAATCTAAATAGAAGATTAGACTAACAAATTAGTACTGTGTTATGAATTATACTGCCTCTCTGTTTCAGAATCTTTTTTTCACAAAAAATAGTTTCTCTTGTTGATATAATTATTTAAAACATATGAAAATTAATCCTTGTGATTGTTTTGAGGAAACACAATTGAAGTGGGGAAGGCAAGATTACTTGGAGGCTTAAAATCTCTTAAAAATCAAGAGAAACAAAACTCATTAGCATAGTGATAAGGTATGTTTTGCATGAGAAAGGAAGTACAGCTCTGTGATGTCTGAGAGCTCTTGAAGGAATTGCAAGGACTCTATCATGTATAATAACACCATGCTATTACACAACAACTAATAAACACCCAAATATAATAAACATTCAAATATTATTCAGTGTTTGTGAATTCTTAAATAGAATAGATATGATGCAGAATCTAGAAGAAAATGTGGCATCTACTTCAAATTAAATTTCCCCTCCATTCTACCCACAAACTGGAGATCCCAAGTTATTAATTTTTATTTATACATTATTAAACATGATAGAGTTATATATCTAATATAAAATAGAATCTATTCTCCAGTTTCAATAAAAGAAGAATGCTGCTATTTCAGGAGGTATTGAACAATATAAAAATGATTTATTTAAAGAGTAATTTTTCACCTGCCAGACAAAAAAACTTCATACTCCAGAAATAGGAAAAGAAATATTTGTTTTGAGAAAATGTAGCTTCCCTTTGAAGAAGTTAATATTAGTGCATTTTATTAACACAGAGTATTAGGTAGATGCAAAAGTAATTGCGGTTTTTGCATTTTTTTTTAACCTTTTTAAACTGCAATTACTTTTGCACCAGCCTAATAATTTAAAAAATATCAAGGCAGGTCTTATTAGAAACAGGAACACATTTTGAGGAAATTCCTGCTTTCTACTACATCCCAATCATACCCAGACCCTCTCTGTTAAATGGCAACGTAAACTTTTTGTTCATTGAAAAGGTAAAAGTCACTAAGTAAAACAACAGAATTCCACACCTTTCCTTTTATCTTTCCTAAATCTGATTATGTTTCAAAAAATTTGACATCGAGGCCTCTTCCGAAGTCCTTGTGAAATCTTCTTCAGTATCTACTTACTTGGCAGTTAGAGAATAGTTTTCTCAAATTTTCATTTAGCCTTTACTTAAAAAGATCATTGAAGAAGTCCCTGCCTCACACCCCCAAAAAAAGAGACATAGAAAAAAAAAAAAAAAAGAAAAAAAGAATCAATGTGTTGGTGAAATTGTACCATTTTCTGAGAGTCTTACGCCCAGGCACATTTAAACACTGCTTTTTGCCAGTTGTTTCCAAAGAGGAACAGCCAACAGCAGAGCCAGGTTACACTTAAGTTTTTGAAGAAAAGATTAAATAAGAAGGGCACTGAATTTTTCATTCACAAATAAAGGTTATGATAATATTGTTTACTATAGAGCAGAATCTGACTAGGGAATGTGAAATAAACAAGGAAGTGTTTATTATAATGTGCTAGTAATGATGTCAAGAGGTTAGAATATTTGGAGCTGGAGATTTTTTTTCAGATGTCAATGCACAGACTAAAATTTTTAGACAGCATTATGGAGCATAAAGAAAGGTTCACGCTGTCAGTCACACTTTTGCATTAGAACACTTGTCTACCACTATGCACAGGGGCTGACAAAAGTCAGGGTGGGAAGTCAGATTTTAAAAAGGGGCGCAAAGAAACAAAACAAAAATCTTTGAGGAATGAAAGGGACATACCACCCAAATTATTATAACAAAAGACTGTAGCAAATCAGGACTGACAGCTAATGGCCGTCACTTTCTGCATGACATTTAGATGGGAAATTCTTGCTAATAAGAAACAGTCCTCAGCATGGGTCTCTTTAGGAAAGCCTGCAGTGAGTTAATTTTCAGATAGAAATTAGAAGGAAAAATAAAGCTGCCCCGATATAATTTAGAGGAAGAAATTTCAGGATCAAAATCAAATGATTAAAATAGGAATAAGTAATAATTCTGAATAGTTGCAGTTTACAGCTTGTCTTAGGTCCACGTCAAAACTCGCAATTAATAAGATCTTACAACAAGTACAGTAATAATAACAAAGTTTACCAACTCCTTAAGACTACTGGGATGCATCCCATGGGAAATTGCTGTGAAACATATTTTTTCTGCGTTCCACAGAACATTAAGCTTTTCCAGGAAAAAAAACCAAACAGTTGAAACATGTCAACCCTGAGCCATAAATACCCTGAGATATTTAAAAATATTTTGAATTAGAAAAACAGCAGTAGAGAAACCTTATTGCAATTAATAATATATGAATAATAATTGAAATCCAGGTGTCCCTGGGTTGTGAGTAGAATGAAGGGAAAATAGAATTTGGTGGAGATGCCAGATTTTCTTTTATATTCTGCATCACATCCATTTTATTTAAGATTTTCAAATAGTAGATGATATTTGAGCTTATTATATTTGGGGGATTATTAATTATTTGCATAATAACACGGTGCTCTGATACTTGATAGAGTCCCTGTAATTGCCCAAAGAGCTCTCAGATGAGTTGGGCTCCCAGAGGTTCCCAGATGCAGAGATTGTCACATTATGAAATAGCCCAATACACCAAAGCCTGAGTGCTATGGGACCTATTGTCAATGTAATCATTGATTTCCTAACCATTATAGAATATGAAAGAGATTATCTTCAAGACAAAAAAACGTTGTCATTGATAAGAGTCAGATTTAATAGTCCATGTCTTAATTTTTAGTTACGAAATACGTATATGTAGATGTTATAAATAATTATTTATACATGTATGGATAAAGAAAAACTAAAAATATTTAAAGCTCTCTGTGAGTATATGCCCACCCATATTATCTTCTGCTCTCCCAGAGGTAACCACTAACCTGATTTTTGTTTATCCTTATTATTTCAGCAATATGTATTTTTGTACCAAATTACCTTCCTTGTTTCAATCGAATAATACTTTCTTCTGTGATTTTCTCTAGCGAATATGTTTTTTGAAGGCTGACGTTTTTTCATTGGCCAAAATGACTATCAGTAATCTTAATGGGGTGAGGGTTTCTGGAGTATAAACCAGGCTAAAGAATTATCCCTACCTGAAGCTATTGCCCCTGGCGTTCTAGTATTCATGATTTGCTGCTCACAGAGTTCTCAAGATTTTCCAGAAAGGTGGATCGTGTCAACCAATGGAAATTCTGCATAAAAAAACATTCACGGCAGCTTGGAATGGTGCAATCACCAATAAAGAGGATCTATCTAGAACATCAGCAGTGTCTACAAGTGTGAGTTCTTCTTCAGTCTGTTAATTGACAGTTTCTTAGTCTTAACAAAACTGCATTTCTAAAAGAGATCCAAGTTGTATACAATATTTTTTCTAAAAGTGGATGGAATCAAGTTGCTAATATTTTGACTTGGTTTTCTATATCTATATTCAAGAACGAAATTTGCGGACTGCTTTAATTTCTCATATTGCCTTTTCTAATGATGGCGGCAAAGTTATTCTAGCATCAGAACAAATATCAGGGACCTTTCCTATATTTGTATTATCTGGAATATTTTATATAAATCTGGAGAAAGAAATCTGTTCTTTGAAAACCTGATGGAATTCCTCAGTAAAATTATCTGAGCCTACATTGGGGGAGGGAAGAATGGGAGAGTGAGATTTTTAATTCTTGACACAATTGTTTAATACTTTTAGGAATATTCAGATTTTCTAATTCTTCTTGATTCATCATTTGTAAAATGACACTCTTATAGAAATTATCTATAAAATGTTTTTAAAATTTTAGCACTAGTCATGTTATCTTACTATCTTTTTCATATCTATTGCATCAGCATTTATCTCCTTTTATCCTAAAAGATTTTCTGCCTTTCCTTTTTTATGTTTTATCAAACTTGAAATAATTTTACCAATTTTATCACTTTTTAGTGAATAATATTCAAGTTTCATTTCTTTCTATAGAATATTTTTTAAATTGACTAATTTCTGCTCTTAGCTTCATGACCTTTAAAATTCCTTTTCTTTATTTGGCTTTATTAATCTATCTGTATTAAATCTTTTAAGTTTGAAACTTAACTCATTGAGATTAAGATTTTTTATTTTCTAACATTAGCCTTCCAAGGTATAAATCTCCACCCCGCTCTTATAGCTGTTTTTATCTGTACTTATTAGGGCAATACTATCTGCTAAAACAAAAGAGTCCAAATGTCAGTTATTTAGAAGTTTATTTCTTACTCTGTTTAAGTCTAAGTAAGTGATATGGATTTGTAGTTGAGTGTCTCCCAAGCAGCGCTCCATAAATCCAGTCATCTTCTATTTTATATGTCTGATATCCTCTAAGTCTTGGAGTCAAACGCTGGATCTTCTGCATCCAGTTGCCTTCATGGAAAAGGCAGACTCATCCACTCACATTCTGTTTGGTGAGAGCTGGTATCATGGCTCACCTAGATGCAATAAAAGGTCTGAAACATTACTGGATATGCAGCTGGTTAGAGTTCAGCACCCATCGTATTCTTTAGGGACTGGTCACATATGCATCCTCTGCCTACATATGTCAAAATTCCAGATTCTCAGAGGTAAAGGAGATATCCAAACTAAACCATATGTTTTGCACAGTTTAGGTGCCATAAATCATTCTTAGGTTTTGGTTAGGTAGCAATAGAAGTCTCCCAAAATCTAAGTTCTCAGATGCCAGTCAAGGGCCAAATTACAAACAGACCTTTGTAAGGAAAGCAGTTTTAAGTTTGTTAATTCTTATCTGCAAATATGTCTGGTTTTTTGGTGGGAAAGTGTCCAATTTTTCACCCTTAAATATGTTAGATTTAGGTTTTTATTATAAATGTTCTTTATCAAGTTGAGGAAGCTCCCACCCTTTCTTAGTTTTCCAACGGTTTGTATCATAAATGACTATACTTGTCAGGGTTCTGTAGAGAAACAGAACCAGTAGGGTGAGTGTGTGTGTGTGTGTGTGTGTGTGTGTGTACCCTCAAGCACTGTGTAATGATGTTTTAGTCAGTGATGAACTACATATATGACAGTGGTCCCACAAGATTATAATGTAGCTGAAAAAATTCCTATCACCTAGTGATGTCATAACCATCATACATCATAGCACAAAGCATTACTGACATGTTTGTGGTGATGCCAGTGTAGACAAATCTACTCTGCTTATACAGTTATATAAAACAGTTATACAGTTATAGCACATACAGATATGTACAGTACATAATACTTGATAATGATAATAACCAACTATATCACTGATTTAATTATTTACTATACTATACTGTTATCATTATTTTAGAGTGTGCACTTCCTATTTATAAAATGATGTTTTCCGTGAAACAGTATGCTGTGTTACACTGGCAGCAGCTTCACACATCTCTTGTTTACCACATGTCTCTATTGCATCATTTTGTGCTTGATTTAATCTCGTGTTGTTTTATACAGTAAATGCTATACAAGCTTGTAGCCTGGGAGCAATAGGCTATACCATACAGCCTAGTTAAGTAGTCGGCTATACCATCCATGTCTGTGTAAGTGCATTGTGATGTTGCACAGTGATGGAATTGCCTAACAATGCATTTCTCAGAATGTATCCCCATCCTTAAGAGGTGCATGACTATAGAAGGAGATTTATCATACGGCATTGATTTAAGCAATTCTGGAGGCTAGCTAGTCCAAAATTTGCCATGTATGTGGCAGGTGAAAACTCAGGCGAGCCAGTGGTGCAGAGAAAATCCAAAGACATTCTTCTGGAGATTTCCGTCTTGCTCTAGGTGGCTGCTCTTTTTGTTCTACTTGGGCCTTCAGCTGATTGGATGAGGCGACCCACATTATTGGGAGGACATCTGATTACTCAGAGTTCACCTATTATAATGTTAGGTTCATCCATAAACACTCTCCATGTTGATGCATAAAATTAGCCATTGAATGAATGTCAGATTTTGTCAAGTGCTTTTTCTGTACCGGTTGATATAAGTAGATGTTTTTGTTTTGTTTTGTTTTTAGCCTGTTGATATGAAGGATTCCATTGAATGATTTCTAAATGTTGAAACAATCTTGGAAACTAGAAATGAATCCCACTGGTATATATATATATATAAAATAAGGACTGTCTAATCTTTGTCCAATGTTCCTGGAATACAGCTTCTAAACCTTTGGAATTTCCTGAGTGATAGGAATGTCTTTATTATTCATGGTGGGCCCAAAGGATCATTCCTTAGTTTATGCTAATAACATAAGTTCAGATGGGTCCCCAAATTGTTTCAGGATGAATAAAGCTGGAAGCAGACTGGCCATGAAAGAACAACCATGTGATTTTATTACCATAGACAGAAAACACAGGGCCACAGGGAGAGAGGAGGAAGAAGGGAAGGAGGAGGAGCTGGGAGACGAAGGAGGGAGGAGATGAGATCATCCTTAAGAAAAAGTGCAGTCACCACAATGACCAGAACTAGATTTTAGTGGCCTAGAGCAGATCGAGGATGCCATCTTGTCCCTCAAGGTGAACTTTAGCTAATTATAATGGATTATAATATTATTAGCATTGTGGTAAGGGAAAATCTCCACCCCTGGGTCATCATGACAGTTCCAACAAGGGCCAAATAAAGACAAAAAGCTCTCCTTCCAGTGGGAAGAAATGGTCAGTGGGGACCTGCCTAGGAATGCCTATAACACCCCTAAATTTTGAATATTTTGCACCATCATTTTAGAAGTAATAAATTCCTAAGCTTCTTTGTTCTTCAGGGAAGTTGCTCTTCTCCAGGCCTGCCCACTCTCCCTTCTTGAGTGTATACAGTTCCTCTCTAAAAAAAAATCCATCCTGTTTGCTTGGCTTATTGGGTGCATTCTTGAATTCTTTCCTTTGACGATACCAAGAACCCTTTTGCAGACAACAATCTAAGGGATGGATCTTTGAGCCAGGTGTTATTAGCCCAAACTCAGGGGAGTGTGTGGGGCTGGAGACTGAGTACCTTTGCTTAGACAATGATTCAATTGATGTTACCTATGTAATGAGACCCAATAAAAAATCTGGACACAAAACTCCGTTTAGGTTTCTGGTTGGTAAACAGGTCAATGGGTCAGGAGGATGATATGTTCTGATTCAACAGGGAGAGGACATTATAGCTCCACATTTTGAGAATTCCTTACATTTATCCCTATAGTTCTCTTCATTTGGCTGAATCCTTGATATTAAATGGTAATTGAAAGCATAGCATGGTGTCTATTTTTTTCCTGAGTTCTATGAGTTATTCTGCTACATTATAAATATGATGGAGTTATGGGAATCCTAGCATTTGTAGTCATTTGATCAAAACTGCAGATGGTATGGGGACTCCTGAACTTGTGAGCAGTCTAATTGGGGATTGTGCCTTTACCTGTGGAATCTGTGCTAATGCTGGCTAGTAAGTGCCAGAATTATATTACAGCATAGCATATGTGTTGGATTCAATTTGCTCATTTTTTGTTGAAGATTTGTGCACCTATGTTCATGACAGATATTAGTCTATAGTTTTCCTTTCTTCCAATATCTTGTTTTGGTATGAAAACAATACAAGTCTCATAGAATGAGCCCTGAAGTGTTCCCTCTAATTTTATTTTCTGAAGCAGACTGTCAAGAAGTGTTGATATTGATTCCCCCAAGTTTTCAGTACAATTCACCATTAAAACCATGTGGCTCTGGTTCTTTCTTTTTGGAAGGTTCATAAATATTGAATAAATTTCTTAATTAGATATGCCTATTGAAATGATCTATTTCTAATTTTGTCAGTTTTAGTAGTTTATATCTTTTAAGAAATCACTTCATGTAATGTATTAAAAGTTGTTTACTTCATTTCTGTATTATCCTTATAATATCCATGGGGTCTCTCAGCTTATATGATATTTTTCTTGCATGGTGTCTACTTTTCCCATTAGTAACTATAACATATTAATCAGCATTCTTTTATATTTTAAAACTTTGTCATATCTAAGTCTGATTCTGACCCTTTCTTGGTTCTTTCAGATTGTGTTTTTTTCTTGTCTTTCAACATATCTAGTAACTTTTGGTTGAAAGCCAGATGTGATTAATTGGTCAATAGGAACTCAGGTAAGTAGGCTTTTAGTGGGAGGTTGTATATTTATTTAGCTAAGAGTTGGACACTGTTTAATGTTGTGCTACTTGTGCATATCAGAAAATTCAAAATCCTCCAGTGTCCTCTGTTTTGTCTTTCCTGTTGTCTTGAACTTCTTCAATAGACTCTGTGTCTCGCAGCTCTTTTAGCTGTATTCACTATTATACTATAGCCCTGTTGATATGGAAGGGAAGTGTCCTGTAATCTCCTGATTAAATCTGTGCATTTTAATCATCCTGTGTTTGTCTTAGGTTATGATTTTCCCACAAATGCTTTTTAGCTCCCTCCCTTAGCCTTAGCCTAGACGTAAATGGAGTTAAGTAAATGTTCTTCCTTTGATGGAATATTACTCTGATAAAGACTTTCGCCATTTTACTCTTCTTATGAAGAATGCTTTGTGTTGATTTCTTAATGGCTGATTTATCTGTCATCTTGCCAGAGCCAGGGGGAAATTTTTCTTGGCTCTTCAATGTAAGAGCCCGATGTAAAAACTCACAAAACTGTGGACTCACCCCTGCCCCCGCAAGACTAAGGTCCCATGATTTTCTCATGCTCATACTTGTCCACAAGCAGCCTCTAGCAATGCCAAAATTACCATTCAAGTATCCCTACCAGCTCTTACTCCAATGGCTTCTAGTGCAGGATACAAAATCTTGGCAGTTATTCTCTCTTTATGCATGTCTCGCTAGATTTTTGTGTAGCAGCTTGTCCTGAGGTCTCGTTGCCCTGATAGTGCAAGAAAACTCATTGATTTTTTGCTCATTCATCTTGTTTCTTCTTGTAAGGAGAGGAGTGATGACTTCCAATATTTTTGCATGTTGGATCTGAAACAAAGAGTGAGGGGCCATAATTAATACACTTGTTCTTCTGTCATATAATTAATAAGCCCTTTCATATATTTAAATATATTGATTTGCATCTATTTCATTAGTATGTTTTAGTTCCTGAATCCTTAGTCTTCCGGTGTTGGAGGTGATCTTGCTGATGTCTGAAGAGCAGAAATAAACTGTTGCCACAAATATTGCCCCAATTGCAGATTTGTGAGCAAAATAAATGTGTTGTTATTGTAAATCACTCAGTTTAAAGTGATTCATTATACACTCATAAAAAACTAGAATGTGTAGATTAAGGGAAGATATCTCTTATCCAGTACTTATCTGAAGTTACTATGAACCAGGAACTATCTCAAACTGAATAATCTGTTTGCTATTTTAGGTCTTTCTAACCTTGTTTTATGGCCAGCTTGTGTTTATCATTCTTAGAGGAAGGTTGTTGTTGAGCTTTCTTAGTCCATTTAATCTAGACCAAAACTGTGATGTGCTACTTTCATTTCTATCCCCTTTTACAGTAATCTTTTTTTTCTCTCTTCTCACTTCACTGATGATTCATTTTTCTTGGATTTATGAGGAGGTTTCTAATCTAAATTCCCAACTTGCATGAGCCCTTAAGCTTTCTCTCTTATCTCTTTGTAGTCCTTTAAAACTTAATTTTTAGGTCCACAGTGAGTGACAGAAACTCATTGGAACACTGACGATTAGAGGGCTTATTTTCCTTTCTGAATTCTTGCTTTTTCATTGTTTGAAGTCTGTGAAGATGTTCTTTATATAATTGTTGGCTCAGCAGTGCTTTTTCAAAGTATGTCTTTGTATTTTATCAAGTTTTGTAATGTTTTGCACAAGAGGCTGTTTTTGTTTTTTTTTAAGATATTATATTCCCTTATTGCCAGAAAGAGAATTGGTTTGCATTTCTACACTCTTATTTTAAGACACTCATTTAAGAACAATTCTCTACAGGCTTGACCAATCATGCCAGCTATATCTCAAAAGAAAACCAACTGTTATCACTGTATCAAACCTCAAGTTCAAAGAAAATAAATGAAAAGGAAATGGTGAGCCATGCTCAATAATTCTGAGCTTGAGATTGCAATCACTTGCTTTCTTTTCTTTCCTTTTTTTTTTTCTTCCTTTTCTGAAACATTCAGATGGATGTGGCAAATAGCCACATCCTTTACTGAGCCTCTTTGGGGGTCATAAAGCAATTTGCATTCACAGTACTAGATTACTATCACTTCACAGGAGAAAGTCTTATCACAGCTCATTATTCCTTGGAAGGAGTCTCCTTACTTAGAAATCCATGTAGACATTTGCTTTCACAAAAGAAGTGTGAAGGTTCACCTTTTAGCCCCCTCTTATTCACTCAGTGTCTTCATGTGCTGAATATGTTTGTACACACACAAACGCACAAAATTAGTACTCCCTACAATTTTCAATTACAAATTCCTGCATAATTGTACTATAAATAAACACATTACTATATCCATCCATTAAAATAACCCATACATTTACCTGGTTAAGCATTTTTTTAACTTATTTTTTTAAATTTGTTAGGGTGACAATTGTTAGTAAAATTACATAGATTTCAGGTGTACAATTCTGTATTACATCATCTATAAATCCCATTGTGTGCTCACCACCCAGAGTCAGTTCTCCTTCCATCACCATATATTTGATCCCCGTTACCCTCATCTCCCACCCCCCACCCCCCTTACCCTCTGGTAACCACTAAACTATTGTCTGTGTCTATGAGTTTCTGTTTCTCATTTATTTGTCTTGTTCTTTTGTTGCTTTTGGTTTATATACCACATATCAGTGAAATCACATGGTTCTCTGCTTATTCTGTCTGACTTATTTCGCTCAGCATTACACTCTCAAGATCCATCCATGTTGTCACAAATGTTCCTATATCATCTTTTCTTACTGCCGAATAGTATTCCATTGTGTATATATACCACAACTTCTTTATCCATTCATCTATCGAAGGACATTTTGGTTGTTTCCATGTCTTGGCCACTGTAAACAAAGCTGCAATGAACATTGGAGCACACGTGTCTTTATGTATAAATGTTTTCAGATTTTTTGGGTAGATACCCAGGAGAGGGATTGCTGGGTCATATGGCAATTCTATTCGTAATTTTTTGAGGAACCTCCACACTGCCTTCCATAATGGCTGCACCAGTCTGCATTCCCACCGACAGTGTATGAGGGTTCCTTTTTCTCCACAGCCTCTCCAACACTTGTTACTATTTGTCTTGTTGATGATAGCCATTCTGACTGGGGTGAGGTGATATCTCATTGTGGTTTTGATTTGCATTTCTCTGATGATTAGTGATGTTGAGCATTTTTTCATATGTCTATTTGCCATTTGTATGGAAAAGAAACCATCGACAAAATAAAGAGACCACCAACTGAATGGGAGAAGATTTTTGCAAACAGTGCCTCCGATAAGAGGCTAATATCCAGAATATACAAGGAACTCATGCAACTCAACAACAAAAAAACAAACAACCCAATTGAAAAATGGGCAGAGGACTTGAAGACACATTTCTCCAAAGAGGACATACAAATGGTTATGCATTTTTAAATTCTAAGTATTTAGTACTTTAGGTCACATTTTACTATTATATTCCTAAATTTATTGTATTATGGTCTGGGAATATGACTTTACTTTATAAATATTCTAAGAATTATAGCCAATTGACCTGATAAATATTCTTTTAAATATCAATGGATATGCAAGAAAATCTATTCTGAGTTCAAAAGATGTGATGTTTATATATTGAAAATTGGCTAATTATGTAATATAAAGAGTAATTTTTTTTTCTTTTTATTAGCAACCTATATATGGTGGTCTGTTCAAGTCCAGGTTGTCGTATTTAGGTGAGATGTCTGGTACTAAATGGTTTATTTATTTATTTATTTATTTATTTTCATGTTTTCATAATTTGTTGTTTCTCTCTGGCAACTTGTCAGATTTTATTAAATTCAAGACGTTCATAGAAAATGTCTAAGTTTGCATTGTTTTTCACTATTGCCTTCTTTCATACTGAAGGCATTGATATTTCTCCATCTTGTGACCATTGCCTTCCATTATTTGAAACTATTTCTCTCTTCCATCTGCTCCATTTCTTACCATAACAATATTTTTTATTAACATGTAAGATTTATTGAAACACATTCCTTCATAATTCTCTCTCTTTATATTTTTACTTTGAGTGTTTTAGGTATTTCTTCAGCTTGGTAGCAGAGGTCACTGTTCAGGGTTTGATGGTAACTATCCATGCTCCAATTTGTCTACTTTTGTTGTGGGTTTTGTTCTTGATTTTAAGCTCTAGAAGGTTTCTATGCATGCTGCATGAATCTTCTTAAATACTGCCAATACCGTGTATATTAAAATGTAGTCTCTTCCATTTAGTGACTGTTTTAGTTGAGGCATAATATTTATTTCTTCTGCCGGTCTTTGTACTAGTGTTATACAATAGAAATATAATGTGAAATAAAATGTTAGAATAATATGTAAATCTGTACGTATCATACATTTATATAAATATAAATGATGTAGTTTTATTGATTTTTTTTGTTTCCACATTAAAAACAAGTAATAAGAAACAGGTAAAATTAATTTTGATAACATGTTATTTAGCTCAATATATCAAAATATCAAATTTATCAAAAAGTATCACTTCAATATGCATTCAATATAAAAATTAATAAGATACTATATTTTCTCTTCATTATATATCTTTTTTAAACTGGCTCTATGTTTTACACTTAAAGCTCATCTCAATTCAGTCACCAAATTTTAATCAGTTAACATGAAATGTAGTCTTCAGTTACAGTATTCGCATTTCAAGTATTTATTAGCCTTATGTATCTAGTGGCTAAGATTTTGGACAATTCACTTTGATGTGTTGTTATTTAACAACGTTTTCTCGTATTTGGTTCTGGTTCCTAGAAAACATAAAGAATGGAATGTAAAATTTTCCCTTGTACTGTACCAGTATTAAGACAAGGGAGACCTCAGTTGATCCATTTAGTTTCCTTCTCTTCAACATTTTTGAGGCCAGAGAAAATAGAGATTATGACACAAGGCCAATACTTTGGGTCCCTTTGTGCCAAGCTATGAAAAGATACACATACATGCATGAGCACGATATTCTCAAAAAAGGTATAAGCAGAATTTGATGAACCTTACTTAGCAGCCCTTTCATGTCAAAAACTTTTAGGAAACCTAGAACAGAAGTGATGCACTCTATAAAATTATGTTGACTGAAAATAAAGGTAGAAATGATTATATTTATTGTGAAATCTATTAGCAACATGAGTAAGACACTCATTATTGAGCCTACTATTCAGTAAATGGAAGATCTGATTTGAAAAAAATGCAGTTTAATGACATGAGTTTCAGGAACAAACGGACTTTATTTGAGATAATTTGATTGTCATTGTAGAATATGAGAAAATCTAGAAAGACATTCTTAGCAATAAAAAAGATTAGTAATATTGCTAGATACACATGTATTGGGGATAAATGAAACCTTTATGAAAATATTTTTAAGTGCAGTGCAAATGAAAGAAGTTATTATTCTAAATAAAAACAATAATCTCAAATAATTTTTATACTTGAAATATATATTAGATTTCTTGCAATTTATATTTAGATCCTACATAAATCTGACCTTCAACAAGTAATTACAGTATGTAATTATGTGTGTACATGTTTGTGTGTGTCACCTGAACAGTTTTTTGCAAAAATATGTTTAATGCTTTACCCTTTAGCAATATTTCTATTCTCATTGGGCTTTTGTCAATATTTGGACACTGCTTTGGTGGAAAGACAACTCTATGCCTCACACTTCTTTACTTGATGGATTAATTAATATGTTTTTCCTTCTAATGAATAGTCTCAGATGTTCTATTGACAATATATCACAGTAACAAAAAACAAAACAAAACTGTGATAACTTATCTCTGGATACTGTGTCATATACAGTACTGTACAATATAATATCCACTAATAATGCAAACTTCTATAAGCCAAGTTTCTGCAGTATTGTAGCGACAAGCTACATATGACTATTGTGCAACTGAGAAACTGAAATTTTAATTTTATTTAAATTTTATTGATTTAAATTTACATAGTCATGTTCATGGCTAGCGGCTACCATATTAAATAGCAAAGCTATAGATCAACATGTCCACTAGAAAAAACAAAGTGCCACCACTTAGTGTATTCTGTATTTAAACATCAATATACCACTGTACTCCAGAAATGAAAAACAGAAAAAAAAATATCAATACATCCTTTAAAAATGTGTTCTGTTTTGAACTTTACGGAGATAATTCTACCATTCATAGATCAAATGGAAAAGGCATTTTCTTTCCAACCCAAAATATATTGAGCTTTAATATAGTATCTTCAAAGTACTCTTACATAGGTTTACAGAATAAATGAATCAATAAACTCTTTAAGGACATTTACTGGAAAAGCAGAACCTACTTGGTCTCATTTACAATTGAGGCAGATTGTGTCTTGCTACTGTGTTGCTTGCTACTTATTATTACCCATAATGTAGATCTGGATAATTTCCTAAACCTAAAAATTAGGGAAAATGAGTAAGTACTCATCCCTTCCCTTTCTTCAGAGTCGGCATAAAGAATGTGATGCACATGTGACATATTTCTAGGCCTATAAGGTATCCAGTTTATGCTTATAGCTTCAAATATTCTATGAATGAAAGAAATCATTTAGGTTGAAGCAAAGTGCATACTGTTTTGTTTTGTTTGTTTGTTTTTCCCCAAGCAATAACTTTCATGACAATCTTAAATTCACTTAGTTTCAAATGGCTACAATTTTTTTTTATGTTAAAGTGATTGATGTTTATTATATAAATTAATTTCAAAGACAATTTCAAATTCATGATGTTGATAACTATAGCTACTTGGTTGAACTGTAATTTTTTTTTTAATCATACAATTCATTTTGTAAGATTTTTATTACAATTTAGCTATCATACAATATTATATTAGCTTCAGATGTCCACAATAGTTATGCAATATTTACAGACCTAAACAAGTGATCCATAAGTCCTGCAACCATCTGACACTGTACCGCACTATCACAATTTTACTGACTATATTCCTCATACTGTAAATTACATCCCCATGACTAACTTGTTTTGTACCTGGACCTTTGAACCTCTTATTGCCCTTCAGTATTTTTTCCCCTTTACAAAACCTTTTCAGTTACAAGTTACAGTTGATATTCATCATCATTTTACATTAATATCAGGTGTACAGCACAGTGGCTAGACATCCATGCAATCTAAGAAGTGTTCCTCCTGACTAGTCTAGTACCCACCTGGCATTACACACAGCCGTACCATACTATTAACATATTTCCCATGTTTCACTTCACATCACTGTGACCACTCTGCAGCCACCAAACTGTACTTCTTAATGCCTTCACCTTTTTCACCCTGTCCCCCAAGCCCCTTCCCATATATCACCCCAATAAATCTAGTACACATCTGACACCATATATAGTAATCACAATATTATTGACTATACTCCTTATGCTATACCTACATCCCCTTGATTACTGTGTGACAACCAAGCTGAACTTCCCAATAGCTTCCCCTTTTTCATTCATTCCCACCCCACCTCTTGTCTGGTAATCATCAAATTGTTCTCTGTTTCTAAGAGTTAGATTCTGTTCCATCCATTTGTCTACCTTGTTCTCTAGAGTCCACACCTAACCAAAATCACACTGAATTTGTCTTTTGCTCTCTGACATGCTTCACTCAGCACAATACACTTGAGATCCATCCACGCCACCGCAGATGGCAAGACCCCATTCCTTTCCATGAGAGAGCAATATTCTATTGCATATATGTACCACCTCCTCTTTATCCATTCCATTGATGGACACCCAGGCTGCCTCCACAACTTGGCCATTGCAATCAATGCTGCAATGAACATATGGATGAGCACATGCCCTCAAAGCACTGTTTTGTGTTTCTTCAGATAAATAGCCAACAATGGAATTACTGGGTCCTTCTTTGTCATTTGTTATAGCCTTTGTTCTTCAGCCTATTTTTGTCTGGAATAAGTATTGCTACCGCAACATTTTTTTTTTTTTTTCATTTCCATTTTCATGACTATCTTTTTCCCATCCCTTTCAGTCTGTGTGTCTTTTGAGCTGGAGTGAGTCTTTTGTAGGCAGCATATGTAGGGTCTTATTTTCTTATCCATTTAGTCCCACTATCTTTTGATTGGAGCGTTTAACCCATTTATATTTAAAGTAATTGTTGATAGATATGTAGTAATTGCCATTATTTATATATATATATATATATATATATATATATATATATATATATATATATATTTATTTATATATTTATATATTTATATATTTATATTTATTTTATTTAAAGAAGTCCCTCTAACATTCTTCATAATACTGGTTTGATAGTGAGGACTCCATTAGCTTTTTATTGCTGGGAAGCTCTTTATCTGTCGTTTGATTTTAAATGATGGCTTTGCTGGGTAACATAATCTTAGTTGTAGGTCCTTGCTTTTTATCACTTGAAATATCTGTTGCCAATCCGTTCTGGCCTGCAAAGTTTCTGTTGAGAAATCAGCTGACAGTCTTATGGGCGCTGCCTTGTAGGTAACTAACTGCTTTTGTCTCACTGCTTTTAAGATTATCTTTTTGTCTTTAACCTTTGGCATTTTAATTATGATGTGTCTTAGTGTTGGCCTCTTTGGGTTCACCTTGTTTGAGACTCTCTTCATTTCCTGGGCTTGTGTATCTATTTTCTTTGCTAGGTTAGGAAAGTTTTCAGTCATTACTTCTTCAAACAGGTTTTCAATTCCTTGCTCTCTCTCTTCTCCTTCTGGTACTCCTATGATGCAAATATTGGCACATTTGATGTTGTCCCAGATGCTCCTTAAACTTTAAACTCTCTTATTTTTGGATTTTTTTTCTTTTCTGCTGTTTTGATGGGGTGTTTTCTGCTACATTATATTCTAAATTGCTGATTCAGTCCTTTGCTTCATCTAATCTACTGTTGATTCCCTCTAATGTATTTTTCATTTCAGTTATTGTGGTATTTATATATGACTGGTTCTTTTTTATGTATTCTATCTCCATTTTTATGTTTCCTATCTCTTTGTTGAAGTTCCCCCTGAGGTCACAGAGCATCCTTATTAGTAATGTTTGGAACTCTGCATCTGGTAGGTTGTTTGTCTCCATTTTGTTTATCTTTTTTTCTGGAGACTTGTTCTGTTCTTTCATTCGGGACATGTTTCTTTGTCCCGTTTTTGCTGCTCCCTGTGTTTGTTTCTACGTACAGCTGCTACACCTCCTAGGCTTAGTAGAGTGGTCCTATATAGTAGGTATCCTATGGAACCCAGTGGTGCAGTCTTCCTGGTCACCAAACCTGGGTGCTGCAAATGTGTTCCTTGTGTGGGTTGTGTGTGCCCTCTTGTAGTTGAGATTTGGTTGCCATTTGAACATCAGTGGGAGGGATTGACCCTCGGGCTGATTGGCTTTGAGGAATGGCTGTGACTACAGTGGAGGAACTGTAGTGCAGAGGCTGGAACTATGGAGCAGGGGCCCTGGTGACTGACCTGTCTGTTCTTTGGGTGTGTCATCCTTGGAGGTGGCTGGGTGATGCTCCAGTCCATTCTGAAGCTGGCCACTGGGTCCTGCTGGGGACCTGCTGCATGTCAAGTTCTGCCACAGTCTGTGACCTACCTGGGGCCATCTGGCATGAACCACACAGCAATCCACAGGTGGCTGTCACCCATGCTGTTCTTGGAAGTGCCTTGAGAGGTCAAGCTGCAAACCAAGGCCTGCTCTTACTAGTGCCAGGCTTAGGGCTTCTCAGGAGGTATGAGACATACCAAAGCCAGATGTTGCTTGTTTGGGTTTTGTATACCTTTGAGAGATTTTAGAAAATTCTACAGCATGAGCCCGGACAGGCCATTTGTAGAGAAAAGCCACTGGAAGCTGAGTGGGTGGGCCTGAAAGTTGGGTGGGGCATGTTCTCAGGAAATCACAAGGTAGGGCAGATGAAAGGGGATTAGCCAGTTTGATGAAAACTCAGGTAGAAAGCCTGCATGCTGGGAAGGGGGAGGGCTCAACATAGAAACAATGGCTTCCACCAGCTCCCCAATAGGAGAAAGCTGTCCCTTTAGCCCTTGTCCTGAGGCTACACAGTTCAGTTTCTCCCTGTAGGTCCCTGTCATCTTTTGAGACACTGCCCCAGTGCTGGAGCTCAGAGAAAGTGAGTCCATCAACAGGTAAGTCCATTCATGGGCCCTTCAAGAGTAGTGCCTGGGACTGCAGCTGCCCTCTGTCTTACTCAGCCAATCTATGCTGGTTTTCATAGCCAGAAGTTATGGGGACTTCTGTCCTCAGCCTGGAACCCTGGGCTGAGGAGGGGATGGTACCCTTTACTCCTCTGGTGGGACCTCAGCAGCCAAGATATCCCTCCCAATTTTTAATGGTCACATGCAGGTGTGGGACCAGCCTGTTCCATTTCTCTGCCTCTCCCACCCATCTCAAGGTAGCTTCTTCTGCATGTCCTTAGTTGTAGGGTTTCAGTTCAGCAAGATTTTAGGTGATTCTCAATGATAGTTGTTTTGTAGTTTAGTTGTAATTTTGATGTGATCATGAGAGAAGGTAAGCACAGTATTTACGTACTCTGCCACCTTGACTGGAAATCTCAAGTGAACTATATTTTAAATGAGTTAATTATATGCTATATTTCTGTCTTGTACAAATAACACTTTTTCTTTCATATTGCTTGTTGGTAACGACAGCTACCTGTGTAAAATAATGCTTAGTGATTGGTATATTATATAACAAAAACAATTAAGCAGTAATAGTTGCCTTTTTTGAGAAAAAAAAATTTTATGCTAAATTCTTCTTTAGCATGATGTCATACTATAAAAGTTATTGTTAAAGTATCTTTTTAGTTTCATGAGCAAACAAGCTTTCTAGACACATGCATTTTATAAACTGCTTAATTTAAGATTGATGTTAGTTCAATTAATGTTCATAATACATATTTGTTTTTTGTTATTTTTTTTTATTGGAGTGACATTGGTTAATAAAATTATATAGGTTTCAACAGTATAATTCTATAATACATCATCGTGTGTTGCATTGTGTGTTCACCACTCAGTCAAATCTTCTGTCACCATATATTTGACCTCCCTTTACCTTTGTATGCTTCCCCCAACCCATTTCCCTCTGGTAACCACCATACTGTTATCTATGAGTTTTTGTTTGTTTGTGATATTTGCTCATTTGTTACTTTAAGTTTTATATCCGACACATAGGTGAAATGATATGGTTCTTGACTTTTTTTCTGTCTGGCTTATTTGCTTAGCATGATATTCTCAAGATACATCCATGTTGTCACAAATGACAGTATTTCATTTTTTTCTTCTGGCCGAGTAGCATTCCATTGTATATATGTCCCACATTTTCGTGATCCAATTATCTATTGAAGGACACTTTGATTGTTTCCATGTCTTAGTTACCGTGAATAATGCTGCAATGAATATAGAAGTTCATATATCTTTATGAATAAATGCTTCCAAATTTTTCAAGTAGGTACCCAGAAGAGGGACGGCTGGGTCATATGGTAACTCAATTCTTAATTTTTTGTGGAGCCTCCATACTGTTTCCCATAATGGCTGTACCAATTTACATTCTACTAGCAATGTATGAGGGTTCCTTTTTCTCCACAATCTCTCCAACACTTGTTATTACTTGTCTTGTTGATAATAAGCATTCTAACCATTGTGAAGTGGTATCATTGTGGTTTTGATTTGCATTTCCCTAATAGCTAGTGAAATTGAACATTTTTTTCATATCTCCGTTGGCAATTTGTATGTCTTATTAGGAGAAGTGTCTATTCAGGCCCTCTGCACTGCCCATCCCCCGCCCACTATTTTTTAGTTTAAAAATTTATTGAAGCATAATCGACATAAACTTCACATGTTTAAAATGTTTATTTTGATACATTTTAACATATGCACATAACCTTTAAACAACTACCACAATCAAAATGCCAAACACTTCTAGAATTTAATTGCATATTTAACAGAAAAATGAACTGAATTAATAAACTAATAAGTAAACTGTTTTACAATTTTTTATAGTACTTTGAAAAGGTAATGAATATCTCCACTACCAAGGGAAAATAATGCCAATAAACAATATCTCCACTGTCATCATTAAGATCCAAGTTTTAGAATAAATAGTAAATCACTACACAATGTGGAGGAGATAGAAAATAATCCCTTGTCAACCAATGCTAATTTCATTTAAATGTAGTGGCCCATCATAGTTAGCTTATGCCATTTGTAGAATGGAACTCAAGGCAATTAAATTATGACAGAGTAAGAAACTTGACTCCCTGCCCAAAGAAGTCAAACTTACGAGTATATGGGATGTCATTTTATGTGTCCCTTATGAGCTACTGACAAAATTAATCCACAAGTGATGGAATATAGCCATTCTAATGGAAAATTGTAATCTCATTTTATAAAATGAGAGTGGAAGACTGCAATGAGCAATTCTATGTCTCTTGAAAATCTGTAAAGACATATATAATTCAATTATTTAAAGTTTATTAATATATTGGCTAGGGGTGTGTTAGGACTGCTTTCAATATTCCATAATTCACTTGCCTTTCCTGGAATCCAAGTTATTGGGAAAGCAGACCTATTTGGTCTCATTTAGAGTACAGACAGCTTGAGTCTTGCTACTGTGTTTATTATATCCAGGCCTATGAAATGTCATACAATCATTATAACAAAATCATTATAATCAAAATCATTATTGTCAAGAATAACATTTGTCTAGCCTCTTACAACTTGTAAAATATCTTTGATTAATAGCTTTGAGGTAGGCAGAAAGTGTTCTCTTTATTTTTAATTTCTAAAAATGTTATGAGAGGGAACTGAATGTCAGGAATGAAAAAAAAAAAAGAATCACAAGCTATGTAACAGTACTGGGCTAGAGGAAAATCTCTCGTTCATTCTTTTACCATGGACTCTGTTCTCCACATCACTAATTCAATTAAATGTAACTTAGTTTCCAAATATAAGTAGCAGCCATTTACAAAATGGCCAAATGCCTAATGACTGATAGTATCTTGCCAAGTAATCAATGACATAAAAGCAGCCTGATATATTGAAAAGAATATCAAACTGAAAACAGGAAACAAGGCTGTATCCCTAGCTCCAGGAGGACGACATGCATGCTGTGACATGGCTCTTCATACCACTGTGTGTAATTTCCTCATCTGTACAGAGGATGGTCAAAGCACAGGATCTCTAAGCTAGTGCACACCTTGAAAATTCTATAGTCATTTCAACTTCATTCCCTTATCTGACTTAATTCAATTTAAGATTTTTTATTGTTCATATTGAATCATCAGTATCATGAAAGAGAGGATATTGCTAAAGATGCACACCTGGAAACTTTAATTCTTTTATCAACATGTTCATTTCTAGATTTTCTGATACTGAAACACCTTGACAACTGTCTTGAAAACACATTGTTGTCAATCCATAGTCAGATGCAGGTATTTGATCTGTGATCTCTACCTGCTAAAACCCGTGAATTATTCTGAAATTTTGACTTGATTTTGCCATAAATTGTTTGTGATTCTTCAGTATCTGAGTAGTTTTTAGCTTATGACAAAAAATGATTAATTACTCATTGCCATCTGTGCAACTTAATGTTAAGTATAATTCCTTGAAGTAGTAAGTGATGCTTACCACTGTTTCAAATTTAACATCTTGAATGGATTATGAGAGCATTAAGAAACTAAACCTTATGAAAAATATATAAGAAAGATGACCTTTAAAGTAAGGTAGAATGAGATGGGTCATAACATAAAGAAGATGGCTCACTCAAAGATATTATGAGAATATTTTATGTACAAAGGATTATTTTAAAGTGTATTCATCTGCACAGGGAAACCCCAAGGCACAGAGAAAGCAGTAGGTGGGGTTAATATAATGGGAACTTATCATGTTGAACTGCAAAAGGATAAGGGGAGGGAGAGGTTACTAAAAATTTGAAGGACAAGTTTTGTAGAAAGGGTTGCATTAAGATAAACAGTGACTTTCAGCCAAGGAATACTTCCAGGCCAAAATGACATCACAAAGAGGAAGCAAGGTAATTAACACTCAGAGCTCAATCTTACCCCCTCTCCAACTTGTTGTCAGAGCTTTACTTTTACCACACCCAAGCAGACATCAGAAATAGAACAGCTCGTTGATGTCACGCTATATGTTAGCTTCCTAAGGAAAGTGATGTGTATAGAAAGGATTTATAAAAGGACAATCCTAGGAAGCTATATTATGACTGATCAGGTAGTAAAACAACTCCTTTCAAGGTGGCATGAGACCCAGGACCACGGATGCTTCTCTGATTGTAAAGTTGAAGACATTAGTCATATCTTTCCTGGAGAAATTTATTTCCATTCCCAATGTAAGAGCCCAGAATGAGGTGATAAGATACCTCTATCCATCCCTCAGGGAGGGGAATAACTTCCCTCTCCTACACCACCACCTAGATTTACAATTTTGGGGTCCCTCACTTGAAACCAATTCTTCCAAACTGGTGTTGTAAGTCAACGTCTTATCTGGCTCTTATGGTATCACATACCCCTGGAAAGGGGAAATGTGTGTGTGTGTGTGTGTGTGTGTGTGTGTGTGTGTCTGTGTGTGTGTATTTAACTTGATCATCTGAATTCCTTCCCCCAGGAGAAGTTTGTAACATTATTCTCTTTCATGGCCTCATCTACCTGGTTGTTAGTGGAGCACCTTTCTACTTACAGCATATCATGCAGCTCCATCTGTAACCTTGGTTTGTTCTTTCCTTTCCATTAACTGGTTGAGGAAAACACTCCAAGAGAGCATAGATGTGCACAGGGAGAGGTAGCAAAGCAGTTAAATCAGGTACTAAGAAGTTCCCACATGCCTCCAGACCTATTCAGGATCAACCTTGCATATTTTGCTTCCATTTCAGAGCTAAGAATATCAGGATAATTTCTAGCTGACACCTGACTAGTCATGATGACATAGGGCAAAACAGAGCACCAAGGTCTGTATTTTAGATATTAAATCTTAAAGATGGCGACATAAGTTGTGCTTACAATTAATGTACCAGACCAAGTCAAAAGTCCAAATCTGATGCCTATGAGACATTTTCTTTTTTCCCCTATCTTCACTATTTCCAAAGGATACCTCTTCTTCCCAAATTAGGGTCCTCAATTCTAGAAACAGACTGCCCAAGACTGACTCTTTATCCTATGGTTTCCCAAGTTTCTTCCTTGCAGCATGGCAATAGCCAGTTCTTTCATTCATCAAATCTCAGAATTAGTCTCAGAAGCTCCACTCTCACGGTCTGGAACTCTCCTTCTGGGGATGATAAGAACATAGTATGTCATTTAGTTTTTTATGGACTTTATGGACTTGCAGTGAAGGGGATGTTCTATATATATTGTACTTAGGGAAATGCAATGTGAAATTATATGACAGGAGTAGCAACTATCATTCATGGCAGGTTTATGGTTCAAGAAGATATATACAATGATCGCAGCATTATGGCATAACTTTAGAAAAAGGTGATATGATTTCTGGTTACATTAATAAAGGCCTAGTGTCCAGAACTAAGAAAAATAATAGAGATGTGTATTCCACGTATCTAAATGCTAAGCAATACCTTGGGATCATTTAGAAATCAACCCAAGAAAGGTAACGAGAATGGTAATAAACATGAAGTCATCTGAAACAGGATATAATGCATAGCCTAATGGTACTGAGAATACTTCATGTGAAAGCGAGTTTCCCCACATGGAAAATCCTTGTCACGTGGCTGAAAGGAGATGGAGATGTTACTTGAGCTACTGAATGCTAGATTATGAAATATTACCTCATAGGTTTCTTGTAAGTTTAGAGTTTGTGATCTCTAACAGAAAAGCAGTTTGTAAAGGCAACCATTTTCCTCTTCTAAAACCTCCATTTTTGTTGGCAATATATTCATAGTTTTCCTAAGATAGATACATTTGAGCCTCTAATATATTGATGAAGACATTAAGGATTAAAGTATTTTATGTATGTTTGTGATAAACAATCATGGCAATAAAAATCTAGGGACTCTAGGTATGTTCTGAAGAGCACTGTATTTGTTTTGACAACTATTTAATTAATCCTTGATAATTTTCTCATCTTTTGTGGAACTCAAACACTTCGCTGCAAAAGTAAAAATAATAATATACAACATCCTTAAAGAAGATGATATGTAATTATGTTTCTGCTCCATTCTATAAGTACAATATATACTTTTTGCTTTAATAGGTAAATGTTAAGTTTCTTTTATCTTTGGGTAAGTCAGAGAAAATAGTGAATAAAGAAATAAGAACCATAATTTAAGTGAAACAACAAGTTTTTAAGGGAAAATTAGCTTAACATTATGAATAGAGCAAGGTGAAACGTGAAATCAATATTGTTTTCTGATGAACTTACGAGGTTAATTTGAAAAGTAGAATGGATCTCACTACTCATTTACATATCTTTGTAGAGTGAAAAATTAGTATCACACTAAAAGCAGAATTCTTTTAAATCAATAATTTTTAAAAGCTTAAAAAAAAAAAAAGAAACTACCCTGATATATGGTAGGAGGCTGTACAAATGTACTTGGTGACAAAGTAATCTCTAAACTAATATAAAAAAGAAAGAAACTGATATACATTTAATTATTACAGATGTATAGTGTGGGAAGTAAATGTAATATTTTGGTTTTTATATTATTTTAAGGGGAAATTTAAAAAAATATGTACACTTAAAATTCTCTTTAATGAAAAAATAAAGTTCAAATTAATGGCTAAATTACTTTGCTGGGAGTTAATTTCTTTCTTCTTACATTTTAAACTAACATCGTGTATCATAAATTCCTCAGTGGAAAAGTAAATTGATGGCATGAAATTAATTTCTACTATTTTTTAATCTACATGGATATAACTCACTGCAACTTGGGGGAGGTTGAAAAATGACTGTATTAACAAAACTTCATGTTAAATATACAAATAAACATCCTCAAAAATTGAATCACCCCTGCATATTTACCCATCATTAGCCATAATCTACTTCAGATGATGATGATAAATGAACCAAGGAACCAGATCCCTGAACAATACCTATTTAATGATAACAAACTACCAAAAACTGAGAAAGTCTCTTCCGCCGTCTCCTCTGGCATCATAATTTTCTTCTATTATCAGGAATCCTTTTCCCATTATTTCAAAGCATCATTCCCATTTTAACATTAATCTTTTCATGAATGCAGTTGATGTTGATACACAGTGATAAACTTTCTCAAGGTAAATAATTAATTTTTATATTTAGATAGATAAACCATAAGGACATTTTTAGCATTTTTTTTTTTTTTTTTTTTGGTGTGTGTGTGTGTGTTTTCCCATGCAAAACTACCAGTTTGCCAATTTTGAAGGTATTGTAAAACGTATCAAAACTATGTATCCTTCAAGCTTCTAAGCTGTAGCTATAAGATTGAGTTTTAACATTTTCATGTTTCTTGCTATGACCAACAAAGCCTAAGATGAACTCTCTTGGGACACTTGGTACTTGAAAAAGAAGTGCCCTTTGCTTTGTGCCTCTGATTAAGTACAGGTTATACTAGTTTGCGGTTATGAGACCTGACTATATCTGAGTGACTTAAATTGTATGCACAGTTTTTTTGTGGTCACCCTTTCACCTTCCCTGTCTGTGGGCACAAAACTTCCCAGTTTCTCCAACACAAAACTTTTTATTCTCTTGTCTTCTTATTTTGATGAATGTGTTGATGAGACGGATAGATTGCCTTCTGGCCTATTATTAATCTTGACCCACCTTCCAGAAGCACTCTTTTCTCTGGATGTTTATTATATTGTTTGTTATACTGTTATTATTGCCATACATTGTTCTTAAGAAGAGTCCTTCTCTTTCTATACTTCAGCAAGAATTCATCACTACGCTTTAATCATATGAGCTAAGGAAAGAACTAAACAAGATAAAGGAAATGTATTCTCTTTTTATACCTGAATTTAGAGGGAGTTTTTCTCTCTGTGATTTTTCTGAGACAACTCTGTATATTACAGTTACAGATGTAGCACAATACTTTCTACAGCTGTTAAAATATTTTAAAATAAACAAACAACTCAGGTCAAAATGGAACTTCGAAAACAAAATGTATCCAGGAAAATAAATTCAAAAGACAAATGGCAAACTGAGAATTGTACTTATATCAGACAAAATTCTAATATCCCTATATATATATAAAACAAATACAGATGAAGAAAAATAGCAAATTCATTAACATGTGATATATAGTGAATTGATAATACATGCTATGGGAGTTCAGAAACACTTGATGGTGACTGGTTAACAAAGAATAGAAGCTGAAAACTGAGCTTAATTTGGGATCAAAGAGGTAAATTTCACTATTGTATTGAAAATGAAAAAAAATAGAAGTAATGGAGAGAGTTATATATAGAGAGAGAGAAATTGGTCTAGTATTGGTGGTAAATCTTTCAGGTTAAGAACTGCAAAATTTGAGATATAATCAAATTTTCCTAGACGGGTTGATAGTGCATGATGTTTCAAGAGGTTTGAGTAAAATATTAGAATGAAATCTGCGTTCATTAATTATAGCTGCTATAGCAAAGTACCAAAAATCCAGTGGTGTAGAACAATACAAATTTCCAGTCTTACAGTTCTAGAAGCCAGAAGTCAGAGATGCATTTCATTGGGTAAAATCAAGGTGCCTGCAGGGCTGTTGCACTTGGAGGCTTCAGGGCCCTCAGCTGGGGCCTTGAAAGCTTTACTCCTACACCGGATGGAAGAAAGGTGGAGTGCATTTCTATTGGGAGCAGCTTTTTCCTTCCTCCAGTTGCCATGGGTTTCTAGGCATGCGCTAGGGCCACACGTTTTGATAACTCACCCTTAGCTGAGTTAAGGCAGAAGGTTCTGGGTGGAGCTGAGGCAGAAGTTGCTGCTTCAGCACCAGGCCATCACCTGGGAGGACGTGTACCGAGGTCTCAATCTGCTCTTCCCGGTGAGTATCGGCGATATTCTTAGAAAAAAAAAAAGTCTGCAAGGGAGTAGATTCTAGTATGTCTGATACCCACTATGGTTTCACACTTTCTCAGGAGCTTATACTCAGCTTTAGGAAATTGTTAAAATTTTCTAGCTTTGTCTTACTTACTTATAAAGTTGACCCTTGAACAACACAGGTTTGCACTGCAGGGTTCTACTTACAGGCAACTTTGTTTCAACAAATAAAGTGCGCTCTTCTATCCATGGGTTCCGCAGCTGTGGATTCCACAACCTGGGATTGAAAACAGTATTTTTGCTTTCCCAGCTACAGATTCCCAACCGCAAATCAAAATGCTGTTTTGGAATCTGTGGTTCCTTGAATCTGCAGATAATGTAGGCCTAACTTCAGTCAAATGTCATACAGGGATTTTCCACTACCTATAGCGGTTGGCACCGCTGACCCCGGCGCTGTTCAAGGGTCAACTGTATATCACTTGGTGCTGTCTGTCCCAGGTAAGCAAATACCCAGGCTCTCTTTCTCCCTATAGTTTTCTGTCTCTTTCAGTATTTCTCAGTAGTTTGCTCTGTGACCTCAGTTGTCTGATGGTACCACAAAAAGTAATTATTTGCAGTTTGTTCAGCCGGTTTCTTGTGGCAAGAATAAGAATGACACTCTTTCCAATTCTCCACATTTTTTTCTTTTTGTTAGATATAAAGGTATTCAGTGATTCTTCAATGAGGTTTCATGGCTTATATCCTTTAAGGAATTTGTTTCCCATGTTATCTATATTTTCAAATGTATTGTCTTACATTTGTTCATAATACCCTCTTACTATTCAGTTAATCTGTAGAGTGAGCAATGATATCAACTCTGCCATTTCTGATACTGGAAATTTCCATTCGATTCCTTTTTTTTTTTTTTTTTTAATTTCCTGATAATCTAGCTATAAGTTTAGGAAGTCTTATTCTCTCGAGAACTCATTATGGATTACATTGTTTTATTTATTGTTTTATGTTTTCCATTCCATTAATGTGTTACTGGGGAATGACGTTTTACTTGATTTTTATATTCTTGAAGGAAAGAATTCAGTCAAGAGACAGAGTTTGTGCAGCATAGGACAGCAAGAAGTTTGTTAGTGAAAGCGAGTACACTCCGAGACATGGAGCAGGCTGACCCAAGAGAGGGGAGCAGCCCTTCCTTACATTGTGTGAGGATATTTATCTCTATGGGTAGACATGTCTCCCTCTTTCCCTCTCTATCATCTTCCTCTCTCTCTGCGGAGGTGTCCCATCCTCCTTTCTGGTTTCCAAGGTTGCTTCTCCTGGCCTAAGCATGAACCCCTCAATTTCCCATGATTTATTTGAGAAGATCATTAGAAAGGTCCTGAGAAGCAGGATGTATATTCTGATAAGCGGATGGTTTTCTTCCCTCCGGCATTTTTCCTTCTTCTAACAGCATATCTTGTTCTCAATATCCTGCTGAGCAAGCCAGGTGCTTGTGCCCCAAGTGAGAGCAGCTGCAAGGGGCCTTGACCCAAGTAGCAGCAGCTGCCAGGAGCTACCTAACTAGGGCTAGTTTCCTCCTTCTGCTCATTTCTGCTTTTCAACCTACTCTATCAAATCCATGCTCTGTTTTTTATTTCCTTTCCTTTTGCTTACTTTTAGCTTAAATTGCCCTTTTCTAATTTCTGAGGTTAATGATTTGAAACATTTCTCCTTGCTTAATCTCTGTAATTAATACTGGAAATGTCCAGTATTTATAGCTGCATTCTACAAATGTTGAAATGGTGTGTTATTATTTTTCTTAAGAAAAAATTATTTCTAATTTTTCTCTTATTTTTTTGACTCATACATTATTTAGAAATGTATTACTACGTTTCCACATATTTGAATATTTTCCAGATCATATGTCAGTGATTTCTAGTTAAATTTCAATGTGGTATAAACATCCTTTGTTAGACTTGAATCCTTTTAAATTTATTAAAATTTGTATTAATTATAATAGGGCCTATCTTAGTAAATATTCTTTGTACTTTTAAAGAAAATGTGTATACTGCTGTTCTCGTATGGTGTATTCTATATGTATCAATTATGTCAATTTCTTGGCTAATGTTCATGTTTCTTATGTTCTTACTGGTTTTATTTCTATTTTTTCTTTTGATAGCAAGAGAGTATTACCAGAGTCTCTGACCATAGTTGAAGACATATCTGTTTTTTCTTGCAGTTTTATCAGTTTTGGCTTCATATGTTTTGAAGGTCTGATATTAATTGCATGGATTCTTAGGATCTTTATGTAATTTTAATAAATTGACATGATTTAATGATTTAGTATTATGAAGTGACCCTGGTAACATTCTTTGCTCAAGAATCTACACCACAATATTAACTTAGTCACTCTAAATTTTTTTGATGAGGTATATATTTTTAAATCGTTTTTATTTTAACTTACTTGTGTATTTATTTTTAAAGTGGATTTCTTCTAAGCAATATTGAGGTTGTACCTTAGTTAAGTTTGACCTCGCAGGGCAAACGTGGGATCTAGAACAGAGGAACTGCCAATGAAATAAGTTTATAAGCTAAGAAGTAAGCCTGCCAATGTTCCATGGATTATCTAACAGAAGACATGGAACTGCTGGATCAGAGAAAAATGACTTTAGCAGTAGCAGTTGTGGGACCATTGACATTGTAGTACTCGTTCCCTGAGCACTAAAACTCTCAGGGTGACTCAGAGGGAGAGGAAGTCAATGGTGCACTAGAGGAAATGAACCCTGGGCTTAGGGAAACTGCCAGTTTTGTAGCCAGTGGTAAGTAAACTTGTTCCTTATCTGGAGAAAGTTCAAATGTAGTGCAAGACTAAAACTACACTGTCTCATTTTTCAAGATGGCCAGATGCAGAAGCAATCCTGAGAAGTAGCCCAAATGAAAGAATAGTCAAAATCTTGATATTTGAGGATACTCAGTCAGATGCGTTAAAGGTGCTGATTGACTCCCAAACTCATCATCTTGGTGTTTTACTTAAGTTTTTTACACCATTTACAGCGAATGTGATTATTGACAAGTTTGAGTAAAATAGACAAGTTTCCTATTTATTTTCTATTTTTCCTGACTTTTTTTTGGTCCCCCTTTCCCTATTTTTTTTTTTTTTTTTGCTTCCTTTTGGATTGTGTACTATTTATTTCTTATTACATGTATTTTCTTTGTTTGTTTATTAGATATAATTGTGTAATTTTAGTGGTTGCCTGAGTGTTATAATTAAGCTATTCAATGCAAGTGATATTATATCACTTTACACACACTTTACACATATGTATCAAAGAACCTTATAGTGGTATAGTTCCATTGTTTTCTTCTAGGACTTTGTGCTTTTTTTGTTGTTGTCATTGTCACAAATTTCACTTTTCTATTTATTATGGACCCCCAAATATATTATTACTCTTTGCTTAAATAATAGTTGATTGTTTTCTGAAGACATTTAAGCAATAAGAAAAAAGTTCTTTAATTACCTATGTAGTTACCATTTTCAGTGTTCTTCATGAATTTAGATAGATCCAGAATTACATCTGGTATGATTTTCTTTCTCATTTAAGGATTTTCTTTCACATTTATTATAGTGGAAAGCCTGTTATTGATACATTTCTTTAACTTTGTTTTGTGTGTAAGTCAAGTGTTCATTTCATTTTCACATAGAAAAGTATTTTTTGCTGGGTAAAGAATTCTAGGTTGATAGTGTTGTTTCATTCAGTAGTTTAAAGCAATGGCTCCACTGTCTCCTGGTTTGCTTTTTTTTTTTTTTTTTTTTGATAAAACATATGTCAACATGTTTATCTTTTTTTGAGGGTATATCATTGTACCTTTTTCTATGGTTTCTTTTATGTGTTCTCTTTATTACTGTTCTTAAGCAGTGTGGTTAATACATTCCTTAGTACAGTTTTTTTATGATTCTTATGCATGGGGTTTGTTGAGATTCTTATATAAGTGGGTCTATACAGTCATATGTCGCTTAACGA
Organism: Rhinolophus sinicus; assembly: GCF_057876585.1. Classification (NCBI taxonomy): domain Eukaryota; kingdom Metazoa; phylum Chordata; class Mammalia; order Chiroptera; family Rhinolophidae; genus Rhinolophus; species Rhinolophus sinicus. Next base: position 12,897,729 of record NC_142503.1, on the reverse strand, counting down.
TGGGGTTACATTCTAAGAAATGTGTGTCATTAGTCGATTTCATCATTATGTGAACATCGTAGAGTGCACTTACACAAATTTAGATAGTGTAGCTTACTACATAGCTAGATTATATGTTATAGCCTATTGCTCCTCACTACAAAGCTGTACATACAACATGTTATGTACTGAATACTGTTGGCAATTATAACACAGTGGTAAGTAATTGTGTATATAAATATACACAAATATAGAAAAGGTACAGTAAAATTACAGTATGCCATACTTTTATAAAACTGGTAGCACAGATTTGTTTACAGTAGCATCACCACAAATATGTGAGTAATGCATTGTACTGCCATGTTAGGATGGCTATAATGTCACTAGGTGGTAGAAACTTTTCAGCTCCATTATAATCTTGTGGGACCACTGTTGTATATCCATCATTGAATGAAACATTGTTATGTGGTATGTGACTATATTTGTTATTAGATATGGAAAAAATGTTGAGCAATATTTCCTCAAATATTTTTCTGTATTTCTTCTCCTTTGGGGCTGAAAATTGCATCTATACGTGACTACTTGATTTTTTTTTTCATAGCAACATATGGCTCTGTTATATTTTTAGCCTTTGTAAATATATGTGTGTTTCATTTTGTAGAGTTTCTTTGCTATGCTTTCAAGTTCACACATCTTTTCTTATGTGTTGCCTATTCAGGTATTGACCTCATCCATTTTATGTTTCATATCAGACATTGCAGATTTTAACTCTAGAAATAAATGTTTTGCATTTTGAAAATAAATTATATATCTCTTCTTAACATTTTAAGTATTTCCTCTAGCTTCTTGAATATATGGGGTACAATTGTAATCACTGCTAGTTTGATCATTTATGCCATTTCTGCATCAGTTTTGATTGATGGGCATTCGTTCTTACTATGGGTTGTATTCTCTTAATGGCTGGTAATTTTTATTAGATGCCAAATATTTTAAATCCTTCCTCTTGAATCTTGGTTATTTTTGTAAGTAAGGAGTTTTGAGCTTAGTTCTGGGACACAATTATGCTACCTGTAAACTAGTCTTTTGAGTCATGCTTTTAAGTTTTTTTAGGCAAGGCCACAGCCACATTTGATCTAGAGTTACTTTTCCCCACCTAAATGAAACACCATTCTTCTTAATTTTCTACTCAGTGCTTCATAAGTGATGAGATTTTTCACTCTGATTGTTCAGAAGATGCACTGTTCTTTCACATTGTCTTAGTCCATTGTGACAGCTACAACAAAATACCACAAGCAGGTAGCTTATAAACAACAGAAATTTATTTCTCACAGTTTTGGAGGCTAGGGAGACCAAGATCAAGGTGCCAGCATAGTCTTGTTCTGATGAGGGTCTTCTTTCTGGCTTATAGTATGTAGCTTCTTCCTGTATCCCACGTGGTGGAAAAAGTTAGGGAATTCTGTGGGATCTCTTTTGTAAAGGCACTAAAATAATTCACCTGGGCTATGCCCTCATGACTTAATTACCTTCCAAAGACTCCACCCATCATTACCATCAAAATGGGCATTAGAACTTCAACATATGGATTGTGGATGATGCATGCGTTCAGACCAAAGCACATGTCGATTCACCTACATAAGTAAATATGAATAAAAAGAAGGAAAATTGACCTCTCAGCTATGTAATAATATGGCTTTTTTACAGGCAATATTTAAAGCAAATGTTTGTATACATTCATGTTTTGTGTTGTATTTTTATAGAAAAAAAAAACATAATGAATTTAAAATGAATCATTATTGGAATGACTCAGGAAATAACACTGATATGGGAAAATGCATATTTAAAAGGGTAGAACTAATTTAAACTTCTTGTATCTTCATCTTTTCCTTTTAATGTGAATATTGATTTTGCTTTATTTATGTTTTTAGATTTTAGCTCATTTTTCCCCCCTCATACAAGTTGTTTTTTAATAGTGAATGAGATTTTTCTCATTAAAAGTAAGTGATTGTAGATCCAACTTCATCTAGTACATCTAAACTCTTGGGGGGGAATGCAATAAAATCAGTCGACCATAGTTCTAGGAATTCTTTTCTTGAATGAAGCAATACTAAACTTTTTGAAGATATTAATAAGAAACCTACACTCAAAATGACACTAAAGCAAAATACTATCTTTTTCAAGGAAAATAAAACTTAAAAGTTCTGAATTCAATTAAATTTCTTCTATTGGAAGAAGAAATTGTATGATTACTTTTGTTATAATTTCAAAACTTTGATGACATCTTGAGGGAATTTTAACAATGCAATGCTTATATGAGCATTTGCAACAATAGAATAAATTCATATTATGACTTTTCTCATGTAGACAGAGTAATATTTTCATGTCTTAAAATGTAACATACGATATATGAATTATTCACTCATATGATTTGTTGTATTAAATTATATTTCATATAGAATTTTAAGATTTCTTAATTCTTAATCAAACTAAATTAATAAAAATGAAAGTAAAAGAGAAAAAGCAAAAAAAAAAAAAAAGATAAGAGAAAAGAGAAAAATGGCAGGAAGAAAGGAAGGAAGGAAGAAGGTAAGAAAAGGAGAGAGGAAAAAATAAATAATGGTTGGAGATAGTGAAGTCAGGAGGAAAGGAAGCAAGAAGAAAGCCCTATTGACCTAAGGATGATCTGATGAAAATAATTTGTATATCATGAAATACATATTTAAAAACTACAGTGAAAAACAAATCCTTCTTTATGAATTTCATTATACCAAGTCAATGTCGTCACTGTCAAACATAAAAGAATATATAGAACACTTCAAGTTTAAAATATGTGTCACACTTGTCTCTCATTGCACGTTGTATAATTCATTATTATATTAAAGTTCAAATAAGTAATGGCTGCTTCTATTTTATCAGTTGACTAAGAGATTTCTACATAGAACATATTTTTGTTTGTGTGTTATATGTGTGTATAACCCTTTTAGTATTCTATATTTGTTCAAATGTAGTGTTTTATCTGGTAGTACTATTTATAAAGCTTCCTACCTTCAATTTCCAGTTCTCCAAAGAATAATCTTCTACGAACAGATCATTGTCTAGGCAATAATTAGTCTTAATCAGATAAGGGGGAATTATATGAGGCATCCTAAAAAATAATTGATTTATCTTTGGGGATTAAGAAAACTATGTATGAAGAGACCACATTAGAAGAAAGTACACAGACTTGTCAGGGGTGGAAAAGCTGATCTGTTGCTACGGAGCAACATGAGCAAACTTTAGCTTTTGCAGTCACTACTACACCTAATTAGTATTGTGCGTGGAGTTGTGTAAATTACTCCACCAGGGAGTTGGGTCTCACATGGAAAATAATAAAGCCAAGTGGAGATACTGTCACAAGGTCAGTAAGCCAGTAATCCAGTGAGCATGCTAGCCATTAATTTTTTTTTTAGAATTGGAAATAATGAGCATAGATAAACATGAAATAGAATTTAATTAAACAATATTAAGTGCATTCCTTGTATTAGTCAAATGTTTGCAAAAAAAGTTTCTTGTTTTCTTCCAAAATTATAAAAGTATCTTTAAGTATTTTTTGGTAGAACTTAATCCCATTATAAATGTCAGTTAAAATATTACAAGTTAATACATTCAAAATATGGGAAAAGGATTCATTTATCTAATTGAGTATTTTATTTGTATAATGTTTTATAGTTAACATTCATATATATTTACATAATTCAATTTGTTATTTTAATAATTTGGCTAATTTAAATTGAGGAAACAGTATTAGACCAGTAAAAGCATATTCTTTCAAACAGGACTGCCTGGATCCAAAGTCATTGCATATATAATCTTGATTGTATTGCTTAGATTATTTTACCTGATACATTTTCCTAATTGGTAAAATGAAAGTTATGAGATAATTTATGTAATTAATATAAGGAAATCATTTTAAGAGAATGCAAGTTACAAAGCAAGATCTTAGTAAGTGTTATTTGCTTTTATCACCATCAACATCATTTTATTCAGTAAATCAGACAGAACTGTTTTCTAAGCCAAACATCTTTTAAATGAGAATGAAAGTAATAATCAGTATTCTCCTATTAAAAAAAATACCTGGTTTTCAGATAGCTTCTTGTGTGGATTGGAAATCATGGCTAAATAATAACAGTAAAAAATGGTAGATAAAACTGTTATTCATACTATTTAATAAAAGAAATTTGAAACTATGCAAAAAAATTTTCTGAAAAGTTAAGATATCTTCTCAAGTTCTTGATATCAATTGCATGAATTTGATATTGAAGCTTGATACAAATTTATTCAAGTGATGTATAGTTATTACTTAGTGGGAAATTTTACATCATGGATCTTTCAACTACACTTTTCAAATGTGAGTTAGTGAATCCAAAAGATCACTCGTCATTAATCATGGATTGACGGCTTTCTTTGGAGTCAGCAGATTTGTCAGTAAGCTAGATATTCAAGTTACTGACTTAAATTCTGTCTTCTTGGTTCAGAACTTCTAGGTCCCCAGGTAAAAACATACCTCTTTGATTTTGTGTATGTGTGCGTGTGCACCTTGCACTTGTTTTGTTTAATTTTGTTCTTTGATGTTAAATCACACACTATTAGACATTCCTGGAGCAGAGGTGCAGAAAAAATGAAAATTATTTCCTTCATGATGTAAAAGAGATAGGGATAAAGTTCTCAAAATAGTTTCTCAGTCCTTAGTAGAGATGAAAGTGAGGAGGCTGCCAAATTGCTAAATCCACCTCAGAGGCAAACATGTTAGTATGGTAAAAGTAGCAAAATACATAGAGTTAGCATTGTTCTCCTTTTACCTCATTATTTCTACAACACTTTTTAAAAAAAATTTACTTTCATGAGAGCTACAAAAGAAAACCATTATAAACTGTTTCCCTTAACTAATGACATGCCTAGAACTCATAATAAATATATTTTGTTTATTATTTCCACTTGAGAGCACTATATTATGAGTATGATCCAAAAAATGGAAAGCCATTTTTCAAAAATGAAAATGTTGGACATGCCTTGTCTGACTGGGAAAGAATAAGGATTCTTCCATAGTAGATGATATTAAGGGGAGAAACTATTATTCAGTTGAATCTGGTCTCTTCTTCCACAACAATTGAACTGTGAGGTACAATCACGTGACCAAAGGCCCATGAACAGGTGTCCATGTGCTGCTTCTGAATATGAGAATAAAAATGAGAGTTGTTTTTCTCCAATTGCTCTTTACCTTCTTTTACCCAGTGTGGCAAGGAACCAGCTTTGACCTTGCCGGTGAGTCTGACAGGCTTTCATCTCTTCCTTGTGGAGTAATTGTTGAGATAGTGAGTTTGCTTTTCAAAGGTTTTAGCTTAGCTCTGTAACCAACAACTCTGTAGTTTCAGATTTCCCCAAATATCTTGAGGGGGAAAATATTACTTTCTGTATATTTGAGCTGCATCCAGAGCTTTTAGATGCCTTTAATAAATTACAGTTGGCTTTGCTAGATGTTCCAAGGGCAAGTTGAACTACTACAAAAGATTCTTTAGTATTTGAAATATGTCTTTTTTGAGTTATACATTCAAATACTTTGCCCATTTTCATGAAATGGTGTGTTTTCTTATTGACTTGGGGAATTCTGTATGAGTTGTAAATATGAATCCTTTTATATTGTACAAATTATACCTATTCTAGTGTACCTCTTTCTTCAACTTTATTAATTTTGCTTCTTTATAAACATTTACATTTTAATTTAGTCCCAGTATTCACTTCTTTTTATCTTTGTTTTTCATATCTAGTTTAAAAATATACTTTGAATCCCAATTTCAAAAACCTACTTCTTAATTTTCATATAATACCTTTTCATTTATATATCAGTTGTATAATTTTTCCTTATTGATACATGTGGGCAAGAGAATGTGCTTCATAGAATCTAGATCTGCGCTCTGAATCCATCACCATATTTTCATGGAAGCCAAGCTTTCCCTTGTCTGCTCCCATCCCCTGATGGGTTTGAGTATACAGAAGCTTGTCTAAGGACTTGGGAGACAGACCCAATTTAGGATTCCTCTAAGACTTGTAAAGGCTCTTGCTATGACATATTTAGATAGCTGGGAGGCAAAAATGCCCTTTGCTTATCATTATTAAGTATTATGTCAGTTATTTTTGTAATGTGTCCTTTACATAAGATTTTCAGAAAATACTTTTCAAGTCTCATGAAAAATCTTACTAGGGTTTCGGTTATAATTATGTTGAATTTAGGGATTCATTCCATTTCTCCAAAAGTGTATCATACTTATCTTTTGCTATGTTACTTAGTCAAGTGGCTTTTTAAATATTGGTCATACACTTTTCTATTTATTTGCAGTCATATATGTTTTAAGTATTCTTGCAATTTGAAAATAGGCTAATACATGTCAATAAATACAGCTTCTGTTCACCAGTGTACTTTTTGTAATGAAGGAGGGAAAAATACAACTTTATGAACATAAGCAAGAAGTAAGGCAAATATTTTTTTTACATGCATTGTATATGGTTTAAAGAGAGGTAATCAAATAAATGTTTGAAATTATTTTTAAAATGATAAAGTGTCTGTCAGATACATATATAACACCAATAGCATTTTTATGGGTTAAGATAAAACACCTTCCTGGTTTCCAAGAGGAAAGATTTTCTCTAAGTACTCTCTGATTCTCAACTGCCCATTATCTCATCTGCCCCATGGGGGTGAAGACGCAGAGCACCCTGTCTCCTTGGTGCAGTGTTTACAAAGACAAAGTAGGCATTTTTACCCTAGCGCTGCCCGCTTCCCTTTGTGGGTAAATCTACTCACAGAGAGTTTTTATTGTCTCCACTCTGGCTGCTGTCTTACCTGTTAGACCTTTTTTACATACAGGGAAGCTTGTCTGACTGTAAGAATACATGACTGAATGAGTAAGTCTTATTCTGGGATTAAGACAGAAATTCCATTTCCACTTCATACTAAGTTATGTCCCCCAGCCCCTGGTCTATCACAGTAACATTGATATTTTTTTGCCTTCTATCATTATGTATGCTTGGGATGAGGGGAGAGTGAATAGAGAGGAAACACTTGTCTCTTAAGAAACGATGGGGAATGTTTTATTTATGTAAATGTTGGCTATTTTCTAAGCGTCATGAATCTCTAGTGTAATTTTTAAAGCATAAAAATTAAATTTGAAATATAAAGTACAGACTGTAGTATCTGGAGAAAAAAAAATCCACCTCAACATCCTTTGTTCTTAGGGAAGGCTTTCAGTCTGTGTTCCAAGCAGGTAAAAGAGAAAGAAAAACGGGCAAATGGTCAAAATCCTAGGTCTTTAATACGCGAAGGCCCAAATGTTAACGCCTTCATGCACCTTATCGTTAGGCACTGATGCTGCTGCACAAGGAAGTCCCTAGAGTCTAGCTAGGAAAGGGAACTTTAGTTTTTCCATTTTTAACGTAGAGAAATGGGTTATGAGTGAATCTGGAATAACCAATCTATAGCACCTGACATAAGCTAGCTAAGGAGTCTGTAAATTCAGTGAAAAAGTGCCATTAACGTGGGTCCTGTGAAATTTTAAAATAGAGGAGTTCACAGTTCTTCTACTTCTTCTGTTTCTAACCTGGTTTTAATAGTATTTTTTTTTCTGGAAATTTCAGATATGAAACTTGATATTGTAAAACTGAGAAAAAGATATACTTGTAAAAATGGGTTGAATGCTTCCAATTGTTAGGGTAGAAATCTGGTTATGAACAGGGAAGATAATGTGATTTTAAGGAATTCATATGTAAATAATTTTGTTCTGCAATATGTTACTAAGACATCGTGAAAGTCCCTGAGAAGGTGTAAAAATTTAAAATCTAGATTTAATTTCTAACACATGCAAATGTAGACCTATGCAAGTGAGATTAAGTGTTAGAAAATTTTTAAATTTCTATTTAATTTCATAAATCCTATTAAGATAAAAGTTTTGAGCTATATCTGTGCTTTGATGTTAGCTCCGAGAACAACCTGTTTAAAATACAAGGTCGACTTATGGGCATATGTTACAGGAAATTGTGAAGGATATTTGATATTCCTTTGCTGCTTAATATACCACTTCCCAGCTTCCCAATATCCTCAATGTCAATACTGTCCTATTCTCAAAAATAAATGATGAAACTAATTTGTTCCTGGGTAATAATTAACAGTTGGAATGATTTTGGCAGCAAGTAAAAAAAGAAAACTGGACTCAAACTTGCTTATAATAAAATGATGTATATTATCTGATATAATAGGATGCACAGATATTAGGCTCAAACATCCTCGGATTCAGTCTCTTGTGTATTGTTTCTTCCATATTGTAGCTTTAACCTAGAAACAGGAACTCTTTTTTCCTAAGTCTTTCCAGGTTTTACGTTCAGACTAAATAATATCCATAGCATGAGGAGGGATTTTTTTTTTTCATTCTTAGATTTGTTGTATAGAATTGGATCAAGGACACTTTTCCCAGAGAAAACACAGATGCCTTTTCGTCCTGTCTTGTTAGTCATAATCAGTCATGCATGCTTTCAATTCAACAAATGACAATTAAAAAATGAGAGTTCTGTGATGGTCTCTAGATCACTCAGGATGCGTCCCTGCAGCCTGATATCACCTTCTGTGTTGGGTGGGTGGGCAATAGAACAAAGTCAGCTCCCTACTGGGAAGGAATAAGGCAGTAAATTGATAATGGGCAGGCAGCTTACTGGGTCAGACATATAACTGAACAGAAGAGAATTGTTTATTGTTTTTAAAGGGCAATAAAATAGTTGTGTACATTAATAAAGGGATGAGTTTTGCTATTAATGAGAGACAGACATGGGAGTCAACTTGGGGTAGTTTTTTTAGAATCCTTTACATTACAATATGAAGGAAATCCTGCATTATACTTGTAGGTAAAGTAATCATTTGTATGTTAAAGATCCATTGCTACTTCATTTAAACAAAAACACAGTGGACAATTATATTTAAATAATAAAATTGATAATTTAAGGGTACTTTTAAAAGTGTTATTTTGCTTAACAATAGAAAATGTTGACAGTGCTAACAGATTACAGGGATCATCTACATAAATGCTGGAAGTGTTTTTCTTTTAACAATCCAGGAATGTTTTGTAAAATTTTGATGCATGGATGACTTTAGTTCAGCAAACCATTTGTTGGATAATGCAAGAAAAGTGGCACCAATGTGGATATGTTTATTAACTACTATTAACATACTCAGAATTAACTACTCAGAATACTATTAACTATTAACTACTATTAACTACGCAGAATTTAACAGTGATTATTCCATAACAGGAACTCAAAAATTTATTAGATGTTTGTGTGAATGAACAGTGCCATTTACTGACAACTTCCCAGAAACTTGACAGTTGTGTCTTTAATACCAAAAACAACACTGCAGGATTCGGATTATTTTCCTCATTTTACAGATGAGATGATACACATTAAGTAATTTTCTCTGAAGACAAATGTCAGCTGATGGCTCATTTTCTTCATGGATTACTTCTGTCTGAGTCAACAAACTAGGTACATATGTTTTTATAAGTGACATCATCAGTGAAAAGATTATTGAAAAGAATGGTTGCAATTAAACAGAAGTGTTGCTCAACAGAGAGAGAGAACATTTCTTAGTTCACACATAGTATAATCAATAGCTTGGGTAAGAAAAAGTAACATAACATTTTGTATATTAAGGTGACATTAGTGTTTTTGTATGACTAATAGTATTTGAAACCTGTAACTATGGCTAAGGCAATGGTGTTAACTTTTTCAACTATCACAGAATTTAAGCTAGTTTATGTTATGATACATAGTCTGAGCTCGTTACATTTCATTTAAAGTTACCTCAATCTGTATAATAGAAGTAGGGCATCCGTTATAAGTGAATAATACTTTATGTAAAGCTGTATGGGTGCGTGCTGTGAAATATTTTACTGTTGTAATGTAAAGCCAAATACACTTGAAACAACTTTTGATTTTTTTATTGAAGTTGCCTGTGATCTATAAAAATCAAGAAATCTCATTTGAATAGAGTAAAAGGATTAGTTACTCCTCATGCATAGAAACATTTTTAGGGATTCAGCTGTGTCAGTGATGGATAGATAGACCTGAGAAACCATTTGAGATTTATTTGATTAGGTTAGACAGGTCCCATCTCCTATTAGTGAGTATTGCCTTGTTCTGTTACCAAGAGGAGGCAGCTGTCTTCTTCAGTTTTCCCCCCTGGTGCTGCCTACTTTAACTAAGCTTGTAAGATTTTCAACAAGCAAATCAGGGAGGACTTTGCAGACAGATGGTGAAGCTGCCTATGCATTCTCATTTACATGCAACCTTGGTTCCGAACTGTACTTGAGCCATATGCAGGGGTTTTGCATTCCCTTTGGATTGGTTTTAAGTGCTAGACAGACAAGTCAAACCTAACTTGAGCCATGTTTTCCTAATGTGATTTAATTCAATGGAGTTATGCAAAGTGTTGCTCAAAAGAACTTTTGAAACTAAAATGTTGGCTGAGTGCAAAAATTGACACCAAACACAGCTAGTGAACAGAGTGCCCTAGGAGACTTACTCGTATGTATATAGACGATGAAGACTAGGTCATACAATTTTTAAGCTACAATAAATTGAAAATATTAACAAACAAATTCTACTTGGGATTTTGAATTGCCTAAGCCTAATTTTGGTCTATTAAAGTGCCCGTTAACTGTTATTGAAACATAAATACACTAGGTCAAATTATGTATTTTCCATTATTTGATGATCTAACAATAACTAGTATTAAAAAATAAACAAACATTCTTCTAACTTTTGCTTTTAACTTTACATATGCTTTCAATAGTATATCAAACGAATAACAAATCAATTTTGTCAGAGTTGTTGTTTTTTTGTCACAGTAACTAGAAGGTTGTGATCCATTATAATAAATAATAATTCATAAGAACATGCAACAAGTATAAATTTCATTTCATTTAAACTAAAAAAATTAATAATTAGAGGTGAGGATGAATAGAAAGAACACTTTTTAATTAATCATTTTTTATCTTATGAATCTTAAATTATGACAATGCTTAATTGTAGTTAACATACATTGGTGACAAAACTAGTTCCTATAATTTTGTTATCTTACTATGAACCAGTCAAGCTTATAAGAATACTGTATGCATTATATTTCCATAATAAAAAATGTTTTCTCATTGTAAAAATTGAGGATGCAGAATTTTGAAAAGATTCTAAAAGAGTTCCATCACCCAGAAACAATTATTAACATTATACACATTTATTTCTATATATCAAACATAATTGAGATAAATCTGTATAAACAAATTGTCATATTTCTAAACTCTTTACCCTACGTATATATCCAAGCTAATTCAATTAACTTGAAAAACATTTTTAAAAGTTGTAAACATTAATTTTATGGATGCAGCTCTTCAGCAACAGCCTATTATAGACACTTATCAGTTTTATATCTTTGCAGTGTTATAAATAAGTCTGTTGTGAAGATTTTGACATATATACTTTAGTTTAAATCATTTCCTTAGGAAAGATTTCTAGATTAAAATTTCAGTGACGAGTGAGATTTTTAGACTTATATTACATACTGCCAAATTGTCTTCAGTAAAGTTTATAGTGATTTATTCTATCATCATTAGTGTGTGTACTTACTTAATCAAGCATTACTGTCTTTATCAGTTAGCATACATTTGGTTGCAAACAATATCTAATATCAATATGATTACATGAATTTTCTCCTAAGTGGTTTAATGGTGGGTCGGAATCATAAGTGTTTGATTCTTTGGTGTAACAATGTCTTTGGACCCAGATTCATGTTTCCCCTACTCTATTTATTTCAGTGTTGAATTCATCCATATGTTTCTAGAATTCTGAGAATTGACAGAAACCTAAATGTCCATGCATCTTTAAACATAATAAAATCTACAGGGCAAAAAAATATGATAAGTCTTTTTATTCCCCTTTATGGTTCTTTCAATGGAGACAGCAAACTTTCCACAAAAATTCGCAGAAGACATTCCCTCATCACTCATGGCTTAGAATTTGGTTAAATTCTTCCAACTCATGCAGAATCACAGTTAGAAACATTTGCCTACCAATAATATATTAGATTATGAAGAAAGAATAGATAATTATAATAAAAATCCAAACATAAAAGGGACAAATTGGACAAAACAGTTTGTTTGTAGTTAAAATTGTCCAATATGGATATTGGTTCTGCCTTCTGGGAAAAAGTCTTTCTTTACTGTTCATTTTCCTCTGTGGCTGTATTGAAGATTAGTTTCACAACCTTAGTGACCCACTTCTTTAGCAATCCTTTGTGTCTAGAAACCAACTCTCATAAAAGCAAAACAAGTGTCACCAAGATTTTAGTGAGAAAATGTAGCATCTTAACTTCTTCTGGCCCAATCCAATGTTCTCTGAAATTCACATTTCAGCATCTGTTATCTACCACTCTCCATTTTCTGGTGCCAAAATCTATATGAGAATATTTTCAGATAGCAAGAAGCATAACATTCACTCAAACTGGCTTTACAATATAAAGACATATATTATCAGATATAATAGGTAATTTAGAAAAAGAAATCTTTTAAATCAGCTGACTTACTAACTCAAACTTGCATGTTCATCTCTTCTGTCTTCCTAAGTGTCGGTAGTGGCTTTGTCCTCAGTTTGAGGTAGGACGACTGTGGTTGGTCCAAGTACTCTGGTCACAGCAAGAACAAGAAGAGTGTTTCTCTTGTTGTGGATCCACTAAAGAAAAAACAAAAACAAAAACAAAAAATGTTTTCCTTCTGGAAACATCTGAATAGGTGCCCCCTTGGTGTCCTATTTGCCATAATCTGTTACATGTCTTTTTATAAAAAAGTAAATGGCAAGAGTCGTAGGATTACCTTAAGTCAGAAGTCTTTCTCTGGAAATGAAGGTGAATTCAAGTCCTTCCCAGGAACATGGTCACATAGTAAGGGACTGAATAAGTGATCAAAACTAACAGTCACATGTAAGGGTGGGTGGAAGTTACAAATGTTTCCTAAGCAAGTGAGTTACTTGACTGATTACACTGGCTAGAACCTTTAATACAATGTTGCATGGAAGTGATGTGAGCACATTTTCTTGTCTGTTTCCTGATCCTAGGTGAGAATAATTCCTTCTTGTACCATTAAGTATGGCATTGACTACAGATTTTTCTAAGATGCCCTTTAGCATCTTGAGGGCGTACCAGCTATTACTTGTTAGCTGAGATTTTTTATTTTAATATCTGAAGTAATGATGGATTTCGTCAAATATATTTTTTTCTTTATCTGTAGAAATGATCATGCACTTTTTCTTTTGACATTTTAGTAGGGTGAATTACACTGATTGTCAAAAATTATTCTAAACTTATATTACTGGGATAAAACCTGCTTGATCATTGTGTAGTATTATTTTTATGTTGTTGAATTCTATATGCTAAAGATTTGTTTAGAATTTTTGTATTTATGTTTATGAGGGATATATTTCCTTTTCCCTTGGAGCGTCTTTCTCTGTTTTTGGTATCAGTGGAATTGTAATCTCATATAATAAGTTCAGGAGCTATCCCACCTCTGAAATGTTTTGGAAGATTATGTATGCAATTGGTATTATTTCTTCCTTAAATGTTTCGTTGAATTCACCAAAGGGCCTGTCATTTTTGTGAGAAATATTTAAATTACAATTCCATTAATTTATTAATTATAGGACTATCCAGGTTATGCCTTTCTTCTGAGGTTTGGTAGGTTATGTATTTCAAGTGATTTATCCATTTTATCTAATTTGTAAAATGTACTGGCATAAATTGTTAATATTTCCTTATTATCATTTGACTTCCGGAATAATCTGTGGTAATGTCATTTCTCTAATTCCTGACATTGGGGACGTGTGTCTATTATATTTTTCTAAACAATCTTGCCATAAGTTTGTCTATTGTCTTGATCTTCTCAAATAACCAGCTTTTAGTTTCATCGAATATCTTTAAAGTCTTTTTTTTTGTTTCACTGATTATTCCTCTCATCTTTATTCTTTTCTTTCATCTGCTTATTTTAGGCCTACTTTGTTCTTTTTTTATAATATAGTTTCTTAAGGTGAGAGCTGAGTGATTGATTTTAGTATCTTTATTATTTTCTAATATAGGCATTTAATGCTATAAATTTCATTCTAAGGGATGTTTCAGCAGCGTACCACAAAATTTTATATGTTGTGATTTCAAATTTAATTGGTTACAGATTCTTTCTAAGTTCTCTTTTGAATTTTTTTCTTTTTACCCATGGGCTACTTAGACATTTCTTCCCTATTTTGTTTCTGATTATTTGGATATTTTAAAGAAATTTTTCTACGTAGTTCTCTTAATTTCATTAAATACAAATTTTTGTATGGATTACAATATATTTATTTTTATAAATATATTGATATCTATGCTATGATCCAGAGTATAATATATTTTGAGAAATGTTATTTATATGTATTCAAGAATATAATGTTTATTTTGCTAGTGTTGGTGGAATGTTCTATAAATATCAAGTATGTCAAATTAGTTAAAAGTGTCGCTCAAGTCTTCAATATTCTTACTGAATTTATGTCTGCACTTTGCATCCTTTTTTTTAGAGAACATTGACATCTCTGCTGAATCTCTATTTTGTTGAATGTCTATTTGCCTTGCAGTTTTGTCAGATTTGTTCACACATTTTGAAGTCTGTTATTTTTAAATGTTATGACTTCTTAATTAATTTACCCCTCAGTGATTATGAAATGAATATTTAAACCCAGTGATAGTCTTTGCTTTGAAATCTACATTGTCAGATTTGTTACAGTACTCCAGCTTTCTTTCGACTAGTGTTAGCAGAGTGTCCTTTTATTTTTAACATAGCTGTGCCTTTATATTTAACGTGCATTTCTTCTTGGTAGCGTGTATTTGGGTCTCGCTCTTTTATACCCTCTGCCATCTCTGACATTTAAATGCAGTTTTGCATCATTTCCATTTAATTGGATTATTTATCTGGTTGGGTTGAAGTCTCACATCTATTTTCTATTTTATTGTGTGCTTTTTGTGGTATGTGTTTTTTTGTGTTTTTTTTTTTTTTTTTTTTTATGTTAAGGTTTATAATTCCATTTTTTCTTTGGTTGGATATTAAGCAGGACTTTGGTATTTTAGTGGTCAGTTTACGATAAATAGCATGCATCTTTATCTTAGTATAGTCTACCTTCAAATAATATTATAGCACTTAGATGATGATTTGTGAGTGTAGTGGCAGGCAGGGATAAGAAGCACTAGACTCTTAGAAAAAGTGCAGTCACTGTTATTAGTCAAAAGTGGCCATGCAGAAAATTATTTTATTTTTTAGTGGAGGAAACCAGCACAAGCACATCAATCAGCTAGATTCTAATTCATTAGTTCTCAATTTTCCGCTTTGTGATCACTGCTTGTGATCACTGCTATCGAACAACCCCCTTCCATCTCTTAATTGCTCAATAACTTTTTAGTGGGTAGAAGTCCTGCTCACATGTATGTCATAGAAAGAGAAAGAGCTCTTTAGATGACAAATGCATAAATGCACCTGGGTTTGGGGGTCCTGCTTCTATTCCACAAGTAAAAAGGGACACCGTAATTTAACAGCTATAATAACATCATATTTTTATAGTGTGTATTAAACACTGCCCAAACTGCCAAGTTTCTACTAATGCACTTTACATATTTCCTTTTACTCAGATAAAAATTGTATCTCTTTTATATATCCATATTGTCACCATGATGGTATTAAGAGAAATGGGGCATGTAGAAGGTAAGCAAAGTATTCAAAATCCCCACAATGTTCTGTGTTAGTTCACTTTTGCTGCCATAAAAAATTGCCACAATTTTAGCCATTTAAAACAACACATTTATTCACCAACATTCCTTTTGGTGAGAAGTCCAGGTTACCTAGGCTGGCATCACTGTTTCAAGTTTTACAAGGCTGAAACCAAAATGCATTTGGCTGGTTGTGTTCTTACCGTGCGGTTCTGGGAAGAATTTGCATTCCAGTTCAGGTTGTTGGCCTAATGTAGTTCTTTGCAGTTGTAGACATAGGTCTCAGTTTGCTTGCTGGATGTCAGCAGTGGGCTGACCTTTGTTCCTGGAAGTCTCTCAATGGCCTTTGCACATAGGCCCCTACCTTTCAGACCCAGCGTGGGAGATCTTTCTCATGCTTCAAATATCTTTGCATGGTTGAGTCCTATGTGTGATTCAGATGTTTCTCACTACCCTTTTGCTGCATTCTTTTCCTTCAGTGGAAAAAAATTCTCTGAGAAAGTATTTATATGACTAGATTGGGTCGCTGATATAATCCAGGATGATCTTTCTATTTTAAACTCCATAACTTTAAAAACACCCACAAATCCCCTTTGTCATGTAATGTAAGGTACTCACAGTTTCCAGGGATTAGGGTATAATAAATACCGACACTTTTGAAGGACTGTTATTCTGTATACCACATAATCACTGTCTGCCTTGAGACTCAGACAAATATTTAAGTAAATTGCCGCTAATACAGACTATTCTGATATCCCAAATGTGATTTCTAGTCCATCTAATTAACTAGAAGTTACTGAGTTTGTCAATGAACATTTCACCTGTGCTAAACTTGGACTGGACATGGAATTTTAAAAAATGTATTGTCTATAAACTTAGAATAGAAAAGCAGTTGGTGTCTTCAAAAGTGTTATGCAATTCTGAGAGTTACAGATAGAAAGTAAAGTGATAAAAACTGAATAGGATATTTAATATACTGATATAAACTAAACTAATGCCATGCAGTCTATGTAATTCAAGTAACAATTTCAAAATGGAAATACAAATGCTACAACTGTCTAATTTAAGTACTTTACATTTTTATGCACTTTTTTGAGGGAAAAAATTGCTTACATTCATATTTGTATTTATTTAGTTCTTCATGTTTTACAAATATAATACTTTTGTAAAATTGGTTCAGAGAAAACAGACCTGTTCCATAAAGCTTTTTGCAAACTTATTTTGGTTGTCATATTTATAACGTATGTGTTAATAATGCAGATGTGTCTAAAACATTAGTATACTACCCCAGATATATTGTTGAATGTACACATATATAAAACATTCATTTTTATTTCAGAATATTTTAAAATTGATTCAAAAGCAGCATTTTGAAACTATATACTTAAAATGGTTAAGATGGTAAATTTTATGTCATATTTTTACCATAATAAAAAAGTAAATTTTTGCAGTATGATAAAAAATTATAAAAATGTAAAAATCTAACACATGAAAGAGTACTTATTTAAAAATCAACACACAGAAGAGAACATTTATTAAAATATCTTGAGTAAAAAATCAAACAAAGTTATATTTCAGTGTCTATTTAATGAATTATTCCCTTCCTTTAAAAAGAAAAATAACTAAAAAACATTAAAATCTTACCTTACTATGAGAACCATGATCAGAAATTAGCACAATTGCTTAATGGCTTTCATAAGGAAAAAAATTAAAAGAGCTTTCAAGGGTAAAAAAAATAGAATTTCACCAAAATTTTACACTTTAATTTTCTATTCGTCTACTGAAACTCTACATTTTTCTATATTTTGAACCTTTAAATGGAGGAAAACCTAATGATCATTATCTCAGTGTAAAACTAACCAAGGTTTTAGAGAAAAAGAACTTGACATCTTCAGGAAAAAAAATATATATATAAAATACCTACTATTATTATCTTCATTTTAAAGATAAGGAAACTGAGAAACTGAGAAGCTTAGTAATTGGCTTGCTCAAGGTTATATAGTTAGAAATGTCAAAGCTCTAGACTTCAGCATGTTCTTAGGTGACAGCTATTTTTTTTTTCAAGTTTAATCTTTGCTCTGTTCCTCATATATAAACAGAGATATAAGCATAAAGAGAATGGTAATAGTGAAAGTTATCTATATTTTCTGCTAAAATCTTTGGAATTTATTTAGGTGAGCTTTACTGCAAGCCAAATACTCTAACACTAGGCTCTAGAGTAAAATTGGGTGAGACCAAGCTGGTTTTATAGTGTTAAAAAATGAGAAATAGAAACCTATGTAAGTGGACATCCGATCTCCAGTGGAAAACTATGTAAATTCACAGTAAAAACAAACTGTGTAAGTGAAATTAGAGACCCATGTTGACAGCTCTTCAAAGGATGAATTTAGATTCCTTTTTCTGAAATTCTTATCAAATAAAGACCTTACAGGAGGAGTAAATGCCAATGACAGTTAATGGGATTGATCATCATTAATAGTAATTTTTGAGTAAAAATTACAATTTAACATATTCTATAATTCGTATTTAATTAAATTTATTTAGGTGACATTGACTAGTAAAATTACGTAGGTTTCAGGTGTACAATTCTATGATACATCATCTATACATTGCATTATGTGCTCACCACCCAGAGTCAGTTCTCCTTCCATCACGATTTGACCCTCTTTACTCTGTTCTGCAATCGCCCCTCCCCCCACTTCCCTCTGGTAACCACTAAACTGTTGTCTGTGTTTATGAGTTTTCATTTTTGTTATTTGCTTGTCTTGTTCTTTTGTTGCTTTCAGTTTTATATCCCACATATGAATGAAATCACATGGTTCTCGACTTTTTCTCTGACTTATTTTGCTTAGCATTATAATCTCAAGATCCATACATGTTGTCGCAAGTGGCAGTATTTCATCTTTTCTTATGGCAGAGTAGTATTCCACTTTCTTCCTCCTGTTCTTCTCCTCCTCCTCCTCCTCCTCCTCCTCTTCCTCTTTCTCCTCCTCTTCCTCTTTCTCCTCTTTCTTCTTCCTCTTCTTTTTGTTTGTTTCAGGTGTACAAAACAATGTAATAGTTAGACATTTACACCTCTCACAAAGTGATAACCCCCCTCCCACAATCTGCTACTCATCTGACATATATAGCCATTACAACTGCATTGACTCTATTTCCTATGTTGTACTCCACATCCCAAGAATATATATATATATATATATATATATATATATATATATATATATATATCTTTATATTAAATTATAGTTGACATTCAATATTACTCAGGTGTACAGCGCAGTGGTCAGGCATCTACACCATCCATGAAGTGGTCTCCATAATGAGACAAGTGCCCATCTGACACCCTACAAAATCTTTACAATGTTATTGATTATATACCACATCTTCTTTATCCAATCATCTATTGAAGGACACTTTACTTGTTTCCATGTCTTGGCCTCCATATTAATGATGGAGTGAGCATCATAGTACAAATATCTTTATGGATAAATATTTTGAGATATTTTGTGTAGATACCCAGGAAAAGGATTGCTGGGTCATATGGTAATTCTATTCTAAACTTTTTGAGGAACCTCAGCACTGCCTTCCATAGTGGCTGCACCAATCTATTATATTCCACCAACAGTGTATGAGGGTTCCTCCTTCTCTGCAGCCTTTCCAATACTTGTTATTATTTAGGTGACAGTGAAGTGATGTCTTGTTGTAGTTTTTGATTTGCATTTCTCTAATAGCTAGTGAAGTTGAACTTTTTTTGTATATCTGTTGGCCCTTTGTATGTCTTGGGAAAAGTGTCTGTTCCTGTCCTCTGCCCATTTTTTAATTGGATGATTTGTCTTTTTGTTTTTGAGTTGTACGAGTTCCTTATACATTTTGGATATTAGCCCCTTACCTGAGGTGTTGTTTGTAATAATCTCCCTTTTGATTGGTTAGCTCTTGGTTTTTTTGATGGTTTCTTTTGCTGTGCAGAAGCTTTTTAGTTTGATATAGTCCCGTTCATTTATTTTAGCTTTTACTTCCCTTGCCTTTGAGGTTAATTCATAAACTCCTCTTTGAACCCAAGGTCCGTAAGTTTAGTACCTATGTTTTCTTCTATGCAGTTTGTTGTTTCAGGTCTTATGTTTAGGTCTTTGATCCATTTTGAGTTAATTTTAATACACAGTGACAGTGGTCAGTTTTATTCATTTGCAGGTGGTTTTCCAGCTTTCCCAGCACCATTTTTTGAAGAGGCTTTCTTTTCACCATTGTACGTTTGGATCCTTTGTCAAAAATTATCTGTTCATTTTATTTCTGAGTTTTCAGTTCTATTCCATTGGTTTGTATGCGTGTTTTTCTGTCAATACCATGCTGTTTTGGTTATTGTTGCCCAGTAGTACAAGCAGAGTCAGGGATTGTGAAACCTCCAGAATTCTTCTTTTTTTTATTGCTTTGGCTATTTGGGGTCTTTTTTGATTTCATACAAATCGATAATCTTTTTTGTTCTATTTCTTTAAATAATGTCTTTGGAATTTTGATGGGGATTACATTAAATCTGTATACTGCTTTGGGTAATATGACCATTTTAACTATGTTGTTTCTTCCATCCATAATCATGGAATGTCTTTCCGATTCTTTGTGTCTTCTTCAATTTCTTTTACAAATGTCTTGTAGTTTTCAGTGTATAGGTCCTTCGCATCCTTTAAGTTTATCCCAAGGTATTGTGTTTTGTTGTTGACACGGCTGTTCCCTGTCACCACTGTTATTCAACATAGTATTGAAAGTCCTAGCCAGAGCAATCAGACAAAAGAAAGAAATAAGTGTCATCTGAATTGGGAATGAAAAAGTTAAATTGTCACTTTTTGGAGATGTCATGATTCTTTATATAGAAAACCCTAAAGACTCTACGAAAGAGCTATTAGAAACGCTAAATGAATACAGTCAAGTTACCAGCTACAAAATCAATGTACAAAAATTCATTGTATTCCTATGTACTAACAATGAAATTTCAGAGAAAGAAAAAAAAATCTAGAATTCTTTCAATTTAGAATTGCTGTCATGTAACTTTATCATCTCTTATACATATTGATTAGATTAAAAATCAAGAAAATATTTATTCTAAAATGATTCGATATGATTACCTGAACAATACTGACAGGTTCATTTAAAATATGCATGGACAAAATACGTTATACATATTTTATATATAATATTTGATTTGGTTTATATAGGAAGGAGCAAATGTTCCTATATCCAAAAGCCAATTTAGATTTCAGAGAATTTAAAACAAAAACGACTCTTCCATGATGGCCACTTAATTAAATTTAGCAAAGAGCTGATGTGTTAGATGAGTATTTACTTTGTACAATAGTGCTCCACATCTTAGTGTATCCCCTTTAGCAGTTCTTTCCAGCAGGCAACAAATGTAAACTGCTTTTTTTTCGTCTTTGTTTTGTGTTTTGTTTTTTTGCTAAACTTTTATTTTAGAAGAGTTTTTGGCCACAAATCTAAAGAAAAATCGCAAAGATGATACAAACGTGAACTTCTGAAGCATAGTTTCTTTTTCTTAGAATGCAGAAATAGGTGGCATGTTATGATAGACCCCGAAGACATAAACATACCATTGAGATCCCCAAGTAAATTGGACTCTTTTGTGGTTTGAAGTCTCAAACAGAAAACTCTTTACTTTCTTTTAATTTGTCCTTAGAGAATATAAACCGTGTTGTGATGTCAAACTCATTCTGAGTTTAGATACCCACAGGCAAGTTGTTTGCTCTAATTAAAACAAAATGAATACAAATCTCTTACACGTAAGTCTTTGATGGTGGGAAATGTACTTTAATGTACCTAAAGTCTCCTCAGCAGTCAAAATCCCTTTCATTCTGATAACTCTACCTTTCATAGCCACCTAAAATAATTGTCAAAACATATTTGACACAACACCAAAATCATTTTGTACTTGTTTTTTATTTTTTAATAATTGGGAATCTTGGGACCTTTTACATTCCACTGCCTTCTAAAGAATCTCTATCAGAAGAAATTGTAGATTTTTTTTTTGCCTAAAAATATGTTTAATTATAAAAAATCATTCAATAAAACTATTAATTCAACAAATTGTATGTTTAATTTTATAGGTAAAATATTTTGCTTCCATTTAATAAAGTGGCTAATTTTAAAGTCTTCTGAACACTTGACGTTAATAGGAAGTTGGAGAATGTATAAAATAAAATTTAAGGAGAGAATTTAAAATGTTATTTTTGAAGGCATAAGTATGTAAACTTTAACATAACTCAAAGTTTGCATTTTAAATTTATATTATTACCTATATCTAAGTGTTTTAGTCAATATCCACTGGTTACTGTAAATTACTAACTTTGGAAAAAAATTTTTTTTCTGACATCATATCTTTTTCTTCAGTCAAAAGTGAAATACTTGTGTCTCCTAAAGAGAAAATGTGACCACTTGCATTTTTAATCAAAACCATTTGGAGTCATTTTTGAAAATCGAGGCACATAAAAGGAACTATAGACTCTAAAAATATTGTAGAGATGATCTGTAAAAGTAATTAATGTCATTGTTCTCATAATAAATTTACACATTCCACATGGGAGCAATCCCCTCACTCAGTACTCAAGTTTTTCCTACCCTTCGCCTCAACATTCTCTTCTAGCAAAAAACAATTCTGGTATCTACACATATGTTGATTTTCTTTGTCAGTCTTCCTGCTTAGCTTAAAATAAAGTTTTTCCTTTGAGTTTAGATTAACAAGGGCACATCCTACTCCATTTAGAAATACATCGAAATATCTATTAGAGTGCTCCTCCTGTCCCCTTGTTCACTCTTTCCTCAATAGGGGAGTGACTTACATCATTGGTGATGTTAGAAGATGGGAATGTACTCGCTTACTTCATATCCTTTCACTTTTCTGTTTTTTTTTCTGTTTATGATGTGCCCGCCATCAGTGAGCGTGAGTTCTGATCTGCGCTCTACCATATTGTAAATTTAGCAGGAAAGTCCCTGCTCCATATGTGACTTAGTAAGGCTGGTGCCAACTGGGATGCAGTCCCTGTTTCTCAGAACGAAGGCAACAGCTCCAAGAGCTGCAAACTCACATTTTGATTTCATTACACCTTCCTTCTTTGTTTATCTTGAGTGGTTCAGAATTCAGACAGGGACAACAGGAGTGCAAGTTGTTCAAGTTCTTCATTACAACACGTTTTATAAGGTCCTCATCAGTTCTGCAGTGAGGAATGACAAAAAATCCTATGGTAAATTAGAGTCCCTGAATATTTCTCTATGTTTAATCTATATCTATCACCAATGTATTTACATCAATGTTTTGCCAAGAGTTATTATCCAAGACATATGTTTAATAATTCATTTTATAATTTTCACCATGCAATTGAATAAATCTCCTTTGAGACCCTTGATAGTGTGATTATATAAACATACCTGCGGTGAGTGTTTCTAGTATAAGTATCCCAGCTAAGGTGTTGATGTCAAGAATGGAGCAAAGGTAATAAAACTTATAAATAACGTTCCTTAGAAAATACTTTAAAAAATTTTATATTATTGTGCAGCCTTAAAGAATTAACAATGTACATCAAGCAAAATATTTAACATGTCATTAACAAGTCAGATACTTATTTATACATTAGGTATAATTTTAGTGAAAATAAATGCTAATTATTAATCTCTATGAGATAAATTGCTTCTATATAAAAAATGCCCCCATATTGTTCACTGCTTACAAAATTCTTTGGGTGGAAAAATGATGTATGGAGGCAGTTTAAAGATCCCTTGTAATTTTTTAAACCACTTCAGGCTTTTAAAAATTCTTATTTTAAATAAATTTCTCTTTTAGCAGAATATAGAGACAGAATATGATACATTGATACATAAGAGTAATCCAGAGTTTAAATTCAGTATAAGTTGCTTATGTATATTCAAACATTTAAGTGCCTTTTATGTTTTTCTTAATTTTGGTTATGTGAATTGAAATAAGAAAATAATTTGGTAATCAACTTTTAATGTCAGAGTGAATTGAGTTTATGTAAAACTCACCTCTACCTTAAACATGTACAAATTTTCTTGTTAAATGAGCAAAATTTTGAATGCCCATGATCTAAAGTAACAGAGGGAATAATTAAAGTTTATGAGAAAAACTAAAAATTAGCATGCTAATATTAATAATGAGCATTCATAGTATAACTTACTTGGAAATTAGAGCCCAGGTTCAAGCATTGACTTTCTACATAATTGAGTTACTTAGAAAATATAATTGAATCTCAGGTTTTTCCTTTCATTTCTCAACTCTGAGGATTAAATTCTTAAAATTTTCTGTTGCTAACATTTTCTTTGAAAAAGGACATTTACTTAAAAATTATATTTAGAAGAGAAAAAGTCTTGGGTAGATAAATACATCAGATTTATTTACACTTAAATACCAGTTTCGGATTTTGTATATTCCCAACTGTTTTTAGGTTTTATGGACTGCAGAATAATTATTTTCACTGTGGGACTTTTCTTTTAAAATGAATTGAATAATCTATTTATATGATCATTTAATCTACTGTACTTTTCTAAAAAAATGTCTTGCTTTAAATAGACCCATTATAAGTATCTTAAAATGAATGAGAATATTTTAGAATGAATACATGGATTTGTGAATAAATGAGGACAATAATAAAGACATAACTGAAGTAAAGTACAAAAGAATACTTCTGTGCATTCCCAAAACACATTTTAATCTACATTATTTCCCCAGTTTAAATGAGGACTCGATTTTCAATTCATTTTGTAGATATTATTTTTGATATTTTTTTGTATTGGGAATTTTTATGTCCTAAAAGTATTTAGAAATAAAGTTTTGTACCTTCTATCCATATGTAAATGGCTCAAACATTTTATATAATTTTATCTCTAATACTTTTTTTTTGAATAATGAAATGAAATTTTCACCATAAAATGAGGGTTAACATACAGCAGATTGCTAGAGAACACAATCTAAACATCAATGACCCAGATTCTTGTATTTCATTTCTGTAGACTATACCGTGGAGTTAAGTGTGACAATTCATTTCCACTCTATTATTCCTGGATTGTTGCGGAGACTGGAGAAACCAGTGTTAACATAGGTCACTGCTTATAGAGTTTCCATCATTCTTTGGTCACAAAATATGTTCATGTCCACAGGCCAGAAAACAGGGCAGTAAAGATAGATCATCATGCTCACATGAGAAACAAATTGCCCATTTTCCCATTGGTAGGACACAGTCAAATGGACAGATGAAAGTCCCTTATCGTAAAAAGTTTTAGTTTTAAGCCAAAGAGAACAATATATTAAATAGCTCTTCAAGGGCAAAAGAACAGTTGCTTTTATAATTAAAACTATACCATAATTTTATATTTCTTTTTACCCAGATGGACCATGAGAAAGCAAAATGGTCATTTGATTACCAAAAACAAAAACAAAAGTGATTATTTTCCAATAATGTCCTTTCTGATGCTTAAACTAAAATTTATAATCCTAAGTCTCTAGAATCAACATCACATTTTACGTAATTTCTTCTCTAGTGATATGTTCTTAACATTTTTTGGCTTTTGTTGAAGAGCAGGTGATCAGACTATATGTATTAATATTTATAATACATTAAGTTTATTTTCCTTAAGTAAATCTCATGATTTATGATTAACACTTTAAAAGTGAGATTTGGTAGATATTCTTACTGTAAATCTATTCAAAAATATATTTTCCCTGTAAAAATACTGAATAAAGATGCATATGTATCCTGGATGGAACATCAGTAACATTATCTAATGTACACTGAGTATATACTATGTGTAAAGCACATTTATCTCTTGATATGTGTGCCTTCTATTTGCATTCCTATTTAATAAAATACTAAATGTTTGTTTCTAATAACTTGACACTTTAAAACTTAACAATTAGAAAACAACCTAATGTTTAAAATGGCCAAAAAACATGAACAAACATTTGAGAAAATAAGATATATAGTTAGTGGTTAGCAATTGTTCAACATCATTAGTCTTCAGGAAAATGAAAATTAAAACCACATGTGCTAAACTTTCACATTTATTCAAATAGCCAAAAAAAATAAAAATAAAAAATAAGACTGACCATAGCAATTAACAAGGAACAGGGCAACAGAAAGCCTCTTTCATTGGGAATGCAAAAATGATGTTGATACTTTGTAAAACATTTTGAGAGATTATTTTGATTTTAAACATGCATGTACCTTCCATTTACTCAGCAACTCTACTTCCAAGTATTGACTAAACTCAATGGAAAACTTATTTGCACACAAAATCCTACATATGCTTATAGCTGTATAATCATTATCACCAAAAACTTAAAACTCAAGATTTATTTATACATGTGAATGGATAAACTGTAATACACTCATCCATTGGAATACTAATACTTAAGAAGACATTATTTTAAGCAAACATTAAAAGTAAGTGTTACAGTGCATTGGAGTAGTTTATAGAATCTCCAAGAAATCAGAGAATCAGTCCAGTCTTAGAGTTCAATGGGGGACACCCAAACGGGAATTAAATACAATCTATAGCACAGGGTGGCTTCAGACAAGCCCACTTCTCCCTGCCGTAGGGAAATGGTAGAATATGGAAGGTGGAATGCTGGAAAAGGGACTTGAGTCACCAAATAATATGGGAAACTTTTTAACTAATAAAGCAAGAAATAGCAAGGTATTAAATTATGTAAATGTTAAAGAATTCCTATATCTAAAATTAGTTGCTAGCATGAGTCTGGTAATCTAATATGTAATTTAAATATGTAATATTTTAATGGAACTCATCAACCTGTAGCTAACAGTGAGCTGCTGTTAGATATGTGTAGTGTTTTAAGAAATTTAGTAAGTCATTGCCATTTAAAGATTAGGAAATATCAAGTAAGCCTTCAGGGGCCCCACCAGGCTAGGACAGGTGCTTTTCTGCCACAAAGTACTAAGAGTTCACGTTATTCATTGATGTTATTTGCGGAGTCCTTTTAACCTAATATAACTGAAATATTGGAAGAACTTGGATCCTGATCATTGCTTTTTCTAAGAGAACCAGAGCAATAGCAACTTTT
The DNA here is from genome assembly GCF_057876585.1 of Rhinolophus sinicus. Lineage (NCBI taxonomy): Eukaryota > Metazoa > Chordata > Mammalia > Chiroptera > Rhinolophidae > Rhinolophus > Rhinolophus sinicus. The sequence goes on along the minus strand of NC_142503.1, from coordinate 12,870,817 downwards.
CGCATATGGATTCTTGATATTGATTGCAGGTTGGAGAATATTTGGATACTAAACACATAACTGAACATGGGATAGAGGTTTGATGAAATGAAACTGGGTCTGTTGAAACCAGAGTCCATGACTTCATTGCTAATTTCTCCACAACATGTCTTACTATTCTTTATATCTGCCCTATTATCCGGGAATGTCCTGTTGTATACTTAGTTGTGTATGTATTGCTTGCAAATATGATTTTACTAACAGTTCCTTTGTTCCCAACTAAATAATGACATATATCAGAAAGTATAGCTCAGCTATCATTTTCACTGAATGTCAAAATATAATAGATTGTCTACTGAGTTACGTATGTTCAGCAATACACATTATCACCTGCTATACATATCAATATGTATTATTTCCCTTTAACTATTCTTTAACACTAAAGTTTCCTAAGCAAGCACATAGGACTTGCATTTCTTCATGGCTTGGCTTGGCTTTGATAATTTAGGCAAATGTATATTTTCCCTAAATCACACATCTTTGCTTAAATTCTCGTTTGACTAGATCATTTTTTTAAAGTGCAATTCTGGCTACAATCCCCCTACGCTTTTCAACTTTTGCTCCAAAGAGAATTAGGAATAGGAGTAAGTGAATTACAACCAAACTGGAAGCCAACATCATAGACTGTGGAAAACAGTACAAAGAGAAGCCTCTAAGTCTGTTGAGAGTTGTTTAATCCTGAGCTTGACTGTAGAAATGCATGTATCTATAAATGAAACCAAAGTGAATTGGAGTCACAATATCTATGAATTATGGATTAATAAAGGTGTGTGATAATGCTACATGTTCTCTGGATACCAGGAACACAAAGGTATATAATTAGAGCTGGATAGCATGTGAATTATTATTTTTTTCAACAAAATCAGAAAATGCGATATAAACTATACCATAAAATGGAATTGCGTGCCTGGTTTATTTTTCATAGTTCTGAATAACACTCATAAATACTTACCCTCCTGTATTTTCTCTGTGAAATTTAGAATAATGCACAAGTAACATAACTATACTTAAATTTTATCCCAAAGAGTGGCAAATTTAATCACACAGGTACATTGGTCTCATTTTATTTTCCATAGGTTTTTTTTTTTTTTTTTTTTTTAACATCCTATATTGACTACCATTGTGCTGATGCTTTAAAAAATATATTTAATATAATTGAATATAATCCCAATTATGTGAAAATATTTCTGAATATACAATAAAATTAGTCTGTAAGGGAATATACCATCGTATTTACAATAGTTACATCTGTCACAATATATGCCCTTAATTTTTCCTTATTATAGTTTTCTGAGTGTTCTACCTCATCTGTATTAAAATTATATTACTTTTGATGTATGAAAAAAGGAGGAATTATAACATTCTCAGTATTTTGAAAATAATGTTGGGTCCTTCTATGGTCAATAATTACAGTCCAGCCACTTATATACATTGTTACTAATTTGTAAAGCTGCTTCTGGGAATACATTTGCCATGTAATTAATGTGTTTTTGATAATAAAGTTCCTTTTTTGGAGGGTTTTTGTTTACTCCGCCAACACAAATTTCAAAGCTGCACCCTGTGAGGTTAGGATTCTTTTCAATATGTCAGCCATGTATTGGGAAAACACTAACACTTCTAGAACATTTTAACAATTCGGTCAGATAGATGGAGGTAACTCGGGGCAGATGGTCTTACCTTACTGTCTATGTTTGCTATCTTCCCCAAAGTATGCAATCCCTTACAATTTACACATACCAAAACCTATCATGTAGTTTATAAAATCTATTTATGTTCTGCTTTCATTGCCACTTGAAGACATGATATGCAAATGTTTAGTCCGCTAATATGTTTGTTTCTCCTCAGAAATCTCTACGTTCTGAAGAGGATCAAATAGGCACAGCATGAAAACCTTCATGCAGCGACTTCAGAATCTCAAGAACATTACGTATCACCAAATAAGACTCACCATTTGGGTAGGTGAATGTTGTTTACTATCTACTCTCTCCTGATGGTATTTCTTTCTATAAAGTGTTTTTTTATGAAAACACCAGTGTTTTGAAAGTTTGTATTTCATTTTCTAAAAGAAGTGGTTATTGGTATATAATAAATATCCTTGGATATAAAGTCAGAATGTCAAAGATTCAATTCTGGCTCTTCAGTTTATGCTCTTAGGACTGAATCTCTTATCTGAAGGAAGGTCTAGTTATGAAAGTAAGAGTACTTATGAGTGGATCAAATAATGTATCTATTAAAAGTAGTAGAGGATGAAATTTTCATTCACATGGATACTTACTTACAGGAAGGTATATCAGATGAGATGTGTATACGGTATGATTTTTGAAGCACACACATGTACATCTGCATGTGTGTGTGTTCTAAGGTTTACACCCATGTTTTATCTGTCCTTTATCTGGATTTTGCATGGCACATATGAGCTTGGTTTGATATTATGTAAATAATATAAATTATGTGAAAATATATGTGTTTATGCATATATTGTAAACATATCACATAAATATTTTAAAACTTGATGGAAATGAATTCGTAATGTTACTTGGACTGATAATAATAGCAAACTTGTTTTCAGTTTTTCTCATGATAACTCTCTGGGTTTTTAGGTGTCTCACAATTTTAATATTTTGACTTTCAATGTTTTCCCATAGAGAATTTTGCATAGGGTATCGTGGACCCTGTCTCATTTGTTCTAGCTTTCACATGATCCAACAACCAGGCACTTACACACCACACACTAAGTCCTGTGACTAAGTAACTTGGCTCCAATGTAATGCCACATTGTACAATTCTAGAAATTTGCCGATTGTGAAACTCTCAAAACCTACTTCTAGGCATGTATGTTGCTTTTTTCAATACTGTCTCCTTAACAAACTGCCATGGATGGTTGGTTTCTCCTAAAATGCTCCTGATGTCACAATGTCAAGATCTGTTCTGGTTTCTTAGATATGTAAATACTACAGTCACACAGGGCCCAGAGAACAACACATTTTGTGTTTAATTCTCTTAATAAGTTAAATTCTTATTAAGTTTATTTTTGAATTTGTACTTTTAAAAAAAGATTTGTGCTTTCTAAGTGATGTTCACTGAGACAATGGTATGTGTCCCAAGGTCTTGGAGGTCCAACTCCATCATTGTCACGCTTCCCTGTTACCTCTTCATCTACCAGGCTAGATTGTCCATCTCGTCCCTCTCTCCTTGGTGAACAGACCCTGCCTATGCTCTCCCTCCCTGTCCCAGTACTCACCCAGAAACATTTACTTGCTTCTAGTCTCAGTGGTGTGGGAAGGTTCTGGATCAGGTGTTTGCAATGTCCTTGGACGTGGCCCAGCCACAGTGGCTTGGGTCAGAGAGTGTGGAGGGAAGGGAGATGAGTGGCCTGACTTCTGTGACCTTAGCTGAAACACAGCCTGTCTGCCATCATGTTCAAGTTTGTCAGCAGGGCCCCAGGCACCTATGAGAGCCTACACTCAGCCCCCAAATATCTGCTCAAGGGAACATCCCCTCAGCCTGCTGTGTTCCTACAGAGACCCTCTCTTTCTCTTTCCAACCTTTCTATGTAGCATGCATTTCTCTCCTCTAGACAGCTTGAGACACCGTCTACAGATGAACAAAGAAGTATAAATTATGTGATTTTTGGTAACTCCGTATATGAACTAAATGCTCTAGCTTTTGCATTCAGAAGTTATATTGTATTCTACAATATAATGAATGGTAAAATTCATGCTAATAATTTACATTTTGAAGATTTTTTCTTTAGTTAGGACAATATTATGTAGCAATTAAAAAAAATGTGACAAATTGTGAATGAGCAAGACCACAGAAGAAAGGAAAAGCTTTATATTGTACTCCCATTATGACAAGGGGCCCTGCATTTTCCTATTGTCCTGGGCCTCCAAATACCTGTAGCCCCCCTGGTTAGGGTGAACGTTTGAGTTACTTCTTTGTTAATTTATTTTAAAATTTGATGAATAAGATCAGTTAAACACAAGCTATCATACTTATTGTTTTATTACCAAAAAGAAAAAAAAAGGGTGATGAAAAAACATGGATGTGTTTGTACCGTACGAAATCTTCACATCTGAACAGTTTCTGGTACAGGGTAAGTTTTGGATAATGGTAGCTACATTTATCCACAGTATTCTATGGGCAGCAAGCAGTAGGTTTCAGAGAAAAAGTTTATCTTACGTTACGTATCTGCTCTGTTAAAAGAGTGTTAAATGCAACAGTGTTTGTATTGCGAATACTTAATAACTTGGTTGAAACAGCATTTTGCATTATTTTCACATCCCTGCCATGCACTGATATTAAGAATGTATTCATATAATGCTAATGGTACATAAGTCGTGAGCTGACTTAACTTTTGGAAATGATCAGAGTGGAAAGAAATAGGTCAAGGAAAACTATATTTTCCTATGGACCAGAGTAGTTGTTCATAAGTAGGTTCATATATTTCAGAACTTTGGAAATGATTCGCTCTCCATCTAGCATGAATTAGTTTATTAGTAGAATGTACTGGCGTATATTTAGCCAAAGATCCATCTGAAATTATATTTTATATAAATTAGATAATTTATGTTATTGTTTTTATATTCTATGTGCTGTTCTTTAAATGCCTATAACAAAAGCTGATTAAAACAGTGCCTTTCTATCATAAGGACTTTCTCTGATTTCAGTCACGTCGGCTTTATTCAGAAAGCAGACATATTTTTGTGAGAAGGCTTGTGGAATTAGTCATATGGACCCTAAAATGTAAAATAAATAAATAAAGGTAAAACAATGTTTAAAAATCACCACCGCCACTTAACATAAAAAAATTGTATTTATTAAATTTGTTTAAAGATAGTAGTAAAACAAAACTTTATATAAATTAATAATGCTTTTAAAGTCTCTGATACAATTAAGGCAATAAATTTAGAATTTATTTGGTTTTAATTGTTGCCTATCAATATGTTATCTATAATTTTGGAATAGTTGCTCATAGCATTTTTGGTTATAAAGAAAAGAAAAACTTTTTTTCTAAGTTACAATTTATTAAAATTTTTGTAAGACATAAAGTTATATTAGTGAACAAAATGGCTGTTTACTTTGGTTCGAGTAGTTTCTTTCCACTTGATAACATGATTACATTTCAGAACAAAGACTTACAATAATTTTCACTTACGTATTTGCCACAGTACACTATACATTTTAATGCAAAAGTGTAAGATGAAAATGAAGTAATATAAAATAAATATAATTAAGGTAATATATGCACAAATACCAAGTACAAGTACCTGTTCATTGAAGGGGTAAACAGACATTTTGACAATTACTATAATTTGGATTCAAATGCCAACTTTAAACTTCAAGTATGTAAAAGGTACATTTTACATTAAAAAAAAAGTAAACCAATAAATGTTATTTTTCTGTTGGTAAAATGATTGACTTTTCACCACACACATACACTCACACACACACACACACACACACACACACACACAGACCCACGTCCGTTACCATTCACTCTCAATTGCCTTCTCTCCCCAGGTCCTGTCAATGACTAGTTTACTTTCTTTTTCTATATATATTACTTATTCTGGACATTTTATATAAGTGGAATCATACTATATTTGTTTTTTTGTATCTTGCGTTTTTCACTTAGCATGATCTTTTCAAGGTGCATCCATGTTGTATCATGTGTCAGAAGTTTATTCCTTTTTATTACTAAATAATATTCAAGCATATGGCTAAACCACCTATTTTATTTAATTTTCAGATGATCAATATTTTGATGTTTTCACATTTTGGCTATTGTGATTGATACCTTTTTCATTTGGATCTGAAGTTTTCCTAGCACCATTTGTGGAAAAAGAAAGTGAAATATTCTTGCTCTCATGATATTCTCTTGGCACCGTTAACAAAAATTAATAACCCATAAATGTAAGGTTTTGTTTTGAAACTCTCAAATCGGTTCCATTTATTTATATGGGCATATATAGGCAAGTACCTAACTATTTTGACTACTGTAGTTTTGTAATCATAATTGGAATCTGCACGTAGAAGACTTCCAATTTCTTTTTTCCAAGATTATTTTTGCTATCGTTGCAGGTTTAATGGTGTCCTCCAAAAAAATATGTTAAAGCCCTAACCCACATATCACAGGAGCAAATATAACCTTATTTGGAAATAGTGCTTTGCGGGTGCAATCAAGTTAAGATGAAGTCATATTCTGTTTGGGTGAGCCCCAGTTCAATATGACTATTGTCACAATAAGAAAAAATGAAGACACAGATAGGAGAACTCTATGTGAAAAACACACACATAGACACAGGAGGAAGATGGTTATGTTAAAATGGAGGCAATGTATGGAGAGTTTCTGCTAAAAGCCAAGGAATATCTGGGGCTACCAAAACCTGGATGAGGAAGGCAAAGATCATCCTCTAGAAGCTTCGGAGGGAGCAATTTACTATTTGTTTTCTATGTCTTAAGGCTTTGGTGCTCATTTGTTTTCCCATTGGTGCCTTCTTCTGTGCTAGATAATTTTTATAGACAATTTTATTTTTTGACTCTTGTAATATATTTTTCATAACTTTCTTAATTATTGTCATTGGGGTTTCAATTAACACCTTAACATAAAGCAATTTAGTTTGAATTTATGAAAACTGAATTTCTATAATATACAAAAATTTTACCCCACTAGATCTTCTTTTCCCTCCTCCATTTTGCTGAATTGTCATGCAAATTAAATATTCATAGATAGTATGTTCATCAAGATTTATCACTCTTTCTTTATGCAGTTGTTTATTAAGTCTGATAGCAAAAGATGTACAAAAAAATCCATCTTTATTGTACTTTATATTTACACATTTATTTATCGTATCTAATATTCTTGATTTCTTTGTGTGGAAATAAGCTAATATTGAGTATACTTTCATTTTGATCTGAACAATTTCCTTTAGTATTTTTTTAACAGGGAAAGTTTGACAGCAAGAAATAATCTCAGTTGCTTATCTAGACATGTTTTAATTTATACTCTGTTTTTGAAAGATATTTTAATGGATATATAATTCATTGTAGGCTTTTTGTTTGTTTGTTGTTGTTGTTGTTTTTTAGTACTTTGAATATAACATCCCCTTCCTTACTGGCCTTTGTGGTTTCTAACAAGATATCAACTACTAATCTTACTGAGTATCCCTTGTACACAATGAGTCTCTTTTATCCTGTTGCTTTCAAGGTTCTTAGTCTTTATTTTTGACAGTTTGACTATAACAAGTATAGGTGTAGATCTCTGAGATTTTTCTACTTTGAATTCATTGAGCTTCTTGTATGTTTAGCTTGTTTTTCATCAGATTTGGACAATTTCAGCCATTACTTTTCAAATATTCTTAATGCTTTTTTCTCTACTTTAGAGATCCCCATTATATGTTGGTGCACTTGGCAGTGTTCCACAGTATCTACTTTTCTTCATTCTGTTTTCTTTGGGTTCCTCAGATTAATTTCAATTGAACTATTTTCAAGTTTGTGTAATCTTTCTTCTATTAGTTCAAATCAGATGTTGAGACTATATAGTGAATTTTCCATTTGTTACTGTGTTTTTCAACTCCAAAAGATCTATTTGGTTGGTTTTATATTTCTAGATCTTTACTGATATTCTTCATGTGGTATAACATTTTTCTCATGCTTTCCTTTAGTCTTTTAGGTGTGATTTTATTTAGTTACTTTAATATATTTATAATTGCTGTTTTAATGTCCATGTAGAATTAGTTCACAACCCAGGGTCCTTCAGGGACAGTTTCTATTAATTGCTTTTTATTTTTCCTGTGTATGGGCCATACTTTTCTGTTTCTGTGTGTATCTCATGTTTTTGTTGTTGCTGTTGTTTTCGTTTTTACATTCAAAACTGAACATTTTAAATAATATACTGTGGGAACTAGGGGAAAAAATTTCCCTCCCTGAGGTTAGTTGTTTGTTTAGTGATTTTATTGGATTAATTCTCTAAAATCTGTATTTTTAACATTTGTGTTCACTGAAGTGTGTGCTCCACTTAGAGTTTGATAAGTGAAAAAACAGAAATTTCCTCAAATGCCTTGAACCCAGCCTTTTCAGAGGTACTCTATGTGTTTACGTGTCAAGCCCCAATGCTCTGGAGTTTGCAATTCTTTCTTAGCCTTCCTTTTCATGAAGAGCCTCAAGGTCCCCTAGAACCTTTTAAGGTATTCCCCGACCAATTATTGGGCCTCATACATGTGTCTGGCCTTCCTAATTTCCATTAATGTGTCAGAATTTTTCATGCTCACCCGTAGATATCTTATTCCCTGCATTTTCCTTTTACATTTTATGTCTAGCCTCATTTTTGGTATCACCGCCTAATAGCTTGATGTCATATAATGTTCTATCACTGTTTTCAACATCTACTTTGGGAACAGGACTTTTTCCACTGAACAAGCTCTAAGTGCAGTAAAATGAAGACAGGGCCTGTGAAAGGCGCTTTTCCAGGGAACAGTCACAGGTCAAATATTAACAATCTTTCAGAAGGAGAATTTGGGGGAATTCCAAACCTGCTCTACTTTCTCTAATGGTTGTTAGGCTATTTGATATACACAGCTACTTTGATTTTGAGGCTGCTGGTTTCAAGGACACAGAGGAGTTGGGGAGAGAGGAATGGGGTAGTATAAGTTAAAACACAACAAATCTCATTCTTATAGATACTCATTTTTCTTGAATATATGCTTATCAAATTTTTGCAAGCATTTAATTAATTTTCAGAATTTTGAAAAAGTTAATTTTGACAATTTTTGCCAGTGGTCTTGTTCTTTTTATGTTTGAATAGATTTTCAGAAGTCCTTTACTATCATTATAGATTTCCCTTGTCTCATTTTTCCCTGATATTGACAGATTTCACTTGTTTTCAGGACATGACTTCAAGCATTCCAACTTCTGTGTTCCTCTTCTTCCAAGACTGAGTTGTATTTTTTTCCTTTACTTTTGGCTGAAAATTGAAAAAGATTGATAACACTCTAAATTCGCTTGCGTGTTTATTATTTTTACCATTAAACCAAGTGCTATTCCTAGAGAACCACAGAAGTTAGACTGATCTTAATGGAATTTTATGACCAATTCTGTGTCAGGTAGTTCAGAGATGGGCAGCCATAACAGATTCTGGTGACTAGAGATTGTAAGGCTGTATTGAAAAGAAAAGGGTGAGTGAAATAGACTAAAACGTGAGATTTCCATCATATTGTATTTCTTGTTAGCTCACATACATAGATTTTTCAATCTCTAAAGATCGGTTGTTAATTGAATTGTATCCTCTAAAAAGATATGTTGAAGTTCTCAAACCATATACCTATGACTGTGACCATATCTGGAAATACTATCTTTGCAGAAGTAATCAAGTTAAAAAGATTAACTTAGGGTAGGTCCTAACCCAATGACTGTTGCCATTACATAAAGAGGGGCATTTGCATATAAAGATGCAGACACACACACAGAGAGACATGTGAAGACTGTGGTAGGAATTTGGAGTGATATATGTCTACTCCAAAGAATACTATGGTTTATCTGAAAGAGGCAAGGAAGGATCCTCCCCTACAGCCTTTGAAGAGAGAATATGATCCTGCCAACACTTTGGTTTCTTATTTCTAGCGTCTAGTATCATGAGAAAATATATTTCCCTTGTTTTAAGTCAACCAGTTTGTGGTCATTTTTTACAGCAGCTCTAGGAAAACTAATAAAAAAATCCATAATTGTTGCACTTAAAATAAAGTGATCCGTTTCTCATATACTACTCAGAGGAATAAAGGAACAATCAGGTACATTTATGACATTCAGCTTTAAATACAGACTGGTTTCTTTCTTCCATTACATTAGCAGGCTGCTGTATTTGGTATGGCACTTTATAACCCTAAATGAAAATTAAACCTCTGTCAAATAAATATAGTATGCAATGGAAGAAGAAAACAAAACAAAAAATAAAGGATGATAAAATTGAAATTTTACGTGTAAAAAATGGAAAATGAGGAAGCAACATAAAATAACACAAATACAGAAGATAAATTATACTCTGTATTTTCTTAGAAAGGTCATCTGATTACCTCTGGTTCTGGTCTTAGATTCCAAAGAATGATTTGAGTTCGAAATTTGGTCTCCTATTGTCTTCCGTAGAAAACTTTTATGGAGGTATTCCAAGTGATTCTTATTTCATATCATTTATTCATAGTTCAACATTTTGTTATCGTTGCAGTGCTATAACCAGAGTATCATCTTAGGGTTGAACAAGCATAGGATATTTTTTGTCTTCCTTTAGGTTTCTCTGGCTCTGGAAGTGATTTCAAGCCCTGGGTAGTTGCTGATTTGATTTCTGTGACTCTCATCAGGTATTATCACATCCGTGTTAACACAACAAAATCTTCCTAAATTTATAGTGGACAGGCATGCATGGTTAATATATACAGGTCTGACTGAATTTTATATAACCAATCCTAGACACTTTTGAAGCAGAGTAATATCAAACCTGTAGTTAATCACTCATCAAAAAGAGATTATGATCTGCCCATGTATATGTTTACATGTATAGCCCTTCATAGTCTGTTGATGGAGATTTGCTGAACTCATTTCTGAGTAATGGGGCTCTCCTTTACCAAGCAACAAATTAAGTCAAGTTTCTTTCTGATCACTTGTAATACACTTGTAATTTATTTTCACTTACTAATCGATATCTTATTAAACAGGAAACTGACATAGTTTTTTTTCTTTTTTCTTTTTTAAGTATTTTAGCAACTACATCTTCATGCTTCCAAGAAATTAAGCTTTAATTTCTCAGCTTTACTTTTTGACTAAGAGCAGCTAGAAATAGTAGGCAGGGAGAGCGAACAGAACTAATCTATACGCAGGTTCTAAGCCATAACCTAGGAGGATTTAAAGATTTCACCAGGCTAGTAAAGCAAAGAAAAGGTCATGTGAGTAAGAACTAGACACGCAAAGTTTTTCATTTTCCTGACACCCCCATGGTACCCTACTAATTTGCTGCTATGTTTCATAGCTCATGCCTTTGCATTTATGGAGTGCAAAGTATTGTTTATATGAAAAATCTATAGTACATCGTGGGGGAAAAAGAAAAAACAAGTTTGAGAATTAAAAATAAAATTAAATCTGTAAATTCTAGTGAAACTCTCCAAAAAAATGGGGGGGAAATCCATGAGAAGAAGGGAGAAATCATTTGGAAGAGAAGAGAATAATCTTCCCCTCATCCCTCCCTCCAAAAATAATAATAGCAGTAAATTTTATCAAAATTATGGTGGGAATCAGATCAAGCAGCACTAAGTATCAGGTTAAATCTGCACTGCAAGTACTGGACTTCTGTTGTTATGGCAAGAGGATGTCAGTCTTATGGTAAAGGCATTTTAAGAAAAAACATACGCCACAGAAGTAAATGTTCATAGGGGTGGGAAGTGGGACGATCAAATGTGGTAATTTTAGCTCTCCATGAGGGATAATACAGAGATCATGTTTAGAAGGAATTTTGTTCCTGAGAAAAATATAGAGAGAAACGGATTTCCTGTGCATGCATCTATGTAACTGTTTTTCAGACTATCATCTGTATATCAATGTTACATTAAGTCTATATTCTTGAGGGAAAGGAGAGAGCTGTTAGCTACTGATGTCCTCTTGTGAGTCCTCTTCCTGACTCTAGTGAGATTCAGTGTTCATAATAATCTGTGTGGGTATATATATTTTATATACGTATACGTATACATATACATATACATATACATACATACATATATATATATATATATATATATATATATATATATATATATATATATATATGGTTTCATTGCTTTGTCCACTCATTTGTCTTGTGCTTGGAAAGAAATCCTAGAAATCAGGCAAACAATATGTGGCTGCTCATATTTGTGATGTTTGGCGGGTCCTCCCTGTGATTACCATTCCTCAAGACCATCTTTTGTAAGCTTTCTAGAGAATAAGAATCTTTGAGAGATTTAACTAGGACCTCAGGACCTTCCAGTTACTGAGGACCTTGTTAATTAGGACCTTCCATGTACACATACGCTAATGTCGACCCTCCAGGTGGGATCTTATCATTGATATATTTAATGAACCACAAATATTCAAGGCAATAGTTATCTTCTAGAAAGCATGGAAAGTCATTTATATGTCACAGAAAATTGTTTTTGTCTTCTGCATCTACCTCAGCTAACAAACATTTTCTTGGTACAGATGCATTTCATGTGTATTCTTCTATTTGCAATTGGAAAGAAACCTAGAGGGTCTCATAAGAAGTGATTACCACTAGTATGTATTTAAGAAAAGTTGGGAAAATGGATCTATGATACACATACGAGTTTTGCATCTCTCTCTCTCTCTCTCTCTCTCTCTCTCTCTCTCTCTCTCTCATCTCTTCTTTGAAATAAATATCTGAATCCAATAGGTTCATAAACTCATTGAATACCTAATAATTTAAAGTAACTTAAAATTTATTGGATGATGTTGAAAATAAGGACACAAGTATTATACAGGAAAAACAGAGTTAGCTATTTAAAATAAGTTAACTTTAACTTTATATAGTAATTTTTTTCACTTTTCCTCAAAGTTACAAAATGATACAAAGTTTTTCTGAAAGTATCAATATAGCATAATCAAATATTTGAAATCTAGTTCCAATTAGACACTTATGACAGTTAGGGAAAGTCATATTAACTCATGGTGTGTCACTTTTAAAAATTTATTTTTGTATTTCATTTTTCTGTAAATTGAGACTGATGACTGACCTTTAACCTAAATAGGTTTTAGTGAGAATAAATGAGAATGTGTTTTGAAAACATTTTATAAACAATGGAACATCACATACCTATGAACCATTTTCATTGTTTTTAACCACAGTGAATCTGAAAACACAAATCTTGCCCAGAAACTTAACTCAAAGCAACATTAATGGATTGCGAGTTTCATGTAATGGCCAATGGATAAAATAGTCAATATTATTCTCAAATTGTTTTTCTTAAATTGACACAAATATACTGTTAAAAATCATTGACTTGTATAGACTCAATGGCTGAGGAAACAAAGTTAAATTGAAATCCAATGAAGATATTTCTTTTGGAGAATGAGATTATTTGTTCAGGTGCATTTCCTCCAGATGAGCTAATACAGAGATTTAATACTTGGGGACGCTAAGAAAATGGAGAGCTGATCTGCCCTTTACATGTGCCTTCTCAAATGTTAGATAGAATCGTCAAGCCTTTGGCAGCTGCTCAATTACAGTCAATAATTGGGCTTATATAGCACTTAAACATCACCACACATCCTTGTAAGTGCTGCCTCTGTGATTAAATTCCCTAATGATCTGCTGGCAGCAAAAGTTAACATGTGAGATTGCTCTTCACACATGTTTACTGGTTAGAATATATCTAGTTGGAAAACATTTCAATACTATTTTGAGGATAATGCATTGAGTCTTTTGATTTTATGTCTATAAAAATATTTTTTAAGAAAGAAAAACTTGGCTCCCTAATTAATAGCCTGAGACAAAAGGTCTATTGCTGTGACAGTCTGGTCATTAAGAAATAATAATATCCACCACTTAAAAAGCAACAATTTGAGTTAATGGATTATGACAGAAGCAATATTGTTTACAAATTAATTAAGTGATAAAAGATTAATTATTAGGCTGTCATTCTATAAACTAATTTTCTATGGTATGAAAGGTTGTTTCTTGTCTTATTTGAAATACACATTGCATATAAGATCATAAATTATACTTTCTTAGACAGAATGTCTAAAATGTTTGTAAAAGAACAATAACATCACAAAATTAGCTCAACAGCTGAAAATATATCTGGGTACTTTCACACTGAATATCTCTATTGTTTTAATTAATTTATCTCAAGAAAACAATTTTTAAATTGTCTTTACACAGTTACAGACAAAATTATATTTATAATAGTGTTAACACATAACTAATCAAAATGTCAAAAATGATAAAATGGTTAAATTTATTACTGAAATATTATATGAACATGAAATGCTTTCACAATTCTTATGATATGAGGATGCATTAACAATGTATTATTAAGTGATAAAGGCCCTCTCCAATAAAGCATATTTATTGTGAGACAATCCAAAAGAAAAAAAAAAGACCACTAGTTATCCCCATATTGAGTGTTTATTTTATGTTCGTTCATATAATTCTTTTAGTCTCAGCTTTATCAATCAACATGTTTTTATATTTAGCAAAATAGAAAATGTTACTTGAAATAAGTATTTTTTTAATTAATATCTATAGGTGCTCAAGCAGATCTATTTACATTTTAAACCACTAAATATATATTTAAACTTACTGATGTATTTGAACTATTTTAGATATTTTCTTAAAATATAATTTAATACTAGCCTTTGTTCAGAATTAAAAAAAAAAATCTTTCAGTATTGACTTCTTCCTCATTAGTTCCCAGATGTATGTATTATGGCTATGGAGGAGGTGCATACTATTTGTCATTGGTTGGGAGCATATTGAATCTTTTTGGACAGCACCCAAACTTACAAGGTATTAACTCCAATTTTATAGAGGCCATTTCTATATACTGTGAAAACCACTGCTTCTCTATGATGGAGTACATAATAAGTTTAATGGATCCCATGAGCATTTTCCCATAGAATTAGTCATTTCCCTCTAAAGGATATTCTGTGGACAGGAAAATATGTAGAATCCTATCATTGGTTATGATAAAATAGTTTATAGCAGACATTCATAGATAGTGTTCTGGCAGAGGCATGAGACACAGAATCAGCAAATCCAAAACCAGAAACGAAAAAGATCTATGGTAGTACACAAATGTTCTTTCAAGGGCACTGCGATGACTGCTAGTTGGGAGTCTACTATGGCCAAATAGGAGCTAAACAATGAAGACCAGAGCACGTATGTAACCTCAGGAACTACACGTATGTAACCTCAGGAACTACTCCAAAAAAAAACAAAGCAATAGCCTAAATTAGGCTTGCCAGTGAAACATTTGGCAAATGTAATTACTGTAAGCTTTACTAAAAGTAATTTAGCACAATATATTAAAATTATAGGTAACACATATAATTTACTTAGCAACACAGTTTTGAGAATCAACACCTCAAAATAGCATGCAACAATACAAAATCTATAGATTCAAATATGGATGCCACAGTACTGCTTGGAACAGAGAGAATAAATAAAAAAATTATATATTCTGTGCGCTTCACAATAGCTGTGCACATTAATACTTGTCAATGGACTTTGATTAGCTTAGGCAGAAGAAGTTTGAACACCGACAGAAATTTTACAAACTTTAACATAAATTTTTTGAAAAAGAGTTTTGAAAAAAAGTATGCAGCAGACAATTATTTTATTATGACACATGGATAAACAGTAGAAAAAAGGAATGATATAAGCATTAATGAAATTTAGTTTTAGAATTTTATTTTATTTGAATGGGACTATATCAAATTAAAAAGCTTCTGAACAGCAAAAGAAACCATCAACAAAACACAGAGGCAACCAACCCAATGGGAGACAATTTTTGCAAACAACACCTCTGATAAGGGGCCAATATCCAAAATATATAAGGAACTCATGCAACTCAACAACAAAACAAATAATCCAATTAAAAAATGGGCAGAGGACCTGAATAGACATTTCTCCAAAGAAGGCATACACATGGCAAATAGATACATGAAAAGGTGCTCCTCATCACTAACCAGCAGAGAAGTGCAAATAAAAACCTCAATGAGATATCACCTCACCCAGTTAGAATGGCTATCATCAACAACTGATAATAACAAGTGTTGGACAGACTGCGGAGAAAAAGGAACCATCATACACTGTTGGGAATGCAAAGTGGTTTAATCGCTCTGGAAGGCAGTGTGGAGGTTCCTCAAAAAATTAAGAACAGAATTACCATATGACCCAGCAATCCCTCTCCTGAGTATCTACCCAAAAAATCTGAAAACATTTCTCCATAATGACATGTGCTCTGATGTTCTTGCAGCTTTATTTATGATGCCTAAGACATGGAAACAACACAGTGTCCTTCGATAGATTATTGGATAAAGAAGATGTGGTATATATACACAATGGAATACTATTTTGCTATAAGAACAGATGAAATACTGCCATTTGCAACAACATGGATGGATCTTGAGATTATTAGGCTAAGTGAAATAAGTCAGATAGAAAACGTGGAGAACCATATAATTTCACTGATATGTGATATATAAAACTGAAAACAACAAAGGTACAAGACAAACAAATGAAGAAACAAAAACACGTAGTCACAGGTAATAGTTTAGTGGTTACCAGAGGGTAAGAGGACAGGGTGGTGGTAGATGAAGGTAAAAGGGATCAAATACATGGTCATGGGGGGGGAACTGACTCTGGGTGGTGAACACACAACATAATATATAGAAGATGTATTACAGAATTCTACACTTGTAACCTATGTAACTTTACTAACAATTGTCACCCCAATGAACTTTAACTTTTTTTTTTTTTGTAATACACAGTCTATTATATATTATATCAATTAAGGTTAAATTCTGATTGGCAATGAAAAGTCTTTGGCAATTAAATTTTGGTGCTTGAATTAAATGTCTTTAATTTGCAAGAAGGGAGGAAATAAAGGAAAAAATAAGAAACTAGTGAAGAACATAGTCATTATTTCTTTTTGATGCTTGCTACCAACTTTGAGTCCTAAATCTCAATATTCAAGCATGTTGAAAATCTTCCTTGAGTTTATATTGAGGAGGTTAACAAAGATGGCAACATAGGAGGCTCCTGCACTCCTCTTCTCCAGTGGAACACAGAATGTTCAGCTCCACACAGAGCAATTACCTCTGACGAGATCCAGAAACTAGCTGAGTGACTCTCACACATTGGGTAAAGGAGAAATACCCACATCAAAATTGGGTGAAAAGGCAGAGACACACTCTCTCCATCCACAATACAGTGCCATAAAATTGGGAGGGGGGCTCCCAACTCCCCTGCTTCTCTCTCAGGAATGAAGGATTTGGACACCACATTTAGTGACCGAACTTTAAAGACTCCCATTGAAGGGATGAACCCCTAAATTAGGTAGTTCTGAGAGCCAACATGGCTATGTCCGTGAAATCCACAAGACTATAGGAAACAAAGAAGGAGATGTTAACAGGAACAGGATCACTCACACAGCTATTACCCCAAGGACTCAGTGCAGAAGGAACAGGCAAAATCACCCATCTCCCAGGCTTTCTCTAAAAGGGATCCATTTGCATACCGTGTTTCCCTGAAAATAAGACCTAGCCGGATCATCAGCTCTAATGCATTTTTTGGAGCAAAAATTAATATAAGACCTGGTATATTATATTACATTATATTATATTACATTACATTACATTATATTATATTATATATTATATTATTATATTATTCTACCCAGTGTTATAGTAAAATGAGACCAGGTCTTACATTAATTTTTTCTTCAAAAGATGCATTAGAGCTGATTGTCTGGCTAGGTCTTATTTTCGGAGAAACTCGGTACTTTGAAAGCTGCTGTCTGAAGGTTCAGGCTCCTAATGTCACACACTTCTAAGGGCTGGCTGCAGGCCTCCTCAGAAACCAGGAAACGGGTGTCATCTCCCTCTAGCCAGCTCCAAGTTACCAGTAACTACCTGGAAGGAGCTTGTACACATGTCTGTGACCAAGCTTTTGTAACTACTAGAGCAGTTAATCAAGAAAAAAGAAATAAAATATAACCAAATTAGAAAGAAAGGAATAAAACTGTCTCAGTTCGCAGATCACATGAGATATATATTTAAAGGCTCCACCAAAAAACTTTTAGAACTGATCAGTGAATTAATTCAGTAAAGGTGCAGGATACAAAGTCAATATTGAAAATGCAGTGCATTTCTATACACCAATAATAGATTATCAGAAATTAAGAAAACAATCCATTTGAAATAATATGAAATAATAAAATACTTATGCATAAATTTATCCAAGGATGTGAAAATCTGTACATTGAAGACTATAAGACATTGATGAAAGAAACTGAAAAAGACACATATAAATGAAAAGATATTCTGTGCTCATGGATTCATGAATTGGAAGAATTAATATTGTTAAAATATCTATAGTGCACAAAGAAATCTACATATTCAGTTCAATCAAAATTCCAGTAGCATTTTCACAGAAACAGAATAAAACAATCCTATTTTTTTTTAGCATTACAAAGTATCCTGAGTAGCCAAAACAGTCTCAAGAAAGAATAAAGCTGGAGGCATAACATTTTGGACTCCAAACTATGCTACAAAGCTATTCAAAACAGTATGGTATTGGCATAAATATAGACATAGATCAATGGAACAGAATAGAGAGCACAGAAGTACATTCATGCTTATACAGTCAATTCATTTACAACAAACAAGTCAAGAATATAACATGGGGAAAGGATAGTCTTTTCAATAAATGGTGTTTGGAAAACTGAGTAGCCAGATGGAAAAGAATGAAACTCTATCCCTATCTTATGCTACACACAAAAATCAACTTGAAATCAATTGAAAACAAATGTACAATTTGAAAATATAAAAGTCCTGAAGGTTTACATATGGGAAAAGCTTCTTGATATTGGTCTTGGCAATGAACTTTTGGATTTGACACCAAAAGTGAACGCAGTGAAAGCAAAAGTAAACAGGTGGGATTACATCAAATAATAAGCTCCTGTTCGACAAAGAAACCATCAACAAAATGGAAAGAAAATGCAACTTACGGAATGAAAGAAAATAATCACAAACTCCATAGCCTATAAGGGTTAATATCCACCATATAGAAGAACTCATGCAACCCAATAACAAATAACCTGATTGAAAAATGGGAAAAGGAACGGAATCCACATTTTTTAAAGTAGACTTTTGAAACACTAACAGGTACGTGAAAAGGTACCATCACTAATTACCAGGGAAATGCAAACCCAAACCGCAATGAGCTGTGAGCTCAGACCTGTTAGAATGGCTCCCATGAAAAAGAGATGAGGTAGCTAATGATGGAGAGAATGTGGAAGAAAGGGAACCCTGTCCGCTGTTGGTGAGAATGTAAACCGTACAGCCCTACAGAGAACAGTTTGGAGGTTCCTCAAAAAATATAAATTAGAACTATCGTGTGCTCCAGGAATTCCATTTCTGGGCATATGTCCAAAAGAAATGAAACCATTATTTTCAAGAGATATTTGCATTACCATGTTCATTGTAGCATTAGTTCTCATAGCCAAGGTATGAAAACAACCTAAGGGTTGGCCATTGGATGACTGGATCAAGGAAATGTGGTCTCTCTCTCTCTCTCTCTCTCTCTCTCTCTCTCTCATCTATACACAAAGGAATATTTTTCAGCCTTAAAAGGAGAGAAAGCCTATCATTCGTGACCATATGGATGAATCTGGAGAGCATTATACTAAGTTAAATAAGCCAGACAAAGACAGATACTGCATGGTATCACTTAATGTGAAATCTAAAATATGTATATATTCAAACTCCTAGAAACAGAGTAGAAAAGGGATTTTTAGGGGTTTGGTGGGGAACAGTGGAAATAGGGAGAGGTTGGTAAAAGGATACAGTTATGAGATGAATAGGTCTGTGGCTCTAATGTATAACATGGTGACTATAGTTGATAACACTGTGTTGTGTAAAGTAAACATGTAAAGTGATGGATGTGTTAATTCAATAGGAAGAGACTTTTTATGATGTACATGTATATCAAATCATCATATCGCATACTTGAAACATCTTACAATTTTATCAATTATAAATCAGTAAAGCAAAAAAAAATTTTTTTCGGATTTTCTTTATCAGCTTTATTGATGTCTGACCCTAGTCATTGTTTCAAGGATTCTATTTAATCTTTTATGTATGTTTGTCTCTTTTACTCCTTTGTCATCTAATAATCGAGAAGGCATAGAACTTAAATTATCACTCTTGATTGTCTTAAATATGAAGCTCTGGCACTCTATTTATGTAAAATGGCAGTGGCTGCTGTATGATACAGCAAACTTGGAAACATGTGCCCCTTGTAAACATGACCTATATGAATCATTAATGACATGGGGGAGATCTCCTGCTAAGAAAATAAATGATCTGTTTTCTGCAGAGTAGGGAGCCCCGACTTTTGGTCACAGGCAAGGTGAGGAAATCAGGCATCAAGTAAGGTCACTTGAAAAATAAGAGACCATGTTGAATTGTCTGGAAGAAGATTTATTCTGCTTTACTTTTTTTCAATAATTTCAAAAGGTCAGTATCAGGAGTGCTGCCAGTATCTGCAAACATTGACAAGAATTGCTGCATTGCAATATATTATTTGAGATAATTTGGCATGCAGGTCAAAGAAGCAAATTTTTTATTACTTGTTTCAACCTAACTAATAATACAACATCCTAAAAGTTCACTGATAATGGTTTAGAATACCATAGGTAATTAGCGATATCACAGTATATACAAAAGTTTTTGGAATGCTCTTGACAAATGGTGAAGTCAGCACAATAGGCCCCTGTCAGATTTTACTATCCCCATAACATTTTACCTGTACCTGCAAAGATTTTACTGGTACCCAAACCTTTTAATTGTACCTTAAAATCTAGTCTGTTTAAATATTCTAAAAGTCATTGTTATAATGAAATATGCTTTTCTACTTTTATGTACCATTTCAAAAAAATCTAGGTTTCTTATTCTTTTATGACTGTATTAAGAAAATGCTTCGGAGTTCTTTATACTTTGATGTAAACTTTTGCCAATTCTTACAACCTTTTAGATATGGTACTTTCTGCATCTGTCTCAAAATACGTCTCATAATTTCAGGGTTTTGATATTTTATTCCAATTTCTATTTAATGCATCAAATCTTTATTTGCTGATTAATTTCTATATGTCTAACCATTTTTAGATATTTTTAAATGAATTTTTTAATGTCTGACTTTTAAATCAATAGACTTTTATCTTTTTTTTTCCATACTCATATTTCTTTTCTCTAGTTTTGGTATTTTCTTTTAGGGATGCATGTAATTTTTGACTCAACTGACTGAGGTTTGGTTTAGATTTCTCAATTTTACCTCAGAAAATTAAGTAACTTCTGTTTTTTCTTAAAGTTAATATGATTAGAATTTTTTAAAAAATACATATTACTTTAAGGAAAAAAATCTGTTTTCTGTAGATGAATATTCACCATAACTGTCTTTGCAGGAAAAAAGACATTAGATAGCTTTAGCATAGTTTTAAAAATCTAGAACCTAGACCAGGAGAGATTGATAAATGCACAACCTAAAGTAATATTTTTAAAACAAATAAGTGAGGTGAAAAAAATTTTAGAAAGAAAACACAAATATAATAGCTGCATGCAGAATCATTTTATATCAACTCAGCCAATGTTAAAATTTCTTAGATGATAGAAATGAGACCCATGGAAGAAAAATGCATAATGCATGTTTATATATAGTGTTTATATACTCGTATATTAAGCACTGGCATTGTGAGGCTGGCTGGCCATCCTTCCATAGATTCAGTAAGGGAACAATGAGCCCAAATGGACTTACACCATTTATAACTCACTGCGTGGCAGGCCTCTTGAACTTCATGTTTGCCTCAGTTCTCCTTGAATCCCCAAGTTCCATGGGAGTGACAGAGGGGCTAAGAAGACTACTGCACACCAAGAGTTTGTGTTAGAGTTGAGGGACACTGATCTTCAGAACCCTCAGTTGTACAAGGGGGTTGGTTGCTAGGAAGACCGTTCAGTCTCTTCTCCAGAAAGACATTCCCCTGGACTAAAGCAAATCTCCTTTTGGGAGAAGATGGACACTTCATTATCTGACAATGTCTCTGAAGAGGAAAGTCGGAAGAAATCTGCTTTCTGTCAGGAGGGACGCACTGTCTCTGACTTCCAAGGCTGTTTGCTATGCGACCATTCTCAAAAAAATAATCTGAGGTGGTAGAAACATCACAGAGAATTAGTTCCCAAGAAATAATAATGAACAATTTTATGAGTTGAATATTGTCAACTCTGTTAGATAAAAGTTGGACAGTGCATTGTTTTTGCAGCATCCTGTTTTATTTCTAAAGGAAAAATGAAGTCATATGCTTGGTTCATAGAGTGATTGTGAGGTTAATAAGTCATTGATAATTGTCCATTTTAGAGCAAGAGGTTTGTCTTGAATTTCCACATGTAATAGGGTGTTTAATTTTGCTCTTAACTCAGACTGATTGCTGAGTGTCAACGGCTTGAGATAAACCAAGATTCAGGATTAGTGAAGAGATCTAGATAAATAGCTAACATGACCTTTAACTTGGGTATGTGCTGCTGAGTCATTTCAACTTGGATTTCAAGGTCCTGTAGCAGCCATGGTTCATTCAGGAGAAGAGAATCACACTAGGAATTTTCCCCGGACGGGGTTGGAGCTCGGTGGGAGGTGAGGATGGGAGGGGTTATAGAGCACAATGTTGCTGCAACGACTGCAGAACCTAAAAAGCAAACAGGGAGATCTGAGCTCATCCTGAGACAATAACTGATGAAAATAGAGATGGGGAAGAGGTGGGAACAGCAGAAAGCAGATTTCTACATGAGGCCCCATGTGTAGTGCTGGGGCTCGGATCTCTGCAGAGGAAATAATGTAGATACCTCTTGGCTGTTGGTGCCTGCAGTGAAGGCTCATCAGGCTGGTAGTGGGACTGGAAAAGGAAGCTACTGGCTGGGCTAAGTTTCTCATTTGGAGCAGTGCTGACTTGAAAGGAGAAAAGCCAAAGGGAAAATAAATAAATAAATAAGGAAAACTGAATGGGAGGCAGTTTCTTCTCCCCTCTTTCATCTTTCTCTCCTGTGCCTCTTTGTGCTATTGGCTTGGGTATGTGAACTGAGAAGTATAGTTTGCAAACTCAGAGTCCCGGCATCTCAGAGCAGAGTATAAAGGAGGGATTTGAAGCTGAAAGACACTGGGTAGCTGACTCGCAAAATGACTAACTACACAGCAATTTTCAGGGGATTTTAATCCATTATTTTATGTGGACTAGCTACCGAGGCTTTTAGGTTTCTTTGTGAAAGCTAATTAACTTCAAGGTCATGTTGCTAATTTTTTTTTTTTTTTTTCTAATGGGAAATACAACTAATGGGAATGGTAATATAGATTGGCATTTTTCAGGAATGATCTTTTTTTCCCCCAGAATTTATTATTAGTGTAGAACATATACTTTTGCATGGAGCAATGATTTCATTCCATTTCTCTAAATTGGAAACATCTAATGTCAGTGTTACGATCTGCTTTGAAAAATGTCCTTTGACATTTCTGCATCATTTTCCCTATGCCCTCAGTAAAATGCACAGCTTTTCTCATTTTACCTTCTACTTTATAAGGAATAGGGACTGTAGAATGAATAAATAAGGCAGTCTTAAATGAAAGATTTCCTTTTGTGTAGTCTGCTCTTAACATTTTTGTTTCAGTGTATGTGTGATTGATCTTGTTGATATTTTAAAATCTAACATGAAGAATAGTCTTATGAATGCCTTTCACTCAAGAAAGGAAGAATAAAAAAACAAAAAAGAAAAAGAACCTCTTGTTTTTTCTTACCCTGAATTTATTGCTATTGTTCAGTGTTCACTTGTATAATGCAAGGCATGGTTAACCTTCAGGGACACTTGGAAAATCTCAACACATCTGATTAAAACTTATTTTTAACAATTAAAAGAATGTTTTCAATTTTGGATGAAGTGTATCTAATCCATATGCAAAACTCAACACAAAATTAACTTACACACATGAAATTCAAACTAGTTTTTCTTTGTAGCTCTTGTTACAAAGTTTACTGAAAAGTCAGGTAATATCCCACACTTTAAATTTTTTCTGAGAAGTAAAAAATGCTAATAATTCTCTGTCTGCAGTCCTGCATTTGTGTCTATCAGTTTCATTGACGTTTCTTGGATAATACAACAGTGATACAGCCTTGTATGTATCATCTAAGGCTAATTTATATTTAAACATTTATAAATGCATTTGAATATGTATTGGGACTCTGAGGTATGGACTGAATGAATATTAATGTTTCTCCAAAGTCTTACGAGGCCTGACAATTAAGTTTGCGAACTCATCCTAGAAAAAAGACTACAAACCTCATTATTGAATATCACTACAGTCACCTTTGAAGCACTACCCTTGGGAAGCTGTGCACTGAAGCCAGCACCTAGTCCACGCTTGAAAGCAATTTTGGAACTCTTTTTCTGGAGTGGCCATCAGAGATGTCATCGTATTATCCTTGATGTCCTGAATGTCATCAAAATGTCTTCCTTTCAATATTTCCTTTATCTTTGGGTAATGAAAGAAGTCATTGGGGGCCAGATCAGGTGAGTAGGGCAGGGTGTTCCAATACAGTTATTTGTTTACTGGCTAAAAACTCCCTCACAGACAGTGCTGTGTGAGCTGGTGCATTGTCATGATGCAAGAGCCATGAATAGTTGGCGAACAATTCAGGTCATATAACTTTTTCACACAGCCTTTTCAGCACTTCTAAATAGTAAACTTGGTTAACTGTTTGCCCAGTTGGTAAAAATTCATAATGAATGATCCCTCTGATATCAAAATAGGTTAGCAACATCATTGCAACAAGTTCACAAACTTAGTTGTCAGACCTGGTATTATGGATACAGCCCTAATCCCCAATGTGGCTGTATTTAGAGACGGGGCCTCTAAGGAAGTAATTAAGGTCAAATGAGGGCATCAGAGTGGTATCCTGATCCAGTAGGATTAGTGCACTTATAACAAGAGATATCAGTGAACACGGTCTCCCTCTCTTGCTCTCTATCTCTGCCCATCTCTCTTTATGTCTGTGTGTACATGAATTCAGAGGAAAGGCCATATGAAAACATAGCAAGAACATAGCCATCTACAAGTCAGAAAGAGCTCTCATCACAAATAGAATTGCCAGCACCTTGATTGTGTACATGGAGCTTCCAGACTGTGAGAAAATAAATGTCAGGTTGTTTCAGCCACTCGGTAGTATTTTCTTATGGCAGCCTAAGCAGATTAGTTCACTGTGAAACACAACCAGGGATATTTCATAGAATGCAAGGCTACATTGCACCTAGTAAGTTTAAGTAATACGTGCAGATCTGCATAATTTATAAAAGGAAAAGCTAGAATTGTATACTCATCTATGTAAATTCTACAAAATATTCCAATGCCTCTCTGTATTACTATATCAGTTTATGATGCTCAACTCATAATAGCCTATATTGACTAATATCATTGTGTGATCTTATGGTAGAGATTGTCTTAAGAAGCAAAATGTTTTTAATAATTATGTTTTTACTTGATTCCTAAGATTGAGATTCTGATTCAGTTACCTTGAATTTTGAGATATCATTAAATATTTTGATAAAATATATTCAATGCATATAATTAGGTAAGTTTTTAAAATTTAAACGATCTCCTTAAAGTCAACAGATAAAACAACCAATACTAGTAAATATTATGAACAGATAGTTCCTGTAATAATAATACACATGTCCAAAGAGCACATGCAATTATTTTAAATCTTACTATGAGTTGATAAAAAGTAAACAAATTAAATACATTATCTTTTACTTATTGCATCATCAAAAGGTAAAGATGGATAAAATATAAGTTTAACAAAGTTATGATAAATGGATACGCATTTATGGTTTGATATAAATTAGAAGAACTTCATTGGAAGGTAATTGAGTAAGGGCTATGATATCTTACAATGTGTTTATGTTTAACCAAGAATTTAATTTAGGAATATGTTCTTTAAAAATAATTGAATGTTTACAAAAATATAATATAAAATTATTAATTTAGCATTGATTGAAAATTTCAATGATTTCAATGACTGTCAAGGGAATAGTAGTAACTTCATAAAATGGAAAAAAAAAATAGTTAGCCTTTAAAAAAATAGGGTATATATGTATTATTCTAGAAAGATCATGAAGACATTTTAAGTAAAAAATACAAAATTATATGCACTATATGATGCCACTTAAATGTTTAACTACATACATGTATATGAGCAAATGAATGCATTCAGACATATAAAATGATTTTGATTTTCAGTAGATTTAGAATGGAGTTTATTCACTGAAATTTGATCCTCTGGTATTTAATAAGATTAACTACTGTGTTTCCCCGAAAATAAGACCTAACTGGAAAATAAGCTCTAGCATGATTTTTCAGGATGACATCCCCTGAAAATATGCCCTAATGTGTCTTTTGGAGCAAAAATTAATATAAGACCCAGTCTTATTTTGGGGGAAACACAGTAACTATATGATTAAATGAATAAATGAGAGTTTAGTATTTAAAACATAGCAAACAAGGAGAATGTCAGGATCTCACATTTTAAATTTCATAAGATGGAGCTCAAGGTCAGAAATGGAATTAAGGTAATCCTAACATTGCTCTTCCCCAACTCTTCACCCAAAATGAGATATTGGAGTGATGTCTTCAGCTTGAAAATCCTCACAAATGAGACCAAATTGTTGAGAAGCTATCTAACAGATATTTACATCTTTTCAGTCCCTGGCTAGCAGAGAATGAAAATGGCTGTGGGTGAGATATGCAGACTGATAGGGCCACATGGGGCTGAAATTTTCTGATCAAATCATAAACTCTAAGAATTCTAAATGAATTGTGGAAATACACTTAATCAATAGAATATCACACTAATGGTGTTAGATTTTGCCTTTGTGCAGTGTGGTGAACCCTTTGATTCTTTATCACTCAAAGTATTACATGATTTCAGGTCATCACCTGAGAGTTTGTAACATCAGAGAGCTGGCGTCACCTGAGAGCTTGTAACAAAAGTGGAATCATAGGCACCCTTCTACATTTTAGCAAGGTCTATGTAATTTCTGTGACATTAATGTTGTAAAGAACTTTAAATGTTAGATGACCCATTCGGAACCAGTTCTGTTAAGAATGCCTGCACAAAGCTGAGCTATTCCCCTTTCACTCATACACTCAGTCTGCCCAATAAAAGTCATTAAGTAATACTTTCCCAGGGGGAAAAACCAGAATTTAGGCAGGGGAGTAGGGAATAAAGGAGAATTATGCAAATTCTAGAAAAAATATGTTAGCAAGATGAAAAGATTTGACAACAGTGTAAACACTAAAATAAGCAAATTAAGGAACAGAATTTGCAAAAGACAAGTGACTGTCTTAGCCACGGCTAAATCATCCAATGTGCAGAAAACAACTACTCTAGAAGTGACTTGTAAGTACTTAAGAAAAACATTAATTTATCAAGCAGAAGTGTAAAGACTTGATGGTGCCACAAACCGGTAAGATGAACATGAGGACTGGAGAGCTGTTGAAACAAATTAAGAAACAAAATTACAACTGTGAATAATTAATAAATGTATTCTCAATAGCACAAAACAGAGCAGATGTGGTTGAAAATGGAGCCATGACACGGTGGAGAAAAGACCTATTAAAATTATGCGAATGTAGAGGGAAAAGACCAAGATCAAAGCAATTAGATGAATCACAATAGATGTAGAGAACAAAGATGTTCCAACATGAGAATTACTGTCATTTGTGATGTGGAAACCCCAGTAGAACTAACAAAAATCATTCATCCTAAATGGATGAAATTTTCCCAGAAATCAAGTTTTAAATATAGCTGCAGAACAGTACAATACACAGTGTTCCAGAAACGACAGTTGCAGAGCAGTTTGCCCCAAGAAACAGCCTGGTGATACTGAAATTGAAGAACTAAGTATTGTCTGCCCTACAGGGGAGAAAAGAAGATTAGGTGTGAAAAGGAAATTCAGAGTAGCCTCAGACTTACGCATGGAAGTGTTTAGTGACAAGATAATAGCACAATAGCTGTGGCGTTCTGAAGGAAATAAAAAGTAAGGTGTTACTCAAGATCTATATATTAGGTAAGTTGTCATTCAACCATGAAAATACGAGTGTCACTTTCTAAATCAAAATTAAAAATACGAGGAAATAAACCACCAGTATGCTCTTCTGGGAAAAGAAAAAAACAAGCAGAGAAACAATCCCAACACCTTTTTGACAATAAAGCCAGCAACAGATAAAGAAGGAATCATGGTAATCCAGACCAAATAGATATAGACTTAGCATCTATGGTAATGAAACTTAGGTGAAAATGCACATATTATGTACATCAGTAATGTAAGCGTGAGACATGAAAAACAGTCTGAGATTTTGTAGGGTGTGGCAGCTCAAGTTGAATTAATTAAAATCTCCAACCTTTCAATATTTTTCACATTTTTTTCTAAAATTTTGAGATATCTTAAGGAATAAGTATCCCTTAAGAAGAACAAATAGGTATTTATACAAATGACATTTTTAAACATTTAATTTGCTTTCATTTTTCTTTTAAGGTCAACTAAAATAAATATAGTCTATACTAAAAGTATAATTTATAGTATGACCCCGGTGTTAAATACTTTTCTTTATTTTGTTCTTTATTCTTCTTACTTGCTTTCACTCCCTCTTCTTTCTCATAATTTGACTTTCTATTTTCTAAAAATATACCTTGTCTTCTGGAATGCTCTCCACTTAATGGTTAAAATGGAATTACAGGCTTTTTGTGTGCGTTTAAAGTCATTCTTGGTACGTTTTTCATATTGCCTTTTTTTTGGGGGGGGGAACAAAACAGTCATTAAGGAAAAGAGACAAAAAATGGCCTAGAAGGATGTATATCAAAATTTAAATATCACTTTTGTCCTTGGGAAATTGGATTGCATATAGGCAGAAAGCATCAAACGAAATATTTAAGTTAATAGTTCATAATATTTAAACTATTTAACACAATTATCACTAGCATAAAGTATTTATTAACAAAATATGATTGTAATTATATGAAAAGTATTTTTTAATTTTTGTATTTTATATATTCATGAAATTGTTGAATCCCCTACAGAGACCGCCAGGATATCCCATTGATTATACAAAGCTCAGATTTTGTGTTTTTCGTTTTGTTTTGTTTTAATATTGAGCAAAGGAGCATACTAGTAAGCAAAGGAGGATACTATGTGATGTAGCTATTCTTGTGTTTCAAGTGGAAAAAGTTAGAGAAGTATGGGTTTTGGTGAAAAAGAAGTTAGTCATATTTTCATAGATTTGTAAATCAAGCTAGGTGCTGGACCTGTCAGATGCCCTTGAAATGTTTGAATTGGAACAGAAGTGCTGTTAATTTATGTTAAAACAAGTTTTTGTGTGTGAATTCTGAACAAGATGGTGCTAACAGTTTGCACTGTCTTAATTTGTACCACACTCTATCATTAGACAAAGTTGATTTCTTGAGAATCATAGTGGTTTGCTTCACAAATTGTGGTTTCTGTTCATTTCTCAGTCTAACCTATATTTAACTTTTTATCTCAGATACTAGATAATGTATGTTGAGTACCTTCCTTATTAAAGAGAGTTAAAGTAACTTCTATCTTTTCTTCCAGCGCTTTTAAAGTACTGCTTTCCTTAAACCTAAAGTAACTTGTAAAATATCTCTGCTGAGCATGATGGTGGAGTAAAGAAAATATATTACCCAAAATAGTCTCAAGTTATATTTGCATAATTTTATTGCATTGGATTGAAATGAGTATTTACTAGGTATTAAAGAAAACATATTAGTTTGTTACTTTTCTAAACTAAAGGATTGAATATAACAGATATGTTGGTTTCCCTATCTTTGTGCTTAATGCATGTGTTCTAACTTTACATTCTTATATAATACTCAACAAATAGTTGCTTCAAGATAAATATATATTCAGATTATCTTTGTATTAATCAGAGGCCCAGCCCAATACTCAACAGACGCAGCCAATTTGGTGATTCAGCTATACGTGGACACTTGTGTTTTGATGTTATAAGAAAATACAACAGTTTGATATGCATATATTAAAATAATAGAAAGTGATTTGGAATTATTTAACTTTTGCTTAAAAATAAAATTGTGGTATGCATATTTTGCATAGATGTCAGTTTAGATCTTTTAAAAGGTTAATTGTAATTATCACAGACTGATTTTTTTTTTTTAATTTTACAGAACTAAATAAACACAACTATTATTTTTGGTAATGTATCCAATCCTTTCTAAATAAAAATGCTTATTCTTTGTAAAAGTTAGAAAAAACAACATATTCTGTTGAGTATGTTATTTATCTTTACTCATTTATTTGAGCTCTTGTAGCAAAAATCTGTAGCTTAGTATATAGATAAATTGTTATTCAATGTGAAGGAAACTACTTATTTTAGTTTAGATGTCTGTTACACAGCCCTGTTGCTATAAACAAAACATTCCTGTGTAAAAATGGGCCTTTTTGCATAGCTTCAAATAAAGACAATTTGAAGCAATGCTAAGAATGGATGGATGCTACTTTGTAACACATGAGCAATACCCCATGCCTAGACTGTATATCTATATTTTGTTCCTGTCAAAAAAGTGGTTTCCAAGATAAACAAACCATTTACAAGACGAAGGAGATAGTCACTGACAATATCATCCACATTTATTTCTCCATTTTCTTACACTTCTTTGTTTTTCTTTTTTTTTTTTAATTAAAGTTTATTGGGGTGACAATTGTTAGTAAAGTTACATAGATTTCAGGTGTACAATTCTGTATTGCATCATCTATAAATCACATTGTGTGTTCACCACCCAGAGTCAATTCTCCTTCCATCACCATATATTTGATCCCCTTTACCCTTGTCGACCACCTAACTCTCCCCTTACCCTTTGGTAACCACTAAACTATTGCCTTTGTCTATGAGTTTTTGTTTCTCATTTGTTTGTCTTGTTCTTTTGTTGTTTTAGTTTTATATACCACATATCAGTGAAATCATATGGTTCTCTACTTTTTCTGTCTGACTTATTTTGCTCAGCATTACACTCTCAAGATCCATCCATGTTGTCACAAATGTTCCTATATCATCTTTTCTTACCACCGAATAGTATTCCATTGTGTATATATACCACAACTTCTTTATGCATTCATCTATGGAGGGACATTTTGGTTGTTTCCATGTCTTGGCCACCATAAAGAAAGCTGCAGTGAATATTGGAGCACACTTGTCTTTATGGATAAATATTTTCAGATATTTTGGGTAGATATCCAGGAGAGGGATTGCTGGATCGTATAGTAATTCTATTTGTAATTTTTTGAGGAACCTCCACACTGCCTTCCATAGCAGCTGCACCAATCTGCATTCCCACCAACAGTGTGTGAGAATTCCTTTTTTTCCACAGTCTCTTCAATATTTGTCACTATTTGACTTGTTGATGATAGCCATTCTAACTGGGGTGAGGTGATATCACATTGTGGTTTTTATTTGCATTTCCCTGATAATTAGTGATGTTGAGCATTTTTTCATGTCTATTTGCCATTTGTATGTCCTCTTTGGAGAAATGTCTCTTCAGGTCATCTGCCCATTTTTCAATTGGGTTGTTTGTTTTTTTGTTGTTGAGTTGCTTGAGTTCCTTATCAGAGTTACATTAGCCCGTTATCAGAGGCACTGTTTGCAAAAATCTTCTCCCATTAAGTTGGTTGCCTTTTTAATTTGTTGATGGTTTCTTTTGATGTGCAGAAGCTTTTAAGTTTGATATAGTCCCATTCATTTATTTTAGCTTTTCTTTTTTTTTCCACATTTTCCCCTTGTTTTTCTCCTTTCTTATCTGTTTGTCTCTCTTATTACATATCACACTTGAATTTTCTCATCATTGAAATAGCAACAAAAGAAAATATACATTGTCCTTATTAAATGCAAGTATGATACAATGACTTATTTAAACTCAGGTAAAGCTGAGGAATCACTTTTCTATTCCAACCAGTATCATCTGTTCTCATATATCTGCACGTATGAACCATTAATTCTTACAACACACACTCTGAGCACAGACAGAGTTAATTCTATGATATGTGAATACACCTCATAGGAAATTAGGAGATCTGAAGCTACAAAATTATATATTAGACTCAGACTTCTTTCCGACAATTCATAGTAAAACTTCAGCCATACTTTTTATCTCATTCTGTAGAACTTGTATATAATTTCCCCCTCACTTAGAATATTAGCTTCCTGTGAAATGATCTTACATGACATGTTCGTATCTGCGTCCCATTTGACTAGTACAGTACCTGAAATATAAGGAAATTATGTTTGAATGAAAGAATCATTTCCTATTATCATTGTGGCGTCATAAGCATCAATGATTTTGAAATCAGATCTGAAGTTAATATTTTTCCCTATATCAAATAAGAGAACTGAAATGACCCATCAACTTTTGGTGTGACATCTTTCATCCTTTCATCCCAGGTGTTAGAAGTTTTACGTTCAACTTATTTAGTAAGTGTTTCCTCCAAATTACATCACTACTCTCGAAGTGTTGGTGTCAGAGGACATTTTTCCATTAGCCTCATTCTGTGCTGAAACCAGCCCTCCCTTGAAAAGTCTTGTTGTAGGCTTAGATGTTTAGCTAGCCTGCTTTTTTATTGATTCACCATGATTTATGTAACATTATCCTCTCTAACAGGTGTATAATCTCTAGGGAGGAGGCAGATTTCTAAGATTTGTGAGCATGTTGATAAACTGTATTCCAAGCTGTGAGATGTTTTTCCTGCGTCTTAGGGAATGGCGTTATCAATGTGGCCACCAAAAGACCCGCCTGCCTTCTCATCCTATCTTTGCATAACTAGAGGTACCTGAAATTACGCTTCTAGGTGTAAAACCATAGTTTGATGCATGTGTTTTGGAGTTTTTACTTTTTTTCTATAAAGGCTACCACGTTAATTTACCCTTCAGCTGACATGCCTTTGATTTCTAACCTGTCACCTAGTGAAACATGCTACTAAAGACCATGTGCAACTGAAATGAATAAGTCATTTTCAAAAGGAAAAAGAAAATTATAAAGCTAAAATTTCAAATATACATATGCATATATTATATCTATGTTTATTTTAATATATAATAATAACAGCTCTCTATAGTTGACCATATTACCATCTCCCTGTTTCACTCAAAAATCTTCACATCAGTTTTATCAAATGTAATTTGTAATAAGCATAAGCTTAAAAAAAAAAGTAAAATAATCTCCAGAAATCTTATGTGACTTGATCAATATGCTAAAGAACTAGAATACAAGTTTTCTGTAATTTAGTTTTGAATTGAAAGAAGTCTCATTAAAAATTTACAAGGCAATATAGTAAGGTCTATAATTGCTAGTAATTGGCTCTTTATTCAGTGTCTTGATGACAGCATGCTGTCTAGTGCTAAGTGGGATCACAAGAAACAACAGACTGAGGCTGAAGAATTCCTCCTCAGAACTGTGTTTACCCCAAATCATCAGGGCAAATAATTGTCATTAGCTATAGGCCACATGTTTAGGTTTTGATCTGATATGAGTTCATAAGGGATGGAATCCTAAATACATGTACATGTTTCTCATGAAATATTACAATATTTAGAAAGGTAATATATGTTCAGTAGATTTCACTTTATAAGAAGTGTTCTAATTTAGGCATAATAAAATAAACATCCAATGAAATAGTCATGAGGCTATTTTGTTCCTATAAAATGAGGTTCAATTGAAACAACCTCTCATCTCATTTGGCTAATAAAGCAGCATGGAAAAGTTCCACTGTAGGTGAAGCTATGACAAATAATAAGGCTTTAGGTGAAGCTATGACAAATAATAAGCTATGACAAATAATAAAACTTTTAAAAGTTTTTGATTAATTTTAAATTATGTATTGAAAGACTACAGTGAAGCAGGCATTTAGCTAATTTGACAGTGCTCAAGGCCCAATTTCTGTATTATAAAAGTTCACATGACATAAACATTCAAGCCTTTAACACATTGTGTGACATGGAAGTAATATATTTGTGTATAAGTTCATAAATTTGATATGTTCTATTATTGTTTAAGCAGTCATATATTTCATATGTTAGAGCAGTTAGCTAAGATTCATTTTGTATTACCATTTGTACGTTTTAAATGAAGAGAAGACTTTTGAAAACTATGCAAATTTATAAAAATATAATTTAAACTGTAGAATTGTCACATATTTGCCTTATTACTCCTTGTCTTATTCACGGGACCCTTATAAAAGGCTAAGAAAGTAACAAGGGTACCTGTGCTTTCATTTTATCAGCAGAAACTTGTCAAACTATGGATTTTTTTTTCTTTTGTTTGTTTTTGGAAAAGAAATTTTCTGATCTGTCTTGATCCTACTAATTTTTCACTCATTTGAAACCTTGATCTCTCTGTTTTTCCCTCCTTCCCATTTTATTGAAAGTGTGCTTTTTGCGGTAGACCCTACTGATCTTTTTTAAAAGTCCAAATAAAACATCTAAATTCTCAGAAACTTCACTTCCATGCTACAGTTACTAATTTTTGGCATTGAGTTGTTAATTTTTCTTTCAAATGTTTGTTAAACAAAATTATGATGTTGTATTAAAAAAGGGATCAAGAGTTAACTAGTAAGTATGATGTGAAAAAGCTAATGGAAGATGACGTTTTATAGAAATAGTTACATTTGTAAATTTCAATTACTATGAAGGCCAAAGAGATGTTATCTGGTAAATTACAGTATGTGTACACAGATAAAATGTATCAATTGCTCCATAACTGCATTCAGAAAGAAGAATAAACAGTAAGGGAGAACTTCAGAAATGGCAGAGAAAAGAATTTAACAAATATTTTTCTCTATAAAAGGGGGAAACACCTGGCAAACACTGTCACAATCAAATTTTCAGAACCTAATAATTAGCTAAAGACTGGCAACAACTTGAAGAGTAGTTATTCAAGAAGAGAAGTAGCTGAGTCTTGGAGAGAATGGTGATCCTTGAGGTGTTCTAACATACACTAATAGTACCTTCCAGCAAAGCAGTAAACAAAAAACAATAGCCTCACAATCATGATAGCTGTGAAAACAAGTAGCCTAGTAGTTACTTGAAAGGACAGGATGGATTTTGGTCACCCACAAGCCTCATCTCCAGAAAATTGTTGTCATTTGGCCTGGACTCTCACTGAAAGATTTTGTTTTCAGGAATTGCTTTCATATGACCTCTTAACACATTCAATATACGAAGCTCAAAGGATGAAACGCTAGATCAGTGCAAATAAGATTATCATAAAACACATTATAATAAAATTGTTAAAAGTCAAAGACAAAAAGAATTTTGAAAGCAACAGAGAAAACAGACTCCTCAAATACAAGGGACTCCTCATTAGTTTATCAGAGAATTTATCTGCAGTAACCTTGTATTCCATGAAGAAGTGAGATGATATATTCAAATGTTCAAAGAAAAACTGACAACCAAGAATACTACACCCCTCAAAAGCATCATAAATGAAAAGATAAAAACATTTCCAGACAAACAAAAGCTGAGGGAGTTTATCACCATTAGACATGTTTTACAAGAAAGGCTAAAGGAGTTTCTCCAAGTTGAAACAAAAGAATGGTAAGAAACAATGTGAAAACATATGGGAGTATAAAACTCACTGGTAAAGGTAAATATAGTCAAATTTAGAACAATTTAAGACTATAGTGGTGTGTAAATCACGTTTCACCCTATTGTAAGTGATAACACAAAAGTATTACACATAACTATAATAAAAATAATGAGTTAATGTATACACAATATAAAAATATGTAATGTTTCATATTAGTAGTATTAAATGTTGGGGAATTAGAGCAGTAAAAGTGTAGAGGTTTTGTATGTAATTGGAGTTGAGCTTCTATCATCTTATTGTTATAATCATAAGATGTTTTATGTAAACTTCATGGTAACCACCAAGAAGCAACCTCTGGAAGATACACAAAAAATAAAGAGGAAAGAATGAGAGCATACCACTATAGAAAATAATAAAATCACAAAAGAAGGAAGCAATACAAGTCTTAAGGTACAAAGGCACTACAAAACAGTCAGCGAACAATAAATTAGCAATAGTAATTCCTTACCTATCAATAATTATTTTAAATGAAACTGTATTATATTCTCCAATTAAAGACATTGATTGTCTGGATGGATAAAAAGAGAATCCAAAAAAGAAATGCTGCCACAAGAGTCTTACTTCAGTTTTAAGGACACATATAGGCTAAAGGTGAAGATTTGGAAAAAGAGATTCCATGCAAATAACGACTAAAATGAAAGGAAAGATGGCAAAACTTGTATCAAACAAAGTAGATTTTCAGTCAAAATCAGTCACAAGAGAGAAAGGAAGTCACTATATAGTACGAAAAAGGTCAATTAAGAAGATATAACAATTGTCAAATATATATACACCCAATATTGCAGCACATAGATATATAAAGCAGACGTTAACAGAACTGAAAGGAAAATAGACAGCAATGCAATAACAGTAAAAAACATCAATATCCTTTTTTAATTAATGAATAAATTATCTAGGCAGAAAATCAATAAGGAAACAACAGACTTGAATAACACTATAGACCAAATGGATCTATTCCTTACAATACCACCAGAATAAACATTCTCCTCAAGCACATGGGAACATTACCCAGGAAAGATCAGATGTTGAGCCACAAAACAAGTCTTAATATAAGAAGACTGAAGTCATATCAATTGTCTTTTCTGTCAACGATGATATGAAACTAGAAATCAATAGCAGGAAGAAAATTGGAAAGCTCACAAATATGTAGAAATTAAGCAACACACTATTTAATAACCAATGCAAAAATAAATCAAAAAGTGAAATGAAAAAGTCTCTTAAGACTAATAAAAATGGAACAACATCCCAAAACTTATAGAAAGCAGCGAAAACTCTTCAAATAAAGTTTATAGCAACAGATGCCTACATTAAAAAAAAAAGATCTCAAGTAACTAACCTGACTTTATACCTCAAGTAACTAACAGAAGAACAAATTACGTTCCAAGTTAACAGAAGGAAGGAAATAATAAAGATTAGAGCAGAAATAAACAAAGTAGAGACTAGAAAGACAGTAGGAAATATTAACAAAACTAAAGTTGTTTTTTATGAAAAGATGAGCTAAATCAATAAGGGTTTAGCTATCTATCCAAG
Source organism: Rhinolophus sinicus (assembly GCF_057876585.1). Classification (NCBI taxonomy): domain Eukaryota; kingdom Metazoa; phylum Chordata; class Mammalia; order Chiroptera; family Rhinolophidae; genus Rhinolophus; species Rhinolophus sinicus. Next base: position 12,833,729 of record NC_142503.1, on the reverse strand, counting down.
AAGAAAAGAAGAAAGAGGACTCAAACAAATAATATTGTTAATGAAGGAGACATTACCACTGATGCTACAGAAATGCAAATGTTCACAAAAGACTACTGTGAATATTTATTCCAACAAGATGGATAACCTAAAAGAAATGGATAAATTTCTAGAAAAATACAACCTACCAAGCTTATATCATAAACAAAGCAAAAATCTGAATAGACCCATAATGAATAAAGATATGGAAGCAGTAATCCAAATTCTTTCAGCAAAGACAAGCCCAGGACCAGATGGCATCACAGGTGAATTCTACCTAACATATAAAGAAGCAGTATTACCAATCTCTCTCAAATGCTTCCAAAAAATTGAAGAGGAGGAAACACTTTCTAAACTCATTTTACAAGACTAGCAAAACTCTCATATCAAAACCAGAGAAGGGCACTACGAGAAAAGAAAATTATTGGTCAGTATCCCTGATGAATAGAGCTGCTAAGATCTTCAACAAAATATTAATAAATTGAATTCAGAAGCACTGCTTGATCATCAATACCATGATCAATTGAGATTTATACCTGGAATATAAGGATGTTTCAGTGTAGACTAGTAAATACTCTATGATACACCACATTAATAGAATGAAGGATAAAAAGCATATGATCATTTCAATAGATGCAAAAAAAAATTGACAAATTAAATCACCCTTTCATGGTAAAAACCATCAACAAATTGAGAATTGATGAAACATACCACAACATAATAAAACCCACGTATGGCAAGCTCGCAGCTACCATCATACTCAGGTGAACAGTGAAAGCTTTTCTTCTGATATCAGGAAGAAAACAAGGGTGCCCACTCTTGCCATTTCCATTCAACGTAATATTGGAAGTCTTAGAGCAGTTTCTCAAGAAAAATGAATAAAGCACATACAAATAGAAAAGGAAGAAGTAGAGACACAGAAAATAGTTTAGTGGTTACCAGAGGGTAAGGGGGGTAAGGGGTAGGAGATGAGGGTAAGGAGGATCAAATATATGGTGACGGAAGGAGAAGTGACTCTGGGTGGTGAACACACAATGGGATTTATAGACGATGCAATACAGGATTGTACACCTGAAATCTATGTAATTTTACTAACAATTGTCACCCCAATAAAAAAAAAAAAAAAGAAACTGAAGAAGTAAAATTGTCTGTTGACAGATGATATGATATACATGGAAAACTAAGCACTCCACCAAAAACTGTTAGAACTGATCAATGAATTCAGAAAGGTTAAAGGATACAAAATCAATATCTAAAAATCATTTTTGTTTCTATGCACCAATTATGAACTATCAAAAAAATAAGGCAAATAAGCAATTCCATTTACCATAGCATCAAAAAGAATGAATTACCTAGGAATAACTTTAACCACGGTGAATTTTGTACACTGAAACCTATAAAATCTTGATGAAAAAAACACATATAAATGGAAAGATACCCCATGTCCATAGAATGAAAGGATAAATACAGAGGATGCCAAAAAATATATACACATTTTAAGAAAGGAAAAAAAATTAAAGTTCTGCTAATGGTAACCACTTTGAGCACCTCTTGTAATTGCAGAAGTCAAACGTGACTTGTATTCATCTTTTGTTATCAGTATATATTGAATATTACAATTTTAATGCAGTTTTTTCCTTAAAAAGTGTATACATTTTTCTGGCATCTTTGGCATTGAAATGTTCATACTACTTGAAACAGTTTACTGATCCAATATAATCTCTATCAAATTCGAATGGCATTTTTCACGGAAATAGAGAAAATAATCCTAAATTTTTTATGGAACCACAAAAGACCCAAACACCAAAGCATCCTTGAAAAAGAATGAAGCTGGAAGGATCATATTTCCTGATTATAAACTATATTATAAAGCTATAGTAATTAAAATGGCATGGTTTCTATAGGCTCAATATTTTTGTCCCCCCAAAATACATATATTGGAGTCCCAGTGCCTAATGTGATGATATCAGGATGTGGGCCCTGTAGGAAATGCTTAATTTGTGGGAATAGAGCCCTCACGTATGGGATTAGTGTTATTATAAAGCAGACTTGACAGAATCCCCTAACCCCTTTCTCCATATGAGATTATAAAGAGGAGTCTATGACCTGGAAGAGAGCCCTCACCAGACATAGGTGGCACCTGTTTGGGACTTCCAGCATACAGAACTGTGAGAAATAAATGTCTGTCTATAAGCAGTTTGTGGTATTAGGTTGGATCACCCCAAACCAACTAATAATGATACTAACATAAAAACAGACACATTAGGCGAATGACACAAAACAGTGAGCCCAGAAATACATGCATATAATGTCAACTAATCTTTGACAAGAGCACTAAGAATACAGAAGAGGTAACAAGTGTTGGAGAGGCTGTGGAGAAAAAATACCCTCGTACACTGTTGGTGGGAATGCAGATTGGTGCAGCTGCTATGGAAGGCAGTGTGGAGGTTCCTGAAAAAATTAATAATAGAATTACCATATGACCCAGAAATCCCTTTCCTGGGTATCTACCCAAAAAATCAGAAAACATTTATCCATAAGGACATATGTGCTCCAATGTTGATCGCAGCTTTATTTATGGTGGCCAAGGCATGGAAACAACCAAAGTGTCCTTCCATGGATGATTAGATAAAGAAGTTGTGATATATATATATATATATATATATATATATATATATATATATATATATATATATATATATATATAATATACACACACAATGGAATACTATTCTGCCATAAGAAAACATGAAATAGTGCCATTTGTGACAACATGGATAGATCTTGAGATTATATTGCTAAGCGGAGTAAGTCAGACAGGAAAAGTAGAAAACCATATGATTTCACTGATATGTAGTATATAAAACTGAAAACAACAAAAGAACAAGACAAACAAATGAAGAAACAAAAACTCATAGACACAGATAATAGTTTAGTGGTTACCAGAGGGTAAGGGGGAAAGGGTGGTAGATGAGGGTAAAGGGGATCAAATATATGGTGATAGAAAGAAGTGACTCTGGGTGGTGAACACCCAATGTGATATATAGATGATGTAATACAGAATTGTACTCCTGAAATCTATGTAACTCTACTAACAATTGTCACTCCAATAAACCTTAATTTATTTAAATAAAAAAAGAATACAGAAGACGGTAAGGATAGTCTCTTCAATGAAGGACATTGGGAAACTGTTTTTCCACATGCAAAATAATGAAATTGTACCGTTAGTTTGCACCATATACAGAAATATACTCAAAATAGATTAAATACTTAAATATAAGACCTGAAAACTTAAAACACTGAGAATGAAACATAAAACCTTGTTTTGTTTTATTAGTTTCAGATGTAAAAAGCAATGTAATAGACATTTATACCCCACACAAAGTGATACACCCCCAATCGACTACCCATCTGACATCTTATATAGCTGTTACAATTCCATTGACTATATTTCCTATACTGTACTCCACATCCTGTGACTCTCCCTCTCTTACCCTCTCTCTGGCTCTCTCTGTCTCTCTGTCTCTCTCTCCATATACATGTATATATATATATATATATATATATATATATATATATATATACATATATATGTATATATATATACATATATATGTATATATATTATATATATATACATATATATGTATATATATGTGCATGTATATATACATATAGATATATATAGCTATATATAGATTGCCCCAACTTCTCACCCCAGAAAAATTTAGATAACACAAAAGAGTCTGTGAGACGGATCCTTTTGGGGACTTTACTCACCTTTGTGCTTACACCTTATGTCTCCCTGTGAGGCTCAAAAAGATGGCTGGCTAGTCAGTGACGGGTAAGATTCCTCAAGGGAGGAACGACCTAAGCCAGACACAGCCACATAGGGGCCATCTGGAGAACTCAACCCCAAAAAGATGGCTGGTTAGTCAATGACGGGTAAAAATAACCTAAGCCAGGCACAGCCACATAGGGGCCATCTGGAGAACTCGACCCCAAAAGATGACTGGCTAGTCAATGACGGGTAAGATTCCTCAAGGAAGGAACAACCTAAGACAGACACAGTCGCATGGAGGTCATCTAATTGGCTATATTCAATGATTTGAGTTTACCATTAGTTCTCCATCTATTATAAGTTTCAACATAAGGTTTTGTCCCCTGGAGAGGCACATACAATAATTACTATTACATTCATGACTCTTTTGTCAGACTAGGGTGATTTGGTTTAATTATATGTTTCTGGTTTTATATATAAGGCCCACATAGCTATCGGTAGAGCATGGGAATGACCTTGCAGCTGCAAGGCCCTTGTCAGCTCACAGCCCGCTCCCCACACTTATCAAATGTATTATTGCCAAATATCTCTCCCGTTCAGTAGGATGTGATTTTGTCTTATAGATGGTTTCCTTTGCTGTGAACAAACTTTTTTTAGTTTGATATCATCCCACATGTTTATTTTTTCATTTGCTTCCCTTTTCTGGGAGGATATATCAGTAAAAATATTACTAAGGATAATGTCTGCAAATTTACTTTCTATATTTTCTTCTAGGAGTTTTATAGTTTCAGATCTTACATTTAAGTCTTTACCCATTTTGAATTCATTTTTTCTTCTTTTTTTTAATTTATTGAGATGACAATTGTTAGTAAAATTACATAGATTTCAGGTGTACAATTCTGTATTACATAATCTATAAATCCCATTGTGTGTTCACCACCCAGAGTCACTTCACCTTCCATCACCATATATTTGATCCCCCTTACCCTCATCTCCTACCCCTTACCATCTGATAACCACTAAACTATTGTCTGTGTCTATGAGTTTCTGTTTCTCATTTGTTTGTCTTGTTCTTTTGTTGTTTTGGTTTATATACCACATATCAGTGAAATCATATGGTTCTCACTTTTTCTGTCTGACTTACTTCGCTTAGCATTATACTCTCAAGATCCATCCATGTTGTCACAAATGTTCCTATATCATCTTTTCTTACCCTCAAATAGTATTCCATTGTGTATATATACCACAACTTCTTTATCCATTCTTCTATCAAAGGACATTTTGGTTATTCCCGTCTTGGCCACTGTAAATGAAGCTGCAATGAACGTTGGAGCACACGTGTCTTTATGTATAAATGTTTTCAGATATTTTAGGTAGATACCCAGGAGAGGGATTGCTGGGTCATATGGTAGTTCTATTTGTAATTTTTTGAGGAACCTCCATACTGCCTTCCATAACAGCTGCACCAGTCTGCATTCCCACCAACAGTGTATGAGGGTTCCTTTTTCTCCACAGACTCTCCAACACTTGTTACTGTTTGTCTTGTTGATGATAGCCATTCTGACTGGGGTGAAGTGATGTCTCATTGTGGTTTTCATTTGCATTTCTCTGATGATTAGTGATGTTGAGCATTTTTTCATGTCTATTTGCCATTTTTATGTCCTCTTTGGAGAAATGTCTCTTTAGGTCCTCTGCCCATTTTTCAATTGGGGTGTTTGTTTTGTTGTTGTTGAGTTTCATGGGTTCCTTGTATATTTTGGATGTTAGCACCTTATCGGAGGCCCTGTTTGCAAAAATCTTCTCCCATTCAGTTGGTTGCCTCTCTATTTTGTTGATGGTTTCTTTTGCTGTGCAGAAGCTTTTAAGTAAAAGCTGAAATAAACGAATGGGACTATATGAACCTTAAAAGAATTCATTTTTCTATAGAGTGTAAGAAGGTGTTCCAACTTCATTTGTTTGCGTTTCTGTCCAGTTTTGCCAGCACATTTTATTAAATAGACTGTCTTTACCCAGTGTAAATTCTTGCTTCCATTGTCATAGATTAAATGATCATATAGGCATGGATTTATTTCTGGACTCTCTATTCTATTCTATTCTATTGATCTATGTATCTGTTTTTATGCCAATACCATGCTGTTTTTATTACTGTAGCCTTGTAGTATGCTTTGGTGTCAGGTAATGTGATACCTCAAACTTTGTTCTCATTTCTCAAGATATTTGTGGCTATTTGGGGTCTTTTATAATTCTGTATAAATTTTAGGATTATGTATTCTAGTTCTGTGAAAAATGTCATTGGTAATTTGATATAGATTGCATTGAATCGATATATTGCCTTAGGCAGTATGGACATTTTTACTATATTAATGCTTCCTATCTATGAGCATGGTATATGTTTCCATTTATTTGTATGTTCTTTAGTTCCTCTCTTCAATGTCTTATAATTTTCTGAGTACAGATCTTTTACTTCCTTGGTAAAATTTATTCCTAAGTATTTCATAGTTTTTAAAGCAATTGTAAATGGAATTGTTTTCTTAATTCTCCTTTTGATAGTTTGTTATTGGTGTATAAAAACACAACTGATTTCTGAATATTAATTTTGTATCCTACTTTAGTAAATTCATTTATCAATTCTAGTAGTTTTTTCATAGAGTCTTTGGGGTTCTCTATGTACAGTATCATGTCATCTGTATATAATGAGAGGTTTAATTCTTCCTTTCCAATTTGGATGCCTTTTATTTCTTTACTTGTCTGAGTGCGGTGGCTAGAATTTCCAGAACTATGTTGAGTAAAATTGGTGAAAGTGGGTAACCTTGGCTTGTTTATGATCTTACAGGGAATATTTTAGCTTTTCCCCATTGAGTATGATGTTAGCTGTGGTTTATCATATATGACTTTTATTATGTTGAGATATGATCTCTCAATTCCCACTTTGCCAAGTTTTTTTGTGTTTGTTTGTTTTGTTCTTTTTTAAATCAAAAATGGCTGCTGAATGTGGCCAAGTGCTTTTTTCTGCATCTATTGATATGACCATATGATTTTTATTTTTCATTTTGTGAATGTGGTGTATCACAGTAATTGTTTTGTGGATATTTAACCAAAGTTGCATACCAGAAATGAATCCCACTTGATTGTGTCGCATTATCTTTTTAAATGTATTGCTGAATTCAGTTTGCTAATATTTTGTTGAGGATTTTTGCATCTATGTTCATTAGGGATATCAACCTATAGTTTTCATTTTTGTAATGTCTGTGGCTGGTTTTGGAATCAGGGTAATAGTGGCCTCATAAAATGAACTTAGGAATTTTACCCTCCTAGATTTTTTTGAAATAGTTTCAGGAGAATAGGTGATAATTATTTTTTGAATGTTTGGTAAAATTCACCTGTGAAGCCATCTGGTCCAGGGCTTTTGTTTGTTGGGAGCTTGTTGATAACCGATTAAATTTTGCTGGTAGCAATCAGGCTGTTCAGATTTTCTGTTTTTTCTTGATTCAGCCATGGGAGATTGTATGCTTCTAGCAATTATCAATTTCTGTCAGATTGTCTAATTTGTTTGTATATAATTGCTTGTAGTATTTTCTTAATTTTTTCTTTTTCTTTTGTCTTTCTGTGGTGTCACTTGTCACTTCTCTTTCATTTCTGATTTTATTAATTTGGGTCCTCTCTCTCTTTTTCTTGAAGCATCTGGCTAAAAGTTTGTCAATTTTGTTTATCTTTTCAAAAACCAGCTCTTGGTTTCATTAATCTTTTCTATTGATTTTTTTTGGTCTCTATTTTGTTTATTTCTGCCGTGATCTTTGTTATTTCCTTCCTTGTAATTATTTTGGGCTTATTTTGCTGTTCTTTTTCCAAAGGGAACTAACTGTAAAGGTAGACTGTTGGTTTGATGTTTTCCTTATTTCTTTAGGTAGGCCTGCATTGCTGTGAATTTCTCCCTTAGGACTGCATTCACTGCACCCCATAGATTTTGCATCATGGTGTTTTCATTGTAATTTGTCTCAAGGTATCTTTTGATTTCTTCCTTAATCTCATTATTGACCCATTCATTATTTAGTAGTATGTTATTCAGTCGCCATGTGTTTGTATGTTTCCTTTTTTTTTCTTTCTTATAATTGATTTCTAGTTTCAATTTCAGAGAAGATATGTGGTATGATTTCAATCTTCTTAAATTTATTGAGACTTGTTTTGTGGCCTAGCATGTCTATCTTGCTATCTTGGAAAACGTTCCATGTGCACTCAAAAAGAATGTATATTCTGCTTCTTTGACTTACAAGCGGCACACCCAAGGGGGGTTCTCAACAGGCACAAGAACCCACAATGCTCTAAAAATATTGATTAACTTGTGGGCTCTTGTGCCTGTTGAGAACCGCCCTTGTGTGTGTCATTTGTAGGTCAAACCAGGTAGTGCTTTTGTGTGATGTGAAGCTGGCCTCTGGGTGTGTTGTTTCTGGTGTCTCTTGGGTGGGGCTCCTGTGCAGGGTAATTTCAGCTTTGCTTGTTACCGACTCAGCTCCTGGCTATCTGTTTGGTGCTTTAAAGCTGTACATGGTTGGCTGCTGCCTGTGCTGGCCCTGTAGGCATGGGGGTGGCCTAGCTGTGAAAAAAACAAACAAAAACTCAGCAGGAATTATTTAACATTGCTTCTATGGTGTACTAACATTGCCAGGTGAGGCTAATGGGAGACAAATCATAAAATGCGAATGGTAAAACTGGGGAATAAGAAGAGAATAGAGGACTTTAAAAAGTTCTAAGATATTCCCGAGTCTCTGGAAGCTCAAGTATATTTGCAGTATCTTGCAAATTCCCCAAACACCTGATAAGGCCTTATCCTTTGTCCTCTAGCTAAAATTGAGACTCTGTACAAGAAAGAAATGATGGCAAAGGAATGTTGTAAAATGCCCTGGGAGTGTTGCAAGTGTGCCCCACCCCCCTTCAGTCCCTCTGCAAATACAGGGACTTATTGTTTTCTTATACTTCAGAAAATGTCTGTCCAATCATTAGCTCTCCACTAAGCTAAATCAAGCAAATACTTCAATAGCTGCAGACAACAAAGAAGACAGATTTTATAGAATTTATACCAGGAAAGTCACTGTAGAAATAAACAGAACTAACATACAGCACCAAGGACAAACCATGGGGAGATGGGCTGAATCCCAGAATTACCATATTATAGTATTTAAAATGGCCAGTTTTTAACAATAACATGTATATACATACATACATACTGAAATATGAAAAAAAAAGCATGGCTTGTATACAGAAATAAACAATCAAGAGGAACTATCCTTAAGTAAGTCCTAATGTTGAAATCATGAGACAAAGACCTTAAACCACTACTATAAATATGTCAAAAAGTAGAGTAAATCATGTCTGAAGGACTAGAGGAAAGTATGAGAACATTGTTTCACTAATTAAAAAAATAAATAAAGCAATAGATTTTATTTTTAAAAGACCTAACTAGAAATTTTAAACTTTAAAAGTGAAACAATTTGAAATTAAAAATTCACAAAGTGGCTCAATTACAGTTATTGAGCTAATAGCAGAAAGAATCCTCAAATACGAAGATAGATCATTTTACATTATACAGTCAGAGAAGTAGAAAGAAATAGGAGTGAAGAAATAAAAGAGAAAACCCTCAGAGACTTCTAGGACACAATCAAGTTTACTACCACTTGGGCAATGGAATTTATATAAGGAGGAAAAGAGGCAGAAAAATATTTGAAGAAATATGGCTTAAAATTTATCATTTTGAATGAAAAACTTGCATCTCTATCTAGGAAGCTTAATAAGCTGAAAGTTCAAACTCAAAGAGATACAGATCTTGAGATCTATTGTACAGCATAGTGCCTATAATTAACAATACTGTATTGTATATTTAAACATTTTCTAAGAGTGTAGATCTTATATTAAGTATTCTCAATGTAGTAACAACAACAAAGAGGATACTTTGGAGGTGGTGGATGTGTTCATGGTATATATTGAGGTGATGGTTTCACAGATGTATACTTACCTCCAAACTCACCAAATTGTATACCTTAAATATATACAGCTTTTTACATGTCAGTCAAATCTCAATATTTTTAAAGAAAGAGTACAGAGCTAGACGCCTCATATGCAGCCATTCAGAAAGCAAAGAAAGAATCTTGAAAGTAGCAAGAGAAAAATAACTTTAGAGAATACAGATTTTATTCCAATAATTACATTATTAAAACAAGAATGAATGTGAACAAGAGAGCATACAAATAGAAAATGTCAAAAAAGGGAAAGAGACTTACTTATAAGAGATCAAACATAAATTACATATTTTAGTAGCTCAGAATGTTATTTTTCATAAGTAGATCAAAGAATGACTGATGCACTAATCAATTTATAATCAGTAATGTCTGAATTCACATCAGTTTACTTTGGATTTATGAAGATATTTACTAATTTCCTCTTGAGTAATATATTACTTAATTAGGTACTTTTATCAACTATTTGCCCCACAAAGGGGCAAAATAAATGAAAAGAAAGTAACTAACATGTTTAGAAATAAACGGAAAGAAAATGTATTTCTTTTAGAAAAATGTCCTACAGGACTGAAAATAGAATAAATGCATTGAGATTCAAGGATTTTTCCTATTACCTTACAGTATGCTATTTTTCATGGTAAAAAGGTTTTAAAATAGGCTATAATATCATAAGCAGCAAGAAACACTCTTTCAAAAGTACCTGGGAGCTTTTCAACATGGAAATGGAATCTAAACATAATATTTAGAAAATAGTAGCTTGCCTCCAAATGGAACCAAAATACATCTATCTTTTAAAGACATACTGCATTTAGCAGTTCTCACATTTTAGTTTGAGAAAATTTCCTTTTACAACTATATATTCTAGTAGCCTTGAGGCACAAAAACAAGACTATTCTACAGATTGAATAAATGACCAGTTCTTAAGCCATCTTTGACAATTCAGTGGACATTCACAATGAAAATTGCGCCTTAAATCTTTTTTAGGACAAGTTCATTTCTATGAAAAATAGAAGTTATACTTTTGTTCAATGTTCTTACTGTGAACAGTAAAATCCTAGGTATGGATGTTGCAGTAAACATACTAGAAGTTTAAGATTGTGACTCAAGACTGGATTTTTACTTTTGGACACCGGGGAGTCTAAAAACCTATGGAATTAAAATAAAATGATAAGGATTTGTATTTTTAAATTTGCATATATTTTAAATAACAGGGTCTCTGTAGTAAAGAGAATTAGCAATTAAGCTCTCTTGTTTCCAGAAGATTAAATTGAGTTTAAATCTAGATATTCATTCATAGAAGGTTAGAAAAGTTATTACTTCTACCTACTGGGGAAAATATAGAGAGACATTAAAAAAAAATCCCATATATTTTCTGATGTTGATTGTTCACCATTAGAAGAAGACGTTGAGGTTTTTTTCTCATGTAGGTGACTGTTGGGGCTCAGTTCGCTAAATGAGAATTTGTTCCCACCATTTACAAATTTTTTTCAGTTAATTTTTGATGCATAACAAAACACTGAAGTCCAGTAAGTTAGCTTTTTCTCTGTGGACTTGGAAATATTTTGCAGCATTTCCACCAAGAAGGTTGAAATCATCATTAAACACAGGACCTTATATAGTGCCTACTTCAGAAAAATGGTGGAGAAAATTGAAATCAGACAGTCTAGCACATACATTGGCTCCTTATGTGCCTAACTGAAATGAGTAGTCCGTGGTTCCTGGGGCTATATTGACATTTTCACAGTAAGAGTGAAGACTGCCATCAGAAGCCTTCAGGGAATTAAAAACAAAACAAAACAAAACAATAGAAACTCTACTGTTTGAAAAATCTGTAACATGTAATACTGGGTTAATTTATATAACAAGGAAACCAACAACAAAATCCTACCTAGTCACCTAAAGAAAGAGCTATTTTATTTAGTTCATGGGTTTATTTAACTATGGCTGGCTGACTATAATGATGTGACCACAAACCAAAATAATGCCAGCAGCCACCAAAACCTTTAAGATGCAATAAACAGATTGTCCTCTAAAACCTTGAGAGACCACATGGCCTGGCTGGCAGCCAGTGAACTGATACTGGACATCTCAAATCCAGAACTAATGAGATAATAGATTTCCATTCTTTCAAGCCCCCAAGATTGTGGAAATTTGTTACAGCACATGTAAAACTAATACAGATTTTGGTAACAGTAAGTGGAGAGCTTTTTGTAAAAAAAAAAAAAAAAAAAAATTAAAAAAAAAAAAAAAAATGCCTACATGCCTACAAATGTGGAAATGGCTTTGGATAATAATAGAAGCTGGAAGAATTTTAAGGCATATGTAGAAAAACCTAGACTGTTTTAAACCTAACAGACTGTTATAAATATGGATATTAAAGGCACTGCTGTTGAGAAAGGCTCCTAAGGAAATGAGGATTACAGTTCAGAAAGTCTATATTATTTTACAGAATATATGTATTTCTATCATCACGGATGAAACGCTGGTAGAAATATGAAAGCTAAAGCCACTGACTATGAGAGCTCAGAAGGAAATGAGGACTGTATTTTTTGGAATCTAGAGGAAAGGAAGTTGTTAATCCATAGTGACAGCAAACTTAACTAAGTTGTATTCTACACTGGTGTGGACAGTAGAACTTGAGAGCGATGATCATGGATTTTAAATGAGATTTCTAAGCAACATGTTGAATTGGTGTCCTGGTTTTCTCTAAGGGTTATGTTAAAATATGAGAGAAAGGCGATGAAGAGCTCTTCAGCAAAAAGCAACCAGGACTTGAAGATTTTATAAATTCTCAGCCTATCCAGATTGCAAAAGATGCTAAAATTAGGAGATGGATGGTTAGCAGAACTTGCTGTGGAGAGAAAAATCAAGGGACAGTGGATACAAAGTTAGAAAAGTGAGACACAATTACATGCAAGACATATTTTGTGAAAGTCTGTGTCTCTTAAAAGGGGAAATGATTCTAAACCAAAGAAACCATCTCTTTATTATGTTTTAAAAAATTCCATTTCAAGTGCATTAACAAAGAAAGGAAATTGCTAAAGATATCAATTAAATATTAGAGAGTATTATATTTAGAGATAAAATAAGCTGTGTGTTGCAGTAAATATGTGTTACTTCTAACAATATAATACTATAGTAATTTTTTTAAAAAAGTTAACTTATAAGCACATGCCTTTCACAGCAAAAAAATGGATTGAAAATGTTGTCTTTTCTTCTATTTAACAAAATTCACCATGAAACAATAGCCAATGTTAAACCTGTTAATGAGCCTGACGCTGATATCTCAAAGGGAGAAAACGTGAAACATCCTGAGACTAGTATTGAATTATAGCGATATAAAGCCTGACATTTGCACTGAAAAATGTAATACTGATGCAGAGTCAATTAAACATTTTCTACCATGTCCTGCATATTTTGAGTGAGCCTATTATGGTTATATATTTTTTCGTAGAGGTATATGCCTTATATTGTATTTTTATAATAATATTTATATACAATATTGAAAGCCTCACTTTCTTTTAATTCATGTCAAAAGAAGTTATCACATGCCCAAAGAGATTATCAGTGGTGTTACATGATAAATTTTTAGTGAATTATTATGACACTAAAGTAGTATGCACAAAAATGTGACATTAGAGACTTGTAGTTGAGGCACTAGCTAGATGGATTTTGAAACGATCTTCCTTTTATTTTGTCACAAATAGAACAGATGCAGTCTTTATATTTCATATTTTTGTTAATATACTTTGGCTAAGTTCTGAATCATATTTTTATGTTTGTGAAAAACATATGCTGAAAAACCTAACATAATGTACTGGATACTCACATATTCCAAAAAACTTAAAAGTAATATAACACTTTTGAGATCTGAATGCACACTACCCAGCTAAGTTAGAAACCTAATTGCCTTAAAACTGATTCTTCACTACAATGGATTTAAGCATTTCAAAATATCACATTAATTTTTATAATCAATTATCTAGAAACTCATAAATCTTTGTGCAGTAGAATGAGAGTTTTTCCAAAATGATTTTGAGCAGTATACCATTCATAAAATGTTTATGCTGAAAACCAGGCTACTAATATGGTAAAATTGGGTATGGGCAATACTGAAAATTCAGTAAATGTAAACATAGAAAAGGTCTTTGTGTCCTTGTATAATAAATGGTCACACCTCACACTAATTTGATTGAAAGGAATTCATCTTACATAGTTGTGATGTCATATAATCTAGCCTTTCAAAATCTGGAGAAGAAATCTTATCTATTATGGATGGTGGCTCAGAACAAGAAATCTTGTATTTCGTTAATCATTAATTTAGGTGAAACAGAAAAATGTTTAAAAACATCAGATATATTGTGGGATTGCAGAGTTGAGTAAATCTAAAAAGGCATCCTTAATTATTCCAAGTTTTCTTGAGATACTTGATTTTACTAATGTTTATTATAATAAAAATCTCTTAGATGGGCTTGCATGCACCATGTTCCAAAAATAATTTGGTAATGTAGGCTATTATATTTTGGTTTCTTTAAAAAAGATATTCATTGAATGCACTTCTAAAATACTTTCGTAAGCCTTTTAAAATTTTAAAGACAAAACTCAATATTGAGTCCTTCGTCTGCATTGGGTGAAGTCTTTTAGTTTTATTTATATATGTATTCATTTTGCTCTTATAGTTAGTTTACAGATAATGCTACACAACTCAGGCCTTTTCAAGAAAACAGTCTCACGAGGAGACAAGTATGTAGAGATTTACTGTTAACCTAAGGAATTTATCTCTATCTGCTCTACTCTCATATACTAGGTGGTATTCATGAAAAATTATATAGTTACTGAAATTATGAGATTTCCTGGATAGTCCAGAACAGCTGTGGTTTCTGTCTGTTGTAGATCATTAATCTTATAAATGATTTTTATATACCCTTTTATTCACAAAAGTGTTCTTGTTAAGAAGTAACTTTGATATCATTTTCATATATGTCAAAATGTTATGACATTATAATGAAGTTTAATAAGAAACCATAGTAAGCTTATAGTGTGGGAAATGTCTTCATCAGATTTATTCTTTAGAATGATACCTCTGATTATACAGTGGATAATGGATTAGACCATAGCTTGCCAGAGGATCAAAAACTACCTTTAAGAAGGAAGTAAAATAATCTCTGAGAAAAGATCTGATTAAGCAAGATACCAACAGTGGAGGAAGAGAAACAAATTTAAGGGGAATTAAAGAATTGGAAATGAACTTAATAAGTTTTTTTTTTTTGGATTGTGCATGAACAAAAGACAGTAGTCAAAGATTACTACCAGCTTCTTCCAGGAGTGAACGGAATAAGGGCCAAAACAAGGGTAGCATTTAGGGCATACATAGATAAATTGTGTAAAAGCTTATTTAAATGCCCTTGAAATGTGAAAGTAGAAAACGCAGAAGACAGATTCTAGAACTCAAAAAGGAGATCTGAAAGGTTGATATTCATTAAGAATCTAAACCAAAGGATAAAGAATGAAAACAATGGAGAATTTGTAAGGTGAAAGAATTTGTAAGGAGAGCTGAGGGATGGTTGATGGTGCATACCAATTTGTAATGAAGCCCTGGCCATCAACTATTTTTAGCAACAGACTGGTTGGTTGTGATCTCAAAAGCAATGTTTTTATTGACGAGTGAAAGCCAGATTTCCATGGTTGTAAAAGTGAATGTCAGATCAGAAAGTAAGGCAATAATTGCACAAAATGTATACTAATATCAATTTGCTGGCAAGTTATAATATCCATACATTTTGGTATCACAAATGTAAGAATAAGGAAGTTGGACAAATTTATGGTAATTTTTTGTTGGATTTTTGCTGTACTTATGTGATTGATAAAGAAGGCCCTGACAGAATTTCAAGGAAAATTTTTCATTTTTTTTCTTATTTGAAAAAAGATTTTGTTTTTGTATGAAAGAATTTTGAATACACACAAATTCTGAACTTCCACCTTGAATTTCAAGTGTGTATTTTACTAAACTAAGAGCATAAAAAACTGACATTTCAGGCTGAAGGCATCTGCCACAATTTGGTATGACTACTGTAGATCCTCCTGTTTTCTAATAGAGACAGAATGCATAACAATAGTGTTAGGACCACATGCCCCAACTGCCCATTATAAAACAGAAGTTATCTAACCCCTGAGTGATGTAGTTGGACTTGTTCACCAGTACTTTTTCAGAAGTGACGTGTGGTCATGAACTTCACAATCTTCAGAATCTCATCCTGAAACATAAGTACCATGTTCCCCGAAAATAGGACCGGGTCTTATATTAATTTTTGCTCCAAAAAATGCATTAGGGTTTATGTTCAGGGGATGTCATCCTGAAAAATTATGCTAGGGCTTATTTTCTGGTTAGGTCTTATTTTCAGGAAAACACAGTAAGTTACATGAGCGACACTTACTATGGCTCTTTGTTTTCTCTTCCTCACCTTACATCTTTACCCCTTTGGAAATCTTCAGACCTGAAGACTGGTTTGTAAATGATGTCTCTTGTAATCTGACAGCACCTGTTTGTGGAAATCTGATAATACTGCAGCCCCACTCAGGGGTGTCTCTGATGGAAAGTGATACAGGAGAATCCTTTTAAAGGGCAGAACTTTGAGTAGTGTATTTGGCTGTTTAATTTTTCTGTGAAGGATGGATGGTAAAGTTAAGTGTCTATACTTACTGTTGTCAGGGTTTGGAGAGAAATAAGATGGGAAACTTCTAATATGAAGACCAGGAACGGATATATACGGATGATGACCTTTCTGAATGGACTGAATGTGATGATATTTATATAACACGTGAAAGTTTCCAAAACTAATCCCGTTAGATACCTTACTTTTAGTTAGTCTGCCTCCAGGTTCACCATGCCAAAAACCTTCAGACATATTGAAAGTGCCCCTTTTTCAATATAGAGCTTTCCACTCCCTTGACTGGTTTTGAAGCTGTGCAAAGCACAAGTGATGATGGCTGACTCTGTTGCTGTACAAATCCTGAGTAAATAGCCGCTCTTTGTTATTGTTTGGATTTTCTTTGTTTTCCTGATGGCAGCACTGAGACAAGGTGTGCACTGCCTCTCATCATGGATTCCATCCTGTGACCAGGCACTTTACCCAGGGAGATCTCTGATGCATTACTGCTAATGGCTTGATAGTATGTGCTGGTACTAAAAATGGAGAGAAGAAACACTTAAGAGATACTCGTAAGATATTACCTAATGGAAATGAATTACAGATATCAATAGTAGTTAGTGTCAACAGATATTTATCAAGTATGGAATATGGAATATAAGAATACAAATAGATTATGGGAATTTAGAAGGAAAGTTTAATGTTAAAGTCTAATAGCTGTTGGCCAATGGGCCAGGGCTAAAATAAGAGGTGTGAAAAATCTGAAAAGAGATTTGAGAGTAAACACTAACAATTTGCAGTTGAAAACATGGAAGTAGATAATGTCATTTGATAATATCACCCAGGCAATGTGTAGATATAAAAATGGGGAAGGTCTGAGAGATAACCTGAAGGTCAACCTGTAAAACATAGATAGTAGAAAAAGATTTCATTGACTAAATGAAGAAAGAACATCCACAGAAAAAAGCTGAGTGAGAATGGTGTCACCAAAATTAATGGATTAGACTGACTTGAGAAAAAGAAAAGGTTAAACTATGTTGAATGCCCCAGAAAGAATTAAGTAAGATAAGAACTTATCAGGGGAAATCATTGATGATATTAGTGAGGTCATTGGAGTGATGGGAGTGAATAGTATATTATAATCAATTGAGGATTGCCTGTTACATAAGTTACCAGAAGCAGAAATTGGAACTTATTCTATAAAGAGGCAGGACAAAACTGTAAACAGACTGCACACCACAAAAACATAATTTGTAATAATTAACTGATATACCAATAAAATGGTATGTTGTGCAGTTTCAAACTCATGTTGTACAAGAATATTTACTAATGTGAATTATGTCAAAATATATTAATTAATAAGCAAAAAGCAAATGAATAGAGTTATATTTTCAACTTCAAAAGACAAATATATCTCTGATAGTATTTACCAAAAATGTCACTAAGCAGTATTTCCTCTATGATGAAAAATGCTTTTTTCAATATTCATGTGAAGAAATTTGCTTATTTTCAAAAGTATGTATGATGAACATGGGCTAATTTTTAAACCAGTAATGAAACCAACAAAGCAACATAAGATGTTTAATAAGGGAGATAATTATAGTCTTTCTGCTACTGTTAATAGAGAACTATAGTGCTATTGAAGTAAAATTTACATAAATTTTCATTTTGATATGTTATGACAGCTGTGAAAACCACCCAAAACAGGATACAGAACATTTGCATTACCCGAGAAGTGTCCTTCTCTTCCTAGCTAGTACATTCCCCGCTCCAACCAGACATAATTGCTTTCTTATTCCTAACACCACAATTGAGCTTTGTCTATTTGTTGACTTCGTATAGATGGAATAATAGGTTATGTATTATTTTGGGTACGCCTTCCTTAGTTCAACATAATGTTTTTGAGATTCACTTATGCTGTTGTGGCTGTTGTGTATAAATATAGTTCATTTCTTTTTATTGGTGAGCAATGTTTCAATTTATGAGGTTGTTTTTTCCATATTTGGCTTTATAATTAAAGCTGCTATGATTATTCCTATATAATTATTTAAGATAAAACACTTTTCAAAGATGATGTACCATTTTGCACTCCAATCAACAATACCCTATTGTGCCCTGTTTTTATTCAACATTTATTTCCCTATTAGTTTGGGTCTTCTTTAAGTTATACCTAAATACGGTTCTGTATTTTTTGGTAGTTTTGATAGTTTTCCATGTACAGGTCTTGTGCATTTAACAATGGCTTTATTTCTAGGTATTGGTTGTTTTTTATGATACTTTTACATGATATTGTGTGTCTGTATATATAAGTTACATATATATGTAATTCATACATATATGAATTAGTGGATATAATGTCATGTTATGGTCATTGATATAACATATATGTGTGCATATTATGTGTGTAGTATAATACAAATAAAATATATACGTGCATTATTTTATATTATACACTAGGGTTTATTAACAGGTACACCTATATCTACAATGAGCAACATAAAAATTAATGTCTCAGGAGAAGAATAAATAAATAGAAAACAACAACAATAAAATTACCTATAGGAAGCAAAAAACTGCTTCAAACAAGGAGAAATCCTGATATGCTTACATATCTCTGTCCAACAGAACCTATGGGATCTTAGTGGTAGCTGCTGTTCATTTTTAAGTTCCTGTTGTGTGTAAGATATTTCAATGAATTTTTGTATTAATCTACAGCATGAACTTGGATCTGTAACCATGTCTGATAAACACGATCTGACATCCACGACTTACTCCTGACAGGATTTGATTTATAGTAACTGTCTTTTCTACCTGATGAGCACCCATTTTTCCCCAGACCAAGACAACTTAGCAGAAACCAGGGTCAGCAAAATTGTCAACCTATTGTTCTCTATCTTACATTCTTTCCTATCTTTATATTGTTAAAATATGAAATAAACCTAACAGTACATGAATACTTATATACGATATAAAGAAAACACCTTCCCTTTGCACTCTTCACTTATAGCCTTCTCAGTTATCTCTGCCATAGAGATCTATATTTTATTTCATGTTGCCTTTAATTTTTCCTTCCTTGGTGATAGTTTTGTCTAGGTATAAAATGAACTATAACTTAATATTCATTATTAACAATAGACACTACACACACACACACACACACATACACTACATTCAATTAATTTTTATAAGAAGATTCTACACCAGGAGAAGTGGGAGTAAATTCATGAAGAAAATTTGTGTCTATTTAATTTCAAGAAAACAATTTAAAAGTTTTTTTTTAAAAAGTGAGGGGTGTTTTGAGTGCTATCAAGAAAAAGACATGATGAAAATACACTTTTCAAATGAGATATGTTTTGAGAATTCAGATTAATGTATCAACTGAGGAGCAACATTAGGTCAGGAAGTATTTGAAAATTTAAAAATATTATTTTTAAACTCGGTTACTTTATAAATATCTTTACCGAAATGAGTGTTATTGCATTAACACAAAATAAATTATGCTGGAAAAGTAGGTATGAAAAATATTTTCTCATCAGTGAAATGTATGATAGTAGATGTTCAAATAATATAATACCATATTTGGAACAAATGTCAAATAGTTCAGAAATGTTTTTTAAAAGGTTAGAATATGTAGACAAAAGTGAAATGTGTCTAATAAGAGATTGATAGGAGTTCACAGTAGACAAGTCATAGAAAATGTAGGTGTGTAAATAATTGTAACACCATGACATTCAAGTGTCTCAGACTCAAAACATATGGATTTCCAGAATGAAAGGCCTATAGAGAAAAACACCTATTCCAGAGCACACTATTAGAAAAATTCAGACAATAGGGCTCAGAATAGGTCTTAAAACTTTCCAGAAAGGAAAAACAAACAAACAAAAAAACAAACCAAACAAACAAAATAACAATCCCATCTATTTATTTGGGAATTAGAATTTCATCAGATGTCTCAATTCTAGCAGTTATCCTCAAAAGGAAGTGAAAAAAAATGCTGCAAAATGTTTGAGTGAAGAAAGGAAATATGAAAATCATCAACCTGCTAACTCATCAGTCAGGTAAAAGTAAACATATTGTCAAGTACTCAAGATCTCAAAAACTGTACATCCTATATCACCTTCCTAAGGAAACTGCTGAAGGATGCATTCCACCAAAACAACTGAGGACTGTTTCCAGGTGGGTGTAGGCAGAATTGCAAGGGTCAGCACTGGGCTTAGTCTACAACAGAACAGATGGATGGAGGCTACCAGGTGAGATTTCTCCAAGAAGAAAAGGTGTCAGAAAATAATGAAATCATACTTTGGAAAATGTATGAGTGATCAATAAATAGGAACAAAACAATTAAAAGCTGCATTTCTTTGTTCCAAAGAGTGCAAAATGTGTGAGAAACTTTAATCACAGCATACTACATGATTCATCTGTAATTACATATTATAGTAAAACAAACAAATTGACTTAGTAATTGTGATTTATCTCTATCTTAGGATGAGATTAATGCGATATTGTGGTGAGAGTGTTGGACTAGGAGAAGCATCGGGTTTATTTAATCATTGGGTAAAGCTATTCTGTACTAGAGAATTTCTGCATCCTTTAATGATAGATTTATATTTCTCCTTATATTGCTGAGGAGAAATAGCAAGCGGTTCAGTTTTACATGTAGAAACCAGACTCCTTTTAACTTACATAATCATTTTGGAAGATTGCCAATCTATATTGCAGATAGGCACTAAATTAATTCATTTGGGTCCTGATTCAGCGGTGTTTGCTCAGGCAAAATTTCTGCCGAAGTTCCATTGATTCTGAGGTCAATAAAATCTTTGCATACATAAATCCTGATGAGTCAGGGCTTGAATAAGTATCTTGTGATTTCTCTCAATGTGATTCTTTTTTGAATAGCCAAATGGCATTTTATGAAAGATTTCAGTTGAGTTTTCAGAGACAGAAATCACCCATTGAAGAGAACCCTTGAAATGAAAGATAAACGTAATATCCTTTCAAAATACTTTACTCAGTTAACATATAAAGACTAGTAGGTGAATTCAGTTAAGAACACCTCATCTGTGCATGCTGCCACTACTCATATTTGCTTTTTAAACGTCTTGTGTGTACAATCTAATAAGTCATCGCTCATGGTATCTGTGTTGAATGAATAGTAGTAAATTGGTTCATATACTTGTTGCCTTTTGAAAGGTAACATAAAATGCTATTGACTTGTGATGTGCTGTGCTAGATATATTTATGTTCCTTTACCAATATAGAAAGATGTGACATGCAAGTTGCAGGTTCTAATGAGGGTAATTGAAGTCTTTTCCAGTAATCTTAATGGTACCAAACCTTAAGTCACATCTAGAAGGTCACTGCTCTCGAAATACCCAAATTCGATATGACTCAGAAAATTAACTCAAAATCAACTGATGTACAATATGAGAATATTAAGTAGTGAACCGGAAATAGGTGAAAATTCCTATTTACTAGCCGGGAAAGTAAGTAAAGAGAAATTCTGTCGTGTAAATCATACTCTCAATGAAAACATTTTATAAGAAGCCAGTGACCTAGGTTAAAGGAGATCAATCGTGTTCAGAGATTCAGTGGCCCCTTATATTTTCCGAGGTATATTCTAAGAATTTCACCAATCACTGGGATAGTAATCAGGACTCAGGAATGAATTGATCTTACAATAAAACATCAGCTGATGAGGAATTAACTACACAGACTTGATCACAAATGTATGCATGGAGTACAGGAAACTGTATCAGTTAATTCTTGCTCTAAAACAAATCTCCCCAAGACTTAAGTGTCTTAAATGAATAGCTAGTTATAAAGCTCAGATATCTGTAGTTTGACAGTTTGGGGTGGACTCAGATTTGTCGTTCTTCTGGTTTTGGCTCGCCTCACTCACTCATCTGTGTTCATCTTCTCGCACTTGGCAGGTGGCCAGCCAGTATAGGTTGCTTCAGCAGAGCTCACCTCTGCTGTAGGTGTTCTCTCATTCACTAGTAAGTAAGCCTGAGCATGCTCCCTGGTAGTTAGACAGGGGTACAAGGCAGAGAGCATAAACGTGCAAAGCCTTTTGAGACCTCAGAATTGGCCCGCTGTCACGTCATTCATTGCGCACAAAGCATTTTGAAGTTTATTACCACAGAGAAACTTCATCAATTTTTCTTTGAGGGCTTTGCATGTGCTGAGCGATCCAGGGGAAAACTGCCCTTGTTCCAAAGTTCGTGGCCATGGACATGGTGGAGGTGGATCAAGATTTTCTGTCTTAACAATTAACAGACTGTCAAGAATGAACAGATAACTAAGGAAAACCTAAAATATGAATGAGAAATACTAGGTTACAAAAAAAGAAAGTAAAAAGAAGGAATGCATTAATAAAATTAGAAATAAAAGAAATTAAAAAGGAATACTAAGAACAGAGACATGAGAATAAAACGAAGATTAAAAATACAACTGTCAAAGACAGAACAATATAAAAACAATAGGACATTTGCTACTATGGTAGATACATTTCCCAGAATGCAATCAAATGACGAAGATTAAAAGTGTTGGAAAAAAATAAGGACCATATGTAGTCAATCACTGTTGACTTTTCAACAACTGCATAACATGTATTATAGAAAGAGAAAAACAAAAATTGAGGAGTAGAAACTAGTGAAGATATTCTACTATATTTTCTAGGATTATAAAACCTTTAGATGGAAAGGACCCTGTTATTGCCCAACTGAGTGAGTTATAAAGGCATTTTTCCTAAAAACAATTGTAAAAACCATTGTAATAACAAGGATAAATAATAGATTCTGGAAACTTTCAGTAATAAACCACAACAAGAACAAACAAGTAAAAGGAAATCTCGGAAAACTGATAATTAGACTGTGTTAGACTTGGTCATGTGCCTCACACTCAAATCAAGATCGGTGTCACTCTATTTTTTGTTTGGCTACTATACTTAAAATGATTCACACTATTTCTGAAACAGTATATGTCATTAGTAAAGATTTCATCAAAAATAATTAATGTTTGGAACGGATTTTGAAAATAAGTATGCAGTCTAGGTATAAGTATCATTTCAAGTGGAAAGTATTAAAGATTGTGTTTTCTAAATATTACTGCAGCTCTAACTTCAATCCTTTATGTTCTTTCACATCATAATCTTACTATTCTGTCACTAAGTGTTGGAAGCTATCTTTCCACTGTTTTGAAACTGCAGACTCTGAGAGTGCTTTGACCAATATAATAGAGTACAAATGTCAGGTCCAGGCATAGCGCTTAACTAACCCAGAGTTTCTTCTGCATCTTACCTCTTTAAATCCAGGAACCATACAATGGGAGCCCCTGTTACTGGAAAGGTTACATGTGGATTCTCTGTAAATAGCCTTTGCTAAGTTCTCAGAAGGAGTAAGTCACCTTGGAGGTTGCTGTGACAGTACCATAAAAGTAATCTAAAATATTTGGTAATGACTTTGGCACCAGACAGTTAGAAGAAGCAAGAATGATCCCAGGAAGAATGATGGAGGCTAAAAGGACACTAAGATGGGAGGCTGGAGAGATGGTAATGGCAGAAAATTTAGCAAAACTATTGCCTACAGTAACATGAAAAAGAAAAATTGAACTTTATGAATTGATCTAAAGAGTTTGCTCAGGCCAACTAGTTTTCTGTAGCAGAGTCTGAAAAGATTCATAAAGATAATCTAAGCATAGAACCTTTCAAAAACATCAGTAAATTTGAGAGGACATATAGAGGGACTAGGAGAGTCTTTCCACCCAACTAAATATTTCTAAGGTAAAAAGTGATCTCGGGTAAAGACTCAATCTGTGAGGAAAACAGCTTCAGAGTAATTTTAAGATCAAGAGTGTAGCTGTGAGACCCTTGGCTAAGGATATAAGATGGTTCTTTGTAAACTTTTACTAGACACATTTTCATTTAAGAATAATAGTAAGGTCACGCACACTTCCTATGCCCTCACTGATAGAAAAAAAGTGACTTCTAAATGATGTGAAAGCATGTCTAATATACTCCTCAGGATTTCCAAAATGGTTTCTAAAATTCTTAAAGAGGCTGCCCCACGGCACTGTAATAGTTCATAGCCCAATGTAGAGAGACCCATGTTATAAAGCTTTAGGGGTTGGATTTTTGCTTAACAGAGACAACTACCAGAATATCCTTAGGAAACCCATGTTGTTTTAGGGAATTATGCTTACAGAAGTACTATTAGTGTAGAATAGAAAATACAAAGGGTGATCAAATCAGAATAAAACTTGGGATCCACCAATGTCTGCAAATAAGAAGAGGGCTAAGAAATTTGCAACTATAAATACAGGCCATTTCTTATTGACAGAAAGAGTGATTTAGAGCACACAGTATTACCTCAAAGAAGAACATTGAGAGCTGTGAAGAAAACTTTCACATAGCAGGACTAGGCCATATCAAGAATCTAGAAACATATGCTGAGCTAGATGTCAGGATTTCTGTGAAACAGCAACTACCGTGTTTTTTCTATTTCTCCTCTTTTTAAAAGGGGATGTTCCTTGATGTTATTTTTTTATCCTGTGCTACTATGATTGTTGGGGGGGGGGTGTATCGATAAGTATTATCGATTGCTGTGCACAGACTTAATTTCAAGGCCCGATACACAAGACACACCACCACAAGCCGGGATGAAGGGGTTAAAGAGTTTCATTACAGAGTGAAAGTAAGTAAGACAAGACAGAGATTAGGGGAATATATCATCATACCACTAACAGGCAAGGAGGCAATTCATCATACCACCAGGGCCCCGTTAATTAGAGTCGTAGAAACAGCAACGGCCTTTCAACAGCAGGGGCAAAACATCATGTGCAGAAACAGCACCAGTCATTCAACAGCGTAGGCAAAATCCCAGTCAAGTAAAGTCATCAACACGGGCGGAATATCTTGTAGCAGCCGAGGTGACCGGGGAACAACAACTACTGTTGTGCCTGGCTCGGCTTCCTGGGGTTTTGAGGACTTCACTACCAACAGCGGCAAGGAGCCAATAATCATACGTGTTAGCAACACAAGGAACTGGACTCGGATCTGGCTAGGAGCCAGGGCCAGTCCTTGGTACGAGATTAGATGTATCAGAGCTCGGCCCACCTGCCCCAAGGTGAAGGCCAGGCTCCACATCCTGTAAATATTTTCTTGGTACTTGGGAGGGTAGCCAATCCTTCCAAGGCCAAGCATGTACCCCAGCCACTCTGAGAGTTTACATCCCCAAATGTTCCCAGGCAGACCTTCACATTTTCTATTCCTTACAGGGGGCCACCTGTATTACTTGTGCCTTTTGTTCACAAATACTTAGATAGAAAGAAACTCTATGAGTGAAGCTTTACCCACAGCAAGGTCTGATTTAAATTTCAAAATTCTGGATTTGGAATCGATGCCAAAATAATTAATCCATTCAAGGTGCTATAACAAAATCATAGACTGGATGGCTTATAAGCAACAAACATTTATTTCACTCAGAGTTCTGGTGGCTGGAAAAGTCAAGATCAAGGCACCAACAAATTTGATGTCTGCTAAGGACTCACTTCCTAGTTCATATTTGGCCACCTTTTTGCTGTGTCCTCACATGGCAGAAGGGGACCTGAAGCTCTGTGGGGCCTTGTATATAAAAGCACTAATCCCATTCATGAGGACTCCACGCTTATGACCTAACCACCTCCTGAAGGCCCTGCCTTCTAATACTATCACATTGGGCATTAGGTTTCAACATCTGAATTTGGGGGTGGGGCAAGCATTCAAACCCTAGTAATAGGATGAAAGTTTAGGGGTCTTTGGGGGTGGGGTGAGAGTGTATTGTATATGAGAGTAATGAGAATTGTTATAGCCAGTTGGTAGCCTGTGAAAGGTTGTATTTTCCAAAGATTCCCATAGCACATGCTTTTCTTCAATGTGACTTTGCAACCTGTCCTGTGAAGAGATGAATTCTCTCTCTCCAGTCCTGTGAATCTGCCTGGGCCCTGTAAATGGTTTATGAATGACTGCTCTGCCAGGACTGGACATAACCTGGAATGGAAGCTTCCATTTTCTTCCTTGTTGAATATAGCAACCATGCTATGAGAAGCCCTAGCCGTATAGAGAAGACCCCATGTAGACACTCTGTTTGGCAGTCTGTTGTTCCCCAATATCAGCTAGTGTCAACTGAGAGCCAGGTCAATGAGCATTTTGAATATTCCAGTGTAATTGAGCCCTGCATAAATTATTTGTTATGCTCAAGGTAACTACTTATGAAATAAAACAAGGAGAAATAAAGTGCAAAAAGAGGATACAGACAAACCATGGAAGATCTAATAATCCTGGTGATAATTTTTATTTATTATTTTCCTGGAATAAAATTTATTTATTTATTTATTTATTTATTTATTTATTTATTTATTTATTTATTTTAATTGAGAAAAGAGCAAGAACAAAACTACATTTATGGAAAACACCAGGAGTGCTATATTTAATGAAGGACCCCTTAAATCTGAATAAGAAATTGATAATGACTATGAAGTTAAAGGGCCAATCGTTCGGAGAAAAAGAATAGGGTCTGAGAATGTTTTTTCTTATTGGTGTCAATGACTATAATAGTATCACTAAGGACAATTTTTCTAAGATTGAAAGCAAGACTCATCAGATTGACACTCCCTTGAGGTGCCTGTTGAAATGCGTTTCTCTGACTCTCACTGCAAAAATACATATTCAGAGTATTTACTGGACAATTTCTGTAAGATTTGAAAACCAGTGACATAGGAGATGTAGAAGTGAAATAAAATTTAAAATGCAGGTACTGTGTGCATTTTCAGACTTCCTGAATTTCATGAAGTAGTACAAATGCAAAGCGTAGTGTCCCGCTGAAAGTCAAAAATGAAAGTCTAGAGTTTTAGAAGGCATCATAGCTGTAGGTTAGTATTTGGAAGATGAAATACTCAAGATATGCATCAAAATGTTAGACACATCCTTATAGTAAAGATTCTTTATTTTGCTTTCTTTTTTAAATTTTATGAACGTTGTTTAAAAATGAAGGAACCATTGTATTTGCCTTTAAATATTTTTGAAAGTAAAATGTGTTTTCTGACAAACTATGACAAACTAGTTCTATCTTCTAATTAGAGATCTCAAAATACCATGGATCATTTATAGTTTAAATAACATCGGAAACTAGAAATAAATGGTGAAAGTAACCACAATTGATACTTTGAGGATATGTGTCACAGTTTTATAACAGGCTCTTAGTTGGGAAATTACAATGATATAAAAAAAAAGAGAAGAGTGTAAAGAGAAAGAGAATGAGTTTAATTTTATTTATTCTCACAATCAGGCAGAAAGCTAATCAACCAGTCTGTTTAAAATTGACTTGTTTTGAGAATTTAGAGAGAAAAGAGGAGAAAAATATAAGTCCATACAATTTTCACATTTACTTCCATTTCTAGGACAGGGAAGAATAAGAAAGGCCAAGATTTTGTCGTGCTTTTTTCCCCCAAAGAATAATATCACTGTATACCCACACATATGGGCAGACATCTATCATTAATTGTATTGTTAACTGGATATAAGGTTCCATAATTATTATTGGCACACTCATTCACAAACAACATTTTTATGTATAGTTATATTTATTGTTAATTTCCCCAACAAAATTGATGGTAATCAATTCTTTGACTACTCAAAAATTCCCAGGAATCAGGAGCCCATGTAGGGCATACACAGACACACACACACACACACACACACACACACACACACACACATATATAATACATATATATTATATATGTATTTTATTAGTGTTTCAAATGCACTTTTAATGGCATATATTAAAAGTAAACATATAAGAAGTAATAATGTACTGCAAACACTAGGTTTTATTGTCAAGGAATTGTGCCAAGATATCTAGACAAGTTTTAGTCAGAAGTTGGAAAAATATAAATTAAAATGCTTTTATTTCTATTTTATTTAACTCATGAAAATTTGTGACAGAATATGTAAAAGCATATTTCTCATACTATCTTCTTAATACTCAAATTACTTTGACTACGTTAGTAATTCAAAGAGTATTAATAGGTCAATTATTCTACTTGCTATTTATTTATTGCTAGAACTATTAACAAGAGTGATGTTGAGAGAAATTTTCCATTTCTTCCATAATGGGCACAGTAGTTTTTTCTAGTTCCTGTTAAAATAAAATAAAAAAAATAATTGAATACACATATCTCAGAAGAATGTTAAATTCAGGCAAACCCAAATATGTTTAATTATTTTAGGAAATGAAGGTTTAAAAATATTTAGAAAGGTTGTGTACAATTTTCAAAAATTACTGTGAGTAAATGTTTGGTATTTAGATATTTAGATATCTAAAATGGGATTTAGATATCCCATTTTATTTATCCAAGTAATATGAATACTTACCTGTGTATTTATTGGTGTCCAATTTAACATGTAAAACATTCAAGTCTATAATAATGGTCTTGAAATAGTTTTTGGTGAATATTTTGATCTACTGCAGAGGACATCATTACCTTTACCATCACGAACCGATTTGAGGAAATGTATTTTTATTCAGAAAATGTCATCTGTTGTCATGTTTCTGCTTTAAAATCTGCCTTAGTCACATATTCAACATACAAAATTATTTTAATCTGCTTCTAAATCAAATTTTTAATTAATATGTCTTTCTTTGCTTATTCCAGGATTTTATTTTCTCTTATTATTATGTCTCTGTACACGTAAATATGTATCAGTGTTAATCACATCTCTTAAATTACTTTATTTAAAAATTGCCTGTTTTTGCTTTTTTAAAACATTTTATTTTTAGAGCAATTTCAGATTCACAACAAAGTTGAATGGAAAATACACAATAGTTCCTACATTTTCCTGCACAGCCCCAACCACACACACACAGCTCCCCCACTGTCATCATCCTGCACCAGAGTGGTACATCTGTAAGAATCAGTGAGTCTACATTGAAACATCATTGCCACACAAAGTCCATTACAGTGGAGCTCACTGTTGGCATTGTACATTCTATAGGTTTTGACAGATGTATAATGACATATATCTGCCATTACAATGTGGAACAGAATTGTTTCACTGCCCTAAAAATTCTGTTCTCTGCCTATTCACTCTAACGCCCCACTAACCCCTGGAAACCATTGATCTTTTTACTGTCTCCATAATTTTGCCATTTCCGGGACATCGTATGGTTGGAATCATACAGTATGCAGCCTTTTAAAATTGGCTTCTTTCACTTACTAATATAAATTTAAGTTTACTTCATGTCTTTTCAGGGCTTGATAGCTAATTTTTGTTAGTACTGAATAATCTTCTGTTTTCTGGATGTGTCACAGTTTACCCATTCATTCACATACTGAAGGACATCTTGGTGACTTCCAAGTTTTGGCTATCATGAATAATGCTGCTATAAATATGAATGTGCAGGTTTTTGCATGAACATAAATTTTCAAATTTTTTCCAGGTAAATGCCAAAGAGCAAAATGCTAAATAATATGGTAAACGTATGTTAGTTTTTTAAAGAAATCTCCAAAGTCTCATCCAAAGTGGCTGTACCATTTTGCATTTCTACCAGCAATGAGTGAAAGTTCTTGCCAGAATTTGGTGGTGTCAGTGTTCCAGATTTTGGCCATTATAATAACTGTGTACTGGTGACTCGTTGTTTGAATTTGCAATTTCCTAATATCATATGATGTGAAGTGTATTTTCATATCCTTGTAGGTCATCTGTATATCTTCTTTGGTGAGGTGTCTGTTAAGGTCTTTGGCCCATTCTTTAATTAGGTTGCCTATTTTCTTATTGTTGTGCATTGAGTTCTTTGTATATTTTGGATAACTATACTTTATCAAGTAAGTCTATTGTAAATGTTTTCTCCCATTCTGTGACTTGTCTTCTCAGTCTCGTGACAGTATATTTTTCAGAGCAGAAGTTTTTAATTTGAATGAAGTGCAGCATATCAGTTCCTTTTTTCATGGATCTTGCTTTGATGTTGTATCTAGTCATTGCCAAATCGCAGGACATTTTTATTTTCTCCTTAGTTCTCATCTAGGAATTGTATCTGTGATCATTTTGGGTTGATGTTGTGAATGGTATAAGGTCTATATCTAGATTCATTTTCATTTGCATGTAGATGTTCAATTGTTCCAGCACCACTGGCTTTGCTCCTTTGTCAAGGGTCTATTTATGGGCTCTCTGTTCCATTCCACTGATCTATTTGTCTATTTTTTCACTAATACCCCATTTTCATGATTACTGTAGCTTTGTAGTAAATCTTGAAGTCGAGTAGTGTTAGTTTTCTGTTTTTCTTTGTTTTTCACCTTCCATATTTTGTTGGCTTTTGCCTCTCTGTGTAAACTTTATAATCGGTTTATCAATAAAAAGATCGGTTTATCAATCTATAAAATAACTTGATAAGGTTTTGATTGGAACTGACTTGGATCTATACATCAAATTGAGAAGAACTGACATCTTGACAAGTTTATTTTTTTTAGATGAAATTTAGAATCAATTTAACTTTCCCTGGCTTCCATTGGGATCTAAAATGTAATCACACACACCTATATGGTTTTTGATTGACCTCTTTTTAGTTAAACAGTTCAAAACTTTGGCTGCCTCTTAAGTTATCCAAATACCCCCTTGTGTCTAAAATAAACTGTATCATTCTATTCACATACATTTTATTAAATTCATGTTACTTTTCTATCTAGTTAGTGTTTCCCTGAAAATAAGACCTAGCCGGACAATCAGCTCTAACGTGTCTTTTGGAGCAAAAATTAATATAAGACCAGGTATTATATTATATTATATTACATTACATTACATTACATTATACCTGGTCTTATAGTAAAATAAGACCCAGTATTACATTATTATATTATATTATATTATATTATATTATATTATATTATATTATATTACATTACATTATATTATTTTATATTATACCTGGTCTTATATTACAGTAAAATAAGACTGGATCTTATATTAATTTTTGCTCCAAAATATGCATTAGAGCTGATTGTCCGGCTCGGTCTTATTTTCAGGGAAACACGGTTCTAACTATGATGTTATTTTAGGAATTGACCAGTACTTTATACATCATTCAGCATTTTCTGCCTTTTAATTGGTCTGTATAATACAGGGGCATTTACTTCTGAAAATGTTCAAAACACATCTATTAATTATTCTGTGTCCTGAGACTTTAGAGATTTCTCTGTGCTAGTTTTATGTTTTATACACCTGCATTCTATATTTGGAACCTCAGGCATATGTAGATTAATAGGAGGCTCATAGTAAGAGGTTAGCTTATTGTCCGGTCCACAGGCATGACTGATATCAACAGGGTCTGCAGATGAGGTTGACTGTGCCCAGATCTGGCTGTGTCTCCTCCAGGGAACTGGTTTCCTCCCAGGCTCATGCTGCTCTGCTCACTATAAACAGTGCTGTCAAGAAGCCTTCAGGGTCTCATACCAACAAGCACTTTTCTGAACCGTGAAATCTTATGTGTATGTGAGACCCCTACATGTTCTAGCAGTGTTCTCAGTTTCCCACGAAACATAAATCTACCAGTGTATTGAGGCTTTAATAAGCGAGTATCCAAAATGGGATGCAAACCCATTGTTCAATCATTTTTAATAGCCTAGGAATCTTGTCACTCACAATTCATTTAATGATTTTTCCTCTTTCCTCTTTCTTTGAAAAAGATGGGACTAAGATATTATAACTACTACTCAGTATTGTTTTGGGTAAGTCCCAGTCAGATCCATGTGTAACTTTCTCTAATACATGAATCTGTAATTATTGTAATAAATTGAACTTGAAATGCTTTCATTATTCTTTAAGAACTCACTATATAAAAATTGTGCCAACTTGCTGTTAAATGCTGATTCTAAATCATACAGAAGGCTCTACCATTTAATCTTCTACAAGTGGTAATGGTATTATGATTGATTCAGATCACTGCCAACAACTTTTACTTTAGAGTTGTAAGAAGGTTGGAACCCATAGAAACCTGATAGTTGATGGTGGTTACCGGAAAATGCTTCCTGTTTACCCCGTACACTGTTAGGAGAGAGGTCTGCTTCTGATGAGACAGAGAAAAATAACTGAGTCTCAAAAAGATGGTGGGAATCTCCTATGCAAGGGTCTGAAACTACTTAGGCAATACCCTCATGTCACAATAGGGTGTTTAGCAGAGGAATAATTCGTAGCATAACACTAAATTTTCTCAGGGTATGTTGGAGTACTGGAATTCCTAACTCAGCATCATTTTAATTAAATTAAAAATAGTACTAGCTTAGAGAAAGCAGGCCTTTCTAAGCTTGAAATCATTTAGTTTGTTAGATTTCAGTGATTTGATTATAAACATCTTCATTTCCTAATATATAAGGTCCGTCTTTGTTTTTCCTACCGCTGCCTAGTTCTTAGTCACTGAGAATTGGTGGATCGTTTGAAATATTATACACCAGTTGCAGAACTTTGAGGTTTATTCCTGGCTGTGTCATTAAAACAACCCCTACTCTCCCCAACAGCCACCTCCCATGTACTTGTAGTGATTTTTAACTTCAAATTTCAGCATGCCATGGATATTTCCTATCTCTATGCTTTCTGCCCTTTGCTTTATGACTTTTATGTTATATAGACCATTTCTGAATGTTTCATTGGCTGCCTTAAATGCAACTCCTCTGACATTAAATGGTGGTGGCCTGGTATTCTTGTAAAGAAGGCAGGCAGTGGGAAAGGAAGAGGACTACTCTTTTCCATGAGCCAAAATTCAAGTGCGTTGTTCTTTTCACTCACGCTATCTACATCCACTTTTTAATTCAGTGTATATTTTTCTAAGAGTTGGATAATACATTGCCTTTGTCATATATCGGTGTTGAGAGAGCGAGTTTTTCACTGCAGTTTTCTAAATGTTTAGTGGAAATGTAAAGAAGCCCTCGCAGGGCATATTGCTACACAGTTACTATTGCAAACCGGAGATCTATCATCAAGGAATTCAGTGTAATTTGGAGATAAACTCAAATGCTGTCAAAACCTGGCTAAATACTTTCCATTATGATTAAAAATATTATGTGATTTAAAAAAAATTCATCTGTACACACTAAAATGTAATTTAACCATAAAATGTAAAAGGATTTAGAAAAATTAAGGTCGAAAAAATAAGAAGGGCACAGATTTTAACTAGCAATATGCAGAGTCAGATCAGGTAGGTGTCCTGCATTCTGCTTTAGTTAGAACTTTCGTATGTAACCAGGAGAAGATAACAAATAGTTTATGTTGGTAATTTGTTTGTGTCCAATACCCAGAAATTAAAGATAGAAGTTAATACAAGGATGTTAGAGATGTGACAAATGATTTTCTCTATCAAAAGATTACTGGCTCAATGAAGGATGTACAAAAGGAGTAAAAGTATTTACGTAGTGTCAGATCTCTGATTAGATACGTTTTTTTCCCTGGTTTAACTCGCACACAGCGCATCATAAGGGAAAAAAAACACACAAAAAAAACAGGTAGGTGTTATGAGTAAACTATAAAATTAAAGTTTATTTAAATTGCTGAATTACTTAATAAAAACTCTATCTAAAATATTTTTCTAGACATATTTTCATATGTAGTCATAAGACATGGTATCTGACATTGTACACCGTCCATAGCACTTTTATTTCTTAAGTGTTATAATACTTTCAACTGTCTACAATGATTTATTGCCATCGTATCAAAGTGAAATGTAACTTTTTCAAATGGAAGGCTTAGGAAATAATCAAGAACTGTCCAATCCTTTTTTTCTTTTGAAAAGCACTTGTTTCTGAAACGCCTTCTTCACTGCACAATAAATGTCCAGCAACGGAGGGCTGCCACAGAATACCAATTCTCCTACAGGCCTTTACAGTACTCAACCTCAGCAGGCTCTTAAGTATAGACATTTTCTGTTTTAAAACATATGACAAATAAATACTTAGGCGAAGTGTCTCATTTATAATAGGCCACAAATCAAACCTACTAATTCAACATTTTTAAATCTCAGAAATTATTAAATTTGTTGAATTAGTTAAATAAAAGTTTCAATGTTTAGAATTCATACATTAGGAGGATCCTCATTTCTTTCAATTCTCCATGTCACTTAAGCTGTCGGCCTTAAGCCATTAAACAAGTGTGTTTTTAATATTTGTGTGTGTGTGTGTAGAGTGTTGTGTATATGTGTATGTACATATACCTAAGGTTGGACCTCCCTAGAGTTGATCCCGGGGCAAGAATTTGAAGGTGAGTGATTAATTTGGGAGGGAACTCCAGAAAGCATTAGTAAAGTAGGAGTGAGGGAGATGAGGGAGCTAAGTCAATGGGAGGGATTTTGATGAGTGGGTGACCACTGACAGCATCTTGAGCTCCATGGCGTTGGGGATCTCTCGTAGATGATTTAGAACATGCCTCAGAGTCATCCCACCAAAGGATGCAAAACCTGGGATGCTTCTCTACCAACTCATTTCTATCATAGGTGGAGGACTGCTCCCATGGGCACTAACTACCCATTTTTCTTAGCCCCACTTTCAAACAAGCCCAGAGAAATCCTACCACAGGTGTCTGCAGTAAGAAGACCTAGTAGTAAAGAGGAAGCAGGCTGTAGAGCCAGGGCACTGATACTTAGCATATGGTAAAATATACACTTGTGTAATTACACTGATTTTAATAGCTAACTAATAATGTTTAATGTCAGAGGGCAATAGAATACATTTAGAAAAATAATAAGAACCACTTTAATATCCACACAAAATTAATATAAAGAAAAGTGACCACCCCATGAATGTCAATGATTAATTATTTTTGAAGATCAGAGCTTTTATATTAATTTAGTAAATCATTTTGCAGACTAAGAAGGAAACAAGGAGGATAGGGTTGGATGAGTAATGAATTGAGAAACCAACCTTTATGGTAAATGATGACAAGGCCATGTAAAGACGGAGATTATAAACTGAGAGCAAAAGTCTAGATATCAAAGTAGTTAAATAAACTGAGATACTGTGTTTCCTCGAAAATAAGACCTAGCCATACAATCAGCTCTAAGGCGTCTTTTAGAGCAAAAATTAATATAAGACCCGGTCTTATAGTAAAATATGACCGGGCATATATTAATTTTTGCTCCAAAAGACGCATTAGAGCAGAATGTCCAGCTTGGTCTTATTTTCGGGGAAACAGGGTAGTTGCTATAAGGGATTAGATTCATGTTTTATAGACTTTGCAAAAATATTTATCTTACCTCTGAAGCAGATATGCCATCTAAGGTAATACCATTAAATTCAGTTCTTTTACTACTAACTTTCTCTGCATCTTTGGAAAAATACTTAATGCATTCAGAGTAGTCTTACTTGGAAAATAATGTGGAAGCCTTGAGTGATTGCTAGTTGTCATCCTGCACTATCCCTGACTATATAGATATTTGCACATATATCGAAACATTTCAGAATAACTTTCTGCAGTTAAACAGAAGTATCAGAATAACTTAGGAATGAATGCACATTTCTACCCCCTCCAAATTCTTTTATGGAATAATAAAATAATGAAGAGAATCATCTAACGTATTATGCAAAGTTTGTATTTAGCTGTGGGTTCCCCTGAGTCACTGGGGATGAAAACAAGATAAATGGTTTTAGACTCAGTGGAAATGAGCAAAAGAAGAAGACGCATCACAGAAAAAGAAGGTTGTATCTGCTGAGAGACTGGAGCCATGGCAGAGGACCTCTAATTTGTGTGGGTTTAGGCAGGAAAAGCTAGAGGATCACATCAAGAAAAAATGAAAAAGAGAAAGATTGTTTTAAAAAAAAACAACAAATGATAAGCCATAAGGAGATGAATTTAGAGTTCAAAACAGATATCAAGAACTAAAACAAATAAAAATGATTTCCCAGTTTTTTTAAGGGACAAATAGAAAAACAAATCAATCACAGTTAAGGACCAAATAAATATTCTGGATAATAAAAAGAATAAAAGATAAGTGAAAAATTAAAAAAAAAAAATAGAGTTAAAAAGATGAGACTTGGATGACAAATAAAATAATTTCCAAAGAGAAAAAAAGGAACAGATGGAGAGGAGTTACATAATACAAAAGGATTTTTCTCAGCTGAAGAAAGATGATTCTTCAGATTGAAAAGAACTCTTTAAGTGGTATACAAAACAATTAAACAAAGGAGTCACAAACATAATCTTCTCTAACATAAAGCAAACCATTTTTCAAGTTTCTAGAGAAGAAAAAAATACACTTAGGCTCTTATTTTTCTTTTGACTTATGATAAATTGCCTCCATTCATTTCCATTGAAAACTGTTTGCAAATACAGGATATAAAATAGCTTAAAATTGATACTATGGAGTTGATTTGAAAGAATTTTTAGAGTAAGTGATATATGCAAGATGCATAAAATAGTTATATTTGATTCCTTTTCTTAAAACAAACAGCAACAAAAATCATATATATAAATATGTATATATATTTATATATATTTGAACATACACTTGTGAATTTTAAAATCGTCACAGAAATAATACTTCAAGAAAATGATTACACATGTTTGCTAAACCATTTATAAAAATAGCTTACGTGGAACATATATTAAGAATAATAATTCTGGAGCAGATGGTCCTTATCCCAGGAATGTAAGCTTTCGTGGCTGCCTCGATGTCCTGAATCATTTTGACTTTGGGGAAGAGCCAGAAGTCAGAGGGTGCCAGATCCAGTAAATGAGGTGAATGAGGACACACCATAATGTTTTTATTGGACAGAAATTTCCGTATACCAGAAGTGATGTGTGACACGGAGCATTTTCATGATGGAGGGTGAAGTAAAGACACTCATGAAAGAGGACTTCCAGAACTGCTTCAGAAAGTGGCAAAAATGATGGGATAAGTGTATTCTAAGCGAGGGGGAGTATTTTGAGAGCAATTAATGGCTATGTGTCTTTTACTGTAATAATTTTTCTTAAACATTCACCATATTTTTCGATCACACCTCCCTTGTATGTCTATACATGTATAGATAGATATAATATGTGTGTGGATTTTTATTACCAAGAAATTTCCTGTTGTAATCTTTAGATACTATGCATTTCACACTTTATTCTTCAGAGCAGCCCCATTAATTTTAATATTTTCTCAATAGAGAGATGAGTAAACTTGTGTTCCGAGAGCATCAGAAATTGAAGCTCTCACCACACCTGCAGCAGAATAATGCTCTTCATGCTTCCTGTGCCCTTTATCCATTTAATTAAAGTTTGCCATACAACCAGGCTACCAATTTCAAGTAAGTTGAAAGCAAAGACTTATGAAATGCTTAATTCATGAAAAGATATCAGGAGACAAATCAATCTATTGTTAACCAATGCCATTCCTCTGTGACCAAAATAGCGTGTAATTATATGTATAATTTTTCTATTTGCTATACACAAAACTATAATTACATTGATATTGATCCTAATAGACTTTTTTTTTAATCATACATTTTGTTTCACAACATAATAACCTAAATAAACCTCTTGTTTTATATAGCATGGGACTTCAGTGATGAATGTGTCAAAATCTGGTGACCATGTCTTTTTTATATACGCATTACCCAGGTTCCAAGAGCTGAGTCATACCCTGTACATAATTGGTTTTATCCAAGATAAAGCAAAAAATCTACAGCTAGACAAATGTGACAGTAGTTGGGTGATGCCCAACAAGTTGTCTGATGAAAGAGTTTTGCCAACAGTTCATACTGCTTTTTTCTCAGTGCCTGAGATTTGTCATAACATTTGCAACTATTTTTTTACAATCTTTAGAACAAGTGTAATATAATTTTTTCCTAAACTAGGGATGCAACTTTTCATAGTGCCTTGGTATTTATGATCACTGCTCTGCATTTAGAAGTATAATTCACCAACTTTAAACTCTCAAGTGTTATTTTGTGCTTATTCTGTATGAAGCTATAATTGCTTTCTTAGAAGCAGCAAGCATGTTTTGAAAATGATACGAAATTTTCATGCCTTCATGTTTCTATGCTTGCTAAGCAAAGATGCTGGGATCCGGAGTGAATGAATCCCCAGCTCAATTAAGTTATTTTGATTCATATTTTTATGATCAGGCCTGTATTCATATTTTTATTTTTGAGGTGACTTGGTAACTTTTTGGAGGGAAAAACTTCATTATTTCCGCAGACTCTGGGTTTCTATTGACCATTTACATTCATTATATTATTTTCTGTTAAAAACATTTTTCTATTATTCTTCTCATTAATTTTATGCTATGGTGAAGTGTTGCTGCATCCTGATCAATCTTTGTGAGTTAGAATTATAATATAGCGCAATAATGACAATAAAAAAACACAACTCTAACAAATATAAACATACATGTAAATGACATGAGTCTAAGGCCAGTTAAATGGTAAAACTATTTGAGGGCTTGAGCAGCAGATCAGGATATGATGTAATCATTACAGGAAACCAATAAAGATTATTATTTGTGCTTCTTTTCAAATGGGTGAAATTTAGATAAAATAAGAATTATATCATTACACCAGCCTCTAAAAATTGCAAATCCCCTTCATACTATATCCTAGAGCATTAAATGCCACTAGCAGTCCACAAAATTTGGAGATCATGTAGCAACAGGCTGATTTCAGGGGTGTATGAAAAGTCTATGCCTATTCCACCACACCATGGAATGAGAAAGTGGTTAAAAATTTTATAACAGAAAAGATACTAAAATTATTTCCAAATTGGATGTTTATATGTAGAGGAGGATATTCACATTCCATTAATCTGTTTATTTTCAGCATAATAACCAGTGAGTTTGTATCCTTCTTTAGACAGAATTGTGAATAATAGTTTCTGACATAGCACAAAAAAACAAAGATCTAACCTGGGGGGCACATAGGTGATCAGTGTTTACGTTGTTGCTGTAATATGCATTATAACAAAAAGAACTAACCAGAAACTTTAAGGTTGTCATTAAAAGATGCTTACCAAGATTGTTTAACCAGACTGTAGATTTATGTCTGAAATGACTGACGTGAGTCATCAGCTAGATACCAGAATTTTATTCATATCCCTAAAGTGTAAGTTTCTAGTATTTCAAAGAAATTAAAGCTATATATTCAGAAAAGTTAGCTGTGCTTCAACACCTATTTTCTCTCGTTAGTGATCTGAATTACCAGCTACCCAGTTTAGGATTACCTGTGATCATGAGCAAACCTTAAAAGGATTATAAATCCCCAAATACTCCCACTGGAATGTTTGAATCTGTTTGTAAAAACCTGTCCTATATAAAAATATATATTGAGACTAATTAATAGATTTGCAAACCACATAGCAGATTTCACCAGAAGTATCATTTTTTACAGAGCGAATAAACAAAACTAAAATTATAATTCAATTATGTCTTTCACTATATATATAACATATACATATATAATATGTAATGCATAAATATTATATATAATATATATAAAACAAAACTAAAAGTTATTCTTTAGTGATATTTTTCATATACATATTACCAAATAGTTTGCATATTCTATTTACATAAAGATTTCAAATGTTATTTTTTTTCTTTTTTTAATTTTTCTTCAAGTGTGTAAAATATATTATTAGAAAAAAACTAGGTCTTCTTTTCATGGGCAATTGGGCAAATGTTAATGAAGTTTAAGTTATGTTTAAATTATTTTGGAGAAATGATTCTATAGAAATAATGGACCTATTTTTTCCTAAAACAACATTGCAAAAATGATATGCATGCATGCACACATACAGACACACACACATGCAGTCAACCCGCAGAAAACCATGACATTGCGTGGCTTTAATAGGCTTTTGTGATGGCCTAGAATATGCTCACCTACACAGAAGACATTATTAGTTACACACAAAAATAATTTTTCTTTTTAATTATTATATTTCTCCCTTGGGTCACTAAATAAAAAGTATATAATTAGAAACAGAGAGGTCAATTCAAATATTGACATTCAAATACTGATTTTTCTTTTAATGAGAGTGTTATACAGTTTTTGGGGAGGGTCATTTAGAAATACGAGTATTTGCTGATATCATTCCAAAGTTTAAATCATTCACTCTTACAATTGTGTGTTTTTTCTTGTAGCTATGGTCTTTGAAAAACATTTCAAATAAAAAGAGTGCATGTCAGTTTGTTAAATATTGTTGAATATGTCTAATGAAGTCCTCAGGCATTTCCATTTGTTGTAAACAAGAAGTCACTTTCTATTTTCTCTGCTGCCTCACACATTTGAAGCGGCACCATGCAGGCTACTTAGTGTTGGCTTAGATTTGTGTATTCTCATCCATGCCCAAAGATGAGTTTGTTCCTTTTTCACATTGTCTTCTAACTCCAGTATAAATATCAACAAATAACTAAAAAGAAAATGTGTTTTACAATGAAGTTAGCTTTACAAATTGCAGTAAGTGGTTGGTTGTGTATTCCATAGAATTGGAAAATTTCCTAAGTACAACATATCTGATAATGCCACCTATCATAGGTAGCAGGTAATGAATACAACGTTTACGAAATTTCATGATATTTAGATTTGTAGCAAGACTTTTTAACCCTGTGTTGAAGGATATTATCCAGGCCTGTTTCCTGGTGTCTCACAGCCACAGTCATTTGTTGCTTGTAGTTGGCTATCTTCTCCCCGTCTCTTCACATGACATTCTCCGTGTGTGTGTGTGTGTGTACAAACATTTGCCCTTTTTAAAAGGACACCAGTCGTATTGGATTAGGTTCCACCCTGATGACCTTATCTTTTGTCCAAATACGGTCACATTCACAGATACTGAGGGCTAGGACTTCAGCATTTTGTTAGGAGGGCACAAGTCAATTGTTAATACCAGGAATGATAAAATATGGGTGGTATGCACACATCTCCAGTTAAAGACCTGAATGATATCAGATACTTTGCTAGAGGAATCAGAAGGGCAGCTGCCGGCCCCTGATGGTATTGAGCACTTGAGCACATAAAAGTATCCAAGAGGTTGTCACCGAAAAGCAAGTGGCATAATCTAAGGGTAGCAATGAAAATTGACATTGCTTTGCAAGATCCAATTTAAGGGTATTGTAAAGTAGAACTGGAGGTTTGGAAAGACACTGACTAGGGAATATGAATTCTAGAAACTAGCAAACAAATCCTATGTAATTTTACTAACCATTGTCACCTCAATAAATTAAAACAAAAACAAGAAACCTTCCCTTTGATGACAAACTCCTGCCTTGAAGAGATATTGTTAGGAGTATAATCTAAATTAGACAGGACAGAGACAACAGGAGGAAAAAAGAGAGCTGGAGTAGATATATAAAAAATGTGAGAGGAAATCAGAGGAGGCAAACGGCAGAAAAGTGTTAAGACATATTTTTTATCACTTCTTAAAAACAGTTGAAAAGGAAACTCTGAGTCCCTGAAGCAAGGAAAGCAATTGTGTTCTCCAGTCTCTGCTGAAAGTGCAAAACAATTCATGTCACCTAAGTATAAGAAACAGAAAAAGATT
The DNA here is from genome assembly GCF_057876585.1 of Rhinolophus sinicus. NCBI lineage: Eukaryota > Metazoa > Chordata > Mammalia > Chiroptera > Rhinolophidae > Rhinolophus > Rhinolophus sinicus. The sequence goes on along the minus strand of NC_142503.1, from coordinate 12,791,747 downwards.
GCAGTTGCATGCTTTATATAAAGTTATTGCAAGAAAGAAAAAAAATGACAGGCGGAGGGGAATGTTACGGGCCCCTCTTACCTAAAACCTAACGTTGTGTGGAGCCTGGATACCCTTTCTGATTGTGGTGGAATGAGGGGCCTGCCCCACCCAGGTTTTCTGATCATGAATCTGGAAGAATCGAACCCCACCTCCTAGCCTCCTGGTCACCTTCTCTTCTGGATGACTATCTCCTCACCTTGAGGACTGTCACTCCAACAGCTCTGAAGATTAGGACAGCAGTCAGTCCCCTAATGCTCCCTCTCAGAGAATGTGGACTCTGAGCCTTAAACCAATTTCAACAAAGTTTTCTCTCCCTCTCTCACCTCACTCCCTGCGCTCCTCCCAAGTTTGTTATCTAGTCCTCAAGAAAAAAGGGGCTCAGGAGTGCAGATCTCAGATCTCCGAAGGAAGAAGGAAGAGAGTCAATCACGTGCTTACCAAAGCCCCCCACCCCCACCCCCTCCACCTCCATGGCTGTCCACACACACTCTGCACCCACATTAGAAAAAATCAGAAGTAAAGTGCTTTCAGGAGATGGAAATTTGAATAGAAAAGTGATAAAAAGAAGAAAAAAGACGGAATTAAATGAAAAGGAACAACTCAAATCAAAAACGAAGTTTCAAAATATTTTTCACGTGTATTTATGTGGAAACCTGACAAATACTGATCCAGAAAGAAAATAAGGTCTAATACGTCTTTGAAAAAACATAATAAACAAAATATTAGCAAACAAAAGCCAAAGGTATTGTCATGAGATTGTTGTAATTTTTAAAGCTTTACAGCATGGGAACTAAAGTCCTGAAAATTTGTGAACTCGGGTGGATACAAAGCACAATGAGTTGAAGTCTCTTGGCTTATCTTGGACCAGAGTATGACATCGATAGGGGTTGCTCCTACTCTGTATTACATTGTTTCATGTTTGTCTTATGTTTGAGGTGCCGGTGGATTTAAAGGATCACCTGAACTCATGTTTCTTAATACAGTTGACTCTTGAACCATTAACACAGGCGTGAGAGGGTGCCAACTCACCCCTAAAATCCAATGTGACTTAAGTCAGCCCTATGTATACATGGATTCCCAGCCCAAGATGGAAACGATTGCAGACTTCAGCATATGGAATACACATGCAAACTTCTATTTCAAATGTTTTTGTCCATAGAGAAATCTTTGAACATCAGAGTCACTTCAAAATTTTATTTCCAGGAATACATTCAAATTAATGTAGGCAAAGAATCTTCTTCACACCCACACAATCTTGATGGAAGCATAAACTGGTAAAAGTAAACATCGTGGAGAATTGTCACTATCTAGTAAATATGACAATGTGCATGCCCTTCAACTAGGAATTTCCAGTTGCATGTGTATCATTATACACACACACACACACATACATGACATGTGTTAGAATGTTCATAGTTGCATTATTTGCAAAACAAAAATAGGAAATATTGTTCATGAAAAGGCTAAAGATATATACATTTGTCTTATCCAAAATAAGACTGCATATGAATGAAACTTAACTTGATTATTATACATCAATAAGTATAAATCTATTTAATATTAAGTAATATAAAATTAATATTAAGTAAGAAAAGTACATGAACACATACATTGCAAAAGTATTTGTACAGAGAGATACCATTTTCACAGGTTGTTAAATACACACAATGAATACTTGATATTTTTGCAGCTACCACATCTGGAAAAAATGTGTGAACAATGCTGAAAAAAGGTATAGTTCAACTTAAAGACTGGGGACTCTGGTCAAATGGGAAAGGTAGTAAAATCAGGAATGGATTAAAAGAGATGTTCCTTTGGAAGCACTTCTTCAGTATTCTGTGGGCAGTTTACAAGTCTGCCTTAGCTTTCACTTCCTCCTTGAGCAGTCTCATGGTCAGCCAGAAATGAGAGATTGGGACATCTAAGGTCTCTCCTGTGCATGAGCATAACCCTGTATATATGTGTGACGTTTTAGAATTTTAGTAACGTGTCAGAGCTTTCCAAAACCCCCTATGTGGACATTCCATTCCCCAGCTTTTCCTTTTGAGTGTTTACTCAACTCTTGCTTATCCCAACTGTTATGAATTTAGGCAGCTGTGCTGTTAAGCAGTTGTCACTGATTATTTTGGACAAAAACACAGGAGGCAATTTGTTCATAGTGAGAAAGCTCTGAGTCAGGTCAAAAGAGAGAAATCCTACAAGTAGGGGTTTCCAGGGAACTGCCAGCCATATCAGAAAATGAGCATTCTCTGAACACAGGGATTCTGTGAAGCTCCAAACACATATTGTCTTCTTCCGTGTCTGTTAGGCTGTAGGGTGTCACAACACTGGGATTGAAAGACTTTTGATTTTCATGGCTGCTACAAAAGTAGGTGAGAGAATGATGAGAATATGCCAAGTTACAGTGCCACAAACATCATTGTCTTTTACTGAAGTGTATTTATATATACTATATATAGACTTACAAAATGTGCATATAGAGATAGTTTAACGAATGTTCCTCAGATGGTTGCTTGCCTGTGTTTAATTTTTGGAATTCTGAAAAAGGATATTTTATAGTGATAATTTTCTAGTGTGTTTTTTTGTTTGTTTGTTTGTTTTGTTGTTTTTTTTGTTTGTTTTTTTGCTTTTATGAAAGGTTGAATGTTCCAAGATTCTTCACATTGACATCATTCATTCCCTTTTCTTTTAAAAAGAGAACTCTGATTCACTCAAATATTTTCTGTGACTGATTTTTCTGAACATCTGACCTAATATAGAGATTTTTCAAAACAATACCCACACATTTTCCTATTTTTGTTCTTTCTCATCCTTCAAACTTTACTATAATATTTTCCTTTCAGTGATGCAATTAAAATAAATTACTTTCTCTAATAATAAAAATTCAGTATCTAAGATTGATTTTAGCATTAACCAAGAGAATTTACTGGTATAAGAACAACGTCATTGGGAGAGATGGAGGCACTGGACTTTCTGGGAAATGGTGGGAATCTGGGATGTTTTTATCACACCTGGTCATAAATCTGTTTTGAAGTAGTGAAGTAACTATTTAAATTATCCTCTGTGCTCACCTACAATCAAGTGACCATTGATGTCAAGGTTTGGTGGACGTTCTGTGTTTCTGTGTCAGCTACAGTAGGAGAGGTCATGGACAAATTCGGGACTGCAACCTGAAATGGCATTTTTAAAGGCAGTGGATAACTTAAGAGTGAGAATGATGGCCTGGAATCCTTCTATCATTGGATGAATGCATACTAAAGCCCAACAGCTTTCTGTGAGTTCTCAAAGAATGTGTTAATTGTGCTGCCACAAGGCTGTGATAGCTGAAAATAAAACATCAATTTTAGTCCAAGGGTAAAGAATAAGAATATTTGAAGTGACATTCTTGTCAGGGAAGTTGGATGAAGAGAAGAGCATATAAGAGATTCTTGTAATAGTCATGGGGATGTGAAGGAAACTTCAAAATCTCGAGGTTACTCTGAATAACCAATCTCCACTGAACCATTATTGATGAACAAAGCCTCTCTCTTGCCTTATCTAAGGACTGTTCCTACACTGTCCTTGAATAAAAACACCATACCTTCATTGAAAGGGGAAACTGTTTTTATTTTGCACTGCCCTACAATCTACAATCTCTCCTCATGTACAACTACAGTCACTTACATGCATAACTTCATAGATCCCTGGTTTTCCAGACCAAAAGTTGTAAGACACGAGACAGAAATAGTTAGCATAGGATGAATTCAGACTTGTCTGACACATATAATTTTGGAGTATTAACTAATACATTATTGTTCCTCCAATAATCAAAAGATAAGAATAATGTAAAGTCATTTCTGATGTATGTTTCTAGTAATATCCCAACAATATCTTGAACCACATAATGATCATCTAATTCTTAAACCCGAGCCTTCAGATTTCCATAAATTATTGGATAAATCAGGCTTAAGTAACAGGAAGTTATATATTTCCACGTATATTGTTACTATTCCTATTCCCAAACAGAATTGTAGCAATTTAACAAGGCAAATTAGTTCTAAGAATGTTTAGACAGTGACTTTGATGTTACACTTATTCCAGAGAAAGGGTAGTATATACCAAGATGGTTCAGCCGTCATAATGGAGTTTTGTAAAGTTCAGGTGATGCCTAGACTTTTAATAAAGTACAGCTTCGTGATATCTAATTTAGGATCCTTGATTGTTTTTTTTTTAGTCCTTGAGATCAGAGTTGGAATACACATTGTAATAACTGGATAAATCGTCTATATTCTTTCTGGGCCTTACAATTAAGGGCAACTCTAGTAAGAAAGAGCATAATAAATTCTTTATCATTCTCCTCCTTTCTAAAAATAATAAAGACAAATCAATAAAACATGACAGGAATTTCAAATAAATGAGCTCCATCCACCAAGATGAATTTATGAGTCTTGGTTAACAATAAGTGTTCACTTTAAAGTCTAAATAGTTCTTAGCAAAAATAAAAATTACAACAGACCTTCAGAAGTTTAGTAATGTGATCACCATAAAATGCACCTATTATCTAGATTTAGTCTTTTTTATGGTTTGTATCAGTAAAGATCTTGGTACATAATGTATAGAGTTGTGTAGCTAGTGAATGTCAGTTTACCTGTACTGAACTAAGCAAAGAACTCTAGAAATGCATCCCCCCTCCAAAGTCTTGCAAAATGCAGTGCCCCTGTCTCATCAGAGGCTTATATGACTATGTTAGTTTTCCAGTGTTGCTGTAACAAATGAACACAACCAAACAGTTCCTTAGCGTGATACGTATTTTTTATCATATAGTTCTATAGGTTGGAAGTCTGGGTTTGCTTTTTTATGTTCTCTGTCTTTTGGCTCAGAGGCTAAAACCAAGGTGTTGGCTGACCTAGATTCCTATCTGGAGCTTCTTGGCAAAATTCAGTTCTTTGTGGATGTAGGGTTGAAATCTTCATTTCCTTGATGGGGTCTTCCATGCACCGTGCTACCCCAAAAATAAGACCTAGCTGCATAATCAGCTCTAATACATCTTTTGGGGCAAAAATTAATATATGACCCCATCCTATTGTACAATAAAACCCGGTCTTATATTACTATAAGACCGGGTCTTATATTAATTTTTGCTCCAAAAGATGCGTTAGAGCTGATTGTCCGTCTAGGTCTTACTTTCGGGGAAATATGGCACCTCTCACTTCCTTACGGTTGCCTGCAGTCCTCATCACATTGTCTCCTCCACCTTCAAACCAGCAACAGTGTGTCAAGTCCTTTTCATGCTTAGAGTTTGTCTGACTTCTTCATCTACTTTGTTCTGTCTCCAGCCGGAGAAAGATCTCTGGTAAGGGCTCTTAGGATTATAGTGGGTCTATATAGATAATCTAGAAAAGTACCTTATCCTGAAAGTCCATCACTGTAATTATATCTGCAAAGTCCCCTTTTCCATGCATGTTGCATATCCGCAGGTTCCGGGAATTAAGACATGGACATGTTTGATGGGATAAGAGGGGACATTTTTTCCCCTACCACAGTGGCTCTGAGTTCTGGGACACAAAGTCATAGGGAACATTATGATGGCACAGCATTTCAGGTGGTATAATTTCCCAAATAGTGCAAAAAAAAAAAAAAATTAAAGAAAGAAAAAAAGGAAAAAAAAAAACGTTTTAAGTCAAATGAGATAATAACTGGTACTATGGTAGCCTCACTAAGAACCATAGGGTGGGACAAATTCCCAACACACTGTAACATGCATATTATAAAGTATGATACCTAAACTGAGTCTTCTAGAAGTCAAATTATTTGGGGTATGAAAAGGCATGGAGGAAGCTTAAATGCATATTACTAAGTTCAAGAAGCCAATCTGAAAAATACACATATTTTGTGATTCCAACTATATGACTTTCTGGTAAAGGTAAAATAATGCAGACAGTAAAAAGATCAGTGTTTGCCAGGGCTTGGCATCATTGTCCATTCCCGATGCTTCCCTAGGCATTAGGACTTCAACATGTGAATTTTGGAGTGCTCAGAACTTATCGTTTGGGGTGGGGAAAGGAATACATGGGACATAGAGGATATTTAGGGCAGTAAAATACTACAATAATGGATACACCTTCATTATTATACATTTACCGCAATCCATAGAAAGTATAACACTAAGAGTGAACCCTAATGAAACTGTGGACTTAGGGTGATTATGATGTGTCACTATGGTTCATCATTTATAACAAATGTGCCATTGTGGTGAGGATGTTGGCAATGGAGGCGGCTACAAGTGTGTAGGGCTGCAGGGTATATTGGATATCTTTGTACCGTCCTCTCTCTTACGCTGTAAACTTAAAACTGCTCTAAAAATATCATTTCTTTAAACAACTTATATTGGGTAAATTGAAGTGCACTAAGTAATATGGCTTTATAAACTTTGGACTCCCTACCATTAAATCAAAAATGCAATGCTTGAGAAAGCATGAGATATATAACATATACAACATTGGATATGATGTTCCCATAAATTTACTGAATGAATGGAACATTTTCTAGACATGATAGTGTTCAACAATAGAGTTTAAAATATATATATAGAAATGCATTCAGGTTAACCACTGCATTCTCTGATTTAGTAGCTCTAGTGTTACATAGGCTGTCAGAGATAGAATATCATATGGTGTGAATCCTGTGGTAAACCCTGCCACAAGATTCATAAAAATAGTCACCTATGGTTTTATTCCAAAGCTAAGGCAGGTAATTGCTCTTCTTTGAGACATAACTCATGGGTTACTGGCTTAGGTGAAGAATAAATATCTAAACCTTGGGAAACAGTTAGCTAAGACATGTGATCGAAAACTATGGTGAATGTTTAAAAAATATATTACAGTAAAAGACACATTGCCATTAATCCCCCTCAAAATATTACCCCTCGCTTTTAACATACTTATCCCATTGTTCTTGCCACTTTTCTGAAGCAGTTCTGGAAGTCCTCTTTCATGAGTGTCTTTAAATGCACTGCTGTGGCTGCCTCGATATCATGAATTGATTCAAAACGTTTACCTTTCATGGTCATTTTGATTTTGGGGAAGAGCCAGAAATTGCACAGTGCCAGATCCAGTGCATAAGGTGGATGAAGACAGATATAATGTTTTTATTTGATAGAAATTGCTGTACCAGAAAAGACGTGTGATGTGGGGCTTCCATTGTGATCAATAAATACGGTGAATGCTGCTGCAAAGTGCCATCCCAAAGAAAGGCAGGGGTCTTCAATATGGGAAGTGGAGCCTGGAATCTTAGTAACAGTGTGTGACAAGTTTCAATCTGTTTGGTGCAGTCAGTCATATGTGAGCTATGGTTGAGAGAAGGTGTTTTTTGTTTTTGTTTTTGTATTTTTTTAAATTTATTTTTTAAATTTATTGGGATGACAATTGTTAGTAAAATTACATAGATTTCAGGTGTACAATTCTGTATTACATCATCTATAAATCCCATTGTGTGTTCACCACCCAGAGTCAGTTCTTCCATCACCATATATTTGATCCACCTTACCCTCATCTCCTACCCCCCTCCCCCCTTACCCTCTGGTAACCACTAAACTATTGTCTGTGTCTATGCGTTTCTGTTTCTCATTTGTTTGTCTTGTTCTTTTGTTGTTTTTGGTTTATATACCACATATCAGTGAAATCACATGGTTCTCTGCTTTTTCTGTATGACTTATTTTGCTGAGCATTATTCTCTCAAGGTCCATCCATGTTGTCACAAATGTTCCTATATCATCTTTTCTTACCGCCGAATAGTATTCCATTGTGTATATATACCACAACTTCTTTATCCATTCATCTATCGAAGGTGTTTTTAAAGTGTGCCATAAATCATCCTCCATCATAACAACACTCTGGGTCACACTTCTAGTGTACAACACCATCACTTCTGGTATATGACAATTGCTGTCAAAGGAAAAATTACAGTGTGTCCACATCCACCTTATTCATTGGCTCTGGCACCATGTGGCTTCTGGCTCTTCTCCAAAGTCAAAATGATTCAGGACATCGAGGCAGCCATGACAGCACAACTAAAGACACTCACAAAAGAGGACTTCCAGAACTGCTTCAGAAAGTGGCGAGAACAATGGGATAACTATGTTCAAAGCAAGGGGGAGTATTTTGAGGGGAATTAATGGCAATGTGTCTTTTACTATAATATATTTTTTTATTTATTTATGCATTTACCGTATTGATTAATCACACCTCAGTATGTGCCTCAATTGTCTGTCATGGCAGACACTATCTTACATCCCTAGCACAGAAACATGGTATGACCACTGTTTACAAATCAAGCCTAGGTGGCAGTATACCAAATCAGGTTCTGGAGATATAGATGAAAAGCTTGTTTAGTCTCCCGATGTACTTACTCTGGCTCAGATGTCACTTCTTCCTTTATCAGCATCTGCATTGTTCTATGAATAGTTGACTGAACATTGAGGCTAATTTACATGAGGATCTATAGGATGCAGCACAAGCTGACAGAGATGTGTCTCACCTCTTCTCCTTCAGCCTTGGAAGACATTGGAGGACAATGGAAGAGAGAATTTCTCCAACAATAAATAACCTGAGCTTTCTCATTTATATTGAGAACAAGTGATGACCTTATGTAAAAGTGTAGACTGATTTATTAGCAGTTTCTTAACAGCTCTATGACTTTTATATAATGGCATTTATAGAATACTTCATCCAAAACAAAGTGGAATATAGATTCTTCTGAAGTATGTATGTATGGAATAGTGATCAAAATAGATCACATTCTGAGGAATAAAGCATAACTTAACAAGTATGAAATGATAGAAATTATAAAAACTGGTCTTAGACCACACTGGACTTAAATTAGAAACCAATGACAGAAATATAGCTGTAAAATCCCCAGACATTTGGATATTGAACAGCACATTCCTATCCTATAGGATACAAATATACTATGTATCATAAGTCAAAGAAAAGGTCTAAAGAGACATTTAAAAATATTTTATGTAAATGAAGATGCAATTTATACGAATTTGTAGGATGCAACAAAAACAGTTCTTACAGAAACTTAAAGTATCAAATCCATATATTAGCAAATAAAAACATCTAAACCCAACAATTTAATGATCGATCTTAGAAAACTTGGGAAAGATGAGTAATGTAAGCCAAAAGAGGAAAAAAATAGAAATAATAAAAATTAGAGCAGAAATCAGTGAAAGTCAAAACAGAAAGTCAAAACAGAACCAACAACCAAAAGCTACTTTTTTGAAAATATCAGTGAAATTGATAAACATTTATCCAGGCAAAGTAAGACAGAAGACACAGAGTGCCAGTATCAGAAATAAAAGAGGGGTCATCATTTGAATTACTGTAGACAATAAGCGGATAATATATGAACACTATATCCCAGAATTGTATCCCAGAATATTTTTATCTTTATTAAATTGATTGGGGTGACATTGGTTAATAAAAGTACACAGGTTACAAGTGAACATTTCTATAATACATCATCTATATATTGCATTGTGTTCAAAATGCAGAGTTAGTTCTCCTTTGATCTGCATATATTTCACTGCTTTTTCTTCTTCTCCCTCTCCCCTCTTACCCTGTGGTAACAACAGAAATGTCTGTGTTTATGAGGTTTTGTGGGTCTGTTTTGTTCAATTGTTGCTTTCAGTTTTATATGCTACATATGAGTGAAATCATATGGTTCTTGACTTTTTCTGTCTGACTTGTTTCGCTTAGCTTGATAATCTCAAGATCTATCCATGTTGTTGCAAATGGAAATAGTCATCTACTGAAGGAGACTTTCATTGTTTCCATGTCTTGGCCACTGTGAATAATGCTGCAGTGAACATAGGGGGTACATATATCTTTACAAATAATGTGTTCAGATTTTTTTTTGGTAGATATGCATAAGAGGGCTTGCTGGGTTGTATGGTAATTTTATTCTTAATTTTTTTGAGGACCCGCCATACTTTTTTCCACAATGGCTGTATCAATTTATATTCCCACCAGCAGTGTATGAGGGTTCCTTTTTCTCCACAGCCTCTTCAACACTTGCTATTATTAGTCTAAATTGATGATAGCCATTTTAACAGTTGTGAGGTGATATCTCATTGTGGTTTTGATTTGCATTTCCCTATTAACTAGTGAACTTGAGCATTTTTTTCATACATCTGTTGGTCATGTGTATGACTTCTTGGGAGAAATATGTTCAGGTCCTCTGCCTATTTTTTAATTGGATTGTTTGTCCTTTTGTTGTTGAGTTCTATGAGTTCCTTATATATTTTGGAGATTAACCCCTATCAACGGTGTTGTTTGCAAATATTAATATCTTCTCCTTTTTGGTTGGTTGTCTCTTTATTTTGTTGATGATTGCTTTTGCTGCGCAGACGTTTTTTAGTTTGATATTTCCCTATTCCTTTATTTTTGCTTTTACCTCCCTTGCCTTTGAGGTCAAATTCATAAAATCCTCTCTGAACCCAAAGTCCATAAGTTTAGTACCTATGCTTTCTTCTATGCAGTTTATTGTTTCAGGTCTTGTATATTTATGTCTTTATCCATTTTGGTTAATTTTGGTATATGGTGTCAGATGATCTAGTTTCGTTCTTTTGCTTTCCAATTTTCCCAGTACCATTTATTGACAAAGTTTTCTTTTCTCCATTGTTTTTGCTCCTTTGTTGAAAATTATCTGTTATTTATTTGTTTGTTTGTTTGTTTGTTTGTTTGTTTATTTCTGGGTTCTCAGGTCTATTCCATTGGTCTGTGCTTCTGTTTTTCTGCCAATACCATGCTGTTTTGATTATTATCACTTCATGGTATAAATTGAAGTCAGGGAATATGCCACCTTCAGCCTTATTCTTTTTTCTTAGGATTACTTTAGCTATTTGAGATGTTTTATGCTTCTATACAAATCTGATGATTTTTTTTTTCCATTTCCTTAAAAAAATGTGTTGAAATTTTGAGGGGGATTGCATTATATCTGTATATTGCTTTGGGTAATATGATCATTTAACTATGTTGATTGTACTAATCCATGAACACATAGTATCTCCATGTCTTTGTACCTTTTTAAATTTATTTTAATAGTGTCTTATAGTTTTCAGTGTATAGGTCTTCCACATCTTTGTTAAGTTTATTCCTAGGTATTTTATTCTTTTTTTTTTGCAATTGCAAAAGGAATTGTTTCTTTGTTTTTAGGTTTTTTTTTTCTTTTTTCATTTCTTTTTCTGAAATGTCATTGTTAGTATATAAGAATGCAGTGGATTTCTGTACATTGATTTTTGTATCCTGCAAATTTATTGTATTTGTTTATTGTTTCTAATAGTTTTTGGTGAAGTCTTTAGGGTTTTCTGTATAAATAATCATGTCAACTGAAAAAAGTGACAATGTAAAATCTTCATTCCCAATTTAGATGCCTTTTATTACTCTCTCTTGCCTCATTGCTCTGGCTGGGACTTCCAATATTATGTTGAATAACAGTGTTGAGAGGGGGCCCTGATCTTTGCAGAAAATGTTTCAGATTTTCACCAGTAAGTATGATAATGGGGAGGGTTTGTCATATATTGCCTTAATTATGTTGAGGTACTTTTCTTCTTTATCCATCTTATTAAGTATTTTAATCATAAATGGGCATTGTATCTTGTCAAATGATTTTTATGCATCTATTAATATGATCATGTGATTTTTATCCTTTATTTTGTTTATGTGGTGTATCACATTGTGATCGATTTGCATATGTTGAACCATCCTTGTGCCCTGGAATGAATCCACTTGATTGTGATATATACTCTTTTTAATGTATTATTGTATTCACTTTGCTAGTGTTTTGTTTAGTATTTTTGCAACTGTATTCATCAGCAATATTGGTCTGTAGTTTTCCTGTGTTATCCTCACCAGGTTTTCGTACTAGGGTAATGTTGGCTTCATAAAATGAGTTAGAAAGTGTTGCCACTTTTTCAATTTTTGAAAGAGTTTGAGAAGGACAGGTGTTAGATCCTCTTTGAATGTTTGATACAATTCATTAATGAAGCCATCTATGCTTTTGGGGAGATTTTGGATGATTGTTTCAGTTTCCTTACTGTTTATCGGTCTATTTAGATTTTCCAATTCTTTGTGATTCAGTGTAGGAAGGCTATGTGTTTCTTCTAGGTTATTGAATTTGGTGACATATATTCCTGCATAGTATTCTTGTATGATCCTTTGTATTCCTGTGGTATCCATTGTAACTTCTCTTTCGTTTCTGATTTTGTTATTTATGTCTTTTTTTTTCTTGGTGTGTCTAGCCAAGGGTTTGTCAATTTTACTAATCTTTTCAAAGAACCAGTTCTTTGTTTCATTTCTTTATATTACTTGTGTTCTCTATTTCATTTAATTCTCTAATTTTTAGTATTCCCTTCCTTCTGCTGACTTTGGCTTAGATTTGTTATTCTTTTTCTTGCTCTTTAAGATGTAATGTTTGATTGTTTACTTGGGATTTTTCTTGTTTCCTGAGATAGACCTGTTTTGATATAAATTCCCTCTTAGTACTTCTTTCACAGTATCCCAATAATTTTGATATGATGCATTTTCATCCTCTATTGTTTCTATGTAAATTTTTAAATAAACAAGGATTTCTATCTTTAAAATGCAATTTTGAACATGTATTACTTTAATTTAATGTCTCTAAATTTGAAAGAAGCACACGTTTCAATCCATGCTTTAATATGGGGATGCTTTATTACTTGAATTCTAATAAAGTGAAATATTTTTGAAAGTTAACATGGAACTTTATATTGATATAGCTTGCAACTCACTATGTAACATTTTATAGTGTGGAAACAATAGTTACCTTCTGAGAAACCTAATTTAGAGGTTAGTATTCAAGTTATGTATACAGCCTTAGGAAAAAAATGGGGTGAGAAATGGGGCATATCTTCTGGAATTTAATATTACTTAAGGAAATGAGACTATCCAGTATAATTTGGAGTAGTACTTTGGAAGATATAAGGAATTGAGAGTGAGTAGATATATTAATAACATTTTCAAGTGATGTTTTCCACAAAATATCCACCATAGATTCTATCACATTCTTAAAAAAAAAAAAAAAAAAAAAAAAAGGAAAAAAGAAACCACATAGTTAGGTATACTATGATTGAACCTTTTATTAAAAAAAAAAAAAAACGACACTTATTTTTAAAGGTATAAACACATGCTTTATTTCTCAGTTCATTAGGATCTTTTTAGTTGATTTCTTTAAATCAGTTGTCCATAATCATTTTGCGTGACATGGATTCTTTTGGCAATCTGATGAAGCAGAATGGACTCCTTCTCAGAATGCATATGTTTATTTTAAATCTATGAAATAAAATAAAGATGATTACAAAGTAAACTATATTGAAATACAGATATCAAAATGTTTAAATATGTGGTAATATAAGTGCTTCCATATGAATGCATTAAAAATAGGAATTAGTGGCAGATATAATAATAGCATAATTTCAAAGTGGCAATGAGCATGTGTGCTGTATTATAATCTACATAATATCTGAAACAAAAATATTTATTAGATATAAACTTCCAGTTATAAAATAAATAAGGTATGAGGATATAATGTACCAAAATAAGAAAAAACAACAAGTACTAGGGATGTAGTACATAGGATGATGATTGAAGTTAACACTATTGTATAAGAATGCTAATTTGGAAAGAGACGCTAATTTGGAAAGAGACGCAATTAAGAACTTTATGCTCTTATAAAGGTCATGCTTGATACAAGGCCAGAGCTAGTATAGTTTGACAATTAACTAAAATACAACTCAATTTTACATCTAAATTTTGTGAAATAAAGCATTTTCATTAGATAGGAAGGCAGATGGATGAATGGAAGGAGGGAGGGAACCAGAGATCATAGAGTAGAGTAAATACATAAATAACAGGGCAGGTATTCCCCATGATTTGTAAACATTTACTGCACTGACTCTTCTACATTCAAACCAAGCTTCATTCCAAAACAAAACATTGTTAATTCTCTCTACTATTGAAAAATATTAGTGATTTTTCATTGTCATTTTTATCTCAGACATCAAGTTGTTTGTTTGTTTTCATTCATTGGCGTGCTTGTTATGTTTTGCTTAGATGTGAGAGATTTTACAAAAATTATTTACTCCATCATTTCTAAAAAGTGCAGGTTCAGAATAGGGAAAAAACACTATGAAAAGGCCTATGGCTATGATTGTATTGAATGTAAAATAAATAAAGTTGATGGAAAAATGATTAAATGTGCCCAAGTGAATAAAACAAACGACTCAGTAGGAAGGATTCTGAAGGACAAGGAATAAATAATACAGAATGCAGAAAGTGCTATGAGTATGCAATCGACAGCTATCATCAAGGCAAATACATGATAAAAATAAAGACATACACAATAAGAAAAAAACGATGCATGGCTAAGCATGAGTCCTAGCCATTTACTAAACAAAGCAGAACAACAAAATCATGGATTACCCATTAAAACAAGCAAAAGGCGGCATAACATTTAACATTTGCTTCAGATTCTTCTGTAGGCATAAAATTTACCGTAATGTGCACACTTTTCCTGTGTCTCTGTGTTAAAGGCAAATAACCACGGCCACTAAAGTGTTCCCAACAACATTACAGGTTTCATCAAAGAGGGTGTTTGGGGGGAGGAGGGTTACTTGGCTCCACAAGTATTTCATGTAGATGGAATTGATTTATTTTTGGGAAACACAAGTCAATTGATGAATATCACAAGAGATGCTTTAGGTACTATTGTTGAAAACATTTGGAGAACTTACATTTCAGAGACCCATGCTTCTTCCTTCTTGTGGTTCTATTCCCATGCATATTTCAACTGATGGTTGAGGAAAGACAGGTAATACCTAGGAGGTTTTTGTGGGCCAAACCTGGAAGGAGCCAATTATTTAGATCCATATTTCAATGGCTAGGACTAAGTTACAAAGCCACACTACATTGCCAGGATTAAAGGGAAAGGTAGTCTACCTGAGCTCCCAGGATGAAAGGAAATCAGGTTTTAATGAAATATGCTGTCTTCTAAATAGGTTCCAACCCTGTTTTTTATATTTATGTTTAACAATAGAGTCATCTATTAAGGAAAATTTCATCTTCAGTTCTTTTTTTTTTTTTTTTCCCCCAACATTCATTGCCACTACAGTCGGTCCTCTTAAATCAAAATAATACCAGTTTCTTGTTAACATTTATAAGTTGGGGAACTCACTGAGATTTTTTTTAAGCTATGGTAACGATTGAATCTGGTAAATCTGGAAAAGGAAATAGTATAGGTTTCACAGTTCAAAGTTCAATATATCAAATAGGTTTGTTTATCATTGAAATTCTATGTCATAACCTTTTTTAATTTCATTTGTCACATAGTATTATTAGTCTCTTATATTGAAATGCTATAAACCTCTTCAATTATTTATATTAACAGCATAAATTGCATCATATATTGTAATGCTCTGCTACTGGATGTGTACAGCTTCTTCACTGTGGATTGTTCTAGTATAGTTCATATTAACAACATAAATAATTCAGTTAGTCTCACATTTAATTGTATGTGATTGTGCTATTAATTCTGTTTTGTTTGTTTGATGTGTTTCAATTTATTTTAATTTCTATTTTATATGCTTACTTTAAACATTTCTTTGCCAGTGTATTTTTGCATGCCTCACAAAGCACGATGTAGATTACATTAAGCTCTGTTTTTTGTCTTTCCCTTTAGTAGGGTGATATAATTTGTTACTATATATTATATAGTTTCTATTTTATTTGCTATATTTTCATTTTATTTGGTTTATTCTATCCTATATTTTTCATATATTAGTCTCACGTTTTAAACAAAAATCCTAGTTTCATTTGAATTTATCTTTGCTTTTAAAGTGCTAGTGGTTTTCTTCATTTTCATGTTTTCTCAGTGTCACATAGAAAAGCAGGGTAGCATGACTTCCTATGCAATGTGGAATTTGGTGTACTTTTTGCTATTTATTTTCTTTTCCAACTATCTATTCTTTAACTTTCTAGTCTTTACTGATATACTTAGATGAATTGAGCCATTCTATATAGGTGTCATTTTTCAACAATAGGTCACCCTTCAGTAATTATTATTATTTTTTTACATATTTGTACCATTCTTTTATACTTAACATTGTCCATTATTTTAAATACACAGTTTTCATTCTTTCAAAATTCCCATTTTAAGTTTTCATTTATTTGTCAGTCAATTAGAGTTATTTTCATGCTTTTTTTTTAAAAACTGACTCATTCATTAGTTGAATCTCTCCAAACTCATATTCTTACCAAAGCTCTTCGTGTGGCTGATAAATAGCAGAGCCACGATTTGAACATGGGCCACTGGGTCGCAGTTTGTTTCTATCACCACTGAGCAGCATGGTTGTGTTAATTGGCAATATCCCAAAGTGATTTTCTGGTCTTTACACATGAACAACATAGTCTATGTAAAAAAAAAAAAAAAATGGTAACACATATTCTCTCTCAGTACCCTATGATGTTGTACAGCTCATATATGAAATTCACTTGTTTTGTTTATTTTTTCTTTATTATTAGGAAAACAACAGAAAAAAAATTCCCTAATTGTTTTTTTTCAGGGCAAATCAACTTCTCAGAGTATAACTCTTCATTTCTCCGTTCACATGCATTGATTATTTTTCATGAACTTCAATAATATTTAAAAGCTTTTTTTAACTTTAAATTTATAATTCTTATTGCAGAACCTGAATTTGCCGGTGAACAGTGTGGGTAAAGTGTTTTTTGCTCATTTATTGTCATGTGAATACTCCAGTTTTCTTCTTCAGGAAGGCTACACTTAGGAACCTTTAGCTCTAAGGAGCAGTGCTACTTCATGGATCTTACTGTCTGGTGTTAGATTATCTGCAATCAGACTCCCTGGTCTTCTGACTTACTTAGAGACACAGATGGTGAATTAAGTGTTATAGGGTCAAATATAAAAACTCCATTTCCTTTACTCTGACCCCCCGCATGTACTACATTCAAGCAGACTCTCAGAGTTGGTTATTTTTGTTATTTTTTTAAAAATAATAATTGTTCCAAAATACAATGCTATTCTAATTTATATCATTAACACACAGATTTGGAGAATCTGAGTATATGACAGAACATGTCAGAACTTTGACTTAGAATATAGTCCCACAAATCTGAGATGGCTGTTTGTTGGTATTTATTTATTTGTTTCCTGGACAACAAAAGCCCTGAACACTAGGGTTAATTCAGAGAGTAGAATTAATCTGTTGACAATGACAAATAGACAGCCAGAATTTTGTTTTCAGCAAAATTGATTTATTCAAGAACATTAAAAAATTGCAACTAAGGGCATGTGGTCTCATGTAGAACCAGGCAAGCCCTGAGAAGAAAAGGAGAGGAACATTCTTTTTTTTTTTCTTCTAAAAACAATATAATATTTCATTTAATATATCGAGAACTTAAAGGTATCTCGTTTTCTTTTTCCTTTTTTTAGAGCAGTTTTATTTTACTTTATTAAAATTTATTGAGGTGACAATTGTTAGCAAAGTACATAACTTTCAGGTGTACAGTTCTGTAATATATCATCTATATATCACATTGTGTGTTCACCACCCAGAGTCAGTTCTCCTTCCATCTCCATATATTTGATCCCTCTTACCCTCATCTACCATCCTCCACCCTTTGTACCCTCTGGGTAACCACTAAACTATTGTCTGTGTCTATGAGTTTCTGTGATTGGACAAAGAAGATGTGATACATATACACAATGGAATACTATTCTGCCATAAGAAATGATGAAATGGTGCCATTTGCAACAACATAGATGAATCTTGAGATTACTATGCTAAGCGAAATAAGTCACACAGAAAAAGTCAAGAACCGTATGATTTCAATGATATGTGATATATAAAACTGAAAACAACAACTTACCAGTTTCATTTGCATAGCAGAACAGGCTCCAGTATATGAATTTTGTCCATCATTGACAGAATATGTAAATAAACAGATAAAAGTCTGTGCTAGAGAGTCAACACAATATGATTCTAGAGAATTTACATATTTCTCCCAAATGCAGTAAATTAAGAAGCATATGCATTAGGGCATTAAAGAATAAGGAGACCTAAATTGAAATGTTGTGCTTCCAAGTTAAATGGAGAGCAACATTCTTTTGTGGACTTGGGAGAAACTATTGTAAATGAAAAGTCCATTGGAGGAAAAAAAGATTGAAGTATAGTGATTCTTCATTGGCTGAGTTATGGCAGTCTCTCATTGGCTGAGCTATTATTTTGTGTGTTTTTCTTTAGTGTAGTTTTTATAACCCTTTCTTTTCATGGTGTCCTGTGTTCTGATGTGCTCGGTAATCACCACACTTCTTGAGAACAACACACTGAAATCCTCATAACAAGTACAAAACTAAGTATTTCATAATCGACTGGTTTATCCCAGATGGTCAATTATTGTTCCTCTAGTCTATTTGGTGTTAAAGGCTGAGGAATACTTTGTTTATATATACATATACTTTTTTCACAGCTGTCTATGAAAAATCATGTGTAGGAAAATATAGAACTAAGTTTGCAAACTTTCCTCTGTGTACTTACACAGTGGAAAGTTCACGAACTTAATTGTCTAAGGTTACGTCATGCTGGTGTTAGTCTGGGTCTATATCATATTTTAAATGTAAATATTATTAATTTGATATGGCATTTTTGATATTGATAATAAAAGTGTTAATGACAGTGAAGAATATAACCAAATATAATTCATTCTCAAAGTAATATAACAATGTCTTTCAGTCACTGTTAAAAACATATCCTTGTTAATTCCACTGGGAAAAAAAAAAAAGTTGATGATTAAATCTTGGAGAAACTAGACCATCTCCACCGAAAGCAGTTGTGTGGAAACAAATTTGAAGTATATACACTTTGCTCTACTGGGACCTCAGATAACTCATCTGAACACTTTCAGAAGAAGCCACAAGTCTGTTAAGAAAGGAGCCTAATACATGATAGTAACCAGACTAATCAGGAAAACAGTGCTATAGCATATGTTGTTTTCTCTGGAGAAAAATCCAAATGGGACATTCTGATGACTGAGACTGAAATTAATTTTATAGGCATTAACATTTGTGGGTGTTTCACACATGCAGTGCATAACATTCCCCTTGATGGTAAAACAAAATGTGGGTATAAAGAGGGACGTAAATTGAAAATCACTGCTCCTTAAAATCAATTGAGTTTTACATGTGCCTTGTTTTGATTGTTCTCACAAAATTATGCAGTTTTTCCTCTACCAATACATGTTGGTTAAAATAATCACAGTTATTTTTAAACCACATAAATACTGTTTGGATATTTCTCAACCATTTATTTACCTCAAGAAACGTTGTATTGGTATATCTACACATATTTGCTTTTCATTCTCTACATGTTTTGTGCTGTTTTGCAAAAGTAAAATGTGGATCTATATTAAAAATTATTTCATAAATTTAAAAGGTTAAAAATTAAGTCTAGAGAAGCATCAGTGCCCACTAGAGAAAGTGAATCATGCATTTTAAATATTTTATAGTGTTTTATATTTTAAGCAATTCAGAACAAAAACAAAACAAAACACTTTATGAAAGAAGCTGTGTAACATCTTGAGCATTACATTTGAAAATCTGATTTGAAACCTATCATTTGGATCTGTGATCAGAAGTGTATGTTTGTTGAACAAGTATATATCTGCAAAACATTTTATATGAACAACTGTGCTAGAAATTCAGACACTCTGCTAATCCTCAAAGGGCTTATAAAGTAAAATTTACATGGTTCTCCAATGGTTGACCGAATCTTTCTCAATTATATTTCAACAAGGCCCATCTCTATATAGCCAGAAAATTTGCAACTTATAATGTGTTATGTACTTTGCATTTAGTAATATAAATTACAATACCTTTCTTTTTTCAATTTTATTTTTTAAATTTTTGTTTATTCATTTATTTTACTGGGGAATACTGGGGAACAGTGTGTTTCTCCAAGGCCCATCAGCTCCAAGTTGTTGTCCTTCAGTCTAGTTGTGGAGGGCACAGCTCAGCTCCAAGTCCAGTAGTTGTTTTCAATCTTTAGTTGCAGGGGGTGCAGCCCACCTTCCTATGGATGGTGAACTGGCAACCTTGTTGAGAACTTGCACTCTAACCAACTGAGCCATCCAGCCACCCCTCAGGAAGCTCAGCGGCAACTCATTGTCTTCAATCTAGTTGTGGAGGGTGCAGTTCACTGGCTCATGTGGGAATTGAACCATCAACCCTGTTGTTCAGAGCTCGAGCTCTAACCAACTGAGCCATCTGGCCACCCCCATACCTTTCTAATAATTTATTCTACTGAAATTTCAAAAACTATGGTTGTTACCTACCCCCCCCCCCAAAAAAAAAAAAAAAGAACAGAATTAAAGCATAAATCACTTACCTATACAATAATATTTGACTAGGCAACATTTAGGGTCTTTTATATATGAAAATTCTGATAACATAGTATATCTCTATTTAAAAGCACACACACTATTCCAACTTGAGTTAGAGTTTGTTATTTTGTTTTTAGGAATGGATACTATTTTGAGCTATTTATCTGTATTTCCACTATGCTTTGTATTCACAGCATTATTTTCTAACTAGTAAAGTTTCTTTTCTCTCTTAACATCTAAAGGTTGATATAAATCCCTAAATATGGAACCAACAAAAATACTGTAAATATAGGATGATTGGGCAAAACAAAACAAAACAAAAAACCTGTTGACCAAAATATTTCAGCAAAACAATCTAATGTGTGCCAGAAATGTATTTTCCACGTCAAAAGCTTAACTAATAGACTCTGAGATTTAGAGAATGGGCAGTGGTGTTGAGGAAGCACATCATTTGAAAATATGTACAGGTTAAAAACGGTAAGTGTCCCAGTGGAGCCAAGATCAACACTCACCAAGTGTCAGTCAGCCAGACATGAAATGACCTCATTCATCTTAGTTTATTTTTTGTATCTTATATTTTTGGCTTTCTTTTGTCTTATTTTAGCTTTCTATTGATCTCATTTTTTTCTGTTCTCTGTATTTGGATTATTATTCACCTTGAATTTTTACCTCTACTTGTTCCAAGTTATACATTCTGTTATTAATATTTTACTTAGCTGATACATTTGAATAAGTATGCTTAGCATATCAAATGGAAAGGGATCATAATCTCTAGCATTAGATCCCATCACTCAACTTAGAATACTTTAACTTAGATTTCCCCCCACTAATGTGTTTGCTATTGTTGTGATACATTTCAGTTGTATTTTGTTCTCATATATTGTTCTTGTGGTTTAATATAGTCAATGTTTGCTTGGAATCAGCTACGTATTTACCATCTTCTTTGCTTATCATTCCTTCTATACCACAAAGCTTTATGCCTGGAGAAGAATATTTTGAAGTGTTTTGTTTAGGCTCTGTTTTTGGAAAACTCTATTTCCCCCCGATTTTCACATGTATGTATACATATATGTGAAAATGCTAGGACTTAGAATAACTAAGACAAATATGTCTTAAAAATAAGAACTGGAAAACAATTCCTATCAGAGACAAGATAACAGTAAATAATACCGTGTAAGGAAAGACATATGGACCAATAAAACAAAATAAAGAGTAGTAACCTGTTTCTAAAAAAGGTACCATTACAACTGAGTGGAGAAATAATATAATTTATCTGGAATATTTGATCATCTATGTAATGTTAGGTGGATAATGAACTTAAATGTTAAAGGCAAAATAATAAACCATCTAGACAAAATTAAAGGAAAGTATGTTTACGAATTTCAGGTAAATAAATGTCTCTTAAACCTGATAGCATCAGTTTCCTGTTGCTGCTGTAAACATTTATATAAACAAAGAGGTTTAAAACAACACAGATGTATTATCTCACAATTCTGGAGAGTAGAAGTCCTAAAATCAAGATATAGTGAAGATTACATTTTTTTTCTGGATACTCTTAGGAAGAATTTGTTTCCTTGAATTTTCCCATTTCTAGCAACCATCTATATTCTTGGCTGATGGCCACTAATTCCATCTTCAAATCCAGAAAAATAGAATCTTTACACATCTCTCTCTTTCTCTGTCCTCTTGAATCCCTCTTATAAGGGCACTTACAATTTTATTGGGCCCACTGCATCATGAATAATAATCTCTGTATCTCTAGGTTTTTAACTTGATCTGTTTGCAAATTCTTTTTTGCCTCATGAGATAACATATTCACAGGTCCAGGAAATTAGGATGTGGACATATTTGGGTTGTCTTCCCTTCTGGTCCCCAAAGATTTACATTGATCCACATATAAACATCATTCATCCCATCTCAACATACCAAAAATGTCTTAACCCAATAGAGCCACAACTCATAGTCCAAGCTTGCATTCAAAAGCCTCAAATTTCATCATCTCAGTCAGGTACAGATGAGACTCTGGTATGAACATCCTGAAATAAAGTTCCACTCTATCTGTGGGCTGTGGAACTAGGAAACAAGTCATCAGCTCCCAAAATACTGTGGGACAGGCATAGGATACGAGTTATAGACATTACCCTCTCAAAAGTGAAAGTAATAAAAGGAAAAAAGGAATCACTTGTCAGACAATTTTGAAATTAGGCTAGGCTAACAATGTCAAGTTTTAAGTTCTAGTAATAATCTTCCAGGTCCATCCTCTTACCCACACTCCCACCGTTGGAGTCATCCTTACTTTCTCATGTTTCTTCTTGGGTATACAGAGTTTATTTATATAACCTCATACTATGATATCTGAAGAAAAAGGAATACATTGAATTGTATGCACTCTTCAGAAAGTTCCTTAAATGTTTATGTCTGCCATGCTATAATAGATAACAGCATGTCAATGCCAGTTAAAATGGAAAAGATAAAACTTACTGTCTGAATCGATTTTCCTCGGAATGATCAAAATGAAAGAGCATCCCAAATATATAGATTTTAAAAACCATAAACATGTTCCCAAAAAGAAAAATAAAACAACAGTTGTTAATTGCTTGTCAATCATATGGCTAGGAGACACTAAGAGGAAAGAAACTAAAATCAATTTTAAGTGTTTGTCTCCGTTATATTTATGTAAGATTAGTGTGAGGCATTGAAAAGTGAACGTTTCAGTTTTTAGTGCATTAAATGCCAGTGAACTAGTGTATCTAACTTAATTTATTCTAGTCTCAGAAGTTATATTTTCCTTTCAAGTGTCTTTAATTTTTAATCTGTGAGATTGATGGTAAATATTTGATTTCATAGAAACATGTAAAACAGACCCTGAGTACTAAGAGTCAAATAATATTTTTGTTTGTAGGTGATTCTTCTTTAAACAAGAAAACTGATGTTTTCATTCTGTACATAATTTAGTGGCTATCTAGGTAAGTTTGTATTGTTATATATAGTCTTATAACTCTTCTAGTTCATACAAATGTAAAATATCTAAAATATTTTACCCAATACTTACATATGCGAGGTTTCACAATTAAGTTTGTGAACTTGTTGTAACGATGTTGCTAACCTTTTTTATACCAGTGCGATTATTCATTATGAATTTGTACCAATTGGACAAACGGTTAACCAAGTTTACTGTTTGGAAGTGCTGAAAAGGTTGGGTGAAAAAGTTAGATGACCTGAACTTTTTGCCAACAGTTCGTGGCTCTTGCATCACAACAATGCACCGGCTCACACAACTCTGTCTATGAGGGAGTTTTTAGCCAGTAAACAAGTAACTGTATTGAAACACCCTCCCTGTTCACATGATCTGGCCCTTAATGACTTTATCCCCAAAGATAAAGAGAATATTGAAAGGAAGGCATTTTGATGACATTCAGGGCATCAAGGGTAATACGATGACAGCTCTGATGGCCATTCCAGAAAAAGAGTTCCACAATTTCTTTGAAGGGTGGACTAGGTACTGGTGTCGGTGCACAGCTTCCCAAGGTGAGCACTTTCAAGGTGACGGTAGTGATATTCAGCAATGACATACGTAGCACTTTTTCTAGCAAGAGTTTGTGAGCTTAATTGTCCGACCTCGTACATCTATTAAATCTAAAATATCTTAACAATATATTAAGGTGAAATGATTTTATTTTAATTTGCAGAACAAAATTTAAAGATAGATTATAGATAGATGATAGTAGGTAGATAAATAGATAAATGATAGATAGATAGATAACTAGATAGATAGACATACATTTATAGTTCCTTTTGTAAAGAATTGAGACATAATAATTTTGCCTGAATATTTTGCATACATAAATTCTGGATTGCAAATATTCAAAAAATCACTGTCAGATAATTTGTATTCCTGTTTGATTTGCATCTTTTAAATAATAGCTAAATATTTCCTAATTTAATAACGTTCTAATCTAAGAGCGAAATGCAACTTTAATAGCTGCTACCATTTATAGGATGGCCACAGATGTATCTGCTTCCCTTGATCCAAAGTCCCAGGGCAATAACTCATCACAGCAATCAGCCAAATATCTTCCGATTAAATGCAAATAATAAAAAATACTTTGTGTGTCATTTGTGACTTACAGAATAATAAGACAACTATCTCCCTCTTACATACACACATACAAACATATACACAATAATTGTATAGCATTTAAAATATTCCTTTTATGTTGATTTGAATACCTGCTTTATTTGGGATTAGCTTAAAACTATAAATTGATAACACTAATATGAAGTTATAATACAGAGTCTAGCTATTATATGAAGGAGAAATGAAACCATTGTGTTGTCATTATTGTAATCATTGTAGTATTTATGCAATGCCAGCTACTATAAAAAGAGACCCCTGCATTTAAATGGTTTAATACAGTAATAGTTTAATTATTGTCCAGCTTACAGTACTCTGAAGTTCTCTAGGTTTCCAGCAGAGGGAAAGGGTGAATTCAACTCTATTAAGAGACACAAAGTGTCATCCACAGCACTTAACCTACGGGTGATTTTATGCATGACACTCAGCTGATGGAGCAGTGAAGTGAGGGTGCCAGGACTTATATTTCTCATCAGCCTCAGCTTAGAAATGACACTCACCACTTCTGCATGTTTCCTTACAGTGCATTAGTCATTTAACCCCATGGATACAGGGGTGTGAGGAGGAGAACGTGTGGGCTCAGAAAAGTTGTTCCTGATTGGTTGGCCATTTACAAGCAATCAATATAAGGACAAGATATTGCAATTTTGGATGAATAGTTAACATCAACTATAATCTGCTCTCTATTGTAGAAATATTCTAATGGGACTTTCTTTTTGTGCCTGGAGGAAACGCAAGCTCTCTCAAAGGACAGAACCCAAAATCTCATTCAGCTACTGCATCATGCACACATTTCTAGAATCCCTGACACATCTCTGTCAGTTTTACCTAGGGTTTCCTATGATCCAGTAAATTATGAACTAAAATACACCCCTATCCCATCACCCAAAAAAAAAGAAGGTGAAGGGATCAAACAATTGCAGTAAAAGATTTCATTCTGTAAGAGAAGTATGGAAGACACACAACACAAAAAAGTCCATAGAATGGATGAAATCCAGTACATCAGATCATCAAATTCTTTGTCTTAAAGAAAAGAAAGTCTCTTTATTAGAAGATGATCTGCTCTCTGGGAGGGAACCCCCCGTCTTGGTTGTCCATGGTCCCTATTTGTTAGCTGGGGAGAAACTTCCTCATGGATTATTTCTAATGACTCTGCCCTAATTCCTTTTTACTCAAGTTTGACGACCCGTCATTATTTTGACATTCCCTCAGAAAATGGTTGTTTTAAGATAGGTATTTCACTGTCAATATATCATCCCTCATACATTTACGGGCCATTATTTACTTCTAACTGATTCCCTGTGTCTAGAACCATACCCAGAGTTCTTTCCTTACCATAATTACTAAAACTTATTTATTTGCCATCTTGCCCCAAAGCTTCACATTTTTACATTAATAGGAGCTAACGTGAGGCGTAAAGAAACATATCGGATGGAAAGGTAGGGGCCTCAGTCTGAAAAGAGGGCAGTTTATATTTGAGAATTCTGAATAGACTTTCGTTGTTCAGAGGATTGCTTAGAACTTCACCTCAGACTCTGTGGGATCTACAAGACTTGCTGTTTCAAACTTTTGAGTTTTCAAGATGTGAGGATCTTTCTACTTCATTTCAATGCACTTGAGTAAGACAATTACTTTTTGAATAGTCTTTTCTAGTACAGGTATTTTTACCATAATGCAGCATAATATATTTCTGGAAAAAACTTTATATTTTCCAAAATTAAGTGATCGATAAATGAACTTTGACCAAAAAGGCAGGCCAATCAAAATCCGTGGTTTTGTAATCAAAGCCGTTGTAATGATAATTTTTAAATTCCTTAGAAAACAATGGCAAAGTAAAACAAAGAAAAAAAACAATGTAAATTACAAATGGAGACACATATTATCGTTGGTAAATATAGATGTTCTTAAAATTTTGGGTAACGTTAGCTTGATGGGAATGGGTACAATGTTGAGTAAATATACAGAGATCTCACATCCCATTTGACAAGCACTTTCAACACAGACCACGTGGCCAAACTGAGTGAGGAGGTAGAAAGTGAGTGGAAGGGGTTTGAGGAACAGCTTGGCATTTTTGCTGTGCTCAGCATGATTAATATACTGTGTAGTCACTGGCTATGACTAGGTGCTTCAAACTATTAACATGCTAGAAAATAAAAACTATTACCCAATATGTCTTCTGTGTTATATTGATGTCACTTCCCTATTCATCATTTATATATGGATTTGCATAACGGAGACACATGCTTTAACAGAACAAAGAATGCAAAAGCTTTCAGAATCCAGCAAGTATTGATCAGCACTCTCTTAACATCCTGCTTTCAGTGTTTCCCTTAGCAACAGGCACACTGAGGGCTAGATCTGTCTTCTGAATTATTGCAAGACACAGTTTTACCAAATGCACAAGGGTATCCACCTCCGAAGCCTTTACTATTTCCTTGCCACCTGCTGTTAGAAGTGTCACACACTTCTGATTAACAATGTGTATATTAGGAAGGGTAACACAGCCTATTCCAACAAACTCTAAACTTTCAGTGGATTAACATGTAGAGGTTTATCTCTAATGCTCTGAAAGTTCAAAATATAAATTGTGGGCCATTTTGAAGGTGAATAATTTCTGCTTTAAAAATGCATATGGGGACCCATCTGAGGGATGCTGGGCTGTCTGTGTACATGACTTTCAAAGTCAACTTGGCATCAACATTCAGCTTCCAGAAGGACAAGACAAAATGGAAAAGGCATACATGTTTTTAACCAACTCAGCCTTGAAGTGAAAACCATTTTTACCCACATTCCATTGGCAAGGAAGCCTCCTAAGCTTCATCTGCATTTGAATAGGGCCAAGAAGGGTAGCTTCTTGTAAGATCACCACTTCCAAACACACTTACATAGAGAGGAATGGGGGAAATATTTTTTCAACAAAATATTCTAAGACTTTTACAATCATGTTGTCGAGAGCAAATAGACACTCTCAGTAATTGTTTTTGATGATGTGAAACAAATAAGAATTTGTTGAGCATTAAGGCAAAGTACAATGGCTAAGAACATAGACTGGGAAGCCAGACTGACTTGGTTGTGATCCTTACTTCTTTCAAGTTCCTTGTTTGTAAACTGAAGATAATGTACCTACATCATCTAAAAAAATAAAACAAAATAACTGACCGAATGAGTCAACATGCATGCATAGAACAAAGCTAGAAATATTATATGTTAGATAAATGATTTAATAAAACATTCTTATATTGTGAAAACACATTTTATTCTATGTTAGAATATGGAATGTGGTACATATTAAACAGAGATGAAAGTACTTTTGCAAGAAAACCCCAACCACTGCTCTAATCACTTTCCTGTCTCTGTCTTCCCAATCACTGTTTTCATCTCCAGATAAGAACAGTGATCAGTTTATTGTATTTTTTTAAGAAGTATTTTATGCCTGTGTAATGAATACACACACACCACTCATTTACCCATAAAAAACACACTGTACACATATTGTTCCTTTTTCTTTCTTGGAAAAGAAGTGTCTTAAAAGTTAAAGTTCATTCATATTAACACATAAAGTGAACTTTCAAGAAAGGTGTATACTCTGACAGATATTTATCTATTTTTCCATTATTCTACATTTAGACTGCATTTAATTGTTTGCTCTTACAAAGAATTCTGCCATGACTGTCAATGAAAGTAGATCATAATATATTCTAGGCAATAAACAAACCATAACAAATTTAATTAACAGAAATCAAAATGTATGCATTCTCAGACATAAACAGAATTATACTAGAAATCAGTTACAAAGAAAACTAAATCATACATTCCTAAATTATTCACATATCAAGAGGAAGTCTAAGGGAAATAAATGAAATTTAACAAAAATATGAACATACCATTAGGTTGATGCAAGAGTAATTGCTATTTTTGCATTTATTTTTAAGCTTTTAAATCCCAATTACTTTTGTTCCAACTACACACACACACACACACACACACACACACACACATATATACATATACATATATATGTATATATAATATGTATATTATATATGTATATATAATATGCATGTATATATAATAATATATATTCTAAGATGCATCTAAAGCAATGCTTAGAGAGACATTATAGCACTGAAGATGTACATTAGAAAATAGGAAAGATCTCAAACTAATAACCTAGTTTCTACTTCGGGATTAGAGCAAATTAAACCTAAGTCAGATGGATAGAATGAGATAATAGCAGCTATCAATGAAGTTAAAAACAAGAGGAAAGTGGAGACAATAAAACAAAAACGATTTCTTTGAAAGATAAATAAAACAGATAAACCTCTATCTAAGCTAACCAAGAACAAAAAGAAACAAAACACAAAATAACAGTATCAAAAATGCTAGAAGGACCTCACTACTTATTCCTCAAACATTAAAAGTGTAACAGGAGAAGACTATTAATAACTCTGTGCCTATAAATTCCATAATTTTGAATAAATTAATCAAACTACTAAAACTCACTAAAAAGTAGATGATCTAAATATCCGTAATTACATTAAAGAAAATGTAATTGTAGTTAAAAGCTTAAAAATAAAAAAATCTAGGCACAGGGTTTTCACTGGTCAAGTCTAACAAACATTTTAAGAAAAATAACACCATTTCTACACAATCTCTTCCAGGTAATAAAAAGTAAGACAATACTTACCTATTCGTTTTATGATAGGATTATCCTAATACCAGAAGAACAGAGTTATAAGGAAATAACTGCAGATTCATAATTCTGATAAACATGGACACAAAAATGGTTAATAAAGAATTGGCCATTTGGACCTAGCAATACATGTAAAGAAGAGATTAAAAAATAAAGTAGAATGGTGGTTGCCAGAAGCTGGGGAAAGGAGTCATTGGGAGTTACTGCTGACAGGGAGCAGAGCTTCAGTTTTTCAAGATGAAGCATTCTACAGATGGATGGAGGTGACGGTTGCACAATAGTATGAATGTGTGTACTTAATACCACTGAACTGTGCACTTAAAAATGGTTCTCACACTGCATTCATCATTCTAACACTGCTACTGCCTCTTTCACTTACAAGGCCCCTGTAATGACATTGGACTCACAGGAAAATTCAGGGCAATCTCCTCATCTCAAGGTCAGATAATTAGCAATATTAATTCTAACTGCAATCTTAATCCCTCCTTGCCATGTAACAAAGCCTATTCCTAGGCTCTGGGTGGGGATGACAGCGTGAACTACAATCGATGTGATTTACCTATGACTGCTGTCACAAATTACCGCACACTTGGGTTTTTACAAACAACAGAAATTTATTCTCTCACACATCTTGAAGCCAGATTCGAAACCAAGGTATTGCAAGCTGCATTTCTTCTGGAGACTCTGGGGAGAATCCATTCCTTGCGTCTTCCAGGTTCTTTTGGCTGCTGGCATTCCTGGGGCTTGTGGCCACATCATCCCACCATCTGTCACCATCTTTACATAGCTTTCTCCTCTGAGTGTTAGTATCATAGAGTATGCATTTGGGACCCAGCCTCAGAATACCCTTAACTTAGTCACATTTTCCCCCATAAAAATCATATTTATTCCTGTGAGGTAGCAGATGATGTCTGAGGATTATAAGCCAACATATATTTGGGCCCATGATTCATCACACCACAGTATGTGTATATTTACACAATAGTAAATGGAAACTAAGGAATACAATTTGCTCTTTGCAACAAATCTATAATCCTACATATATTCCTTTTATACATTTTACACTATTTTATTGCAAACTACATTTAAAAAATATACTTAGGTCATGAAATATGCTTCTTTTTTGTTGGATTTTGATTAATTGAAGTTATGTCAACATTAATGTTTTTATTATCAGTTTAGGGAACAAATATTGATTTTTAAGTGTTAACCAAATCCAACCATTTTCCTCTGCACACTCTTTTAGAAATTAAAAATATTCAGTGTTCTCTTTTTGTCATCTCCAGCAGTAATTCTCTGCTTGTTACCGTGGTATGCCGACTGCCTCAATGAACTGCCTGCATTTTCTCCGTATCTGATACCTTTCTCAATGTAACATTTTGTCATATCCCAGAGGCACAGTGTAAGCAATTTATTTTCTTGCCAAACTGTGCTCTAAACGATGGCAAGAACTTGTCACAAGTTGAAGGCAAAGGGCAGAGGATACCTCAAGAGTATGAGGTGAGCCAGGGGGCAGTGTGGCAGTGTGGCAGTGTGGCAGTGTGACAGACTTTGAAGTCAAACCAACCATTAGCTGGGACCCTTGGGCACAGACAGAACTCTAGGACCTTCAGTTTCCACAACTGTAAAATTGCTGTGATTATCCAGGCATGTGCTTGTTCTAAAGGTACTCACATTCCACATGCATGTGTTACGTTGGTTATTTAACATTACTGAGCTGAAGTATAGAAATAGCCTAGCACAGGGCCTAGCTTGAGATTCCCCTCCCCACCTTTGGCGTTTTATCTATTTTTCCAGTTTAATTGAGATATAATTAATTGACATACATCCCGATGTAAGTTGAAGGTGTACACCCTAATGACTTGACTTAATATATTGTGAAATGATTACCACAATAAGTTCAGTTACCTCTATCATCTTATATAGATTTTTTAAAAAATGAGGAAAAATATTTTCCCCCTTGTGATGAGAACTCTTAGGATCTCCTTTCTTGACGACTTTCAAATACATCGTACGGCAGTATTAACTATAATCACCGGGCTATACAGTGCACTTATGTATCTTATGACTGGAAGTTTGTTCCTTTCGCCCACCTTCATCTAGGGGTGGGTGGTGGGGAATTGGATGAAGGAGATGTTTTCAAAATAGTAGCTATTACTTTATTAAATACGGAATAGAATATTTTTCATTGTGTCATGACCAGCTGCAGGAACAACTCCCAAATCTCAAGAATATAGCAAAATAAAGTAATCTCTGTGTTACAAGCCTAATATGGAGTCGCAGATAGCCCCTGCTCAGTCACCCTCGGGCCTCAGAGATCCAGATAGTTGGGAGTGTAGACTTAACACCACTCACAGGACATGTGAAGCAGGATGATGAGAATATGGTGACTTGTTCTCTGGCTTTAAAAATCTCCACCTTAAAATTGCACGTATTCCTAGCAATATCACTGTATTAGCCTGCGGAAGTCACCAAAGGCATGTCTAACATCAGAGGCTCAGAAAGTACAATCTCATCATGTTCCCAGGAGTGAACAACAGTATTTGTATCCTCCTCTCATGATTATTTCCAAGCATATCAATAAAGGATCTAGTAGTGATTAGAGTATGATTTCTCACTAATCAAATACTAAATGTTTGCAAAATAGAAAAAGGTTGAAGTGGAAATAACACAGTGTGATTTATTAGAATATAACAAGAGCCACCTAATGAAATTTGTGGAAAGCACTGATATTTTCCCAACTTCGTCTTAGTCAGTGAGGAGAGCTGACCAGGAATAAGTATGCCCACATGAGGACCAGGGACAGGTTATAAGTATTAAAATGAAACCTCTCACAGATAATGTACTGATCTAGTGGGCACTTACTCAGTGTTCATGAATTGGGTGGCTTCTGATGGAGCAGAAGAAAGGACCTCTGATGAGCTGCACAAGAGAGGGATGTTTATAGCCCAGAGAGAGCAGAAACAAGGAGGTTATACTGAACATTAGCTGATTGGTGAAAGCAGGGTTACTGTCCTTACATGGAGCAAAGGAAAGCCTTGCAACCTGGTCAGCTAACTTCTGCTGGGCAGGCAAATGACGGTTGGTTAACCTAGGCATTCCTTTTCTGGGAGAGTTGAGCATAGAAACTTGATTATGTTTTGGTTTTCTGATGTAGGGCTTAGCTTGAGCAACTCCATCTTGGGCCTAATCTGGTTACTTTAACAGAAGAGATGCACAAATAACAATCCGAAAAGCTAATACCTGGCAGTAAAACCTTAGGCAGAGACCCACTTAAAAATATTTATGGAACAATTGATATGCCTCAGACCTTGTCCTAAGGTGGTGTGGAGACTGTAGAGAACAAAACAGACACACAACTCTAGTGGTTCTCATGTTTTGGATAGACTTGTTAATGATGATTGCTTATATCAAAAGAAACAAAGAATCTACCTTTTCGTGGTATGCAGTAGGCATTCCTAACCTACTCTATGGGATTTTTCTTGTGAGTAGAAGAATGAGGACTATGTCTAAAACTATTCTCTCCAACCATATCCCAGATTGGTTCACTGGGAGCTGTGCTCTAAAGGGACATGAGTTCCCAGCTAACGACAGAGAAAAGGCATAGAGAAGGCGCAGATGTACTCGGAACAGGTTACCTGCGATCAAGTGTGGACACAGCTACTACGTACAAGCTAGGAGACCTTTTGCAAGTCACTTTACACAGCTATGCTTCAGGTTCCTCCACTGGCAACTGCAGCTGATGATGACAATTCCATCTCCCTCCAAGCTTGTTGTTAGGAATAAAACAGTCTAATACATGGGAAAGCACTGAGAACCTACCTAATATTATTGAACCTACCTCTTGGGTACGTGGAGATGACAAACAAATATGTAAACAAAATGCTTCTGATCCAGAAATAAGGAAAATATAGGCTTCTATTACTGTCTCTTTAACATCATCATAAAGAAAAATTTTGATTGCACGTTGGGGTAATGGACTGGTAATGGTTATTAATCACCAGTAAAAGTTGAAACCTTCTTAAGTTTTTGTTGGCATACTGAACATTTATGAAGGGACAACACCAGTTCCTAGTCAATCAGCAGTAGTTGAGTTGATGCTGTGATTTAATTTTTTCACCAGCTGATTTTAAATTACCTTTTATTTTATTAGTTTATCATATGTCTCCCCCACTAGAATGTAATCCCCATGAGGTCAGGGATTATAACATGCTTTTGTCTGTGTACTCAGCATCTAGAATACTTTCTGACACATATATGTTAATATTTTCGGATTAATGAATCAATAAATGAACTAACCTTTCCACTTACCAGCCTTTATACAGAGACACTTGCCAGATGAAAATCTGCTTACACGAATTTATTTGTTTTGAGGATTTCTGACAATTGTCAGGCTGACTCTTAGTGATTATAATTTTTCTTTCTTTTTAAGTGATGGGTAGCCACCGATGCCACTTACATTTTTGTAAAGAGAAGAAGCTGGATGTTCAGGTAACTTACTTTTGGTTGAATTTCTAAAAATAAATGTTTGCACCTACTTTAATTTGGTTTCCCTCAGAGGGAGATGTATATAGCAAATTACATGTTCTTCAAAATTAAGTTCACAGAGGGTATAAGTCACACACAGTAAAAGTAATATTTGACAAATGTGTAAAACTGTGGAACTGGTACCACAATGAAGATAAAGAATATTTTCATCACGCAAGATTCCTTGTGTACCTTTTTGTTCAGTTTCCTCCTTCCACACCTACCCTAAAACCACTAGGCTGATAACTGTTCTTATAGTTTTGCCTTTGAATATGTTATATAAATGAAATCAAACAATACGTAAATTATATTTGCATTTCAGTTCTCTTTTGGACTTCTGTATTCTAAGTGGATTTGCATTTTATTCGTTTAGGATGAATTCATTCATTCATTTAATTCACTTAGAATGTATTGCATTCTAAATTATATTTGCATTTCAATTCTCTTTTGGACTCTTGCGTTTTAAGTGAATTTAGAATGCTCTGATTTAATTTTATTGAAAAATACGTATGGGGTGTTTGTATACCTATACATGTATTTATGTATGCATATATATAATGAATATATATATTATGAAATATATGTATGAAAATGCTGACATATTACAAGTGTTTTATATTATTACGATGACATTTGATTTTTGCCAGGGGAGTCTATCTATCTATCTATCTATCTATCTATCTATCTATCTACCTGTCTATCTATATCTATCAAGATGCAGCACTTGTAAGGTGATGAAAATACTGAAATATTACAAGTATTTTTATACTGTGGTGGTGACATTTGCCTTTTGCCGTGAGTAGTTGATCATTTTGCACATGGTTCCGTTGTACATGGTCTTGCAATTATGTGATTTAGCAATCAATGACTAAAATATTTGAGGTGGAGACCTAAGTGAAATAAATATATTTATCTCTTTCTTACTCAATCTGATAAAAAAAAAAAAAAAAAGAAAGAAAACTAAGTCATCTCCTTTAACCCCCATAGACAGATAAACCCTTCGCTGGATTTCCTATTTAAGTATAAGCATTTTCCCAGCTCATAGAAGGTTACTTTGTTTTTCCCCCTTCCCTTTGATCAACACTGACACTTGCCTATCTCATGACCAATAATTTGCCATTTATGTAGTATTTGCCCTCACATCATTTATTTTGAGGAAAAATAAGTATCCAGATTTCAGTAGAACAACTTCTATTCATCGATTCTTTACACACAAGGATTCACTTATTCTCTCAGACTATGGACATGTAGTAAAAATGTATTGTTTTGGAATCTGTCCTTTCTTGCTTAATGAGGTTGCTTAACAAATCAAATGATACGATGAGAAAGAAACCAAATTATGACTGCAATTACGAAGTATCATTTTCTCTGCCACTATTGTAACCTTCCCTGTTCAACTGAAAAATTCCTGTCTGGTTAATTCTTCTAATCTTCCCTTGCTCCACATTCATCCCTTGCCTAGCTCTTAGTTTTATCTTTTTAAAACACAGTTCTAATCCTATTATTGCCCTGCTAAATTTTTCCTGATGGTCTCTCACCACTGACCTAACAAAGCCCAGATTTCTTATCTTGACACTTAAAATATTCTGTAAGATGATTCCAAAAAATGTCCGTTTTAGCTTTCCATTTTATCCCAAAATACTCTCATGTTCTCATTATATTGAAGTTTGTGATTTTCTTGAATGAGCCCAAACTAAATTTGCTATCACTCAGAAGGTCCTGGCACACTTGTCACACAAAATAAATATTAGTTCCTTTTAACTAACCAGGAAGACAAGTAGGTAATATCGAAATCTACAATTTTAAGATGTTTTAGAGTTAAGAAATAAGTAAATAATAACCAAATTATTATTATCATCATCTTTATTTAGCTATTATAATAAGTTATTTTTTTTAAAGATTTTATTGGGGAAGGGGAACAGGACTTTATTGGGGAACAGGCCTTTTTTCCAAGTCAAGTTGTTGTCCTTTCAGTCTTAGTTGTGGAGGGTGCAGCTCAGCTCCAGGTCCAGTTGCCGTTTTCTAGTTGCAGGGGGCACAGCCCACCATCCCTTGCG
The DNA here is from genome assembly GCF_057876585.1 of Rhinolophus sinicus. Taxonomy (NCBI): domain Eukaryota; kingdom Metazoa; phylum Chordata; class Mammalia; order Chiroptera; family Rhinolophidae; genus Rhinolophus; species Rhinolophus sinicus. The sequence continues at coordinate 12,755,843 of NC_142503.1, read as the reverse complement.
GGAGTCGAGGAATCAAACTGGCAACCTTGTGTTTGAGAGGATGCGCTCCAACCAACTGAGCCATCTGGGAGCTCAGCGACAGCTCAGCTCAAGGTGCTGTGTTCAATCTTAGTTGCAGGGGGCGGAGCCCACCATCTCTTGCGGGACTTGAGGAGTTGAACTGGCAACCTTTGGAGTTAGGTTGAGAGCCCACTGGCCCATGTGGGAATCAAACTGGCAGCCTTCGGAGTTAGGAGCGTGGAGGTCTAACCGCCTGAGCCACCAGGCTGGCCCCTATAATAAGATAATTTTTAATTAAAGTTAATTTTTAAACATTTTTGAATGCCAGTAATACGTACAATGATTATTGTAACACTTACAAACAGTAATTATAGTATTATAAATGCCAATGCTTTACTGAGTTGAATGTAAATAACAATCATTATAATAATAAATTTTAAAAGAATTCTCTATGACGATGAATGCTTTAAAATGCTGTAAATTTCATTTAAAATTAAAAGGAGATTGGAAATTAGATGTCATGAAAAGAATCATAACAGTTAGTAGTTGAAGTCTAAATTCTAAAATCTAGGTAAAGCTATGTTGCCTCAGAATTTGTTACCAAAAATTTCTCTACCATGATAACTTAAAAGAGGATGAAACCTAATGAGCCTCTATTTTTTTCTCTCATACACACTAGTGCATTTATAAAACACACATCCCTGAACATTTTGCAGATGGTATCAGTGGATGTGTGAAAATATTGAAGCCCATCCGTGTAAGCCCATCCATGCTTACACGGCTTCATGATCTCCAGAGTACACTCAAAATACTGTGCTAAGTCTTCAAGCCACATTTCCTGAAATCAAAAGTCCTTCAGTGATAGCACAAATCATGCAATTGCATAGTTGTTAAATGGAAACAAGTCTAGATATTATTCTGAAATTAAAGAACATATAGATAATGAATGAACTGCCCATAATTTAAGAGAATGTAAGCAGGCATATCTCAAGTGAATGTAGATGAATTATTTAGAAAGCATATGTCTTCTCTAATCACTTCCATAGTTCTAGGCCAAATTATAAATGCTCATAAGCAAGTATATCTGTGTGATACAAAAAAATATTCTTGTTCTTAAGAAGTTTATTAATTGATTATAAACATAAATATACAAAGAGGCAAATAGGTTAAGGTAAAGACTGCCCATGTGGTTAAGACTATTTGATTAACACAGACGCTAAATATCTGTCCATTATTTACCTAAGATTTTCTGTAAATTTATTTCTTAAAACTTTTATTTGTATCACTTATATATGTAGTGATGCATACCCATATGTTTGCATATATGCATATATGCATTTATATGCATGCATTACTTCACAGTGGTTGTTTGTGCTGCTTTAGTATCTTATTTGATCAGTCTACAGAAGACCAAGGAGATATCAATATAAAACAATGCACAATAAAATGAAAATATGTTCACATTTCACTTCACAGGTAACAAAGTACCTTGCATCAGATAACAAAGTACCACACACTCAGCAGCTTAAACAGCACACATTCATTATCTCAGAATTAACAGGAGTCAGGATCCAGGCAGACATGAATTGGGTCCAGCTCAGCGTCTCACTGGGCAGAAGTCTCATTGGTCAGGTCTGGCTCCTCTTGCAGGCTGATTCAAGCTGTTGGCTGAATTCAGTTTCTTGCAGCTGTAAGACTAAAGTCCTGTTTTTATTGTTGTTTGTTTGTCTATTTGTTTGTTTTTGTGACCTGTTGGCCAGCGTTTATGCTCAGTTCCTAGGAATTTTCTTCAAGGCCTAGTCACAAGCCCCTCTCAAAACATGGCAGCTTCTTTTAAGAAAGAAAGGCAGGAGAATCGCATTTCCTTGAAATCTCTCTATCCAGTCTTCTAAATTGGAGTCTTATATAATGCAAACTATTCAAGAGAGTGAAAATCCCAAAATAGTCACAAAATCTGCCCACACTCAAGCAGAGGAGAATCTGCAGTTTGGGCACACCAGGGCTCAAAAGTCTTAAGAACTACCTTAGAAAGTTGCCTAATAGAATTTAACAAACATGCCTAAAAATCAACACTCTTTCAGTAATTAAAATGTTTGTTAATATCCTGTTAATGGTCTTAGTAATTCTCAAACCTGATGTCTATATGGTGTGATCAAAAGATACAGTGAAAGTTTAAATTGAAAAACACACACAATTATTACAGTAAAAGACACATTGCCATTAATCCCCCTCAAAATAACCCCCGTCGCTTCAAACACATTTATTCTATCATTCTTGCCACTTTCTGAAGCAGTTCGGGAAGTCCTCTTTTGTGAGTGTCTTTACTTCATCTTCCATCATGACAATGCTCCGTGTCACACATCGCTTCTGGTATGGCGATTTCTGTCAAATAAAAACATTATGGTGTGTCATCATCCACCTTATTCACTGGATCTGGCACCATGTGACTTCTGGCTCTTCCCCAAAGTAAAAAATGACCATGAAAGGTAAATGTTTTGAATGGATTCAGGACATAGAGGCAGCTATGACAGCGCAACTAAAAACACTCATGAAAGAGGACTTCCAGAACTGCTTAGGAAAGTGGCAAGAACAATGGGATAAGTGTGTTCAAAGCAAGGGGAAGTATTTTGAGGGAGATTAATGGCAATATATATTTTACTGTAACAATTTTTTTTTTATTTAAACATTCACTGTATTTTATCATACCTCATATCTGAATCAAATATTAAGCTTTAAAATATAGGAATCATTAGGCTTCATTCCAGTCAAATTAGAATTTCTGATATGTGGCCATGATATGATATTTTTAATATTTATCAGAAGATTCTAATATGCAACCTGGGTCAAAATTTACTTCCTTCAATAGAAAAAAACACGTAAAGGTATGTGTTACTATAACTTACATGTTCCCACGAGTCTTTGGTTTACTTTCATTGATTTTTCTGCCTACCTGGAATTTAAAAGTGATGTTATCTGGGACAAATTATCCATATTAATAGAAAATTAGCACAAAGCTTGGTATATTTTAAGAATGAATTATATATTTGGTGGATAAATATCAAAGGAATATTATTTAACTTACAGGAAGGTGTTGGTATGTCTACAAACCAATGGAAGAGATATAGGAGGATGAATAAGAGAGAAGAGAGGAAAATTATTTAAATGGGTGTGCACGTGTTTTTGTTATAATATTGAGTACAGCCAACATAAGGTGAAATCAAAATAATTAAATGATTAATTACTAGCTTTAACAGATGAGGGCAATGAAATTTTGAGAGTTTAAACAGTATACCAGTTTTATAAATAATAAAGGGTAGAGGGGTATGCAAACTGAAGTCTTTCCTATTGCAAAGCTTATGGGTAATGGTGCTCAAACAAGCACTTCATTAACCTTAGGTTATACAGAAAATTGTTTTGTTGTTTTCCGCAACACTTAGCTATAGTGTATACTTTGCTGCCCTGTTTCTATCACTGCATGCATTTTTATGGGGGATAAACTAATTTTATTCTGCTTCTGAACACTTTATAATATTAATTAAATGATGTGTTTAGAGTTTGGATTTAAAAGGCTGAGTCTGTGAAAGGAAAGCAGAAGAAATAAATGTTTAATATTCCAGAAAATAACATATTCTATATTTTTAGAAAATACGACATTTTATGTTTTCAGAAAAACATTACCTTTTATTATTTTTCTGAAAATGTAGCATTTCATATATTTAGAAAATATTACATTTTATGTTTCAGAAAGTGTAGCTCTTTATATTTCAGAACATATAATAAGGAAATAAAAGTAACTATAAAATCATCGACTGGTTGATATTTAGGTTCCAGGAAATATTACTAGAGAATTAAATTCAAATTCTGCGCAAACTGAACAAAAGGTTATCTCAAAATGAATGAGTGTAGGGGATTTATAATTATTTTGCCTATATAAGTACTCTGTTCTGCCATGAATTTACCTGATGAATACTTAGATTTGGGTATATCCCCTTATTGGCCCCAAATAATCAGATCCTTTAATACTGCTGCCTCAGAATAAACAGGAGTTAAGAACATTGTAACTTGGCATTTCCAGGTTTGCAAAAAATTCTGAAGTGACTTTCCCAGTATGGTCTACCTGGTAGTGCCTGATGGGTGCAAATAGGATGCTAAGTAATTTGTGTGATGAGAGATAGTTTTAAGTCTGAAAATAGCTTCTGTTGCCAAAAGTAAATATACATGCTTGATTTGGGGATTAATTATATCCAAAAGGTGTCTAGCAAAATACCTAGAACGTAGTAGGTACTCCATAAGTTACAGTCATTTTAATAGTTTACAATTTTATTCACTATAGGGTATGTTCACACTTTCAAGTTATTCATTTAATTTGTCCCATAATCTATGCATGATATTATAATATCGAGGGGTAGTTAAAAATTGTATTAAGACACTTGAATGTTTTGCAGCATTCAATTAAAAGTTGTATTAAGACAAGGTAAATATAAAGAAGACATCAGTATAATGCAAAATTTGCATTGATTTGTATGTTATTTTTTATAATTCATTGTTTTGCAACATTAAGTAACATCAGGTGGATACAGAGTATGTTAAACAACTAAGGGCAACAAGAAGCAGCAGAACAAAGTCATTATGTATCTATTCACCTGTTTTCCTTCTATCATGTCCACATCGGCCTTGAGCTTTGTCTGAGAAGTGCTTAGTTTATGAATCTACCCAATCTTTGTGAGTTTTGTGCTTTCGTTCCCCATAATACAAAAATCTCAAGTAGTTTTACCTATTCTTTAAAAGTAAAGTCCTTTATGTATTATGGCGTTTGTTTATTAGAATATTAATGTTTTTAAATTTTTTAAATTAATTTTATTAAGGTTGCTTTGTTTTCTTTAGTGCTCTGGTTGCAACTTTGCATTTGTTACTTAGTTGTCTTCCCCTTAACCCAATTTTCAATACAATCCCTCTTCATTTTAGGGCAATTGTGCTGAATGCAACATTTACAGAAACATTTATATCACATTCTACCAGCAGTGTTTCTATTTAATGTCCTATTATATTTTGGATAATTAAGAAAACATATTATGGCATTATGTTGGAGCAAATGCAAATCAAAACATGAGAACACTTATTATTTATATTCAAGTTTGCAACTTTATAGTTAATCTAAGTCACCTAATACATATTTTTCAAAGTCTAATTGGCACCAGTCTCTGTATTAAGTGCTAAGATTATTGTTATTTTATTTATTTATTTTTTTGAATGAACTTAGATTTAGTCTCTACCCTTGTGAAATGTATATTCTAACAGGGGAGACACGGATAAAGATAGCAACTGCAATACAATGTAGTCAGGGGATCTTAGGAGTATTGCATTGTATTTGATAAAGAGTGATGCTATTATGATTTTTGAATTAAAAATAAACCCACACTAGCTAGTTTTATTAGGAAAAAGATTTATTGAGTGGTATTAAGTCACTTGCAAATTTTCAAGGAAGTCCAAATGAATGATGTTTGGCAGTTAAACAGCCAAGAATGTCGTCTAAATTGCATTGTAGGACTATTACAGTGATGACCCTTTACTGGTTCTTCTGATCACTGACACCATAGCTTGCATCATTCAGAGTGGGCACTGAATATGATACCACTGCTGCTGTGCTCATCAGAGTAAAATTACTGAGATACTTGTTTCTACATTACATTCGTTTCTGGATAGAAGTTCTGTGAAGAAGTACCTAACTAAAGCATTTCACATTATATGCCTGAGCCACAGCTTAATATTGGAAAAATAGGAATCTGGTTTCTACTTTTGAGAGGGATGGGACTTCATAAGTTAAACTTTGTCCAAACAGAGGAAAAAATATACAAATGGGGGGTGAACCACTAACTTGTGGAATATTTTAATATTGAAAAGCTAATGAGAACAGTTGGTATATGTAGATGATGTATACAGAATTACATGCTTGGAGAAACCTATATAATTATACTAACCAATATCACCCCAATAAATTTAATAAAAAATATTGCTTCCTCCAGTCTATTGACCCACCAACCAAGCCATTTGTAAATTTACATGACTCCATGTGTATTCTTAACTCAGAACACTCTCTCTTCACATCAAGAGGGTTTCTAGGGTCAGTGTTGAAAGCTCCATCCACTAGAGAATAATCTACATCCCAGTGCCTCGTAAAACCACATACAATGTGTCCGTAGTATAGCTGCAGTTCATTTTTAGTCCACACGAACATACCCAGTTAATTTACCCATGATCCAAGTCTAGTATTTTTTTCTACCCTTAGCTCAAATAAAACATGTCCCATAAGGCCACACTTCTGGCTACAGTGATGGATATCATGATTATTGCAGTACCTGTTTATACAGCTTACGTATGCCTTGTACCAAATCTATGACTCATCTTATGATGGATGCTGCTATGCCCACTCAACAGCTCAACGATGCAGTGAGTCTGAAAGCAAATAACTCATTATGGCAAGGTCAAGTCACAAGGTCATTTGCAACCCATGGCCAGATACTTAGCCTCTACCAGGGCTCATTAACACGGCAGGAACTGCTTTCAAAAGTTGTGTAGTTTTCTGTTTCAAATGGGAACAGAATTCTATACTTTGCACTAAAGCTCTTCTTCTGTGGTTTGCTGGGGACTTTATATGAAAGTTTTTCCGCCATGGATGCCTCAATTACTATGGTATCTGATGAATCATACGGCCAAAGTGACACTCTGTTTGCTCTTGGCTTGGACCCTACTTGAAACCTACATTCATGTTACTTGATGAAAGGACCTGAGAGTATTTCCAATATAGTGTATACTATCCCCAAACTGCAGAAGCTGATACCTTTCTGCTTACATTTTGTGGTAAGGAGTTTAATAATTGGTGCTTTATCATGGAGGAGATGTCTTAGTGTGCCTAAGAATATTGGAATGCAAAAACGTTTACCAGTGTGTCAAGTCTTTGATCTTGTTCCAACTTGAGGCAAGAGTCCAGACCTTTTTAACCCAATTCACAGTATGTCATTGGCTAAGACCTGAGGGGTGGAGGATTATAATTCCCAGGAGACTCGAAACAATGAGGTTTGTATTGACCAAGGGCAACCCTTCAGAGAAGTGTGCAGGTTTTATCCATCAACACAGGCTCCCTGCTGCAGCACTAAAATCAATATTTAGTCGAACCTAAAATTATATGTTTCCTTCCTGATTAGTCTTATTGGAAATTCACAAGTTTCGCACATACAGTCCATGTTATTTTTTTTTTTTTTACATTCTCTCTCTCTCTCTCTCTCTCTCTCTCTCTCTCTCTCTCTGTCTCTCTCTCTCTGTCTCTCTCTCTCTCTCTCTCACACACACACACACACACTCAAATAGATGTGGAAATCTTCTAATTTTTCTTTTTGTGAGTAAGATGTCTTTTCCTGGATTTGACTTTGCAATTTGTCCTTAAGGGTAGGTTCTGGTCTTACTCTTATCATAGGTCTAGAGAAAATGAGATGTTAAGGGGAGGCCAAACAAAGACATTTAGATTCTCTTTTTCAGTTAGCTGCCTCAGGTGTGATGAGTTCAGCATTCTAAAGCAATGCACAAAGAGCTGCATCAATTGGTTAGAAGGATCAACACACAGGACTGCTGTGGCTGGCAAAATGGGATCAGTGGGGTGCCTGGGTTTGAGTCCCATGAATCTTTTCTATGGCCCCTTTACAACATTCCAGTCTCATCTTTTCTGATAAATAACTTTCATGTAGTAAATCCAATGAGGCTGGGAATTAAACTGACCTAATACGGCAACCCAAAGGAGCAAATCCCTGGTGTGAATTCTAGCTATAGGAACATAATTTCTAAAAAAGATAAGAGTCTTTCAAGAGTAAGATTGTCTCTTTGCCTCTGACTTTGTTATAAGCTAGGAATTCAGGACTGATCTTACTATTTTCTTTATTTAACTTCCGTATGCATTTGGAAACAGCCAGCCAAATCTTTAGTTTTTGAATTATTTGTGTCCTTGATAATATTCCTTATCAGTTGATATCTAGTTTCCAAAGCCTTGACTTCATTTTGCTCCTCTTTCTAAGTGACATGTGTGATAATTTAACTGCTTAACTCAGTATGAAATGGGTCTACAAGGTCCTTTTCTGTGATTAAAACATGATTTTTATTGTCTTCACAGCCAAACAGGTCTAATAACCAGTTATCCGTTCTCTTTTTTTCTGTGAAAGTCTTTTACCGGCAGCATTCTTGGCACTAATGTATTTATCAGTCAGTATTCCTTACTGAAAACAATAAAAATTATTTTATAAAAATTAAACAGAAATTATTTACTTTAAAGTATTTGTATTTATTGAATATCTAGGTTGCCTTCAAAATCAAAATTGGGCACTAGACCCTTAAAAAAAAAAATGCATATCCCAAATCACACCACGGAATGTTCTGCTAGGGACACACTCCTCTCGTCAGGGAGCATAAACATTAAAACTCCATTACTGGTGCTGGACTCTGGGCCTTGCCACTGACATTGCTGTCACTGCTGAATCTGCAAGCTGAACGCCCTGCTGCTACTCCATTAGGGTGGAATATCCATGTGGGCTAATTTTTCAGGTTCACTAACTTCTGAATTAGGTATAGTTGATTAGCATAGTTATACAGGAGGCTGGAAAAAATAAATTATAGCTCTCACTCTTGCCAAATTATGCACTCATAGCTCAAAATTTTCCAAAATACGGGAAAGGCATTCAGAAATGCTCATTGCCTAAAGAGAGTGCCAAATGGTCTATATGTTGAAAAATATAAAAGAGGTGCTTAAAAGATCAATCTATCAAATGAAATTCTCATTCATATATAAGTGGAATAAAAGGCAGAGTAGATAAGGAAAAGGTAATGGTATATCAGAAGAGACAAAATGGAAGTAGGTGAGACTAGCAGGAAATTAGATGTATAAGCATATAATATCGGGGAGGCAGTTTGGAAGAGAGTCCTAAGAACAAAGTACCAGGCTGGAGAGCAAGCAGGGACTACATCAAGCAAGGCTTTATGTCTTTTTTAAGGCAAAGGATTCCAAGCAGTGGGGACTTTCAAGAACTGAGATGTCCAAGATTGTACCCAACTTACAAATTATCAAGTTTCATGGATTCTGCTTTCATGGATGCTAGTAAAAAACACAAAATTACTGAGACAGGTATAAAGGACTGTTTAATATTCACAGCAATAGTTAAGAGTTATGACAGCAGTAGTTAAGAGTTATGATGACTTCTGTGCTGGTTTCCTAAGATTGAATTCACACTGGACTATGTAGAGAAACCCAGATGATACTTCCCCATGTAATGAATTATAGGAAAGAAAAGGTGAGTTTAGGAGGCCAAATGTTTTATATTTTATGGTAAGCTTGCCTGCTTTTGCTCTAGGAGGACATCTTTTACTAGATGGTAAGCCTGCTTAACATTTTCTCTAAAAGGAAATATTGTCTTTACCTACCAAGGTTATTCACCCTACAGATATTTTTGAAAAGAGTGCAGGGAAAAGGGCAGTCAGTGTCTCTACTTAGAAGACATGTAAACGTGAGAGATCCAGGGAAAATCAGAAATTATTTCTAGCATGAAGATACTTACTCAATACATAGTCTCTTTCTTCATCTTTTTTCTAAATTTACTGTGAAATATGAAAAAATTATTTGAGGATAGCTTTCTTAAATAAAGTTAATGGGAGATCTAGAGAACAAATCTAAAGAGAGGAGATGAGACAGTTGTATATTGGGTCAAAAAAGAGGAAGTAGAGTATTACATAGAAATGTGGGTATGGCTAAAATATAACTTACTATTTTATCTAAATATATGATTGTGTGTATACAAATTCCATATAATAATATTTGTTCCCCACATGCACTTTATATGAGGTCTGGCAAGTATGTTCACGAACTCATCCTCGAAAAGGTGCTACATACCTAAATATCACTATAGTCACCTTGGAAGTATTCTCCTTGGGAAGCTATGCACTGATGTCAGCGCCTAGTCCATCCTTCAAAACAGCTTTGATACTCCATTTCTCAAATGGCCATCAGAGCTGCCATCGTATTACCCTTGATGTCCTGAATATCATCAAAATGTCTTCCTTTCAGTATTTCCCTTATCTGGTGGCCAGATCAGGTGAATATGGAGGGTGTTCCAATACAGTTATTTGCTTACTGGCTAAAAACTGCCTTGCAGACAGTGCAGTGTGAGCTGGTGTATTATGGTGATGCAAGAGCCACGGATTGTTGGTGAAAAGTTCAGTTCATCTGACTTTTTCATGCAGCCTTTTCAGCACTTTCAAATAGTAAACTTGGTTAACTGTTTGTCCATTTGGTACAGATTGATAATGAATAATCCTTTTGATATTAAAAAAGGTTAGCAACATTATTGCAACAAGTTAGTGAAGTTAATCGTGAGACCTTCATATATACAGTTACTAATAGGTACTCATACCACAAATGCAAAGACCTATTTGTATCAGGGTAAAAAGTAATAAATACATACACATCGACACATGAAAAACACAGATACCATAAATTTGTAAACCACACTCTTTTAATATATGTATATACATATGTGTATATATATACACACACACATATATAAATATGTGTGTATATGTATACCTTTTTTACACCTCTATATTTATTAGGTGAAAGTTGATTCTAAATGGGGAATTAAATTTACCTACTATTGAATTAAATACTGTACAAAGATTATTTCACTGTGAATGCAATTTTCAAGTAAACCATCCATATTCCAAAATTATCTAACTCTTCTCTACTCATCAGATAATTCTAGGAGAATATCAAGAAATCCAGATTGTCAACATTCGGCAAACTTTTTTCAGTATAATAATATTTTGGTGGGACAATTACAATTGTAAATTGCTCCCAGTGCTATTTATTTTATGGACCTAGAAGTATAGATAAAGGAAATGTGTGTTATCTAGATATTTGAACTGAGTCATGGTTTCATCTTTAGCTAATGCTGCTTTCTAAAACTCAGAGCTTTCTTTTCTAGTCCTTCCAGAGCCTGCAGCTCTGGCTATCACTGCTTCTGTGAGACTCAACTGAGCTCTTCTCTTTACTTTATTTTTATACTATTCGCATTTTCCTCTTTCTCTAGGATTTTGCTAAGGATGTTTATATCCTTTGTTAAAAATATCTCTTTTACTGGCTCCACAGTGAAGTTGAAAAATTAAATGGTCACACACATAAGCATAAATTCAGATATTCCATCCTTCTAAAAAATTTGGTGGGCTCAAAAGTTCTTTTTTTTTCTTTTTTTTTTTTTAGCATTTGTTGTTGCTGCTGCTTTTCCTTCATTGTTTCATTTTTAATAAAGGATACATCATATGAGTATCCTGAATGTTTCAAAATATTGGCCTTTGTAAATCCAGGTTCATAGAATTCTATTTAAACATTTTCTGCTTTCCTAATATGGCATCAAAATTCGGACAGATACTTTAAAAATTAAATTTAATGGGGTGACATTGGGTAATAAGACTACATAAGTTTCAGGTGTACAATTCTATAATCTATCATCTGTATACTCCATTGTGTACTCACCATCCAAAATCTAGTCTCCTTCCATCACCATACCTCCGATCCCCTTTACACTATTCATCCTCTCCCCACACCTCTTTCCCTCTGGTAACCTTCATACTGTTGTCTGTGTCTGAATTTGTTTGTTTTCTTTGTTCATTTACTGTTTTCTCTTTTATATCTGACTGTGCATGATATAAAAGAAAAGAGCAGTTTCCAGGCTCTTGGCCTCACATAGAAAGGTGCTGGCTCAGGTAGTAAATGACCATCAACTGTGATTGCATGGCCATCACTGTGGCTAGTTGGCAGTCAGCTGTAACCAGTGAGCCACTGGCCACTAATATAACTGCTGTGGCTACGCTAGCAGAAAATGGGGGCTAGCAAGATGGTGGCTGAGCTAGCAAGAGCGGATTGCAGTTAGCAGGGGGGGTTGCAGGTCGTGTGGATACCGCTCCTTGTGTCTCCGGCCCAGCCTCCAGTGAGAATATAGTAGTATGATTCCACTATCTATGGCTCCGTGTGTGTTCCTTTTTGGCCTCACCATGTCCTGCATTCTTATGTGGGGAGTGGGACCAGAGACCCCACGTGACACCCTGTGTGACACATGGCACAGCGAGCAGGGTCCCCTGCATGACACTGACATATGCAGTCTGACAATTAAGTTCGTGAACTTGCCGTCATGCGTTTACATTGGCAGCACTATACAAACAACCGGTAAGGTTTCATACCCTTGGTATATCAATGTCTCACAGCTGTGTTCGTGTCGACGTGTGACAGTGTCTTGCTGAGTGCCATTCATTATTGTTGTTGTGTGGTTTTTTTGTGTCGTTGTGAGGACATCTAAGCTTAAATTAGAGCAACAAACAAACATTCAATTTCTTGTTAAACTTGGCAAGTGTGGAAGTGAAATCAAGGACATATTAGCCCAAGTTTATGGGGATAATGCCATGAAGAAAACAGCAGTGTAGAATTGGATTCAATATTTTTCTGAGGGGAGAGAATACATCACTGATGAAGAGAGAGGTCAGGGCAGCCATTAAAGAAGAGAACTGATGAAAACATGGCAAAAATTTGTGGGATTGTGTGTCAAAATCATCAGCTGAGTGTGAGAAGCACAGCAGGTCAAGTAAACATCGATAGATAAACAGTTAGGAAAATCTTAGCTGAAAATCTTGGCCTGAGAAAGGTGTGTGCAAAAATAGTCCCAAAAAAGCTCACTGATGAACAAAAGCACAGGGCAGTTGAAGTTTGCCAAGACCTTTTGGAGAGGCAAGATGACGTTTGAGGCCATGTTATCACTGGTGATGAAACGTGGATGTACCAATGCGACCCTGAAACAGTGTCGAAGTGCACAATGGAAGTCAGCCAATTCTCCACGACCAAAAACTTTCCGTCAGTCCAAATCAAGGGTCAAAAGAATGTTGCTAACCTTTATTGATATCAGACGGATTATTCATAATAAATTTATACCAACTGGGCAAACAGTTAACCAAGTTTACTAGTTAGAAGTGTTGAAAAGGCTGCATGAAAAAGTTAGAAGATGTGCCCTTTTTGCCAACAATCCATGGCTCTTGCATTAAGACAATGCACTAGCTCACATTACACTGTCTGTGAGGGAGTTTTTAACAAGTAAACCAATAACCATATTGGGACATCTTTCCTATTCACCTGATCTGGCCCCCAATGACTTCTTTCTTTACCTGAAGACAAAGAAAATATTGAAAAGAAGATATTTCGATGACATTCATGACATCAAGGGTAATACAATGACAGCTCTGATGGCCATTTGAGAAAAAGAGTTCCAAAATTGCTTTGAAGAATGGACTAGGCATTGGCATCGGTGCATAGTTTCCCAAGGGGAGCACTTCAAAGGTGACCATAGTGATATTCAGCGATGATGTATGTAGCACTTTTTCTAGGATGAGTTCACAAACTTAACTGGCAGACCTTATATGAGAGAAATCATATGGTTCTTGTCCTTTTCCGTCTGACTAAAGATCCATCCATGTTGTTGCAAATGGCTATATTTCATCCATTTTTATGGCTGACTAGTATTCCATTATATATGTATAGGTACCACATCTTCTTTATTCAATCATCAGTCAAAGGTCACTCAGGTTATTTGCATACTTTGGCTATTGTAAATAATGCTACAATGAACATAGGGATACGTATATCTTTACAAATAAGTGTTTTAAAAAATTTCAAGTAGATACCCAGAAAAGGGATGGCTGAGTCATATGATAGCTGTATTCTTAATTTTTTGAGGAACCTCCGTACTGTATTAGAGAAGATATGGAGAAAAAGGAATCTCATATACTGCTGGTGAGAATGCGAATTGGTACAGCCACTATAGAAAACAATATGGAGGTCCCTCATGCAGATATTTAAAACATATGTTTGTTTTCTTGTATTCTTTTTCTGATTATGTGTCCTCCAATAGTCAGTAGAAAATTATTTATAATAAATATATAATGTTTCTAAATGAAAACCTTTTTCTCTTTAGTGATTGTCCTTAAGATTAATTTTGACAATAAATGCATTACATTTATAATTTATTTGAATCTTTTTTCTAATTTCTTGATAACATATCATGACACTACTTTCATAGTTCGACTAATTTTTAGAAATGATGTAATTTTTTTCAAATGGTGTATGTCGAAAAACATGTTTGTTTTATATGCTTGATTTAGTACCAAGAATGAGAACTTTGAAAATTAATATCCTAAATGATAATACTTGAATAAGATAAAACATAGAGGATCCTACAATTAATTTCTTGGGGCAGAAGATATAACAAAATTATACATGTTTATTAAACTTCAGGAAAGTTTTATTTAAATGTTTTAAAGACTAAAATGTATAAGCCTGAGGTACGTATTTTTTAATTTAGAAATTCCTTTTTTGAAGAATCCAGTAGGGAATATATATATATATATTTTTTTTTTTTTTCAACAAAATATATATATATATTTTTTTTTTTCAACAAACCATCTTCAGCTCTTCAAGTATTTTCAAACTGTAACTTCACTGGGATTGCTTTTTGCCAATACCTTTTGCCTGAGCAGGAAGGAGCATCCGCATGAACTTGTCCCCTTAAGCAATGAGCTGACACACAAATTTAGCTGTTAAGTTGCATAATTTAATTGGACCTGACTCTTCTTGGCACAAATGCTTCCTTCTCCTCTAGCTTGCTTTTTTTTTTTTTCCCTCCTCATTTTTCTATTGAGCCTGGCATATACTTAACTAACATCAGAAATGAAACATCCAATAAGAGGCCTTATTTATTTTTCTTCAGTGTGAATATTTTGCTCTTTACATCAGGACTTATACAAAATGGTGATATTATACTATTTTTCTTTTCCATTCCCATTCCATTTGTCAGTAGCCTGGTCCATCTTAACAGGGTTTAGCCATCTGCTGGCATTGGGAGGCTTGTCTCTCCTAAGACGTTAGATCATACTACTTAACATCTTCATACTCTCAGAAAATTGTACAGATTGAAAGGGACAGTGGAGATACAGAGAGTTCTAAAGACCCAAAGAAGGAAACACTAATGGTAAATAATCAGAGAAAATGACAAGTAGTTACACTACCTGGCAGAAACCCTCTTATTTGGGACAAGTAATCAGCAATTTAATTTAAAAAGTTAAATAAAAGAGAAAATTACAGTAGTATATAAATACTTTAAACATTTTATTTAAGCTTTAAACTTATAAATGTACATTTATTCAGCAATGATTTTTTTCTTTCCAATGCATTTTTTTAAATTTTTAATTAAAAAAATACTTTTTCATTAGTTTCAGGTATACAAAGCAATGTAATGACATTATACCCCTCACAAAGTGATATCCCCCCTCCCTTAATCTACTACACCTCTGAGATCTTATGTAGCTATTACAATTCCATTGACTCTATTCCCTATGCTGTACTCCACATCCCATGACTGTATCTATATTAAATTATAGTTTACATTCAATGTTATTCAGCTTTAGTGTCAGGTATACAGCACAGTGGTCAGGCATCTACACCATCCATGAAGTAGACTCCCTAATAAGATTAGTGTCCATCGGGTACCCTACCAAATCTTTACAACATTATGGATTATGTTCCCCAAACTATCGTATCCTGGTGACAATATTGTGGCTACAAATTTGTGCTTTCTAATCCCCTCACCTTCTCCCTCATCCCCACGCCCCTACCAATTAGCAACCATCAGGTTTTTTTCTGTACTATCTGTGAGACCATTTCTGTTTAGTTTGCTCGTTTAGTCTGTTCTTTAGATTCCACATACAAGTGAGATCATATGGTATTTCTTTCTCTGTCTGACTTATTTCACTTAGCATTAATGTTCTCTAGGTCCATCATATTGTAGCAATAATTTGACATGGAGTCAAATCCCTTTCTCTGGATAATACTGTAAAACTTTCAATTATAATTACAATAAAAAGTAAAACTGACATAAACAAGTGTGAGAATAACACAACTGACGCTTGGCAAGCACGTATTGAACCAGTGAAAACAAAAGTATGCAGATTGCCACAGAAAGTGGTCTAGCAGACACAAGTGTGCATTGTGCCATAAGTAGTTGATTATTTTTCTGTCTTTTTTAAATTTTTACTTTTTAATTTACTAAGAACACTAACATGAGATATATCCTTTTAACAAACGTTTAAGTGGACAACATGGGCACAGTATCTAACTACAGGCATGATGCTGTATAGCAAGTCTCTAGAATTATCCGTCTTGCATATGGAAACTTCATAACCATTGAACAGCAATTACCACTCCCCACCTCTCCCTAGCCCCTGGAAAACATCATTCTACTCTCTGGTTTTGTGAATTTTACTATTTTAGATACTTAATATACATGGAATCATGAATATTTGTCCTTCCATTACTGAATCACTTCACGTAGTATAATGTATTTCAGGTTTACCCATGTTGTCACATATCGATGGTTTCTTTTGTTTTAAGGCTAAATAATATCACATTGTATGCATATGCCACCTTTCTTTTATCCATTCATCCAATGACTGGCACTCATGTTGTTTCAATATCTTGGTTATTGTGAATAATGCTTCAATGGACAGCAGAATCTCAAAGAGGTACCTACACTCCCACATGAGGGTTTTTCAAAGAGAGAATAAAAGACATTAGTTAATCTCATTCAGTTAACAGACAGTATAAGAAAGTGTTACCAAACTCTTTAAAGGGCACTGTTTAGTGCTAACATGACCATTTCACAGGTTATTCTAATAAAAAGTGTGCTCCACACAGTATTTCTACACATTACTTCTAGAGCTTTAAAATAAATTAAGTAGCCAGAAGAATATTGCAGAAGGAACTACACTACACGATTTTAAAAAGGGGAAAAAAAAAAAAGAACGAAGAAACAAACAAAGAAAATCCTTTGACTTAGAATGAATTCTTCTGGTTTAATCAATGATCAGCAACACATTACACAATATGAAAGGATGTAAGTTGTTCAATAAAGTGTACTTTGGGTCTGCACAACTCTATTTTAGTGTTGGCCCAGCCAGCTCACTGACATACATACTAGTTCTAATCACCTTCCTTCTGCTCACTGTGCTGTGGCTTCACAGGGAAGACACCTTTTCTCTTATGTTCCTCCCTGGATTTCCCCCACTTCCCCAAACACCTACACTCACTATATGGCTCCATCTTCACTACATATTTGGTCTTCGCTCTAATGTCTTAACCCTGTAATTTACCTCTTCACTAGTATTTTATACTCACCAATAGTACTTATCACTGCCTAACATTTTGTAGTGTGTAGGTTCCTTTTATGTATTGTCCTGTTACTATGAGTGAAGCTCCATTACAGAAGTGCAGCTGATTTCCCAGTGTTGTGAACAAAACGTACCATTGATAATTTTTTTTTAATTTTATTAAATCTATTGGGATGACATTGGTTAATAAGATTATATAAGCTTTAATTCTATAAGACATCAGCTGTGTATTTCGTGGTGTGATAAATATTTATTGAAAGAAGGAATGGTGGAGTATTTTTCCTACTGTAGTCATGATTGTGAATGAATTTTTGGCCGAGTATGCCTATTTAATTTCTTTAAAATGTTCTTTTTTATTTAATTTCCATCATTATAACTACATTAAAAAGAGAGAATAATTAGAATGATGACAATGATTATTATTCAATTTAAGGTTATTACAAACAGAGATAACAAGGATTATATCTTGCCTTAAGTGTCCCAATAGCCTCCTTATTTGTTGAAGTTGTTGAGTCAGGACTATTCAGCTTACTTTTCTAAAGTTTTTCAATCAAATAAGTCACTGAATTTTGTGAGGCAAGAATGTGAAAGGGGAGATAAAGGCCAGGAATATTGCACTAAATGAATAAGCTTCATAGGAAGTGAACAATAAGAATGAACAGCTATATATTTAAATTGTATATCTCATGATGCCTTTAGCAATTTTCCATTTAAAGTGATGTTTGTATTTTTCCTGTCCAAACTCAGCTCATCAAAGGTTGAAAGACATTGAAAGAGGAGAAAATTGAGGTTTGTGTTAACTTTGGTGACATTCTTGCGAACTACATGTTTGCATGCCCCCAAAGCCATTCAATAGCCCTAAGGGATAAGCAAGTGGCTTTATCCCCACTAACTACAGATAAGGAAGCCCCGTGGATAATCGGGCTCTTTGGGTATTGAAGGAAGCATATTCCACAGCAGGGAACTCTATTAAGGCACCCATATTACATTTGGCCAATTAAATGAGGTTGTCTGTAGTAAGGAGTTTTGAACACAGTTCAAGTAACCAGAAGCAGTTCTTCAACTTGGGATGCTTTCACCTTTATGTGCTGTGGAGTAACAGGTGTCTTAACACCAAGTGTGAAATTTTTGGCAGTAAGATTTTGCTGGTAATTTCTGGTCGCTGGGCTTTGGATAAATACTTTCTGCAGGTGCTAAATGGTGCACATACGCAGTTAGAAGCTATTTCTAGATCATTACTGACCACTGGTGCAGACAATCTCAATAAAGGATATATTTGCCTGTACGACATGACATCTATATCCTGCAGTGCAATCAGTGTTTTCAGGTTGTGGCCAACCCAGAAAATTCCACTGCAAAATGGAAGTAGTTTGTCTAATCAAGTGCAAAGCTTTGCCCTTAAGACATTAACTCAGCTCACAAAATCTTGTGACAATCTACACTCTGGCCCCATCTGCAGTTTACCAAAACCACTGGCTCCATTTTGTTCCCACTTATGTGATTTATCAGCTAGTAATGAAGCATAGTTCATGCATTGCAAAGCCATCCTCCATTATGACAATAAGCTGTAGATAGATTATGCTATCAGAAATGAGGGCCATGGATTCAAGAATTCAGATATTGTTTTTATAGATAGAGAAATTTGTCTTAAATTGATTGAATTTATTTTTATGTAGGTTCATGGATTGTTTCTAACAGCCTAATTTTATTGTAAATTTATTGTCACCAATATTGGAATAGTAAAGACACACAAATATGGGACAACCTCCTATGTAAGCAAATACAATGACTTTATCACACATTCAATTTTTATTTTATTTTCTTGTGCATAAAGATGTTAATTATTCTGTTATTATAAAAGTAAATATTTAGAACAAACTTAAATATTTAGCAATAATGGATTAAATAATTTATTGTCCATTCACACAAAGGAATTCTATGCTGCCACTAAAAATTGTGCTGTAGAAGGTTTTGTTTTTGTCCTACAGTCATCAAAGAGCTTTTTCATTTGTTTGTTTTGATTTTTTCTTTTTAAATTAAATGTATTGGGGTGACATTGGTTAATAAAATTATACAGGTTTAAAGTGTACAATTCTGTAATACATAATCTATATATTGCATTGTGTTCACCCCCCAAAGTCAAAATCACCATAATTTTGACCCCCTTTACCCTCTTCTACCTCACCCTTTCCCTTTTACTCTCTACTAACCACTAAACTATTGTCTGAGTGAGTTTTTCTTTGCTTGTTTGTGTTATTTATCTGTTGCTTTCAGTTTTATATGCCACATATGAGTGAAATCATACGGTTCTCAACATTTTCTGTATGACCTATTTTGCTTAGCATGATAATCTTAAGATTCATCCATGTTACTGCAAATGGCAATATTTCATCTTTCATGGCTGAGTAATATTCCATTGAATATATGTACCACATTTTCTTTATCTGATCATCTATTGAAGGACACTTTGCTTGTTTCCATGTCTTGACCACTGTGAATAATGGTGCAATGAACATAGATGTAGATATAGCTTTACAGATTGATGTTTTCATATTTTGGAGGTATATACCCAGGAGAGGGATTGCTGGGTCATGTGCTAATTCTACTCTTAATTTTTTGAGGAACCTCCCTATTGTTTTCCATAGTGGCTGTACCAATTTACATTCCCACCAACAGTGTATGACAGTTCCTTTTTCTCCACAATCTCTCCAGCTCTTGTTATTACTTGTCTTATTGATAATAGCCATTCTAATGGTGTGAGGTGGTATCTCATTGTAGTTTTGATTTGCATTTTCCTAATAGCTACTAAATTTGTGCATCTTTTCACATATCTGTTGGCGATTTTTATGTCTTCTTGGGAGAAATGTCTGTTCATATCCTCTGCCCATTTTTTAATTGTATTTTTTTATTATTGAGTTGTATAAGCTCTTTATATATTTTGCATATTAGCCTTTATCGGAGGTGTTGTTTGCAAATATCTTCTCCCATGTGGTCGGTTGCCTCTTTGTTTTGTTGATGGTTTCTTTAGCTGTGCTGAAGCTTTTGAGTTTGATACAGTACTATTCATTTATTTTGGCTTTTATTTTCCTTGCCTTTGAGGTCAAATTCATAAAATCCTCTCTAAGACCAAGGTCTATAAGGTCAGTATCTATGTTTTCTTCTATGCAGTTTATTCTTTCAAGTTTTATGTTTAGGTTTTTAATCCATTTATAGATAATTTTGGTACATGGTGACAGATAGCAGTCTAGCTTTATTCTGTTGCACATGGCTTTACAATTTTCCCAGCACCGTTTACTGAAAAGTCTTTCTTTTTTCCATTGTATACTAGGTCTGACAATTAAGTTTACAAACTCATCCTAGAAAAAGTGCTACATACCTCATTGCTGAATATCACTATGGTCACCTTCTAAGAACTCCCATTGGGAAGCTATATACAGATGCCAGCACCTAGTCCACCCTTCAAAACAATTTTGGAACTCTTTTTCTGGAATGACCATCAGAGCTGTCGTCGTATTATGCTTGATGTCCTGAATATCACCAAAATGTCTTTCTTTCAATATTTCCTTCATCTTCTGGTAAAGAAAGAAGTCATTGGGAGCTAGATCAGGTGACTAGGGTGGATGTTCCAATACAGTTATTTGTTTACTGGCTCAAAACTCCCTCACAGACAGTGCCGTGTGAGCTGGTACATTGTCGTGATGCAAGAGCCATGAATTGTCGATGAAAAGTTCAGATTGTCTAACTTTATCACACACTTCCAAATAGTAAACTTGGTTAACTGTTTGTACAGTTGTTACAAATTCATAATGAATAATCCCTCAGGTAAAAGAGAGAGAGAGAGAGAGAGAGAGAGAGAGAGAGAGAGAGAGAGAGAGAGAGACAGAGAGACAGAGAGACAGAGAGACAGAGAGACAGGAAGGAAGGAAGGAAGGAAGGAAGGAAGGAAGGAAGGAAGGAAGGAAGGAAGGAAGGAAGGAAGGAAGGAATAAAGAAAAAGGTTAGCAATATCATTGCAAAAGTTTGCCAACTTAATTGTCTGACCTTGTATATTTGGCTCCTTTTCAAAAGTTATCTGCCCATATATACGTGCGTTTATTTCTGGAATCTCAATTCTGTTCCATTAGTCTATGTGTCTGTTTTTCTGCCCATACCATGCTGTCTTGATTATTGTCACTATGTAGTATAATTTGAAGTAAGAGAGTGTGATACCCCTGGGCTTGTTGATTTTTTTCTCAAGATTGCTTTGACTATTTGGGATCTTTTGCAACTACATCCCCAATAAAAGGAGTCACCTTGGAGGAAAGTTTCTAGGATGAAATAGATGATCAAGCATGCTTTATTATCATTTTTTCTCTAGCATGCTGGATACATACTTAAACTCACCTTTGAAATGAAAACATCAGAAAGACTAGGACTCAAAGATTTGTTTTAAAGACCTATCCAAGTACAGAGACCATGGAAACTGAATCGCCATCCTGAGCTTTATGTCAACCCTTTTGTATCACATGTTTTTTACTGTAAAGTCATTTACTGAATATTTTTAGTTATCAGAGTGTGATTACCTTGCAGGTGGCATCAGTAGGAAACTATATTTTCCATTACTTCCTTTTTATTTAAAGTGTTGTGTTTTATGTTTGTTTTGTATTTCTGAATAAAGAATTCATTCTTTTCAGGAAAAATCATTTAAAAATGTTTACAGTATTTTTCTCTTGACCTTTGCATTCCAGTATATGAATGGAACAATACTGATATGGAGATTCATAATGATTGGAGATTCATAATGATAAATTGTTGATTCACAATGAAAGCTGAAAAACCCTTCTTAAAATCTATATTGCAGATATTGACTACAAGTTCCGACTTAAGCAAATTGGCAGGTTGTTTTAAGAATACTGAAGTACCTCACTTTCACTGCTAATAAATATTGTTTATTGAAGTTGCTTAGTTTGAGTAGTTTCATTAAAATATTAGACAGTCAGTCTCATTGGAGGTTTATGGATATGCTACTTATTTAGTCTGTGAGTAGAAATGAAATGGCCCAGCTATTCATCAATGACCTGATTAGAGACTCTAAAATATGTGTAATTATGTTTAGAAAATATCAGAAAATTTTCTTTTGTGATGTAGAATCTTTTCTGCACATTTAAAATATTTGTAAGCTGTTAGAATGTTGATAGTAAGTGAAAAAGCTTCTATTCAAGTTCAATTTCATTGTAACAGGTTTCTTCTAGTTAAGGGGAAATAGGAACAAGGATCTAAAAAAATGCAGAAAAGTGCCTTAGTTTCTCTACGAGTGTCTTTAAAGCTGTATGCACGGTTGCTTTCAATTATTTATTTATTTTACCTTCTTTGCCTTTCTTTTTCCTTAGCATCCTTATATCTGAAGTGGCATTTAGCTAACACAAGGAAAATTGTTTTTATTGCCATTAAAGGAAAAAAGAGGCCGACATTTTACTTCTCAAGTTCTGATTCACAAATATTCATAAAGTTTGAGAAAACTAAGGTGCAAATATACATTTATATTCATTTAAAATTCTAGTTAATGTTTCTTTTCTGTTGCACTTCTTGTACATTATTTAAAAATAGTTAATGAAAGAGTATTTCCGTTTATTCTATTCGAAGAATAGTTTAATCCATCAATACACTTTTAAGCCTAGAGACATTTAATTTTTTTACGTATTGTGAAATGTATCAGAAGTAAAACACTTTGCCACAAGTCTTATTTTTTTAGCAAATGAATTAATCAATAAACTCAGACAAAACCATTTTGAGCTCCTACAGGTCTTGTGAAAATTGCTATTACACTAGCAGGATAAACCCATTTAAAGTAATAAACCTTCAGTAAATGAAATATTTTCACTTGAGAAGCATAGTTAGCATTCTAACTGCCTGTTTGTTTTGCTACAGTAAAGAATTTTTTGTTACTGCAAAAATATCGAACAGAGGAAACACATCTGAAAGCAGAGTTAATATGGAGATTTCATTGACTGCGGTCATGGAAATGCTTCTGCCTGATAACAAAATGTATGCAGTTTCTTGGCCCAGACTAATAACCCAGCCTGCTCTCCTCACTTATCAACAGCTGCAGGCATCTATGTCAGGCTCCTGGGATTTGCCTCGAGGGTTTGCTGTTCTGAGGGGGACAATAGTCTGCCAGTTTCAGGGGTCTTTCTGCGCTACTGGTAAGATGCACTGGATTTCAGACTGGTGTGGGCCTTGCTTTCTCTCTCTGCCCATCTTGTTAATGTTTTGTCTCGGACAAACTATCACGTGAATTCTGCAATTACTATGAATGTTTTGATTGTTGTATTTAATGTACTTTTGCCTTTTTTGAATTTTTTATTAAAGTTTATTGGGGTGACCATGGTTAGTAAAGTTACATAGGTTTCAAGTGTACAATTCTGTAACACATCAGTATATCACATTGTGTGTTCCCACCCACACTCAGTTCTCCTTCCATCAATATCTTATTTAAGCGGTTTTCGCCCAATCCAAAGTCTAAGCCACATGCGTGCCATGCATTATTCCTGTGGTTAAAATCCCCCGTCTCGGGTGGCTCTTTGTCCTCACCATCTACTTCTTGCTGAAATCCTTTTCCTGTGTTCACATCTGGCAACTGTCACCTGATGACACACTGCGAGCCTCTATTTGGGCTGTAACATTGGATAAACATGACACACTTCTCTCTTCATTCTGGCCAAAAAGCCAGTCTTGACTGATCTCCCACAGCCTGTCGAGACAGGCTCCCATTACACTAGCTTGTCCTTCAAGATCGTTTGAATGCGTTCTCTCTGTGCCAGACGGCATTGCGTGCAATGAAGGGGCAGGTTCTCATCAGGATTCCAGCCCAGACGCAGCGGCTGCAACTACATGGGGTGTCTGTGAGAATGGTCTCCGAGTCTTGGCTCCACAGAGCCTCTAAGTCCCTGTTGTCAGGCTGATAGTGATTCTGCTGCGAGAAATGACTCTGTACTTTGGCTCTCCGTCTTCTTGAAGGAAAGAACTCAGTCAAGAGACAGAGTTTGTGCAGCATAGGACAGCAAGAAGTTTGTTAGTAAAAGCGAGTACATTCCTAGACATGGAGCGGGCTGACCCAAGAGAGGGGAGCAGCCTCTCCTTACATTGTGTGGGTTTTTATCTCTATGGGTAGAATGGTCTCCCCCTCTCCCTTCTCTTGTTTCTCTTTCTCCCACTAAGGTGCTTAGTCCTCCCTTCTCTGGCATTTTACAATGCATTTGTTTGATTTGGGGGCATGTGTTAACACATCCCTTAAGAGTATGTGTAAACTTGGAATCCTGTTATGCTAGTAGGTGTTGGTGGTCCTGACAAGCAAGATGTGTACTCTGAGAAGCAGGATGTCTTCCTTCCTTCAGAGTTATGTGTAGGCCTGGAATCCTGCTGGGCTAAGTGAGGGCAGCTTTCAGGGGTCTTGACCCCAAAAGGAGCTGCAGCAAGGGGCTTTCTAACAGGGGCTTAGTCTCTTCTTCTCCTGCTCAATTCTATCTGTCTACCTACGCCATTAATTCTTTTGGCTTTTTTTATGACTCATTTATTGAAATAAAATCCACGTGCTATACATTTCATCCATTTTGAGTATACATTCAGTAGATTTTTCATATATTCACAGAGTTGTATAAACATCATGACAATCAATTTTAAAACATTTTCATTACTTCCCCTTCGCAAAATACCTTATTCCTGTTATAAGTCACTCCCCAATTTCTCCCAACCCTACCTCACAGCCAACCACTAATATACTTTCCGTCTTTGTGGATTCATTTACTGTGGATGTTTTATATAAATGGAATTACGTAATACGTGGTTTTTCTTATGACTAGCTTCTTTAGTTTGGTTTCTAGTTTCGCCTATGCTGTAGTATGTGTCATACTGTCTTCCTTTTTATTGCTTAATGATGCCCCATTGTATGGCTGTATCACACTTTGTTTAGCCATTCGTCAGTTGATGGGCATTTAGAATGTTTCCATGTTTAATGTATTTTGAACAATACTGCCATGGACCTTTGTGTACAAGTTTTTGTGTGGACATATGTTTTTATTTATCTTGATCATATGGTGGAAACTCTCTGTTTAACAGTTAAGAAATTACTAAACTGTTCCAAGGTGACACCACCATTGTATATTCCCATCAGCAGTGTGTGAGGGTTACGATTTCTGCACACCCCTAGTAACACTTCTTATAATCTGCCTTTTTGATTACAACTGTCTTAGTGAGTGTGAAGTGATACCTCAGTGTGATTTTGGTGATTTGTATTTGTCTAATGCCCAATGATGTTGAGCATCTTTTCATGTGAGTATTTGCTATGTGTGTATCTTATTGGGAGAAATGCCTATTCAAATCTTTTGTCTACCTTTAAATCGAATTGTCTTTTTATTATTAAATTGTATTGTGTTATATAGTCTAGATACAAGTTCCTTATGAAACATGTGATTGAATATATATATCCCCCATTCTTTGGGTTGTCTCTTCATTTTGTTAATGGTATTTTTTGAGGCACAAAAGTTTACATTTTAGTTAAATTTATCTTTTTTTTTTTCTTTTCCTTGCTTGTGCTGTTGGTGCTCATAGTGACTCTTGATGAAGATGGATGTTTCATTCTGTGAAGGCCTTTTTTTACCTTGATGTTAATCTCCAATAAAAGCAGCCCTGAAACAGCTGACATCAACATAAGGCTAAGTTCAGTGCTCAGTGGCTCAGTGTTCATGGTGCTTTTCTTATTGGGGGTCTATTTGTATAATATTGGACATTTGAGGGTCTAAATTGCATCACTTTTACCTGAAATATAAAGGCAAAGTTAAAGCAGTGTTAATCGTGCTAGACATCTGTGAATTATTTCTGGGCTTATTATACCAGAACTGAGCAATTCCTTTCCCCTTCAAGCATCATGCACACCAGGACAGCGTAGGCATTCACGTGCTACTTGCCGATCATTTGGTATTTCTGATTTCTCCCCATACTTACAGATTTTACTTTTCAGGATGTTTTAGTTTCTTTCTTCCTTCCTTCTTTTCTTTCTTTCTTTCTTTCTTTCTTTCTTTCTTTCTTTCTTTCTTTCTTTCTTTCTTTCTTTCTTTCTTTCTTTCTTTCTTTCTTTCTTTCTTCTTCTTCTTTTTTTTTAAGGGTCACAGCAAATACTGCATTTCTAACCTTGCTTTTTAAGAAAGATCAATTCTGTGGTTCCACTCCTCCAGTATGCCTGATTTTGCTATGAGTTACTCAATCTGTGTCATCAAATATGGGTTATTGCAAGATAAGAAAATGAAGAAACTGCTGCTCTCAGAAACCACACCCATCAACAGAAATGTGGGGTCATGTGCACTGAATTGTAGCAAGCTGCAATTTTTCTGCACTTTTTTCGGGGGCTACTTTTTCTAAGACACATCATACATTTCATTGTGTGACCTTCTAACACCTCCTTTCAGGTTGAACTCTAACACCTGGCTGTTTGCATAATTGTTCTTTGGCCTCCTGGGGCCTCAGAATTGAAGCAATAATACATTTTATAATGATTTCCTTGAAAGTGGCTTTCTCCTTATCCCAAATCAGATGGTTATAGTGCTGAGGCGCACTGCTCATGTAGACCCCAGCAGCTATCAAGGACAACAATAAATTGCATACAGGGATTATCAGAACAGGTATAATTTTCTCCACTTTCTGCTATTTATAATTACATAACCAAATAACTGTATTTTAACAAAGCAGCTTTACATCATATAGTAACATTTTCTGTTCTTCTTACGTCTTTATTTAAGTCCCACTGAATTTGCTACTTTGTATGTCCTTTTTAGAAAAATGTCTCTTCATATCCTCTACCCATTTTTTAATTGGGTTGTTTGTTTTTTTGGAGTTGAATTGAATGAGTTTTTTATATATTTGGGATATTAACCCCTTATCGGACATATCATTGCAAATACCTTCTCCCATTCAGTAGGATCCCTTTTTGTTTTCTTGATGGTTTCCTTTGCTGTGAAAAATCTTTTTGGTTTGATGTAATCCCACATATTTATTTTTTCTCTTATTTCCCTTGCCCGAGGGGATAGATCAGTAATAATCTTACACCGGGTACTGTCTGTAAAGTTTCTTCCTATATTTTCTTCTAGGAATTTTGTGGTTTCAGATCTTACATTTAAATCTTTAATCCATTTTGGATTTATTCTTGTATATGGTGTAAGGAGGTGATCCAGCTTCATTTTTTTGCATGTGTCTGGTCAGGTTTCCCAGCGCTATTTATTGAATAGATTGTCTTTACCCCACCATAAATTCTTGCTTCCATTGTCATAGATAAATGGCCATATAGGCATGGATTTATTTCTGGGCCCTCTATTCTGTTCCGTTGATCTATGGGTCTGTTTTTATGCCAGTACCATGCTGTTTTGATTACTGTAGCCTTGTAGTATAATTTGATGTCAGGTATTGTTATACCTCCCACTTTGTTCTTATTTCTCAAGATTGCTGAGGCTATCCGGGGTCTTTTATGGTTCCATATAAATTTTAGGATTATATGTTCTATTTCTGTGAAAAATCTCCTTGGTAGTTGGATAGGAATTGGGTTGAATCTGTATATTGCCTTAGGCAGTATGGTGAGTTTGCTACTTTGTATAATGAAACATTTCTTATCTCCTGCTGCAAGGTGTGTCCTAGATAATTGTGTCAGTTTATGTGCTGGAGAGCAGAGTTCTGACCGAGCATGTATTTCCTAGTGCTGAGATCTCAGTTCTTGCTTAAATCTGGGAGTATGATGGTTCTCTTGAGAACCAAACTTGCATGAAACGTGGGGATTAGAATCATGCTTGCACATACAAGTCTGTAGCCTAAGAGAATTGTAGCATGTCATTTTAGTGGAGCGATGACCCAGGAGATAGTTATTGTTTTATGTAAAATAAATTAGATTTCTACCTCACTCTCTATACAGAAATCAATGTCATCTGGATTATGACTTAAATCTTAAAAACGAAATTTTTAAATGATTGGTAGAAAATAGAAGCCCATTCTTTAGATTTTGGAAAAGGGAAAGACAGGAAACAAACAGTATTAAGTATAAAGAAAATGACAAATAAAATGCAATTATATTTAAATTTGAAACATTGTTCGCCAAACCATAACTTAAAGTAAATGGAAAAAATGTTGGAATGTGGGCCAAAAATGAATGCATAGTACATAAAAGACTAAAAATTAATAAAACCCCCAAACTGAGGCTCTGAAGGTAGCTGGCTATTGGGGCTAGGGTTGCCAGATTTAGAAAATCAAAAAATACTCAATTAAATTTGATTTCAGACAGTTAATATATTTCTTTTGCATAAGCTGTTCAAAGATATTATACGGGGCATACTTGCTCTTTAAAAAATCATTGCTTGTCAATAATTTGAATTTAGTTGGGTGTCCTGTGCTTTAACTGGAAATTTCACTTTTCAAATTTACATTGAGAATAATATATATAGCCCATCCAAAGGGGAGTCTCTTCTCAAGGCCTAAGAAAACTGATGTATTGCATAATTAAATTTACTTTATGTTTAAGTATACTACTATGTAAACCTAGATATTACAAAGATATATTATTCATTATAATGTATCACCATGGGTGGCTATGTGAATGGTTTTGAGAAAGTTAATAACATTTTCACAAATCTTAATATCCCTACTTGTTAAATGAAAAAAGTATATTATGTTATTATAAAAGCTCACCAATCTCTAAAGTATGAGATCCTTTCGTGAAGGTCCACTTCTGCTGATTTAAATGAAATCTGAGGATGAAGAGTGAACACCATATATGATTACCAACCTGCAGTGATTATAACCGTTTCATTTTACATCTCTTGGCTCCCCATTTAAGTTCAGTGCACCACGGTTGCTAGCTACATCTATATCAATCCTCTTGAGATAGACTTTTTTCATTAAAATAGCGACATATTAAAATTTATTGTAGATTAGATCCTTGTCATATAAAATACCAAATCCAAAGAAGTAACATTAAATAGGATAGCCACATTATACCTGGTGCTGAGTTGAAGTGTTCTGGATTCTAATAAAATGGGAAAGAATGACAAGTGACCTGTCAGAGATTAGACCTCATTTTAGAGTTTGCAAATGAAGCAGAAGAATGTAAGACTGTCCCTCGTCAGCAAATTAGCAACCACTTCCCATTATCATCACTCTTCGTATTTCAGATGGAATTTCTAAACCATAAATAGAATGAAATTCAACTGACTAGAAGTAAATTCTTCAAATGTACATTTTCTAGAACATATTTTGTTTCAGTGTTTTATTTGTATTCAGGAAGATTAAAATGGAAATGATGTGAGGCAGAGAATTCATCATTTATTTCAGTTTCAGTGACTCAGCCATTTATCCTGAAACTCGCCTGCAGTGCCCCTTTCCTTATTTGTTTTTCCCCCTGTGGATTCTTCATAGTTCTCCTTTGTTGTAACATAAAGAAATAGACTGACCCAATCCAGCAATATTTTAGAAGGCTGTTTTAGTTTTTGCCAAAGGAGTCAGATACTAATGTATGTCATGAAACATAATAAGAATAGCCACATGTGTAAAAAAAAAAGCACTTCTACTTTTTCTTTTCATCAGTTTTAAAAACAAAACAAAACCAGAAACCTTAAATTAAAGGTCTAAATTAAATCTAAGATAAACATGCATTGTATCCATGAGAAAAGAGAATACACTGAGTTAGTGAAGACACTGTGATTAAATTCATATTAAATTCTTTTTCAGTGTTTGAAGTGTTGTAAAAGAGGCCAGGCCGTATAAAATGCTTTAAACTGAAACATGGAATGATTTTGATAATGGTTTGCCTGAGGCAATTAAATAATTGGTGTCATTAATTTATAAGATGCCTAAATTATTAACCTTTCCTCTCCTGACATTGTGGTGAAATCCCAATCAAGAGGTTGTTAAAGAGTAGTAGACAGATAAAACTACATAAATTGTCTCAAAAGTTATTATTCATAATATCCTACTTATTCTACATCTTCATTTAAAATATAGGATTTTAACATTGAAATGAATACACCTGCCCATCCATCATTTACCCATTGTTGATATTAAGAATCTTGTTGCTTAATATATTAACACACACACACATATCCATATAAAATAATAAATACATATAAAATTCTAGCCTTTTTTTATCAGCTTTTCCTGCTTCACTCCATTACTCTGTTCCACAGGGGCAAACAGCAGGATTCTTTTTTCCAAATGTATGTTCATAAGTGTATATTTCTGAAACATATACAGTATTTATACATGAGAGTTTACATTTCCAATAGCGTTATTAGCCATATATTTATTTCTTCTGCAGCATTCCTCATGATGGACTTGAGTTATACCCATGTTAAAATAGATATAGATAGATTAGATAGATCGATAGATCGAGATAGATAGACAGACAGATAGATAGATGAAGATGTAGGTGAAGTTGTAACTGTAGATATAACTGTAGCTGGATGGAGACATGTTTTCTTTGATGTGTCCAATATTATGACATAGATCTATAATAAATATTGAATTTATTCATTGCCTTCTTGATTTACAGTTGTATTAATTTGAATACAGACAGATATCCGCTGGTGCACACATACTAGTGTAATCCCTGCGTCATGGAGAGGTACCCTGAGGCAGTGATGAAGGACATGGGCTTCTGATCACAGTCAGAATTATTCTGATCCTAGTTCATAAACATAAACGCAGTAATCTGAAACAGATAAAAAAGTTAACAGATCTTAGTTTTGACATCTTTCAGAAATGCAAGTTTTCTTCACCAATAGGAAACTTTTCAATGCATTTAATATGAGCTAAAATATTATATTTTTCATAAATTCAAAAGAAATAAGTGAAATTCAGTAATCATTCATGATAACACTTCACAAGCTTGGAATAGCATAAAAAATTAAGTTGATATATTTACCAGAACCTATGTCAAAAATAAATGCTAAGCGAAATAAGTCAGACAGAAAAAGCAGAGAACCATATGATTTCACTGATATGTGGTATATAAACCAAAAACAACAAAAGAACAAGACAAACACATGAGAAACAGAAACTCATAGACACAGACAATAGTTTAGTGGTTACCAGAGGGTAAGGGGGGTGGGGGGTGGGAGATGAGGGTAAGGGGGATCAAATATATGGTGATGGAAGGAAAAACTGACTCTGGGTGGTGAATACACAATGGAATTTATAGATGATGTAATACAGAATTGTACACCTGAAATCTATGTAATTTTACTAACAATTGTCACCCCAATAAATTTAAATAAATAAATAAATAAGTAAGTAAATAAATTGTAAAGGTGAAATAGTAAAATAATTTCTATTTCAGACAGTGAAGGCAGTCTACTCTCCTTACTTCTGTACAATGTTTAATGGAAGCATATGCCAGTGCAAAAATTAGAAACTATAGAAATAAAAGAATAACTATTGGAGAGAAATGAATTAAACTGTCATCATTTGAATATGATTTAACTGAGGATTGTCTACATGACAAACCTAATAAGAGAGAGATTCTAGAGTTAATAAAATAAATATTTAAAAATTTTTAAATATTTAGAAATTAACAAAGATTTATGAAATGTAAATAAGATAAATATATAAAAGTCCATTGCATTTTTATAAACCACCAACAGAAAACACATAGTTGCTAAGAATACATGTAACCAAAGTTCAGTCCTTTATGTCAAATAATTGTTAAAATTTTAGTGAACAACATAAGAGAAGACAAGTGATGAAAGGCACTCCATGTTCTTGGCTAGGAGGACTCAAGTCATTTTTAATAATGCTCTAATGACACATAATTTCCATCTGAGGATGATAAAGGAGAGGATATCCTACTCTTGTCAAAATCTGGTGTCACATATCCTGCTGTCAACTGTCAGGGACACATGATCATGAAGCTCTTCCAAGTGTATGAGTTTGCAAAAGAACAAAAGAGAATAGTTAGAATCCACATTTATCAAAAATGTCGTCTGTGTCTATGAGTTTTGTGTCTTTGTTCGTTTGTCTTGACCCTTTGTTGCTTTCAGTTTTGTATATCATATATGAGTGAAGTCATATGGTTCTTGATTTTTTATGTGTGACTTTCTTTTCTCTCTCTCTCTCTCTCTCTCTCTCTCTCTCTCTCTCTCCCCCCCCCCTCTTTCATTTAATTGGGGAATGTTGGAGAACAGTGTGTTTCTCCAGGGCCCATTAGCTCTTAGTTAAGTCGTTGTCCTTCAATCTAGTTGTGGAGGGTGCAGCTAAGCTCCAAGTCTAGTCTCCGTTTTCAATCTTTAGTTGCAGGGGATGCAGCCTATCATCCCATGAGGGAATTGAACTGGTAACCTTGTTTTTAAGAGCTCACACTCTAACCAACTGAGCCATCCGGCCAACCCTCTGGCAGCTCAGCAGCAGCTCATTGTCTTCAATCTAGTTGTGAAGGGTGCAGCTCAGTGGCCCATGTGGGAATCCAACCGGCAACCCTATTGTTCAGAGCTCATGCTCTAACTGACTAGGCCATCCAGCTGCCCTCTGTGTGACTTATTTCACTTAGCATCATAATCTCAAAATCCATCCATGTTGTTAAAAATGGCAGTATTTTATCTTTTCTTATGGCAGAGTAGTATTTCATTGTGTATATATACCACATCTTCTTTATCCAATCATCTATTGAACTGACTCTGGGTGGTGAGCATACAACATGATATATAGATGATGTATTATAGAAATGCCCACTTGAAACCTATGTAATTTTACTAATCATGGTCACTCTAATAAATTTAATTTAAAAAAATATGTAGACAGATTTTATCTGTGAGCCCATTCAGCTTCCATCAAATAGGAATACATTAGTTTTATTATTTTAATAGACTTAATAAAGTTATAGATACAGATGTAGATATAAACATCACTGTTCTGTATCAAGAAAGCAGTATAACAAACAGCTTCATAGGCTTCTAGTTGAAAAACAACACAATATGTAAAAATTAACATAATGATGTAATATGAGAGCATTCAACAAATTCACTTACCTTTAGATTCATCTTTTTGTCTAAATTTTACCACCATCTTCAAATATTTCTAAACACTGATTGTTTTGAAGTTATGAATACCAGCTTAAACATGAAAAATTTATCATGGCTGACCTAACCTGTTCTGGTTATTATTTTAAATTACTCAATTATTTATACTCACTTTTTACTTCTTCAGTATTGGATTAATGGTGAGTCCTACCCGTAACAGTGCATACTGAATGCATCCTTCTTTACTAAGATAATGACATTAGAGTGAACATTAAGGTAGTTATGGAATTTATTTTGATTTCACTATTCTGACCAAATACTCAATTTTTGTTTGTTTCTTTCTTAGTTTCATCTCTAAAGCAAGTCACCCAAATAATTCATTTATAATGTATGTGTACGATCATATATATATGATCATATATGTATATATATGATCGTACATGTATCATATATATATGATTATGTCTTGTGACATTGCCTCACAGTTTACTCTCCCTCCTAATGTTAGCACCCCAGATTCATGTATAAACTGGCACTTACAACAAACAGACCAAAAATTTTAGAAGTGTGAAAAACGTTAGCATGTATTGTACATTTCAGACTTAGAAGTGATTACCTGAAATGTGAACAGACTTAAAAATCGATTTCATATACCCATGCTGCCTAAGGACATGACATCAGGATGACCATCAGACTGCTCATGAATTTTACGATTTTCAAAACGAGACCCAATAAATTACTCCAACACCAAGCAGACCAATGTATTAAGAATACTGCATTGGCAGAAAAAGTAGAAGAACTGATAATAGACACAAAGGCAGTTCAGGGGCCACATATTGACGACCAACATTAATTATGGGAATAACAAGAAAACAAAGTGAATGTTGCACAGTGGTTTCTGGAGTTTTATGGTACACAGCATGAGGGAGATGGTAGTACTTATCATGTGCAAAAATTGAACTTCCATTGCTCACATTTCCTCTAGTAACTCATAGTAACCATGAAGTCATCATGGGAAGAGTGGCACAGTTGGCAATCAGAAGCTCCAAACCAAAAGCCAGGCTGTGAAGCAGAGAAAATCAAGAGTTGGGTCTATTTGCGTATCTTACGTCTGTTAAATTAAACAATATTTCTTCCATCTCTGGCTAGTTCTTTTTAGTTTTCAGTCTGTTGGCTCACTTTGACAACTCCTTATAGAGTTGGTCCTGATCTGTAACTCTTCTATACAATCTTTAGTTTGGAAGAGATCTGGAAAGGTCTATGGGTCTGTAATGGCATCTGCCTGTCCTCAAGTGCTTAGCCATTAAGGGTCAGCTCTGGTGAGGAAGGATGGGAGAATGCCTTGACTCCGCTATTCATCCAACCTGAGCTCTGTCTGTGAAGTCTAGCAACTTAACCCTGTCACTCTAGGCAAATAGGCATTTCCAGCTGCAATTTCTTCACCTGTAAAGTGGGATGTTAGTTACCTTTTGCAATTCTTACAGGATTTGAAAAGAAAAAAGAAAAAAAAATCCCTCTTTATTAGCTCTTAAGATTTTTGTGGTAAGGTAAAACCTCATCCTATTAGTGTTCACCATTCATTTTATGTTTCTCCTTCAGAGAAATATAGAATGGAAAGATACACACACAAATTCCTCTCCAGTTCATTGAAGAGAGCTGCCATGTATGCCTTAAGCCAAACTCCACCACAACCACTAAAGCTAAAATGTCCATACTATGAGATAATTAAATTTTTATGAGTTTATTTTGGGTGCTTCATAGACATGGAATGAAGTATAACTTCAATTAATTATTAGGTTAATTTTTGTTTATGACCTAATACTGCTTTTTCCAGTGATAGGATAATGTTTTCTTTGCAAAAGCACTTAATATACTTTGTGTATGTAGGTATGAAAACAATCATCAATGTAGTATCCTTGTGACAAATTTTGGAAGCATTGCTTATAGAACGTTTTCTGACCACTCTCCTAGTCTGTCTGTTACCAAAAAACAATTTTCTCATTGTAATTAGTATAGGTTTTGTTTTGAATGCAAAATGACAATCTACCATGATGTAAAAGATTTAAAAATCATTGAGACTCACACCTAGGATCTATCTCCTTCCTGAAGGGACTGAAGCAGAACAAAAAATAAACCCAAAATGGCACAAGTAATGTGTGGTTTTAGCAGCTAGGTAGAAAAAAATAATACTAATTTCCAGAATTGAGTGTTCTTTTGTTTTAAATGAGTTTTCAGAGCAAATTTGGCAGCGATAAGGAAGAATTGTAGCACTGTGTCAGTCAGGGAAGAAAATGTTCAAGTCAGAGCACATGGTCCTTTTTAACACATCTTTATTCTTGCCTTCACCACTGCAGGAATATAGTCTTTCTGTACCTGTTTCAC
This sequence comes from Rhinolophus sinicus, assembly GCF_057876585.1. NCBI lineage: Eukaryota > Metazoa > Chordata > Mammalia > Chiroptera > Rhinolophidae > Rhinolophus > Rhinolophus sinicus. The sequence goes on along the minus strand of NC_142503.1, from coordinate 12,720,150 downwards.
ACATCGATCAAATGTTATAATTTTCCTTCTGAATTGAAAGTCTAACATCAGTCTTCTTAACAATAGAGCAAGGTCCTAAAAATTGTTATTTTTGTTTGTTTATGTATTTATTTATTTTTTAAGGAGTGTGCAGTTCACAGTGGCCCAGATGGGGATCGAACCAGCAGCTTTGGTGCTACCAGCATTGCGCTCTAACCAACTGGGCTAACCGGCCACCCTTATATGTAATTTTATAATCAACAGCGGATAACACATAGTTTCCCCAACTGATTCAATATATTATGTTTTATATGACATTTTATTTTCCCACTTGGCCTTGAAAGGAAGAGCTCTGAGTTTCAGCAGAATATTCTATTTCCACCATTAACTGCAGGTCTTACGTTATTTCTTCATAGCCCTCATCCATCTTCAAATAGAGTTAGCTGCCTCAAAACATATGCTAATTCCCTCAGGTCCGTAAAATTTTACTTTTCTCCTCATATTTTGGAAATGGGGTTCTTCCATTTTTCTTGTTTGATTTTCACTGTTACAGTATTTTTTTTTTTTGGTAAATATTATGTTTAATATGTATTTATTTTTTTCTGTTCAGTTCATTAAATAGTAGGGGGTAGTATATTCTGTACAACTTGATCCCAGAATTGAGTGTTCTTTTGTTTTAAATGAGTTTTCAGAGCAAATTTGGCAGTGATATGGCCAAATTGTTTCTGAAAATTTGTATTGGCTCAAAATACAACAAAATATTTTAAAACTTTGAATCAATGGCAATTCTAAAAACTAAATAAACTAGATCATAATTGAGAAGTTGCCTTCACTTTCCAAATGATTTATCCACTCCAAATGCTCATTATTCTCTTGAGCATGCTTCATGTGTTTTCATGCTTGTGAAAGCTTGTCAGAAATTTAATTTATCCACGTGTTCTACCCCTAATTGATAGGCTTTCAGTGTTTGGCTATCAAGTTAAATCCAATATGGAACTTATTCTGTCAGCCATCAACTTGTCAATCCATATTTTATTAAATAAATTGATATTTAGAGGAAGAGTTATGAGCTTAATTTTAATGAATTTATTAAAATTTACATTTAGTTACTGACTCTTTTGAGGATAAGAAATAACATATAAACTGAGTGTCACCAAGTATGGACATAATACATTTATTACTGTTATAGTTTATTTTATGTTTATAGGTGTTTCCATAACTCAGACCTGAAAAATGGGCTACCAAGTATTTAAAAAACAAAAATTATACTGACGATATAATTGAAGATAAATTTTAAAGTATTGAAGAATAAATTAACTGATCATTTTGCAACAATGATACAAATAAAACAAAATACAGCTGTGAGCAAGAAATCAAATTTTACACATGAAAAAGCATTCTATATGAAAGCGTGAACTTAATTTTTCCTATTATGTACACATCTGATGCTGGGGGAAAATGACAAAATGATTTTGAAGATCTTATGGAAACACAAATAAACTAAACATAATCAGGAAAAGTAATGATAATCATAATAAAAAAGAAAAGAAGGGAAAGAAGTAGAAGAAGAAGACGAAAGCCATGAGGGTACATACTACCCTGTTTTAACAATATTCATAATATATAGGATGTGGGAGAGAAATAAGGAAAATAAACATCTGAGATAACAGAATAGGATTTATACCTCTTCATTTTTGAAAGTCTTAGGACAATGATGACTCTTTATTTAATTATGCCTTTAATTATGGCCTGTGTTATCATACTTTTTAAGTGATAAGATCCATAAGTACCAGATCCATATCCAACCTGTTTTATGTGACACATATGCCTATTAGTCTTGCATTGCCTGGATAAACACACACATCTATATGTATGTGTGTGTGTATATATATATATATATATATATATATATATATATATATATATATATATTATATATAATATTTTCCTAACAATATATTTCTTTCATAAAATTAGGTTGTTTATAATGATGCAAGAAAAATAACAAATTCCCTATAAGTAAGCAGAAATGTTCTCCTTTATGAATTTGTGTGAATATCTAATATAATTCATTGAACATTAACATTGTCTTTCATACTAACTGTTCAATATATGCATATATTATAATCTGGAAAATATACCCTCTTGTACAAAACACATTTAGAAAGTATGTATTTGATATTTAGTATGTATGATTATTTAGAAATTACACATTGCCAATAAATATCTACTGATTTTTCAAAACTGGTTTATAATTGCAAGACAATTAATACTAAATTGTTTCAGGGGAAAATGCATTTCAATCAATGCTTCATAGCATAGTACTTCTCAACTTGGGCTATTTTGGCTGCTTGCATTTCTCCTTGGCATAGTCTGTGTCTTTTAATGGAACACGGAAACAAATGGTGCATTTGTCTGTCCCTGGTGTAGTTCAAAGCAATGTTTTTTTCAAAAAAAGGTTTGCAGAATTTCCCAACGCCATAATGTTACATAAGAAAGAAGACGAATGTAGCTGTGATGTGAGGTGCTCTGGACAGGAATTAAGATCAAAGTCACCTCCAAAGAAGGTTCAGGCTATGCATAGAGCTGACTAAGGATTTTTAAAGATTCTGCTATACTTTTTATTCATATAATGATCTTGGTATAGCCATAAATCTATCATTACTATACCTTGACCTGTCCTAAAAATGAAATATTGCTTCTTATGATAAAATGTCACTGTCACATTTGAATTTCTAAATGAAGCAGAAAAGGAGTCATATGGCACAACTTCTACAAAAATTGAAATTCTAGGGTAAAGCTTTTACAGTTTTTCTTGTTTTATCTGTTTAATTTCTTGTAAGTTACTTGTGGAAATAACTTATATATATGGAAACCTACAATGAATGGTACCAATATGGCATATGTAGAAATAATATAACAGATGGATAAAAAGAATATTGATAAGTTAACTGACTCTACTAATTCTAAACAAACAACATTTATATGATCCTTTAAATTGATAGTTTCAAGTATTTATATCTGATGTTAAATGTGTAATCTTTAGATCATAAATGTTTGTATTTATTAAAATAAAACCCGTGTCACTGGCTATACTAGACTATCTTTTAGCTAATAGGTTTCTTCACGGAAGTTTTATGTTCACTGTTTCTTTTTTAAAAAAACTAACGTACTGTCATAATGTTTTTTCATAGTAGTGCTTCTGTACAGACAGAGAAGTCAAAAGTAAACTACAGTGAAATTATTTGTGTATTAAAAATGCCGTTAAGGAGAAATAGCTATGAGAATTTGACATTGCATGCAAATACATTTATAGTATGGTGTTAATCAAGTAAAATAATGAATAATTATTTGTCTTAGGGAATTTAGTTAACATTTTTATTTCTATAAATTCAGTTGTACCTTTTAACTATGAATGTGTAAAATGATGTCTGTTTATAGCAAAGTCACTAATTTTCTGTGCGTGTGTGTGTGGTGTGTATGTCTGTGTGTATGTGAGTGTTTGTGTTTAGTCTTTCCCTATGCCTTTTAAAAGGACTATTATTGTAATAATAAGAAAAATAATACCATATAATAAGCAAAACAAGAAAAATGTGCATTATCAATTTTCATAGTAATGTAGAAAAAAACAACAAGATATATATTTTGATCAAGAATATCATTTGTTGATGACTGAACATTTATTGTCAAATGCTGACATTCATTTAAGCCATAATTGGGTCCAGTTCAGAATTCCCTTCTCCCTTACTTCTCTTCACACACTCCACACTGTCTTCCCACAACGTTGGCTAGCTCAGGATAATATAGTGATACTTTTCATGAGAAATAAGGTATCCATTTTTGAAGTAATTGATTAATAAAAATTATAATAGAAAAACAATTACCTTGAAGAAAATTTAATAGAAAACATTGTAAATTTTATAAAACTGTTTTTTCTTTTTCTACTATCAGGATGAAAAAAGTAATATTTTCATCTCAATAGTTAAAATTGAATGCTTTTGAAATTGCAAGTATGACACTCTTGCTGAAAAACACAATGTGTTTGGTGGTGATGTGTATAAAATGGTGAGGAAAGGGCTCCACATTATGTTTTAACAAGCCCTACAGGGGACAAGGATTCACAGTAAAGGTAGAAAAACACTTTTTGTGACATTTTCTTAGATTAGGTTATCCGCAAAGGAGCTATCACAGTTTGGCCATAGATCATATGGGTCAGTATCAACTCAAAGCTTGTTAGAAGTGCAACTTCTCAGATCTCCTCCCAGACCTACGGTTCAGAATCTCTGGGAGTGATGCCCAGGAACGAACCAGTGTTTAACAATGTCTAGGTTATTCTTATTTTCTGATAATATACTCTGGGACAAGGGTACAGGTGCAAGACATTTTTTTTAATTAAAATTTTTGGGTTTGCATTGGTTAATAAACTTACGTAGGTTTCAAGTGTATATTTCTATAATACATCATCTGTATATTCCATTGCATGTTCACAACCCAGAGTAAGTTCTTCTTCCATCACCATATATTTAACCTCCTATACCCTCTTCTACTTGAGGGTGAAGTCTCAACCTTAGCTTGGTCCTGGGAAGACCTCAAAGAGTAGGAATTCTACTTTATTGTTAGACCGTTTGGTATTCTTACCGGTGTTACTCTCTGCCGTTGCCCAGCACTCTCTACACTGAATTCTTGGTGAAGAAGCTCTAGTAGCCTAGGAGAAACTCTCTTAAGAAAGATGCATGATGAAGATGCTAGAACTGAAGCTCCCAAAACTTGATGTATGGGTGTGCAAAACTGGTGGAAGAAATCCAAGGGAAGGAACTCGAGTGGAAGAAAAATTGTGCTTGGCTTGGAATTATAGAGCCTTGATTCAAATCCTCAGCATGCCCATTGCTTGTGTTTTAGTACTAAGTAAATTATGTATGTGTCAGCCCGAATCCCAGTTTTACACCTGTAAAATTGGATTAAGAATGTATAGTCATTTGAAACAACTTAAATAAGATAATGTATAGACAATACTAAGATAGACTCAAGAATTGTAGGTATGTTTGAAAGAGTGGAATGGAAATAGTTAAAATAATTCTGTTCTCTTTGGAGGTTATTAAATGATTTGCATCTGCTATCAATATAACTTGAGAGCAGCATGGTTAAGTAAGCTGGAAATATTTTTTTCAAATATCAAGGAGCCTAGTTTCACCAATTTTTAATGGAAAACAATCTGTAATGATCCATAATTTGAATATTTATATATTTATTTATATCAGTAATGTATTTAAATTATTGCTGTATGGTCAATTAGTAATCTTTCAAATGTGATTAAAATATAGTCATGAGGGATATATATATATATTCATTCTACTCAAAAATTGCACTTTTGAGGAAACCACTATGAATACCAGCTCAACTTCAAAGAACTAGTTTTTCTTGATCTTCATAGAATGTTTTTTGTTGTTATCCACACGGGAGAATACGGTGAGATATGAACAGTAAAGTCAATGTTCCATGAAAATAAATTCATTTTAATTTCATCAAACATAATTCTACTCTTGAGTATGCAAGAAAATTTTCATGTCTTGATATTACTATTATGTAGCTACAATTCTATAGCTTTCATAGTAACATTCATTGTAGTTTTCTCTTATTCATAGATTATAAAATACATTGTGTTTTTACATTTGCTGTGAATCATAACATTTTATGATACATGAAATAATATGTCAGTTTTGAAGTTGTTTGATGGCTTTAAATACATTATATTATGATAAAAGGCTTTAAAAACAAAGCAAAATGAAAGTACCAAAGGAAAATCTTACCATATTCTTGCTCTCCTCTTCTGCAAAATGAAAATCTTAACATAGTCTATAGAATCAAGGTTAATATTTAACTTGACTGGATATCACACATTCAAAAAAGAACCCATTGACTATATGCAAGTATGTAATGTAAATAAAGATATAATTTTATATCAAATACCCATATAAGGTTTAATATACTACTAATGATAACAGCAGTAACTGAAAAGAAGCAAGATTTTCTTTTATCATTCATTCAGTCTAAAATATTGTATATATTGACTCACTTCTAAGTGTAATTGGCCAATACTACCGTACAACTAGATTTTTGAAATTGTCTACAGTGTTTTTTAAATCAAACATTCATATATATATGTATATATACATATATACTCATATACACATATATGTACACATATGTGTATATGTGTATGTATATGTGTGTGTGTATATATATGTATGTATATGTGTATATATATATATATATATATATATATATATATATATATATTATCTACAAACTAGATAGTGGAACCACAGATGCATATATATATGTATATGTGGTTCCATTATCTAGTTTGTATTTCTGCGGATCCATTACACACATCCATTTAGGATCTGTGTATACATTTATATGGCCATGTTTGCAAATTGGTCTCCCTTGATTATTTAATAAGATCGATATTTTGAAGACTAAGGATGAAGTGGTGCATGCTGAATCTGTCCCATATATTATTTAGCATTTATTTTCATAGTGCAGAAAGTCAGCATGCATAGAGCAAATGAATGAGACCTGAAGTATCCTTTTAGAAGTATAGAGCTACACACAAACACACACACACACACACACACACACACACACACGCGCGCAAACGCACACACATTATTTTTTAGTACACACATATATCTATTGTTTTCTTTACCTAATCCTGTACGCTCTGAGTGAAATTATTTTCAGGGATTTTATATTACTATGCATAAGGTGTTAAGACATTTTTTCAACCACTGGGTTTCATATTTTATTAAAAGACCTGTCTTTCCTTAATAGACTATTTTCTGAGGCCATATTACAACAAAATTCCCCTTTAATCTGATTAGTACTACAAGTGTAATATATTGTCTTCTGACTTCATTTTTCCTTTGAGCTACTTTAGTAATTTGTATCTTTGTTATGACACATCACTAGTACAGTTGAAAAGTCACTTGTGCTTACTTTTGATAAAATGATCATCTTAAAGATAAACAGATATTGTTACTGACTTTATGAATTTTAATATCAAGGTAATGATAAGGCACATATGATTTAAATTTACCATACTGGGGACTGTTAAAATGAATGTTTCCATTTCTTTCTAACCACTATAATTATTTTCTCTGAATTTCCTTTTCTTGCAACGTTTTGGAGAATATTCACCTCATAGGATATTGTCTCTTGCCAGTCCTTCTTCTCATTTATTATCATTAACATTTAGGTGTGCTCTAGCGTTCTTTTCTTTGTTTTACTTAACTCACCCCTGAAACACAACTACCTCAACCTTAATTACTGCCAAATTACTCCTCTACACATCCCAAGCTGTTATCTGTTCCTATAACTTTAATTTGCTCTCAGAAAAGTGGTTAATAATCACCATAGTAATTCATATGATATGTTTGATTTGTGATCGCTTTACCCCATAAGCACCATTGCTTGGTTTTGAAAACTTACTTATAACAGTGTCTATGAATATTCAATCTATTCAATTTTTCTTCTCAATCTCTGGACATTTCTTCCAAACTACTTTGAGGATTCTCTGCATCTTCATTACCCTTAAGTATTGAGAATCTTTAGGATTCAATTGGAAGTCCTCTTCTCTTTCCATTTTACAACCTCTTCCTGGGATATCATATTCTTTCACACACAATTTTCCATGATTTGCTGTGATCACTTAACATTTTTATTTGTAATCCACACTTCTCTTTTAAAATGCAGAGCCACCGGAATATATGCTACATAATGGAAGAGAATTTACCTCTCTTGTTCTCTATTATGTCCTTGGTGAAAATAATACAATTTAGCCTTAGTATATACTCAATAACTATTTGCTGAATAAATAAATATTCAAATATATATATATATATATATATATATAAATAACTATTCAAAAATAAATAAAGATGTATAATATATATAATATATACATACATAAAACACATTTCATTCAAAGTTAATATTCCTAAAATGAACTCACAAAATACAGACATGCCTCATTTGCACAGCCTGCCATCAATGTAAATGGCATAGCCATCTAAGCAAGTTGCTTCAGCTGAAAATTGAGTGACATTCGTCTTCCTCTATCATACATCAAATCAATAATCCAGTCTTGTTAAATTTGTGTCGTGTTTTCAAATCTTTCACTTCTATCATATCGATTGCAACCACCACGCCATACACTCCTTCACCTGGACTATGGCAATAGGCTCTAAGATATTCTCTTCCTGAATTCATTTTCTATCTTCTTTGTCTGTAAATACATACAAAGAGCTGAATGAACATCATAAAAAATAAGTTGAATATCATAATCTAAAACCTCAAATGTTCTCTTTACATTGCCAGAATATGCTATTGATTTTTGTTTGTTTGTTTAATGCAGTAGGCCTCTCACTTCCTAGGAACATTTTTTTAAAATTAGTTTCAGGTGCACAGAACAATGTAATAGTTAGACATTTATCATTTATATCCCTCACACAGTGTCAACCCCCCTCCCCCCATCCACTATCCCTCTGACATCGCACACAGCCATTACATTTCCACTGTCTCTATTCCTAATGCTGTACTCCACTTCTTGTAACTACACATGTATAGTTATATATATATATGTATATAAAATTGTAGTTGACATTCATTATTGTTCAGCTTCAGCTTCAGGTGTACAGTGCAGTGATCAGGCATCTACATCTTCCCTGAGATGGTCTCCCTAATGAGACAAGTGTCCATCGGATACCCTACAGAATCTTTACAACATTATGGATTACATTCCTTAAATTGATTTTCACAACCCCATGGCAATCTTGTGGTTACTGACTGTGCTTTCTAATCCCCTCACCTTCCCCCTTATCCCCACACCCCTCCCATCTAACAACCCTCAGTTTTTCCTCTATGTCTCTGAAACTGTTTCTGATTAGTTCATTCATTCATTCTTTTCTTTAAGTTCCACATATAAGTGATATTGTATGGTATCTGTCTTTCTCCATCTGACTTATTTCACTTAGCATAATGTTCTCTAGTTCCACCCATGTTGTTGCAAATGGTAGGATTTCATTCTTCTTTATGGCTGCGTAATACTCCATTGTATAAATGTACCACAGTTTCTTTCTTACTTTTTTTTTTTTTTTAAGGGGAACAGGACTTTTGGGGAACAGTGTGTACCTCCAGGACTTTTTTTTTTCCAAGTCAAGTTCTTGTCCTTTCAATCTTAGTTGTGAAGGGTGCCTTTTAGCTTCAAGTTGTTGTCCTTTCAGTCTTATTTGTGGAGGGCGCACCTCAGCTGCAGGTCAAGTTGTCGTTGCTAGTTGCAGGGGGCGCAGCCCACCATCCCTTGCAGGAGTCGAACCGGCAACCTTGTGGTTGAGAGCCCACTGGAATCGAACTGGTAGCCTTCGGAGTTAGGAGCATGGAGCTCTAACCTTCTGAGCCACCCGGCCGGCCCTTACCGTAGTTTCTTAATTCAGTCGTCCACCAAGGGGCATTTTGGTTGTTTCCATGTCTTGGCTATTGTGTATCGTGCTGCAATAAACATAGCAGTATATAATTTTTTTTGAATTAGAGTTTTGGATTTCTCTGGAGAGATGTTACTGATTTTCAATAAGATGCTCCACAAATTCTTCTAGATAGCAATTCCACATTTTTCTTCAAACTTCTTTTGTCTTTTAACTTCTATGCCCCATACATATAATTAATGTGTTAGGCAGAAAGGAAGGAAGGAAGGAAAGAAGGAAGGAAGGAAGGAAGGAAGGAAGGAAGGAAGGAAGGAAGGAAGGAAGGAAGGAAGGAAGGAAGGGAAGGAAGGAAGAGAACATAGTCAATCTGTGTTATGTCTTCACTTCTAAAAGTCTCTGCAATTGTATGTGTTTTGCCTTCTCTTGAAACTAAAGCAGTATCTTCCTCTCACAAAAAGATGACTCCAGCTTTTTGTCCTGGATTGCATCAACCCTTATCTTTTGAAGATCACTTAGTTCCTTGTATAATCCTTTGACTGTCCTGAATCTTGAACCAATGCCTTCAGCATACAAGTATACTCAAAACCTTAAAATTCAACATGACTCTATCCTATAAAGTAAAATATAAAGTGGGGAAAAGATGTAATAAATGCACACAAAAATATTTTAAAAAGTGGAGATTCCTGTAATTTTTGCTTCTTTTTTTTTTTAAGAAAATAATATTCAAACTCAACCTTGTCTGTGGATATTTATAGTGTCTGTTAGCTCCCTCCTAAGATCAATTCACTTCAAAGTAAATTTCAAATGTGACTCAAACAGTATTTTAAAACATCTATAAGGATGTAGGTTGAATTTTTCAAATATCTCATAAGGTGCTGAGTATGGTATGGTAAGTTGACAATGCTTTTGTTTTTTATCAGCTTGGCATACTTATTTTTATTGATTTACAAAAATATGTACATAGAATGCATTATTCAAGTACCAGATGCATATTTAAGTTTCCTTCACTACCCTTCTGTAACAAATATAAAATATCTTATAGAATGGCAAAAGTTTTTTAAAGTACACTGGGGAAAAATAAACTCATTCGTACAATTTAATAGATTGAGCAGTCATATTTCCAGGGCATTTTCTTATTTTTGAATTCAGGTTTTAATCAAAGGATATACTCTTATGTCCCTTGAAATTGCCAACTCTTAATGACATCCACAATATCTGAAATAACCCTCCAGTTCTCTCTATAAAGGAATATAACGTTAAAAATTAGATAAAACACCATGGATCAAATGTATGGGTTTGTAAGAAGTTTCATATTGAACTATTCCTACTGATAATGTAAATGAGACTTCATTACCGCTATAGACTTTATCTGCTAGCCGCTACATCTCTATTCTAATTCTCCATTTTTTTATTTCCAGAATATATCAACATGGGCTTATATATCATTAAATGAGTATTTATGACTGAATGTATTCTACCTATTATTTTGATTTTTTTCTGTTGGAATAAATTCACAGGTGGTTTTGATAGTCTATGTTCATATATTAACCGATTTACATTTCATTGTAAATTAATATCAAGCAAAATCTTAGTATTAGAGATTGCATGGTCATGGTCATGTAAGTTTGGGGAAATTTTCTTATTTTATTTACCTCTTACAGAGTCATAATGCATCTAATACATTGAGACAATGAGAACCCTTGTCCTAAAGGCACATATTTTTAAAATGTATTTAATCCAGTGTTTCCTTAATCTATTTGCAATGAAAAATATATTACTTAGTCTTTTAAAATTTTCCAAACGTAATTTGGAAAATGTTACAATATTACAACTAATGAAAAAACTATATACATTCAAGAAACTAATCATTAAATCAATACATATATAAACATGTAGATATTTTAATTGTGTTATGAGTCAATGCATGTATTAATACATTGAATTAATGCATATGTACATATATTAGCATATTATAACCACATGAAAGCATATGTACTTGATAGAATGGGCAAGACACAAATAAAACCAATATAAAATCTACCCTTTCATTAATTGAACAAACAAATCCTATATGGTAGGTGCAGGTGATATGTACCTTATTAAGGCATTTCATGAGGTTTATAATCTATATGGCAAGATATTTTATAAATAACTACGGTGTAAAATGCTGTAAACATACTTGACATTTTTCTTAATCAAAATTTATTGAGGTGACAATGGTTGCTAAAGTTATATAGATTTCAAATGTACATTCTGTAAAACATCATCTATGTATCTTATTGTGTGTTCACTACCCAGAGTCAGTTCTCCTTCCATCACCATATATTTGAGCCCATTTAACCTCATCTACCACCCGCCTCCTCCCTTATGCTCTGGTAACCACTAAACTATTGTGTATGTCTTTTGAACCTAACTTGATCTATGGGATCAGAAATTACATCTTCGTATAAGGGCATCACTTTATTTGCAACCAGAAGAGGTAGAAATTAACTAGTATATTAACTATACAGGGAAATTGCACATGTGAAGATCTTATCATGCAGAAGAGAGTGGAGTGCATTTGAGGAACTGAAAGAAGACCATCATGACCAGAATATAGGGATTAAATAATACTTTTGTTCACAGTAAAGCTGGAGAGGTAGATGGCAATGAGAATATTCAGGGTTTTGATGATCAATTTAATATAATTTTGGAATTTAAGGGAAACTGGGAAGACAATCTAGTGGTTTTAAGCTAAGGATTTAAGATTTTTACTTAAAAAAGTGTTTTCTTTCTTTAGTTTGGAAAATGAATTTGAAAGGGGCAAAAATGGCAATGGTAAATCTGGTTAAATCACTTCTGCAACGGACTGGATAGATTAAGAGGATAATAAGAGATTGGTTTCATGGTATCAGTGTTTGGTCTCTGCCTTCAAATAAGAATAGCTATATTATATTACATATCAAACACATTTTATATATTGATATATAAATTATAGATAATATATATCAATTGTATAGGGATACTTACATGTATTTATATGTCAAGCATATATAAATACATATTTTAATATATTTACATATATTCTATTTTTTCTGGATTGAGTAACAAATCTATACTTTTACTAAGGAGATAATCATTAGAATCTGGTTTTGGTGGACAATATGAAAATTTCATGTCAGTTTTCAGTTCCACTCTAGTCAGTAAATGCAAAATACAGTCTTCTAATTTTTCAGGCATACATAGCAATGTACATCATCTTGTAATTGTTCTCAACTATTCTTTATCTTATACCTTACATCCGAAATACCATTTCAATCTTCAGAAATATTAGCATCCTAACACTTATCAGCATCTACTGCTAACACCCTTGTCTAAGGCACTTCATCCATTATTTAGTTGATTTTAATAGCATTCTAACTATTCTACCTGTTTTCTCCCTTGACCTCTTCAATTTTAGAAATCAACCAGAAATTTATCTTGTTTAGATGTAAGTCAATTCTTGTCATTCCTTTGCCTAAAACCCTCTGATAACTTCCCCTCTTACTCACAGTAAAAACTAAACTATAATACTTATAGTGATGCATTAGGCCCTGCTAAGCAGGGCCCCTATTGTTCTTTTAAATTCATGCTTTCATTTTCTTGTATCTCCCTTGCTCATCCCTCCTCCTCATATCCCTTTCTCAGGCACTTTGGGCTTCCAGCAATTTCTCAATCACAGAACCTTTGCATTGTAACTTATGACTGGACCAGTCTTTACCCAGTGAGCCCCAAGTCTAGATACTTTACTTTTTTTACAAAATAGTGCTTTCTTTGGACACTCCACCTAAAAATTCAAACCTTCCCAAAAGAAGTAAAATCAAGTAGACACCATGCCATAGAGAAGAAAGTCAGATTGAAAGGGGATATAAATGAAAGATAAATTAAGACATAGTGCAAGTAGAGAAAAGTCTTGAGAATATAGATGATGAAAAGGAGAGAATTAAGATAGTCATTGGATTGGATGAAATGAGAATCATGGCAGACATATATATATATATATATATATATATATATATATATATATATATATATATTAAGGTAAGGTAACTTGAGTTGGTTTGAGTATTGATATGAAATATAATAGATCCAATACACAGAGGGAGAGTGGTTGAAGACACAGAAGCAAAGATAATTCTTGAGTGTCATCAGATTTCGAATGCAGGCGAAAATGTTGGGAAAGAAGAACATAAAGGTGAACGTAGATTGATTCATAGAACTGGTTGTGAGAACATGAAGACATTTCCATTTCAACTTCTATATTCTCTGTGAAAAAGGAGTTAAATTCATATACTTAGTTAAGGGAATTAGTCAAGGTAGAGCATGGTGGAGTTCAGATGAGACTATAGTAGATTTTTAAATATTCTTGCATCTAATGGAGAAGTTGGTTGGAGGAACAGAGTGAGCCCATTGATCAGAAATGGTCTAAACAAGGTTGTCCATCATGAAGAATAATGATCTTAATATGTCTCCTTTTATTTTTTTCTACTGCTCTTAGCAATTTTGGTGCAAGCGTACATATCTATCACTTTGAAGGGTGGACTTGTGTGCTATGTTGCTGTATCTGGATTGTTTCTGATTCACTTAAAATATGCTGATAAAAATGTGTTCTGTGAAAGAAAATAATTTTATACATACTGAGAAGTCTATGTGAAGCTAGTTATTTGCAAAATTATCCCACACTTTTAAATATTCTCTAGGGAAAAGCAATTTATATTTCCTGAATGAGCATGCATATTCATAGTAAGTGGAGGCAAGTTTAAAAGTTTCTGGGTTTTAAATTCACAGACCAATTTTCTTTACTCTTGTTGCAAAAATGGAATTGGCCACGTCCAGACTGGCGGAAATCTATCTGAGCAATGATGGAAAGCAATCGAAGAAATAACTATCATTCAAATATATCTGAAAGTTTTAAGATTTATGAGTGCATTTCTGTATTCACATCTACCATAGAGGGAGTCAGTATTGAAAGAGAGCTTTCTTTAATCTTTAAAATGCATGACATAGCTTCACATAATCTTCACTTACACAATTTTGGCAAAAATGTATTTGGGGTCAAAGAACTTTCAGAATTTTCTTGAGGGTAATAGTAAGCTCTAATAGTCTTGCAAAGTCAGTTCGTTACTAAAGCTAATACCAAAGTAGTGTTGCCAGATAAAATAGAGTCCAGATTTAATTTGCATTTCAGATAAACAGTGAATAAAATTTTTTTTGTATAGGTGTGCCTCATGCATTTGGACCATATGCATGTACCATAAGTATTTGGACCATACTTAGACTAAAAAATATTATACATTGTTTATCTGAAATGTAAATTTAACTGAACATCCTATATTTTTATTTTGCTAAGTTGGTGACTACTATACCAAGGACATACTCAGTACACAATAGATTGTTTTTGGATTTCAGTGGATAAACACACACACACACACACACACACACACACACACACACACACACACATATCATGATTGTTCTTTTATGTGAATCATCAGTTTACTACTCACTGTGGGTTCTGTGGAGCAAAAGCTGTTAATACCCCCCACACATACCTTTAGCATACACTCTGCCTGACAAAAGCTTTTATTTCAAAGACTTAATTTAAGACTCTCTGCCAAAGGGCTTTCATATGTGACCTTAGTAACACTCTTAATGCAAGGTAAGCCAGAGATGTGTTGGGGGGGGAGAAAGGGGAGGGGATGGGAGGACAAGAGAGGAGGAGAGGGGAGGGGAGGGGAGGGGAGGGGAGGGGAGGGGAGGGGAGGGGAGGGGAGGGGAGGGGAGGGGAGGGGAGGGGAGGGGAGGGGAGAGGAGAGGAGAGGAGAGGAGAGGAGAGGAGAGGAGAGGAGAGGAGAGGAGAGGAGAGGAGAGGAGAGGAGAGGAGAGGAGAGGAGAGGAGAGGAGCGGAGAGGAGCGGAGCAACGATCTGCAGCAATGTTCTGCAGCAACCATAGGGAGTTGGTAGATCAATAACCCAGCACGTTCCCCACTTGTCCACAGGGGCTAGTGCACCCACTGTTGGGTTTTTCACTCCCTTCTCTTCCTGGTCAGTCTAACTCTTTTTCCTCTACCAAGTGAGAGTCTCTGAAATTTCAAGAACAAATAACCTCACTCAAAGGTTTGCACTCATATCCTCATTTCAGATTTTTTTTTCTGGGAAAGCCTGGACCAAACTTTATAATTTTAAAGAATCTTTATTATGGTTAGTTTTGAACTTCTCTACTGAGCAGGATTCCAGAATAATAGCCCCCATCATGCCTGAGAGCTAGTACCTCTGACACTTGTTAAGATTCCCATGCTGCATATTAGATTTTCTCAGTTAGAACAGTGTAAGTGGGATCCAGAAATTCATACACATGCAATCAACTCCCCACCCCAAATAACTTATGCAGTTAACGCAGCTTCAGGATTCATAGCCGTTGCTCGAAAACCTGTTGTCATTAGGATGGAAGAGGCTCTATTTATGCGAGTATTTCTATCAATCAGTTTGTGCAGAAAGCAACCTAATATAATAGAGTAGGAACACACTTGTCGCAAGAACACGATTCTAGTTTGACTGACACTTTCTGTGCAATCTTGTACAAATGTATAAATTCTTTAGAGCTACATTTTTCTTATCTATAAAATCTATAGCATACTCATGCTATACAATTTCCATAAGTTACTATTTGAGATAAACTGTCTTTATTCTAAACACTCTCCCTTTACATTATAACCATAGTTGGATGGATTCAAGTGAAGAGAAATAAAAATAATTAACAATCGTCCTCCTTTCAGAATGGAGTCTTTATGCTCTGAAGGAATTTCATGTTAATCAGAGTTCAAGTCTTCAGAGAAATTACCATTTCCTTGATTTTACTTTCTGTTCTGAATTGTTCCTCCATCCTGCCATGATTTTCCATTTTTTAAAACATTGACGTTAACTTGTGTGTGTGTGTGTGTGTGTGTGTGTGTGTAGTGTGCATTGATTACATTACTTAATCAGATCAGTTATAGCTAATGTTATGGAAATGAAATCATCAATTACAGCAAGACCTACTGACACTTTATATTATTGTATTTTGACACTTCTATTAGAAGTTAATCCTTAAGTATGACATGTTCATTCTTATTAATATTGAGTTAGACTTACAGATGTCAAAACATTTTTTTTTTTTTTTTACTTTCTGCTCATTTACTTTTCTGATGTTTTTTGTTATAAGGTAAGACAAAGAAAATAGAATATAGTTTCATATGCCTCTTACATTTAACAAATTCTAACAGGCATCTGAGGAAATGTCATACGATCTTTCAACTTGAAAATTATTTTTGAAAATGATTAAATCTTTTGTGCCAAATTCTTCCCCAGATGTACATCATTGAAATTATCATTATTAGAGGAGCTCTACATTATATGCTTGCTTATTAGAGAAGTATGTAAATCAGGTTACTGGGAGAATATCTTAAAATATTAAAAATATTTCCATTCTAAAATGTTACAATTAAAATAAAACAGGTATGAATTCCTTTATATTTATTCCTTTATATTTTTTGAAAATATTTGGTATCTTTCACAATTTGAAAACTTTTTTAAAAAGATGGAAGTCTTTACCATCTATCTGATGTTAAAATTAAAAAGAAATACTTGCAGAATTGAGTAATTTAAAGGCATTTTTATCCATTTCTTTCAATGGGTCTCTACAGGGATTTACATTCGTAGCCAACACACTGTCTTTTGCAAAAAAGAAAATTTGTAACCTAAGGAAGCATGAAACAAAATGGTTAGAAAACATGATGCTTAGTAATTCTGAGCTTATTTCTTTATTTTTCAGTTGATTTTGTACATTGCTTTGAAGTGGCAATGTAATTGTATGCTAATTTTAATTATCAGTATTCAGCAGTATGAATTTTAACTCCCATAGTGAAAAACCGAGAGCGAATTTGTAAAGAACAAACATCAGCTTATGAGTCCCTCAGGATGGCTCTAATACTTTGCACAGAGAAGTGTGGAAGATGGCTTCAGTTCTGCCAACTTCTCTGTGATTCTCTGACCTTCAGCACATCATGTACAGCTAGAATCTTCTGATTCATACAGTCTTTTGCTATCTACCACCTCAGAATACCATGTTCCTGTAGCCAAATGGAGTAGTCAACATTTCATTTCTTGAGACTCATGAGTTATGGTATCACACAGATGGAAAGACTTAGGTCTAGAGGGGCTGAGTTGCTTCTTCGATGTTATAAAAATATCAATTTACAGAATTAAGGTAAAGGCCAGAGATAAACATTTTCTTTCTATTATTACCCTAGTGTTGACAGTACAGAAGGACTTTAAGATTTTCTAAGATCTTTTGGAGATAAAGTCTCTTTAACTAAGTATTATTGTGAATTCATGTTTGTGCTCAGAAATTAAATTCATTGTGAATTTTAGGAAACATACATTACAACATTATTTCCCAGGGAGTTGCTTGACAGAACATAAGGGTCCCAGAATCAGAATAGCTTGGATTCAGTTTTCCATTCCTTAGTGTTAGTTAAATAAACTTTCTAATCTAGTAATGTCCTACCTACCTCACAAAGTGGCTGTGCATATCAATGCAAATTGTGTGCTTTGAAAGTCACTGCAAATTTTGAATTATCTACTTCTGTTTTATACTAATTGAGCTTTTATATTTTTTTCATTGTAGTCTTTGTGGCTTCATTTGGTCTAATTGCTTGTTGAGATGATAACATCGAAAGGCTCATTCCAATGCTTAGAGCAGTGATCACTTTTCCTGTGAATATCTGAAGAGGCTCCACCGCTGGGTCTAGAAAGAGCAAATAGCTTACAGCTCCGTCAAAAAAAATAATAAATAATAAAATAATTAGTTGTGCACCTTTCAAATGTTGAAGGGTACATCTAAATTAGTTGGCCCATTGCCTATAACTTAAGAGCTCAGTAGATATTTCTGATTATTATAGTATTCATCAGAGGAAGGAGAAGAGACGATAAGAAGCTCTTCAACTCTGAAAACAGTCTTAGTATGTTACCTTGATGTTCCCACGCTTGTGTGAATAAAGAACACCCAGTGTAGTCAAGGAGCAGAGGAAGAGTTGTTTTTGAAGCCACTATCTCTGTGATGTATGATAGTACAAAAATGTGAAGTATTTTAAAGTCCATAATAAGGAGTTTGCATGTTATTCCAAAATAAATTTGGGGAATGGCATCACTGAACAGATTGTTTAATGTACAGGACATAAGGGCCTTGGCTAAGGAAGTGGAAGAAGGGATAGAAAAGAAAGAATTGAATTATCTAACATATACATGATAACATGAATAAATTAAAAAATGAGTGAATACTGGTTAAAAAAACACATAGCTTTCGTCTCTCTTCTATAGTGTTATTAATTATTAGGAGAGTTGTAAGCAGCACTGCAGTATTTTAAATAGTCATGAAATTAAAAAATGTTCCCTATCACAGGTTGATGCATGAGAGAATATTATAATGAATTTTTTAAAAGCATATAAACATTGACTCTTTTATTTAGCCAGCAGCACTCTGATTTAACCTTGGATTAAATTCATATTATCTCCTTTGGGCTTGAAAGAGTGACAGAAAGTAAGACTTCTGTTCTACTTCAATTTCCTAAGAGTGTTTGTTTGCAGCTTGCTACCTTAGTATTTGGTCTAATGAAGGGCTGGGGGAATGGAGAGAGCTTTACTGCTAAGTCACTTTAATGAGTCTTGCTTTCTCACTGCACCAGGGAAAACACGATGAGGAGAGTCATACTCCAAGCTACTCGATCCACAGGTTTTGTCAGTTGAGCAACAGGTTATAGATTAATCTATACTGCCTGGCAGAGAAGCAATAGAGTACTAGTTATATCCCATCAATGGTGGTATTGATTATTATTATTATTTTATTACAAACCTTACTCTTTGCATATCATAGCAACTCACATTCTTTGAGTTAACTAATTGTGTGCAAAACCCTTGCCCTTACCACACTGACAAAGTGTAGGAATTTATAGCTAGCATTGCATTCTAACTCCTGGTCATTTGTAATCCAATTTAGCATCACATTTAAAAAATCTCCTGAGAAAAAAATATTTTACTAAGTTCTATGTGTGTGTGTGTTCTATGTAAAAATGAACATAAATAAATATCTCATTATAAAACCTACAAATCTAGAAAACCAAAGGATTTTTTTCCTCAGTAGTATTTTTAACTGATCGTAGTCCACTAGCCTGGTTTTACAGATTTTTATTTAAAATTACTACAGATTACTAGTAGAAGTGGAGACAAAATATAAATACATAATTAAAATAAAGTAAAATTTTATTTAATTTCTGACTTTGATACTAAAGCATGTTGACTAAAGCATGTATTACATTCTCTTTGTTTGGTTCAACATTTTTAGAAGCAGTTTAGATGAACTGCTCAGAGGAAATGCTTTGGCCTAAGACCAGTTTGAAACTGACCTCTTAGCCAACCACTCCATATTTGTAAAATGTGAGGTAAGAAATCGTACTACAAATGCTTTGATGATTTATTTAGATAATCTACACACAGGATATAGTGTATAAAGGACACCCTTGTATTTAAATTTCAATAAATGAATAATTATTTTATGAAATACCTGAATATTAATTCTTATATGATTGAAGTAAGTGGTGGGGGGAGGCTTATTAGAACTCTTTCACATTAGATTTTATGCAAGTGCTAAAGATGCTGAAGGACTGAAGTGTTTCTACTACCTTAGTGAGATTCTTGGCCCTTAACTGTTCCTCGTCACCAC
Organism: Rhinolophus sinicus; assembly: GCF_057876585.1. Lineage (NCBI taxonomy): Eukaryota > Metazoa > Chordata > Mammalia > Chiroptera > Rhinolophidae > Rhinolophus > Rhinolophus sinicus. Next base: position 12,699,914 of record NC_142503.1, on the reverse strand, counting down.
TCTTTCTAAACCCAATTTGACCAACTAAGTGATGCTAAAGCCACAGCCTCAGTTGCGCAGACTCTGTACCAAGTTCTCTATTTCTTTTAAAATCTGAAGAGTTAGAACTGAACTTTAATTGATCTTCCTCAATCTACCATATAAATAGTTTGGGTTTTCTGCTCCCCAGAAGAACTGTCATTTGGCGATCTTTTTATCATGCAAAAATTTTTAATAAAGGCTTGAACTAATGGCTTCCACACCTGTTCATAAGTCCTCTTCTGTCAAATATTCCAGGTCAGCATTCTTCTGATTATATAGTTGTAATTTTTCTGGGGTAACAGACACAAGGACCTCAAGTAAAATCAGAGAGACCTATCACCTTCCTTACTACATGTTAGGCCAGTGACATACTTCTGAAAAATGGAGTGATGAAAATTTAATCTATGTACTATTTTCTTTTTACTAGTTGAAAACTCCTTGACTCCTTAGCTATTCATTATAATCTTTATATAGAGAGATATACTTCTCTGTCGTCTGCAATAGTGGTTCTCAAACTTGAGCATGCATCTATATCAGCTGGAGGGTTTCATAGATATACTCAGTTTCTGATTCAGTATTTCTAGAGTTGATCCTGAGAACTTCCATTTGTAACGAGTTCCCAGGTAATGCTTCTGTTCCACGGAATACATTTTGAGAACCACTGCTCTCAAGTAGATTTTCCTCTGGAAGGATGTTGAGAATGGTCTCTCTCTCTCTCAGCAACTTTACTGAGGTATGATTGACATACAAAAAGCTGTACATATTTTATGTATACATCTTGATGAGTTTGGAGATAAGTATACACCTGCAAAACCATCACCTCCAAAAGTTTTCTCCCACCCTCTTTATATTTTTCTTCTTTTTTCTTCTTCTCCCTCCTACTCCTATTATTAGTAGTAGAAGTAGTAGTAATAGCAGCAGCAGCAGCAGCAGTAGTAGTGTAACACTTAATATAAGATCTGCCCTCATAGCAAAACTTTAAGTATACAATAAAAAAATAAGTATAAGTGCTATACTATACAGTAGATCTCTAGGACTTATTCTTCCTGCAAAACTGAAATATTGTATGTTTCTTGCTTTTTTTCAGGAAAGCTTGTTTCAACAGAGAATACCTATTATGCTTCTGTTCTATATTGTTGAAAGATTGAAAAGTTTTACAAATGTTCTGTGCATCAAAATGCGTCTGAAAGAGCAAATACATATTTTGAATAGATATTTAGTCCTTGAATTTACCCACCTTATTGTGTAAGATACTGCAGAGTTTTTAAGTTATTTCATAATATGTTGATGTGATTTTACATAAAAGTACCTTGATTTTATATTTAAAGTCTTTTTACTTGTTTTTTTTTTTTTTAATTTTTATTCTTTAGTTAGAAACCTCAAACCTTTTTTGAAAAATCAGAATCAGTCAAATGCTGTTTGAAAAATAAAACCGTGTGTTTTTCAAACGGCTAACTAATGCTGTGTTTATAATATAAATGTAAGTTGCGTTGAATAGGTTAGCTCCTCAAATATAATCAAACCCTAAAATAAAGAGTACATAAGATTTGGATTCATTTTCTTGATATTTCAATAATTTCTGGGTCACTGAAGCTCATTTGCATTATAACATATTTTTGAGAATCTGCTATTTTAAATGACCTCTTGAAATTGTTTTTGTGTTGTTTTATGTGAAATACACAGGTACAAGTATCATTAGCTAAATGAGTCTAAGTCTGTCTCAATGTGTGTGTACGTAGCTGCAGACGCTTAGTGAGAAAGTTAGCCATGTATTTTCCATGAGCTTGAGGGGCTGCCATCCTGCTTGTACTTCAAGATGAATAAATAGCCTTTATTCTCATGAACATTTTATAAGACAAACATCTCTGAGTACATTATTTAGTTTAGTTCTCTTGCCCTGTTATACACAATATGAATATTCTATTTCTTAATGGATTTCACACCAACCTTTCGGTGAGGCTATACAAAGAAGTACCCAAACTACTCAACAGTGAAAATCAACACAGTGATTTTTCTCCAAATATTACATATATATCTATATATATGTATATATGTAGATATGTAGATATGTAGATATCTATATATATACACACACACATATGTGTGTATATATATGTATATATACACACACATATGTATTCACCTAAGAAAAAAATCATGTGGTCCTTCTGTTAGTTGGCAAAACAAAATAAACAACATGAGCATTGTTTGCCATTCTATCCTGTAGAATGTACTAATAAATGTGATAATGTTAGGATACATATATTTTCATCACGTGAATCATGTTATAGAGAAGTTGCAAATACGTATTTAAAAGTTCCGAGTACACCAAACACATTTAAATTTAAATTCCAGAGAGAACAATTATTGTTCTATGTTACAAAAAATATTTAAAAGAAATTATTATTATTGTAAGTGTATTTACAAAGAGTAAATTCTATGAATCAACTTCAACCATTTATTTCAAGGGATTTATAATTTATTTATCAAACATGAAGTTCTTTACCTCTTAGTCAATTCTTTCAACCATCTTACAAAGTATTTACTAGTAATAGTATTTCATAGAAAAGAAACAAAGAATCCTGCGGAAGCTATGTAGGCCATGTAACTTGACAGTGAAATTAAACACGAATTTCATCAGTTTGGAATTGGGAAACAGTATGAAATAAATTCATGATGAAAATGCACCATAAGAAAACTAAAGCTTTGTAAGCCACTGAAATTTAGGGGCTAATTGAAACCCGACCATGGCTAGGCTATGCTAACAGAGACACTAGTTAATATATATGAACTATTTATTTTCATTTTTATCTTAGTCTATTCTCACTGTAGTCAATCTCTCTCTCTCTCTCTCTCTCTCTCTCTCTCTCTCTCTCTCTCTCTCGCTCTCTCTCTCTCTCTCTCTCTCTCTCTATATATATATATATATATATATATATATATATATATAACAACACAGTCCAAAAGTTAAATGTCTCTTGTTACAATCTATACTCCATGTCAGAATCAGAATGTTTTATAATAATATAAAATATCATATATGGATAAAATGAAACTAATTATATGGATACATTTTATTAAAAATAGGAAACATATTTTGATACATATAAATACATATATACACAAATACACATACTTCTTAAGTTCTTTATGAGACTATGGAATAAAAAGTTTTAATGTCAGGTATAATAACATTTTTATGTTACAACATCTGCAATATAAGAACAATATCATTCCTTTTGATGACAGAGTCATGGTGCTGTGAACACCACTATATATGTTTGCCTATGTTCTATTTGAAAGAAAAATGCTACTTCTCTGTTAGAGGTCAGTAAAATTAAGGAAATGCATTTTTTGCATCCACATATGAAAGAAGCTTGAGTGCTATGTATAGACACCCAAGCAGGTCTGTGGACTATAAATAAAGAACTTGTGTAACAACCGAGGTTAGACTACCGAGGAAAATATAATCTAGAGGCTCTAATCATAACTCTGAGATTGTTCCTTAAACAGTAGGTCAGAAGGGCTGGATCTGATTTATTTTTCTTTATAATTATGTACAAAACAGAAAATGTCCATTATATAAAACCATTTTTAAAATAAAGCTAAAAAGAATAAGGCAGACTATCTTAAAGCTCTCATTAAAATTATTTCCTCAGAGCTTTTGAAACATTGCTAAATTAAGATGATAAAGTTAAGATTTAAAATATAAGAAAACAACTAAAAGAAAATAGGGAGTGAATGTAACATACTAATTTTAAGAAGTGGGTATGTGTTCCTGAGGCAGATTCAGTGCTGAGTTCCTGTCTGTTTCCCAGCAGCATATAATTCATCAGCTCATGAAAGCACTAGACCTGCTACAGACCTATCACTTCTAATATGCTAAGAATATTGACTGAGTCTCTATTCAGCTTGGGACCATTCAAGTGTACATGTGTGTCATAGTAAGTAATGAGCAGGACATAAATTCATGAGCACTTTCTTTGACTATATGTACTTAGCAAACTATTAAATTTAACTCATCTTCTCCTTCACCTAAGTGCAGACATGCAAAGCTTATATTTACTGTATAATAAAATGGATTAACCTTTGATGAAGTCTTCCAAATAAAGTGGTTTACCGTAATGTCCTGATCTGAAATGTTATGGACTATATTCATTTTCTACCTCAAAAATTTCCAAATAGCAAGAGCAATAGGAAATGTATTCTTAAACAAACTAAGCAAATGGTCATTTGGGAAAATAAAATTGAATATATGTATGTATATAAGCGTGTGTATGTATACATATTATGTATATATATATATGCATATATGTATATATACACAAATATACATGTGTAGTGCCTATGTGTTTATATATGTTATATATAATGTGTATGCACAATGTGTGTATTTGTATTACACACACATATATAGTGTGTGTGTGTGTGTATATGTATGTATATATAATGTCTTTCTATGTGTATATATTAGAATAAAAACATGTAACTTTAACTGTTAACTGAGCTCTTCGAAAGAGAGTTGAAGCTGGAGAGATATTAGAAAGAGTGTTGAAGCTTTTCTGAATTTTTCTTCGTGTATTTTGTTTTATGTTCTACAGTTTGAATGTCACATTTTGCAAAATATGCATGCATCATTACAAATTGCACCACTTTTTCTTAAATCTCTGAAAAAGAAAACATTAACAATTAAATTATAATACAATGTTTTTCTTCAGTTATTTTCTCAGCTCATAATGAGTGTACACTGCATTCATTTGAAAGATCTTGCAATTTCCTAAGCCCTCAGTTTGATTTCACATCAGGTGACAAGCAATCCTTTTGTAACATATAGAAATTTACATGTTTGTGTTTTCCATTCTTAGCTTCCACAAAACAGTCAGTTCATACTTTCCAAGGAAATAAGTTACTGCAGTCTTTCTTCCTTCCATGAATATTTGTTTCAAAAATGTCAAATTTATGCTACTATCTGTTTCCAATGCGATGACTCTCTCCTCTAGCTTCCTCTTAGGGAAATATAAAAATCACTTTTCATTTTATTTCCAACTTATATTGCAGTCTTCTTGAAGATATTTGGAGGTAATTCATTCTGCACATGCAGTTTCAATAATGTAAAAGATTTAACTGTAGAAAAAAACTTGGATAGCTATGGTCAAATCTGTATGCGCTTTAGATATGGCATCTGTGTCATAATTGCCTCAAGGCTAACTACAGTGATAGGGCGGAATAAATTCTAAGACACTTCCCCACTTCTGAAGAGTTTAAATGGGGGAAAAAAATCTTTATTTATGCATTGATCAAATAAGGTGCATTGATATAATTGAATGATTTCAAGGATTTCCCCCCATATTTCTCTTGATAATGTCTTCCAATGGATTTAGTACAAGAGTTCTATCTAGTCCCATAATCTGTTTCCATTGTTTATAAATTAACATAACTTGTCTTTCCCAGAAATTCAAATTCTGTGAAAATTAAAATTCCTCAAAACTCTGAGAACCTAATTTTAAAGAGAAACAAAACGTCCTTCTGAGAATATTAGCTAAAGTTATTATTATTTTTAATGTTTCTTTAATTAGAGACAAAGTTAAATCAAAAGTACCGAAAAGGAAAAATAGCATACCTGTTTTCAGTACATACTTATTATCTTTTGACAGTTTCACATTTTGGATTTTTTTTCTTTTATCTATAGAAAAATGGCTAAAATGATCCATCTTATCTTTCCAACAGCATTCAAAAAAATTGCATTTCAAAAGTAACTCCAGGTGCTCAAATTTGTACTGAATTATTTAATTACTTAAAGAAGGAAAGTCTGAACCAATAACCCTGAAATGCAGCAGGAGTGTTAGTTTTTTAGTTGTTCTTTTTAAGCCTAGTAAGAAAATAAATACATTTTAGAATTTAAAATAAAGTATGTGTGTTCTATAGTCTAATTAAGCAGTAATTCTCCAACTTTGCTCCTGAGAAATTGGTAAGTTGTTTACATTCTCAAAATGCTCTGGAAACAGGAGATTTAGAGATCAACAAGGGAAGAGTGGATCCCCAGAGGAAAATGTTTCTACCAGGTGGAACAGGGCTTTTAAGGCAAAAATAGCAGCTGTCCTCTACACCTTAACAAATGCCACAAGATGTGTGTTTAGACAATTCTCTTCTAATGAACACTTTTTTATTTTCTCGTTTTTCCAATTATAAACAATCATCTTTAGGTATTTGGGTACTTATGGGTTTTTGTTTGTTGTGTATGATTTTCTAAATTGAAATTGCTACGGCATAGAGAATTAACATGTTTAAGGCTTTTTATGTATGTTACCCAATTTCCTTCCAAAATGAAACATATTCTCATCATTTCAGAAGTGTGTTCCCATGGGTTGCATTATTTGTATCTGTTAGAGTTCATTGTAGGGTGATTTAATAAATGGTTCCAAAATTCCATAACTTAAATAAGGTAGAGCTTGTTTTTCTCACATATAAGAAGTGAATAGACCAATCCAGGGTTGATGGGGTGCTGCTACTATTCCCAATATATGGCCTTCCCAGGAAGATCAAGGTACTGGTCTACTTCCTGCCATTGCCCCAGCATCAGGAAGAAAGACAGAGAAAAAGCAAAACAAAAAACAAAAAACATAAAAATTAAATTTAGAAAACCATGATCCATGGACTGAAAACATTATTCTGCCTCTTTTAAGTGTCCAGATATTAGTTAAATTGCCACACTGGACAGTAAGGAATGCAAAGAAATACTGAGTTCAGCTGGTGTTCGTATGCTGAGCTAAAATTTAAGGGGCATCATTTTAAACATCTTCTAATTCACTTGTTTACTTTTTCTTGTACAGATTGCACATAGCTCTTAATTTTAACAAGGATTTATCATATATTTGTGGGTTATTTTATAATTTAATTTTTTCAGTTTTGTTTCTATATTCTTTATATTGAAAGTTTTTGTTATTAATACTGTAGTTTAGTTGAAATTTATACATGTACATATGCATATATATTTAGTATTTTTGGATATGTATTAGAATTCATGCTTAGAAATTCCACATCTTCTTTAATATTCTAAAAATGTTCAATACCTTCCCTTTTAGAATTACTGTGCTTTGAAATTTTTGCATTTCGACATTTGACTCATGGACTTAGTTTTGACTAGGTAAAGAGATAAGGAGATATGCTTTACTTTTAATGAACTATTCCATTCGACCTAACAAACAGTTTCTTCTCTCTCTGTTTCTCTCTCAATATCTTCATCTATACCTACTTATCTACTATATGTAGATATATCTATATCTGTGTCCATTTCTGTGTGTCTCTCTCTATATAAATATGCATATGCATAAATATATATATCACAGATATATGTGATATATTTATGCATGCATATGCATATATATATATATATATATATATATATATATATATATATATGGAGAGAGAGAGAGAGAGAGAGAGAGAGAGAGAGAGAAAATAGAATGGAGTAGTTTTTAAAATTCATTTTTATAACCCAAAGACTTTTTTCTTAACACAAATCACCTTTTAAAACAGGTTGTTTTTTTTTTGTTTTCATTTTTTCCCTGGTTGTTATTCTACATGAATTTTAGATTCAGATTATTAAATTTAAATTAACCAAAGTACAATTGAGATTTTGTTTGTGTTTCCTTAAGTATACATTTAATATGGGAGGATGGATGATATTTTAATTCTAATAAGTTTTCCTACTTAGGAAAATACGTGAAACACTGTTTATTCAAGGCATGCCTTATACCTTACAGTACAACTCTTACTACAAAGGAAGAACTATAATTTATAGAGTTAAGAATTTTAATATTGAAATAAAGGGAATCCCAGAAAGTGATACATACACAGATCAACATTAGTTAATATGACTCTAATGTGTATTTTTCTGCTAATTAAAATATGAAATATTTTTTCCTATTATATTTATATATTGACATTCTCCCAGTGGTTAATCAATTAAGCAAAAGCTGCTAATAGTATTTCAGTGGAACGTATTAGGTTACGCTCACCCATAGACCTCTCTGTATATCTTGTATATTTCTGTGAGGGTGATTCATCTATTTCACTAAAAGCCAATTTATACATGGGCATAACACTACTTCTATAGCTATAGTCCCCTAACATGACAATAACTTAAAGTTCTTGTGTAGATGATTCAGAGGAGAAGTTGTTTTAAGGTAGATTCACTATACTCTTCTCTGGAGGAAGGAGATGCAGTAAATTGGAACACTTACTGACCAGGGCCGGTGCTGCTTTCTCAGCTCTCTCTCTTACTTACCAGCCTACCATCATCTGGGATACTCAACAAGTGTCCCACACACGTGCCCAGAGCAAGTGCCTCGTACAGTATTGGTGGATCTGGGTATATTCAGTTCTGCCCTCAAGTATTAAATTGACAGACATTTTATATGATTCAAGAACTAAAAGAAAATAGAACAATAAAAATATCATATATATATATATATATATATATATATATATATATATATGATCACAAATAAATTGAACTCGGAATTAATAACAGAAAACAAATCCTCCCACCTGTAAATCAATAAACACGATTAAAACTCTCATAATTAATGATTGAATAAATCAATAATCAAAGCAATTACTTTCAAGGACATAACACTAATGTGAATATGTATTCAATCCATCAGGATTTAGTTTAAATGATGCTCAGAATAAAATTTATAGCATCAACTTCTAATATTAGTAAAAAACGAAAGAATATTAAAAAAGAAAGAAAACATTAAAATAAAAATGTTAGAAATGAAACCATAAAACAAAATAAAGAGGGTCAAATATATGGTGATGGCAGGAGAAATATATGGTGATGGATGGATGGTTGATGGTGAATAAACAATGTAATATACAGATAATATATAATTATACACTTGAGACCTATATAACTTTACTAACCGATGTCACCCTAATAAATTTACTAAAAATAAAAGAGTAGCCAACATTAAAACAAACAAAAAATAAATAAATAAAAATATCTAAAATGATTTGAAAACTCCATTAAAATACGGGACTAATGAAACCAAGATTTTGATTTTTTGAGAAAAACCCACAAAATAATTAAGTTAAACATCTACCTGTACAGTAAAATTTAAATTACTTAAAATAAGGATATGAATGGAGCTGCAATAATAGGTACAAAAGAAGTTAAACAAGGAAATACCTTTTTCAACCACAGGCAAATACATTTGATCACCTCCCTAAGTTGGCTATAATTTGAGAAAAAAAAATTGTCAATAAAGTAATAATAACTGTTATCCAGGATTATTGCATACATAGAGACAAATTGTATCCTGCACAAAGGTACAGCTGTGTCCCTTCACATCTGTCATGGAGATTTCCCTCACCTCCAAGGAAGGCAGGTTATTCTATGCATTTGCAGAAGAGTGGAATGTGATCTAGCTTCATTCTTTTTAACTCTAAAGGAGATGCAGAGTTGAAACAAATCAATTGTCAAAGAATAAATATAAAATAACATTGAAAGAAGAGTAGGAGGGCAATGGCTGACGACTGAATAACAGCCAAAATTCTAGAAGACTTTAAAACTTAAAAATCTGTGAAAATGTTATGATACCTCCACAATTTAAAGCATAGAAAATCATAGATTATTACTACATATTTAGTCAATTTTGGACTGCCGATGTTTTGAAGTCTTATCAATTTTAATAAGAGTAATAGTAAATTGAAATATGTAAATACAATGACTTTTTTTAATTTTATTAGTTCCAGGTGCACAAGACAAAGCAAAACCTAGACGTTTATCATTTATAATACAATGATTTTTAATACCATTTCTGAAAAGATTAAAGTTACGATAAAAGTAGCTGTGTATGAATTCATCAGAAATTTGGGTAAAATAGGCATAGTCATGGATGTGTGTAGTTCTCTAAGTCAGCAATCAGAAACTGTTTACTTTATAAAGAGCCAGATAGTAAATAGTTTTGCCTTTGTGTCCTTATCATCTATTGCAACTACTTGATTTTGCATGAAATTAGCCATAGAAAATTAACAACAAACACACACAAATATATGAGTATGGCTGTGTTCCAATAAATGTTATTTACAAAAGCAGACAGTGAGTTAGGCTCCTATACATAGTTTTCTGAACATTGGTCTAGATCATTCGTGGGAAGTGTAGGAGAAAATGGTGCTGACAGAAAAAACTAGAATTCACAAAATTTATAAAATTAGTCAAAGATATTGTTAGTTTCTTTACCTGTGCTCCTAATTAATTCTCAATAAAAATTCAAGATGTATATCACAAGATGGAAAAACATACATTCCATCTTACAAATAAAGATTATTATTTCAATGGAATAGAAATTTACTCAAGACCACAGAACTGTAAATGATTGGTCTGTATTTGAAATCAGATTGTCTGACTCCACTATAGAGGGTTAATAATGCTAAATTATTAAAACCGTAGCTCTAAATCCCAGTTTATCTGTGCAGCTCAGTTTCACAGATGAAAAGGAGTTATTGACCTTCACTTCAAAATATATGTCATCATTTTTTATTAGTTCCAGGTGTACCAAACAACATTGTGATTAGACATTCACACCCCTCACAAAGTGATAACCCTATCAAGTCTGCTAACCATCTGACACCATACATAGCTATCATATCATTTATATCATTGACTATATTCTCTATGCTGTACTGTACATCCCGTGAATATATATATATATATATATATATATATATATATATATATAATATATATATACTAAAATATTATATATATGTAATAGTTGACATCCAGTGTTATTTTATATTAGTTGCAGGTGTACAGCACTGTGTTTAGGCAGTTATATAACTTATGAAATGATCCTCCCATAAGTCTAATACTCACCTGACACTGTAGATAGTTTTTGCAACATTATTGACTATATTCCCCATACTGTATTTCATATCCCCATGACTACTTTGTGACTACCAATTTGAATTTCCTAACCTGTTCACCTTTCCTACCAATACACTCAACCGCCCTCCCATCTGGCAACCGTTAGTATGTTCTCTGTATCTATGAGTCTATCATCATTTAAATCCAAATATTCCTTAAAACAAAACTATTCACTTGTTAAATATTCACTTGTTAAATTCATTTGAGAAGAGGAAGTTCTTTTTTCCAACCAAAAGATTAAAAAAAACAATAATAACCTTTTCAGGTTAGATAAGCTTCTTTAGGATTTTAGAACTCAAGAAAGATCAAATATTAGTCTACCATTGATATAACTTGGAGTTTACACAGCTTTTCTCTGTCAAGAAATATATTTATAAGTGTGTATGAAATAGTTGAATTTATATATGATATTTTTAAAAGGAACAAGGAGTATTCAACAAATAAGGATAAAATATTTTCATTTGCCCCCCTAATAAAATTTTGGTCTATGCACATGGAACAAGGTTGATTGCTCTTGAGTTAGCATTCCCTTATAGTTCTAATATGTTATTAAATATTGATAAACTTTTAAAATATTAACTATTATTGCTTACTTTGCTTTAGGCTGTAAAATTAACACCTACATTTTATTTCCACTTAAAAAAATATTTACTAAACATTACTTGGTGATGCTCATTTGGCCTATGTTTAAAAGTGTGCTATATATAACTTAATTAACTAGGAGTTGAAGAAGTCACTAGTTTTATTATCTCAGAGGGTAACCTGTACAATATGATTTACAAGAAGTACATGGTGAGGCAAGGATGAAGGCAAATCACTGAGTGCCTTAGATCTGGAGAGACTTGAAATGTTGAAAATAAAATAACTGCAAGTTGCAAATTGGTCTTAAAGGTTTTCTATTCTAACAACTCAAGTGATTATTGAGTATTTTTAAAATAGTTTCCAAATAGGCATTCAGACTATACTAATACACAATTAATAAAATAAAGCCATTTCTTTATGATGTCTTGTCATCCTCAAACATAACTCATCATTACCTCAGACACATCTCCTTATTTTGAGCTGTGTTTGAGTTATGGATTTTTTAAAAATGTATTACCATGTGTATCATTTTAGAGCATATAAAATATTTACTCTTCTTATTTTCAAATACTGCTATAATTATTGCCTAAATCTTGGTTTCTTATCATTACTTTGAAGGTTCTTTAGCTGCTCCTCATGTAGCAAATGGATTTCCCTTAGAAAAGTTGTACTTTTTTTTTTAAATGAACCTTTTAAAATAAATGACCTCTACCCAATTGATCACATTATTCTCAGTCATGCCAAAGTAGCACAAATTATTTCTCATCTCCCTCCAAACTTAAAAAAACTGATCACCTTTCCAATTTTAGAGTTTTTCTCCCATGACCTTTAAAATAAATCATTGGCACAAACAGGCATGGGGAATTTAAAAATATATA